>NC_037649.1:6962808-7580437 GCF_003254395.2 Apis mellifera
CATAATTATTTAAGAGAGAGACAAAAGCTAAATAAATGCAGTTCCATGAATCCATTATTACTTCCACTATTATTACCTAACAAGCAAGCGCAGACGCAAATTTCTTGGTTTTACTACCTTTTCAACGACTATAAACGCAGCCAGTCAAAGTATCGTGAAATGCTCATTCTCTTTCACGTTCGACCGTTTTGCAATTGTTTAATCGTGCTCACATTGTTATCCGGTATTTCTTTCTTTTCCTCCTTTTTCTTTTTTAAATACAAAAAAAATTCCCCACTCGCACGTAAAATTTTTAAACCGAGCTTACATTATCGCACAAGAAGATCAATCGTTTCGTTCGAATTCGAATCATTACATTTTCGCGACATTGGACCCGTCAATATTAAAACATCTCGAGTTCGCTTCTATCTAAATTCGATCGTGCTTCGGTCTAAATTCGGAACACGAGGTCACCGAAGGTCCAACAGCTATGTGCGGCGATGCTCTTCTAAACTGGAATCATGTTGCGTTAATAAATCATCGTCGACTCATAAATTACGAAACCTTATCTCGATTGACTAACTAACATTATTAAATCTCTAAGGAAAGGAAGACGAAATGACGCAAGGTGTTCAATCAACAGTTTGATTAGTCACACTGTCCTGAACTCTCTATTCTAATTTTTCGCGATTGCAAATAAATTATTGATAAAGATTCAACCAGATTTCCTATTTCATATATATATTTATATTTTTCTTTATTTTCATTTCTTTCTTGAAAACTTGAAAAGGATTCTCGTCCTTCTCGAATTTAATTTAATTTTCTCAAGCAACGATGTTACGTTATCTCAATATAGTTGCACGAGATCTCTTCGATACCTTAATGATCGTAAAGTGGCATAAAATTCTTAATATACTAAGAGATCACAAACACGAGATGATCGTCGAATCGTGGTACAGGAATTACCTTAATGTGGTCACAAAAATAAATCGAACGCGTTAAACTTGTTGATTCAAAATTCTCGATCACTCTTTTTATCACTCGTATAATTTTCAAACGAATCACCGATCATCAGGCCATAAAATGTATTATTCCTATGATTCCACACAGGAAATCGGATTCGATTTCGTTCGACGATCGTGTTTGTCGAATCTTTGGCAAAAATATAAACACGATTCGTATGTACATATTGATCGTATGTATATAATTCGCATATATCATATATTCGTTTGCAACTTCGAACATTGTATTTTATCCAAACCTATTCGTTCTCGGATTTCTGATATATACGCTTCGCTGCTGTGAGATATTTTAAAGATTCGAAGGTCACTTTTGGTCGAGGATATTTTCGAACGAATTCCGTCATATTTTCACACGTGGAAATTTTGCTTTTTATCGTAAATATTATTCCATTTATTTTATATCTTATGCCACTTTTCCTTCCACTATTCCCTTTTTATCAAACGAAATCTTATTTTTAGTATATTTCTTTATATTCCTTGCTTGCATTATCTTTCCAATTACCGAAATTGGTATTTTCGTTATCTTTTCGCCGTTTCATTTCTGCAATTTCTTCTATTTCTTCTTCTATTTCCCTTTTTATCCGCCCTGTTTACATTATCTTTTCCAATTAATCGGAATCGTATTTTTCTTTCTTCACCTAGTTTCACGTTCTATTTCTTGCGAATCTTTTTCCGTTTCTATTCTTTTTTTCTATTTTTGTTTCCATTGTTTATTCCAGGCTTTTTTTCTTTAAAATATTATTCTTTCCTTATCGCGTTATTATCAATGAAATTTCTCTGGAATTCCATTTAGAAACTGACTCTATAATAGAATTGCTTCCCCTTGTAGAAACATTTCAAAATCCCAATTTCATCACAGTCGGGTATTTCACGACGATATTGGCCCCAAAGCAAGGGTGATAGATTATTTCCTACTACTGTTCTGGATTGGATATTGCCACGGAAGTAGTTGGAATTGGAAGGATCTCCCAGAAGCGACCACAATGACCAGACAGTCACCAAGAACCATTTTGGGTTAAGTGACTATTACTATTAACCGCAGAGGAGATGAGTGTCCACGGCTGATAATCCCTTAAAGGCCAATTTTAATATTACGGAGAAGATTCTAATCTAATATTTGCGACAAATTTCATTTCAATGTGTATCGTTTCTTTTTCTGAAAAAAGAAAAGAAGAAGAATCAATATCCTAAAAGTTATTTATCCATAGAAGAATCATAGTTAAAAATCTCTGAAAAGTTAATAGATGTACAGTTTACTTACAAATTCAATCTTCAGTTCCTGTAAAATTTGCATTTGCACCTTAAATACTGAACTCATAAAAGAGTACTTGATATTCCAAACTAACGCATTCCTATAAATTATATCCCAGCATATGATCTTTAAGGGAGCGAATATCTCTCAATTGACGTAACGTTAAAAAAAATAATCCACCACAATAAAAACTGTCATTTTATGCTTCACATTTGTATCGATCAATGATTGAGCAAGTATCGGTGAATGGTTCGAGAAATAACTGAAGTTTGACTTCTGTATATCATTTGCGCAACGATATCCAAGAATAAAACCTTATCGATACCGTTCAAACCAGAGAACCTCCTACATCGTTCAAAAATAGATCTTAACAATTTCAACGATTCTCCTCGTCGAGTCTCCGTGTCTCTGTAGCCCAGAAATTATCGACTCAGATGCACAACAACAAGCGAAAATACCTTCTTCGAACGTCCAGCAATCAAATCGTTTAAACGATTGGACGAATGATCAAAGTTTAATGATACATAAAGAGAAAAAAGAAAAGATAAAGATTGCTCCCGTATAATTTCCACGTTCGATAAAAGAACGAGAGTGGAATAAAACCTAGAAGAGATATGTTCGTTCCCCCTTTCATTTTCACAAATATAGTGAAATTTCTAATGGGCCGATATGATAACTGCTTCGTTCGTCGCTTTCACGAAGGCGAAATCGAATGCAAAAACGAGATTCGCGTGCGTGTTCGAGATAGCTCGCTTTTGTCTCGTCTCGAGTCGAGTATTGCAAATTAAACGTCGAGACGTTCTCGTGTAATTGGCCGGTGCACGCGAAACGATGATGCCATTTCACTTGTTGCGATCTCGTGTTTCGTCATATGGGGGATCGTGAAATTAATTGAAGCAGATTTTATGAAATAATCGAAGATCGAATCTCGTTCTAGTAGAAATAATTGAACGAATGTTTAAACGAATGTTCCATGGTTTTTAATCCAATGAATGGAAATAATAATCCGCGTTATTTGAAATTTGGAAATTATATTAATATAAATATTTTAATACAGCTTAATTAAATAAAGTTAAACTTCAGGAATAAAAAATTAATTGATTGGATGATTATAAATAATCCCTATTCAAATAGTGATTATATATTTGGCTCAGGTCCGTGGGTACGCCACTACCCAAAAGACTCACGAGAATGGGAACCGAAACGTTTCCCAAAACTCGTTAGTCTCCCCTGCGGGAATAATTATAATATGATATATAAAAAATAGTAATGGAAATATCCCTAGACGCAAGCAAATATTCCTAGACGAGCTAATATAGGACATCGGGGAGGATAACGATGCACAATAATACACGATATGAATATAAAAGCGTAAAATTAATTGCATTTAAATTTCTATAAATCACGAACTGAAGTTGAACTTTTCGACAAAAAACGAGGAAAGAAATTAAAAATTTTGAAATCCAGGAAAAAGAGGAAAAAACGCCATCGAAATCGGTTTTTGATTCGTCCCGATATCTCAATCGCTTGCCAAGATACGAGGATTCGTAAAACGGCGCAGAAGTTATGAATGGGTCCGCGATCTTGTGACCTACATTTTTTCTTGGAAACGCGCACTACGTTTTTCCAGGAATCGCGTCTGTCTCTTGGCTGGGGTTTCGGATAGGTCAGTGAGACGAGGCGCGAGCGAGAAGTCCGAGTAAGAAACAAGGACGAAGGTAAACGATTAAAAATTATTCTTGTCTTTACGCGATGATATTTCGGGAACCAGAAGTCGTAGCGAGATGAATCAGAATAGATTTCAAAGAGGAAGGTTTCGCGTTTCTAATCATCTTTTATTCATTGACAGGAAGTCACTATCTTCGAGGTTGCAGCGGTTTAAACTTCTCTTAATTTTAATAGGATTTAATTGGATTTAAGCTGAACGATTAAAAATTACCATTTCTTTTTCACGATGATATTTCGAAAATTGGAAATCTTATCGAGACAAATCAAAGACCATTTTAAAGAGTAAACTTCTAATAATTCTTTCAATCGTCGAATTGAAAGTCATTCCGAGTTTTGACGATTTAAATTTGTTCCTGATTTTAATCAAGCCTTACAACGAATTACGTTTATTTCTGGCTAAAATCATCCAAAAATCATCAAAAAATGTAGATCACAAAGTCGCGGGCCCATTCATAACTTCTGCGCCGTTTTACGAATCCTCGTATCTGGCTAAAAGCTTCTAACGATTTTATTCCAACGTTGAAAATTCCAAGATTCGCAATTCTTTCAAAAAATATAATCAGGAGAAAATAATCAAATAAATTATTTATCTGATTACGTGAATCTTATCTTCCAAATTCATACAAACAGATTTCCACTGCGCTTAACTCGTCTGGATAACCTGGCCTGTTACCATTTACAATACACAATTTGCTCGACGTAACGCTGCGTGTAGTATACTCGTTGCACATGGAATTTTAATTGTTAAAGAAAGCTGGTGAAATATGGAATGCACGGTTCCCCTCCGGTCACCACGGATGCCGGTGGTTAAAGTTGACAAAACGATGAGGAATGACTCGAAAAGAAAAGAGCAACGAACGCGAGGGAAGAATAATGACGTGTCCCGATAGTTTTCATTCCATGGAACAATCGTGCCGCGATTTCGTACGAAGGAATTCATCGAGAAAAAAGAAAAAAAAAAGAAAGAAACGTTTGCGGACTGGTTTTTAATCGCGTGCGCGCCAGCTATCGCGGGCTTTGCCTTGTCCAAACACGTAATATGTCTCCGCGGGACGTTTCGTGCATGGATCACTGCGAGCTGCACGCCGTTAACGTGCTTCATTCATCTTCCCTTACATACGTTGCACGATTATCCGGCACGCGTTGGAAATGAATCCATCAATATGTAAATCATTTGTCTCGGCTAATCTTCCATCGCTCGGAAGCACCGATTATGTGTGCAAATAAAGCCACACGGATTCAGTTGCAGGGATACGTTTTAAATTATTAAAAAAGTAGAAAAGTTTGGAATTTTTACAAGCAACGTTGAACTTGTCCAGTTATTTCTCTGAGACTAAATGGTTTTTTTATCTTGCTTGTAATTGGAAAATGTGAAAGAGTTTCCTTTTATCCATAAGATAAGAGGCAAATCATGTTTCTTTTTTTTTTTTTTTTAATAGATTTCATCTACTTTATCAAGTTATTACTTCATTATTATCTATTCTACGATCTACTTTAGTAAATGTTTCTCAATATTGTATCAACTCTTGCTTCTACTTATATAATCAATCGATTCAATTTTTACATCTCAATATACCAATTAATATAATTATAACATTCCAATAATATTTTTATTTTTCCACAAATTTGTTCCATTCTACAATGGAGTGGAAACAAATCTCTCTGGAAATTTTAATAAAACTAAAACTCGAAGCACACAAATTTCAATTTTCGCGAGATCAGCCTGAAATTTTTCCAGATTTTCCCAGATATAAAAAGAAAAGAAAGGTTTTAATCGTTTGATTAATTAAAAGACACACGTTAGAAATAATCGTTAGCTCGTTGATTTGTCACGTTCCATCGAAAATATCCGCAGCCTTAACTATCGGCAGAGGGTAATTTATGAGCATCATTAACTCGTTTAAAGTCGAATGTTGTAACAATAGGCGCATTCCACGATAATTGGAATGCGAGATTCCAATGTGGCGCGTATACGGTTGATAGAATAAAAGGGCGGAGGGGATATCTCGCAGGTCCCTTACCTGCGTATCATACGCCCTTCTTACTTACGTCACGATACAATGAACAACGATGTCATTGTTCCAAGTGATTACCGCGCCGATAAAAGATGAAAATGTAATTCCTTATTCGAAAAACGCAAAAGATCATCTTTGGTTTGATTATCTTCCGGAAACGAAACAGGGAAAGAATCGATGTGCAAAAATTTGATTCTCGATTCAACAATCGAGATCGTTTCAGAAGAAAAATTTCAATATTAAGAAATATTGATCTCTTATTTCGAGATTCAGAGACACTTCTTTAACGATATTAATTAAAGTAACCCTTCGAATACACGAAAATTTATATTACAGAAAATATTTGACGTATCCTGCAACTGAATGATCATCTTCCGGAAACGAAATAGGGAAAGAATCAATGTGCAAAATTTCTCAAAAAATTTGATTCAACAATCGAGAAGAAAAATTTCAATATTAAAAAATATTGATCTCTTATTTCGAGATTCAGAGATTCATTTCGAGACACTTCTTTAACGATATTAATTAATATAACCCTTCGAATACACGAAAATTTATATTACAGAAAATATTTGCACTCATGAATTAATTGAATGCTACGAAAATAAAGAACGTAAAATATAACGTAAAGAAAACGTGTGCGAATCTATCATATATATATATATAGATTCGAGATCGAAAGAAAAAAAATAACTGCAAGTAGCGAGGGATCGATAACACATTCGAGTTGGTTCGTGAATACGAACGCGTTCCGGCAGCTTACAAAACAACAAATTGATACGAGGCATACTTAAGCATCTGGAATTTCATTATTGAGAAGAGATTTATCCTCGCGAGCCACCGATTCCCACAAGAAGAAACAAAATCCTAGCAATTATTTCCCTCCCCGTGCAACGCAGTAATAAATAGGTTCGCTTTCCCGTTACGTGCTATCTGATTTACCCACTCGGTTATGCAACCAACTTCGAAACAGGGTCGTTCCGACCGTTTATTTCCTCGGCTTCGTATCGAGCCGTATGGTAATACACGTACGACCGACGTCGTACACATTGTACGCACGCAACACGCTGCTTACCACCGCCGCCGCTTTCCACTCGAGTTCGCGACGAAGGGTGCCGGAATGGGTGCTGCTCTATCTTATTACGTCACACTGTCGCTCATTTTGCGTAATAAACGAGTAAATCGGCCGCTCTATAAACTCTCTAACGCGCGGTCATTAGAACCGGGTTCCACATATTTCTCGACACTTGATAAAAATGCGTTGGAACGAAATTAATTTTTACCTTACAATTACGGGACACAGAGATCCGGTTACGCGCACGGATTTATTCTCCTTCTGTCATTTTCCATTTCCACGTTTAATCGAGCAATTACGATTCAAACAGCGATCGTTCCGTTGATCTTCCTCTTACGAGTAGAGTATTTATCGTTCGATCCCAGAATAAAGTGTCGATCCTTTGTGGAACAAGGTGCGTTCCATATCGTTAAAATCGATACGAAAGGAACAAGGTGCCGCAAGCGAACGTCTAACGATCTTGCCTCGATCAATTTTGTCCACCGTGGCTGAAAAGAGTAATAAAGTGCGCCATTTCTGGAAAAAGAAAAACGTTCGCAGCTTTTAATATTTCTGCCAGTTTAGACAGACGCGTGTTGAGAAACATGCGTATTGTGTCGTATTGGCGGCGTCTCGTTTGCTCGCTCGCGTGTCCCGCGGAATTCCTGTAATTCCATCTTTCGAAACTGGACCGATTTTCTCGGAGCCGTTCCGCTCCGCGCAGTCTCGTCCCTTGTGACGCAATTAAAATAGTAGACATGATACGATTCGTGCATCAATTTCCTCCTCGACGCACTGTGTTTATTCAGTTACGAAATTAAACGAGTCTATCTTATATATCCAAGAATTTATTCCTTCTGAAGTGAATGAACTATTCTTTTCAAAGTCGTGTTTATTTTATATCATCGAGTTTATTTTATATCATCAGAAATAAGTTGGTCGAATGGTTCTTCCAATCTATATTATCTCAGAAAATTGACAAATGCAAATTCATGATCCTTTCAATTCTTCGATACATTTGTATCTTCTTCGTACGACGATTCCTTGAAATACAAGGAATTATTCGTTCAAAATATTCGAGACATTCTCGTTTCACGCATTCTAGCATATTAAATATTCATATTAAATATTATATCTGTATCACATTACGCTTTTTCCTCGCTTTTCCTCGCCTCGACATCTTTCCTCGTAATTACTATCGATCAAGATATCAACTACGTCGAAATGCCTCGTCCAAAATCCTCATCCTCGTTCAACGAACTTCCGCACGTGCGGATGGTCACGAAAAAAAAAAAAAAATAGGAGAGAGAAACGAGGGAATTTCGCTGACCGAAATCACACGAGAAAGAAAGAGAGAAACGTAGAGAGAGAGAGAGGCGTTTCATTTTTGGTACCGGCACGATTTATCATCGATCTATCGTAGCGATAGATAAAATCGGCGCGATCTGAATACAGGTGAAATTCGCCGCCCGAGTGTTCCCCAATTTATATTTCTAAATAGAAATCGCAGAGGAGTCCGCGTCGTCGCGTCGATTTAGCACGGAGCGGGTGCTAAAATAGAGGAAGCTTGACACTTGGCTCGAAACCAGATCCAACATAGAATCAAAATGATTTAATTTTGGACATCATCCGTACATCATCCCACGAATGAAATACGATTGGAAATGATGTACTCTGACGGTACTCGAGATGGATGGAATGAACGTCGTGGAAGTTGGAGAAAATAAATCGACCGCGGAAAAATTAAAATCCTTTTTTTTTTCTTCTCGACGAATACGAATCTTGGAAAGGGAAAACAAGTGTATCTCGATTCTTTCTTTCTTCAAATTAACATCGATCGTAATTACACAATTAATTAGAGTTAATTTCTTGCGGGGAGAAAAAGAGAGAGAGAGAAAAGTGTACAATCAACCTCGTATTTCTGTTCGCTAACGGGTGGTAACAGCCTCGTATATGTGCAAGCCTGGTCGCGTGCATATCAGTTACAGACGCTTTAGCCCGTATATCAATTAACTAGCTGTTACTCACTTGTTATACTCGTTATATACGTTAGCCGCGCATTACCTATCGTTCCCTTCCTGAACAGCAAGATCGCAACGTGGAATCTCGGGCCGGCCAAACGCAAACGTACACGACTTCGAGTTTCCCTTTACATTTCGAATTTCGCTTTCGTTATATTTCGAGCGTGTAATCAGCAAAAAAGGAAATTGCCAACGCTTTCACTTTTGCTTATACCCGGTCCACGACGATTCCAACCGGTTAATTATTCTATCTATTGATTACTAAATACGTTTTAGGTATCCCATTTGTCGGTATTTTATTATCGTTTAGATTATAGGATGTATAGAAGAGGTTAGGTTTTAAGAGAGGCGGAAAGGATAAATGAATTTTTGTTTTTTAATTATTCGACGATTGTTCTTCTCTTCTCGAATTTGGATTTTTTATTTATTCGTCGATGAAGCGTAATTGTTAAAGTTATCTCCTCTCGAAGGATTTGTAAAAGTTTATCAAATGGAAGAGAGTTCATAAAATTGTCGTACCAACAATAATACAAATCAATGGTGAATCGTGTATATTTTATTTAAATAAAGGAAGAATATTTTATTACGAATAATTATTTAACTCGAATGAATATATTCGAGCAAAAGTATATGTTATGGAAATGAAATTGGAATATGAATTATGTGCTCCTTTGATAAAACTTCCTATCCTTTTCACCTTGTTTCCTTACCTCGTGCACGTGAAATATTTAGATCCTAGAAACATTCTTTGACTTTTAAGTTTAGAGAGTTAGAAAAATCTATGTACTTTTTAGGGATCTAGAATCAGGTTTAACCTTTTTCCCCAAGAAGGAAGAAAAATTCGAAGAAAATGGTACAAATTTCAGTCACGTATATTTCAAAATGCTGTGCATAAAATATTCGAATTGACAGGAGGGGAAAAAGAAAAGAAAATTATTTTCCTCGCTTTTCTAATCGTGACACGAGAGAAATTATAAAGTTGCAAATTCTGATGGATGGACACAACGAGAGATAATCTCCATCCTCCAACGATGTTGCAAGCGTAACGACCATAACGAAATGGTGGTTTAAAAGGATCAAAGATTTACGCGTTTAATCGGCGATAAAATTCATTTAAATATATTCGCGCTTCAATCTAATATAAAATAAACGACCAGTTAATTAGAATCGAGAAACTTTAAAAAGGCCAACAGATACAGGCAGACACAAGTGTGCGATCTTAGATACCTTTCTTTTTTATTTTTTTATTCACGATTATTCACGATTATCGAAACGATCCTCGCCGATCCAATCTCTCCTCTCCACGAAAAAGTCATTAGTATCGTCACGTTTTAATCCCAACTTTATCGACGTTTCTATTTTATCATCCATCTTCCACATGTCTAAAAGTGAAAACCTATCCGCGATCTTGAATAATAACCCGGTCGAAATTTAGTAATAATCCATTATCTTAATACAATCTGGCTATCACCGATTCGACACTCTTGTCACGAGTATATTACTCGTCAGAGTAATAGAAAGATCGCCCGGTCACGATATATCTTCTTCGAAGACGGTGTTTCTCAACAGTGTTTCTTCAACCCTTTATATAGATAGCTACAAGATTATTGTTACAATCTAATTATAATATATGCGAAATAAAGATCTGCAAGATATCTTTATACCTTTCTATCACATTTACGCGCGTAGATTTTTATTTAAATTTCATAAAATGTAGTTACGAGTCTAGTTTAATATTTCATTAATATTTTTATAACGTTGCAATGTGTCAAAAAGTAAAATGAAGTATTATATACACTCGTTTCATCGAAAGTATATATTTTTCGTATAATTGTCAAGGCAAAGGCAACCGATTTTGCAACTACAAAACAATGTATGAATGAAAAAATGTTGAGAAACATTGTCAACAAACAGAGATCTCTCATTGAAATTGCGATCATCAAACGATCGCCCAGCATAAAAAGAAAGAATAATGAAATTTGTCGCGAGATACGCTTCCTGTTGAAACGAATTTCTCGAAACCGTTTCACATTCTTTCCTTTCCCCGCGTCGTGTCGAAGAAAGTAAGAAAGAATCGTTTAAAAATATTGGGATATTTGGAAAGTTTTGACGAGAACGCGAATAGAGGACGAGTTCTAACACGTGTCCCGGTTGATAAGGATCGCGATAAATCTGTCATGGAAAGTCTACGAAATTCGATGGATCCGGATAGCAATCACAATGGTTCGATCGGTAAAATTGATGATTGGGATGATTGAGATTTCTAATCGGATAAGATCGGCCATACATCACGAAGATGTATGAGGAAGAAATAATAATATTTAGAAAATGGTGAATGAATTCTTTAATAATAATCAGATTCGTTAACTTTCGTTGACACGAAAATGAATTGTATTTTATATCGTTATCGTAATTAACGTAAGCTATATCAATACTCTTAATCCATAATGATTTCATATCGCGAAGGAACAAAGTCAAAACCACGTTTCTTGACAATGAGTCAACCATGTAAAAAAAGAAAATAAAACAATAATATCCTGATCGCAACACTACAATCACATGACTCATATTAGACGATAAAAAAATGATTAGAGGCACGTGTTTTTAATGATCCTGATATCTTCAACCTTGATTTGCCGATCGATAAAAATCATAAAATCTGTGAAGAAATCGCAGGAGAAAGATTGGAAGAATAATAAACGAGAGTTACATGAATGAGGAGGGGAAATTCGTCTATTATCGATCTATTATCGATTCATTTATCGATCTTCGAATCATCGTTAAAAAGGAAACATCGTTGAATATAACGTTGAAAACGCGATACAACAGATTTATCGGGCTATATTATACGCAATAGTACAAAATGATAAAATAAAAAGAAGAGAAAACGGAAATCGCGATCTCGTTTCACTCATAATTCATGGAACAATGAAAAAGGAGGAACGATGACGGCGATAGCGGGTGTTGCTACTTCCTGCGCGAGCAGCGATTTGATCGATTATCGGAGGGGGGAGGAAAAATGATAATTGGAGGCGAGTTTACAGGCATCCATACGTGTTATTAACTTGCTCTCTCTTATCCCATCCTCGTCTTATCTATATACGACGAATTTTTTGAGAGTTTATAGATCATCTTTTCTTTTTTTTTTTTATCGCTATGCGCTTGCTATAAATATAAAACGGCAGAAAGCGTGTCGAAATTTCGATAGATTATCGAAATGATTCTATAGTAGGCGAGAATTGAAGGCAAGAGTGGAGAGAAAGCGGTTAAATTCTTCTTCGAAACGAGAGATTCAAAATTGGGACGATCGAGTTACAATTGCATCGGTTCGGTACGAACGATAGATAAATTTCTTCTGCCGATCGAAAAAAGCGTCGAAGAAACTCTCTTTCTTTGTATCCAACCATTGTATCATTTCTTCGTACGATTTATTCGCAAGTTATTCGCTCGCATCTATTCAACCTGATTTTATCTTCGCAATCTATTCATCTATGAATTTTATATACCCTCGAGGGCGCGGACAAATAAGGAATCGACGTTTCGCAGGGGAAATTATACAGTGTCGCAATCGGCCGTAAACAAAACTCGCGAAGAAACGCATACACGTGAGATCTCGATAAATTCGAATTCCACGTTTCGTGGAAACGAACGATGACGGAGATCCAAATAATATAATGCAAAGAACATTCCAGAATTTAAAGACGTTCGTATTATGGACAATCATCGAATATCTGTTGGAATATTCGAGCCGATCGGGTGGTTTTATCGAGGTGTTTAACGAGGCGAGAAATCGAGAGCAGTAGGAAATGGAGAATGGCCTTTGGGGAAGTTTCAAAATCGTCGAATCTGGGGATATTGCCCGATGCAATGGCCTGTGTGTCTGTGTAACGTACCTTCGTCCAACGAAAACAGAGAGATGAAAATGCGGATGGAAAATGCTATCATCGGAAAACGTTACGATTGGTCGGAAACGTAAGAAGGAGAGCTTTCGAATCGGATCGATTCGTTAAGCGGTTCGTAATCGTCTTAAATGGTGTCGAGAAATTCTTTACTCCGCGGATTAATCGCTCGAAGACAGGTTTAAATGGCGATGCGTTTTAAGGAATCTGGTTCTAATTGTGTAAATAGGAAGTTACAAGTTGTCGCGATATTCGATATTTTAATCGTTTCGATAATTGAAAACTCCGAAGAAAATGAAAATTTTAATCAAGATTTTAATTTTTTTTCAGATAGAAGCAAACGAAAGAATTGTTCGAAAAACTGGATATTATTTGAAGGATGATATGATACCTGAAAGAAAAATGCCATGCGCTTGGAAGAAAAACTGCGTTCCGGTTGATTTTCAATTTCCTGTCACGACAGGTGGCAAGATCGCTCGTTTCATAATATCCTTTCGATTACTCCGGGACAAAATTGCGTCTAATTGCTCAACCTTAAAACAATCCAGAACCACAACTCGTGAAAGTTGGCAAACGATTAAAGCGTTGTTTGTAATGGAAATCAGAAAAGAAAGAAGGAAAGAAAGAAAAGGTTAATTAATTATTCGACGTCATTAATTAATCGATTCGATCGACACGCGCTACAGATTACAGAATTTTTGTCCGTAATGAACGATCGAGAGAGTCCAGGCCTCCAGTTTAGAAAACCGTGAATGGGCAATACCTAATAAAATCATCTCGACCAAGTTTAACTTCTTTTTCGTTTTATCGTTTCAGCAATAGAAAAAAAAAAAAAAAAGAAAAAGAAAAAAAGAATAATAACGATGCATCTCTTCTAACGAGAATTAGAAATTATTCTCAAGCACGATCACCCGAGCTTATCTACGATCTACGTTCGGCATTCTATTCTTCGGTGAAACCATTTGCCTGCTTTTTCCCTTTTCTTCTCCGAGTAGGTGTGTACTCACGCACTTTCTCGAGGTGTCGAATTAGAAAGGAAATTCGTGTGTTCTATGGCGTGTAATTACGCCTAACGCCGAGCGATCGTGAAAGTGTTGGCGGAGCAAGGCGGAGCACCAGCTTTGTTCGCACGACTCCTGTCAAGGAATTACACAAATGAATGATCAACACAACTCGAGCAACTTTCCACCCGATGGATGCCTCGTCAACGTTTATAACGTTCCAACGTGTATAAGTAAAACCTAAGTGGATATAATGAATGTCCTTGGCGGGAAACGGCACTCACTATCGCCGACTCTGCGCGCCGCTCAACCCTTTCATGTCCGTGGGGCTTCGATCTCGACGACGGCCTGGCCTTCCATTGACCTGAAAAATCAATTGTATTAATTATACCTTTCATAACATTCGTACCTTTCAGGTTGAAATCTTTACCTGCAATTGATTTGAACTTCAACTTTCAACGCAGTTAGAAAGTCTTCAAGACATTTCGATCTGTGCATCCTAATGTATTAAATATATGATTCTTGACAAACTTATCAATATTATAGAATAATTAAACTATCTTCCAAACTTTCTTACATAAATATACTTTTTGAAATATCTTATTCAACAATTTCTTCAAAAGTTATCAAAAGATCTTTCGAAAAAAGAATTCCAACTCGTTCCATCATCCAGTGAAAAAAAATTCCTTTGAATGATTTTTAACAAACTTATCAATATCAATATTATAGAATAATTAACTAAACTATCTTCTAAACTTTCTTGCATAAATATACTTCGTGAAATATCTTATTCAACAATTTACAATATCCTCAAAAGTTATCAAAAAATCGAAAGATCTTTCGAGAAAAGAATTCCAACTCGTTCCATCATCCAGTAAAAAAAAATTCCTTTGAATGATTCTTGACAAACTTATCAATATCAATATTATAGAATAATTAACTAAACTATCCTCTAAATTTTTTTGCATAAATATACTTCGTAAAATATCTTATTCAATAATTTTTTCAAAAGTTATTAAAAGATCGAAAGATCTTTCGAAAAAAGAATTCCAACTCGTTCCATCATTCGTTGAAAAGAAATTCCTCTGAATGATTCTTGACAAACTTATCAATACCAATATTATAGAATAATTAACTAAACTGTCTTCTAAAGTTTCTTGCATAAATATACTTCCTGAAATATTTTATTCAATAATTTTTTCAAAAGTTATTAAAAGATCGAAAGATCTTTCGAGAAAAGAATTCCAACTCGTTCCATTATTCGATGAAAAGAAATTCCTGAATGATTCTTGACAAACTTATCAATATCAATATTATAAATAATTAACTAAACTATCTTCTAAACTTTCTTGCATAAATATACTTCCTGAAATATCTTATTCAACAATTTATACAACATCCTCAAAAATTATCGAAAGATCTTTCGAAAAAAGAATTCCCAATCATTCCATCACTCGTTGAAAAGAAATTCCTTCGACGAAATTGTCCCAACAAACAAAATTCGTGGGACGAAAGATCAAAGCGTGGACCGGAAACGGAGCGACAAACGAGCCGGATTCGAAATGTTATCCGCGACATAACAGAGAAACACACACGAGGGCGTTTAAAAGGCCGAAAGAAATCGGCGGCGCTGGTGTTCCTTTCACCGAGCGAGCAACGGGCCATGCTACGGATCTCCGTGGATCGATGCGTGGAACCGGTCCAATGATTGTGATTCACGATCGAGCGCGGATCCCGAGTTTCAACCACCGGATGAAATTGAATCGAACGAGCTCGATAATCGAGTTTCTCGTGGAAAACGTTTCCCTAGACGTACCTCAAATACACGTATATATATGGCTAATTAGAGTTGTACAATTCATTGGTAGGAAGAGGAGAGAGAGAGAGAGAGAAATTACGGGATTTCGTCGAGGTTGTTCACCGGTTCGTCAATTAGGATAGAGACTGGTTAAGGATTGTACGAAGGAGAAAAGTTCTTTTAACGGGGGAGAAAATGTGTGTGTTTGATAGATTATTAAGGTAGAAAGGCGGATCGAGTGGATGGAAATCGCATTTCTGTTCACGGCTCGTTTTTAAGAAGATGGATAAGTTTTGTAATTATCCTTATATGCGGATAAAGTCGTAATTTTATTATATCGGTTGAAAATTTTTAGAATTGGAAAAAAATATGTGATTTCTTTCTCCTCTCGATACGATAGGTAAAATTGTTATTGAAACACTGGGCCAATATTGGATTTTGATAAATGATGTAAGCACATTTTTCTGAAGCTTAACTGTACCAGGCTTAACTTCACCCGTTCCATTTCGTTCTGCATAAATCATTTACCATGTCATTATCTGCTATATTGCAATCATAAAAGACACAGTTGCGCGTTAGAAACATGCAATATTACGTATTCCATTTGATATTTAAAGATCGTGTTGAAAATTACGTGTTACAGAATATTTCCAAATTATTTATACACGAAAAATAGTAGTGGAAATTCGTGCTACCGATCGATAAACGTATCGAAATTAAAATTCCATTTTCCAATATTGCATTGGAAATAAGCAATGAAAATTCCAATTTCCTTTAAGAACACAACGAAGATTATCAAAATAAAAACGTAAATATAAGAACGTATTCCACGACTTAGCAATTTTTCTCTTTAAAAAAAAATATCCCTCGAATCCGGTAACCTGGAATCCGATAACGATACTTACTCGAGACGATTATTTTTATTTTATCGAATATTGTATTAA
The DNA here is from genome assembly GCF_003254395.2 of Apis mellifera. Lineage (NCBI taxonomy): Eukaryota > Metazoa > Arthropoda > Insecta > Hymenoptera > Apidae > Apis > Apis mellifera. Next base: position 6,979,522 of record NC_037649.1, read on the forward strand.
ACTTCGCCAAGGGAAAAATAGCCGGATAAATCGGTTACACGCGCGTATTGCGCGCGCTTTTCTAACCCGGGGTTCCACGGGTTAGAACTTGTCGTCACGTTATCGGTTTAACCGTCTCTCTCTCGAATCACGATTTCAGATCGATTAGAGCTACAGAGCACGGAATTATTTATGGTCCAGTTGTTTATGTATAATGCGATCGGCTGTCGGCGATTACTTTTACTTTCGCGAACGGCCAACACGCTTTGTCGTTTGCACGCTAATTCTCGCGTCATGCAACGATCTTAAGAAGAGGGAGGGAGAGAGAGAGAATAAAGAAAAAGGAGGGAGGGGGAAAAAAAATTAACGAGAGACACGAGAATCAACGAGCCATTTACGAGCCAGATCTTATCCTCTTGTTTGAAAGGGGGTGTGGAGGAAAGAATTCGATCCGTTTTGTAATTGCGCGAAAATGATCGTATGCGTGGGTGGCGAAATAATTTGACCGGTTAATCTCCGTGAAATTATAGCTTCCGATCGGTGGTTGTCGTTCATTTCAACGGGGATGGAGGAGAGGGAAAAGTGATCAATGGTCAAGGCAAAGTTCGCGGAATACACGAGCGAATCCGTTCTTTTTCTTTTTTCTCCATCTTTTCAATGATCGGTTTCTTGCAATTCGTATTGTATTGATTGCAGCGTTCGTTGTTTTTATGGATGGAGAAACCTTGAAATTTAGAAAACACTTCTTGTTGAAAGAATGTGTAATGTTGTAAAAATTTATAAAAATTTTAAAATTTTTCTATAATTTTGTAGAATAGAATCTTCATATTTTTTTATTATTATTACCTCTATTTCTACATCTCTAAATAAAATTTATTTTCTAAATTTTCAAGAATTTCAACAAAAAATTTGAATTAATATTTAAACCTTGTCCAAGTATACATAATACTTGAAAAGATCAAAATTATCAATTAAAAAAGGAATAAAATTCCGTGTTTTTTTTTTTTTTTTTAATCAGTAGCAGTTTGCAATTGCAACCAATCTCCGTTAGTACTCTTTAATCGTATCATTAGACAACTTTGATCGTATCCTTTCTAATTCCTCCAGTTTGTCGTTGAAATTGAAAATTAGAATTATTCCCCTCGAATTAGGAATGGAAAAGATATATCGAAAGTTCGTGTCTCGTAACAGCGTTGGCGAGGATTAATATCTCGTCCCAATGAAGAAATTACAATAAATCATTGATAATGGACGAGGTTGGCAGATAATCTTTATAGCATAAGGATCTCGATAAACTGAAATCTGATTATGAAATTACGTTACATAGTATATTAAAAGCGAGGAAGGGAAAAGGTTAACGAATAATTCACTTTCTGGCGTGTGTCGACTCGCGTTTTATTAAAATAGCACGAGCGGTTATTTAACAACGATCACGATACGATTTCTTGTACGATCGTGTATCAACGCCGTTCGAACGTGTTTTAATAACCCTCTAAAATTATAGGTATTAAACATCCGATCCTATGCGATTTTTCTTTCGGTTGAATAGATCGACTGATATACCTTTCCCTTTTTTTCAATACAGCGCAAAGTTTCTCGACTTAATCGCTAATACCATTCAAAATATCGAGTCAATTATAATATAGATCGAAGAGGATAAAATTCACTCTTCAAACGTTTCGACGACGAACGAATAAATATATCGAAAAAATCTTTACTCATAATTAACTCAACTAACAAAAATTCTTCTTTAGATTTCTTAGATATTCTTAGATTTTCTTTTTTCTTCTTTAGACTTAAATTTTACTCGAAAAGGGACCACTCGAAGAGCCTAATTGCAAAGTATCGTGTGCTAAATCCCCTAACTATTTACCATCCATCGATTCGATATAAATCAGATAATGGTATCGCGTCGGGAGACACTGTTACACGCAACAAGAAACCCAAGAAATAACGCGAGTCGATAACGCTAGTCGGTAACGTAATTAGCGTTATTCTCGATCCGTGAATTAGCACGTATATATATATGTGTGTTTACCGATTCTCTCAACCGAGAGATCCTTCCACGTTGAAAACGAATTGAACTCGGTGAACGAAATGCGATCAAGGCCATCACGATGCTGGAATGCAGCCAAGTTTATGGCAGGGATACGATACACATATATATATATTGTGTAATTCGATAACTACCTGCCGCTCTAGTGGATGCAACGCGTTATGCAAATATGCGTCATGACGTCACGAGACCTGTTGGTTAATCGTGCGATTTTTTCTTCGACATAGATCGAATAATCTCGTTTTCATTGCATCGAGTAAAATATATATTTTCTTTTCGCCATGCGATAATCCTTCTTTGAAAAAATTCTTCTTCCAGTGAAACAACACGAAATAAGAGAATCGAAGATAGGTTGAAAGCATTGCGAATCAATTTCAGAGTAGTGATCGTTTCTGATTCATACGAAAGTTTATAATTTCTAGATTAACCTTGGTATAAGTCTGATTAAGTTATTCAAAAATTGAAACGATGTTATTAAAGTTGAATTGGAAATTTCGTAATATTGTAAATTTTAGTTAGTTATCGGAAAGAAGACAATTTTTGGACAAATCTTTAATGAAAATATCAATATGCGTCTGTAAATTTTTTTCCAACGAATAAAAATTTCCTCGCAATCAATGCTTGCGTTATCTTGCGATCATTTATCTCTGCTAAAAAGAACGGTGATCGTATTTGGCGTTGCCAAATTGGTGTTTTCAATTGGTACTCCGAACGAAACTGGTGCTACAACGCGTGCTAGCTGACAGCACTTTCTCATCGGAGGATTTGGTTCGTTAGCAAAAGTGTAACACTTGGAAGATTACGAGTAATTGTAGCAAATCGTTCGTTCTAGCCTTCACCTACTTTCTCTTTCACAGTGACCGAGCTTAGGTTAACAATCAAGCATAAATATGTATCGAAATTAAAAGCATTTCAGAAACGCCCTGATAATTAGAAGCGGAAAGAAGCGCGTATGCGCGAATAATAATTGCAACAACTTCATAAACGCCGGGATAAAATAAAAAGGGATGCAAGATAATAATAGAATTTTCGAGAAAGATTAGCATCGATTAGGAATGTTCGTTACTTATCTTTTAAATGTTACCCAATTAAAATTCAATAAGAATGTCGACAAGTGGCAATGCGATTATTCGAAATGAATGAATTCAACATTTATACTCTAGGATAAGTTAAGGAAGAAAATTATTCCAACTGAACTGAAAGTATTCTGCACGCAAATTAATTCCACGCGCTATTTCGTACAGAATTATAATTTCACGAATATAGCGCGAGTAATAATATTCAAATTATCGTAATAAAATACGATACTCTTTCAATTAAAAATAAACAGGGTTAAATTGAATTCGTTGTTCGAATTAATTTACATGCCGCTTCGAGACAATTTAGAGATCGCGTCACATAATTATCTTTGAGGTTATAAGACCCTGTCATAATTGCATGGTCGTAACGTGTTATTACCGGAGGATCTTAATATCTCAGATGTTTCGTGACCCCTCCAAAATCATAAACCTTTTAGCTTCTGTATTTTACGATCCACGAACTTATTATACTATAAAAGTTTTGCAATTCTTAAAGTTTTATTATCACGCTAAAGATTCTATACAAGATCCTTTAGGTGGCAGCACCCAATATCTCATAACTTCTTAGACACACAAAAAAAAAAAAATTAACCTTCTTCGCCATTCTCTTATGCTTATGAAGACGTGCATTTGCTTCCCAAATCCATTACTTATTTAATTCTATGTTAATTCGATCCCGCGTATCATCAAAAAATAAAATTTATATAAAATTAAATATATCCTATCGATTCAACAGGTTATACGTATAAATGTATCGACGAAATTACATAATTGGAAGATCCATTCTGATTAAGATTGCAAATCTTGGCGCGATTACTACGAGGATCGGAACGGAAGCCATAAATTTCATTAGCCAATGATTTTGAATATTTGAAATATGTAATTATCGCACGGTGGATAGGCGGATCGATAGATGAATTATCTAAACCGAGATCTCCTCGGTGAAAGAGCGTTTATCTGTATCAGACGAGCTGGAACCGGTTGTGAATCTTGTTTATCGGTTGGATCGATCGGAATCTCGATAAAAGTCGAGAGATCTCCCCGTTCCTTGCGATGCTAATTAAAATTTTTTCACCAGGATTATTTATTCCTTGAAACACTAACACTTCTTCCCATAATAAATACGCAAGGCTTAATTATTCTCTTCTCTTTCTCTATCTTCTGCGATCCATTCTAATTCCGGTTTATTGTACTCGTTGAATAGATCGAAGGGATTAATCTGGTTAATCGTTTTGTCTCACAGCACAGCACAGCAAAAATCGTAACGTAGGGATATCGTGGCCAATGATCGCCACCAACTTTCACGAAATAAAGATATCTCGGTATCGTTCGATCGGTAATAAAATAATAATAAAATTTTGACTTTACACGTGTATTTATTGCAATTTTATCTCTTCATTTTGAACGTTAATATCCAAGATGCAATATTGAAAATTTGAAAGTTTGCATATTATTAGTATTGGATCACTCGATCAAGAATTGTTGATTCTTGATTATCTTATATCATAATGGATGACTTTCGATGATGCTCGAGACATTTCAATTTCATATAAAACGATGTAGTAAGAAAAAAAAAAGCTTATTAATAGAAGATTTATAAAAGTCGCTAAACGAGTTTTCTCTGTGATATATGCGATATCTCGATCAATTTGTCTCACTTAATGTCGTTATTTTATTATTATACATACCCATCAGAGAGATCTTTATTGATAAAAACTTGATCCGATACCATTTCTTAAATATATCGCTAATAAAATTATCTTACCTACACGATTTAAACGATTACTTTCAAATAATAACGAAAATTTATTATTTCCTCAATTTTTTTTCTCCATCTTCTCGAGATACGTTATTAATTAAAAAGTAAATTTGAATTTTAATATTAACTCCTTCGAATATATCTATTGTGCCAAGGATATATTTGTAATTATCCAGCAAGTAGTCGAACAAGTTTTAAAAAACATTGTTAACGAACACTTTACACTCTTCCTCGCATTCCTCCAGAATAATTTTCAATATTGGCTAATCGAACTTATCTCTCGTATCGCGTATGCAATTTCATATTAATGAATTCGACGCTCTATGTAATTACTGTCGTTCATTTTCCGCTAACTATGTATGCACAATGTCGATTTTAACGAGTTGAAGCACGCGAGCATGCAAGTCCAATTCCTCGGCCGAGCTTGCCCGGTGAAAGGTGCACTTGTTTCGTTGAAAATATGATATCACCAATCGAAATAATCGAAACAGGTTCGCCGAAACATATCTATAAGTATCCCGGGAATAAAGAGTTAATGTTATTTTCATTCGCTGCGCGACAATTTTCCAGCGGATATTTCCAATTCAATCTGGATTGGATTCTCGATTCACGGCCATATTTTAAATCTCGTCATCTCTCTTATCACTTCTCCCCTTTAATTAACATCATCGCAGATTAATTTAATTATTTTTTCATCCCCTTCTCTCCGCTTTAAACTCCATCTATTCGCAACTCGATAAAATGTATGTATATATGTAATGGAATTCACGTGTTATTATTTAAATAAATCCAACAAGATGCAACGTTTAATTCGAATCCTGTATATAACTGTTCCACGTTCGATATTTATTCCACGCACGGCTAAAGAGCCGGCGTTTCAGAGGATTATATTGGAAAACCGGATATGGTTCGCGATACAAACTTGATTTACAACCGACTGCCACTTCGGATACCCGTAGTTTCGAAATCTGTTTAACTTCGGTCCGTGATAATTTTCTAGGGATGGAATGCTTCGAGATTCTTCGAAAGGATTGAGAGAAAGAGGAGAGAAATAGGAAGGAAGAGGAGTTTCAGATTTAAAAAAAAGAATGGATGAAGTTTCAACAATTTTGAGATCTCGCAAAAGATCTTGGAAATCATTCGAAAGTGAGAATAAATTTTTAAAAGAAAGATAGAAAAATAGAATTGGTTTCGAATTGATTTTAGATTTTTTTACACTTTGACTTGTGGTTTGAAATGAGTAGCGGGATTTGAGGAGGGATATTATTGGGAATTAAGATTAACCGTATTCATTTAGAAATTGATTACGTGCGCCGATACGCGGGAGTTGGCGAGATAATGACATCTCTGAACATTTCAGACGCCCCATTTGGTATCGCTTCTGTCGATCCGATTCCCGTTCACCGCGACAGTTGCTCGCTGCTGCTGCTGCCCCTTTCAATCTTCGACAGGAAATTCCACGCTGAAATCGAACGAAACTCTGGCGGAGATCAATAATTATCCACCCGTGCATGTATTATACAAACACGAGTCAATAATTATTAAAATTTTTAATAATACGTGGATTTACAAAAATCTTTTTTTTTTCTGGTGTTCTCTTCTGTTTCTTCAGTTCCTAAAAATATACATACGGATATACGTTAAAGGTTTAATATAATGAATTTTATACGAGTTTCAGATACGTGTACTTATCTTTGCAACAAGAAATTATCCACCCGTGCATGTATTATACAAACACGAGTCAATAATTATTAAAATTTTTAATAATACATGGATTTACAAAATTCTTTTTTTTTTCTGGTGTTCTCTTCTGTTTCTTCAGTTCCTAAAAATATACATACGTTAGAGGTTTAATAATGAGTTTTATACGAGTTTCAGATACGTGTACTTATCTTTGCAACAAGAAATTACATCTTTCTCTCTTTGAGAAAGATAAATCAAAACCCATTGAAGAGAGAGATATTAATTGGATTATGTAGATCCCTAAAAATAAATGTACGTTTGATAAATTTTCAGAATATTTCTTTTCGTATTAATTGTAAAAATTTATTAGTAAAAAATTCGCACGAAACGGTCGATTGAAGAATCTCACGTTCCAATATCCCTCCTCTTCCATTTCCTCCTTCCTGATACCTAAAAATATAACAGCTGCCAGCGCTTCACAATAAATTTCATGTAAATTACGGTTAATTATAGACTCACCTCTCTAAAAAAGAAATATTAAATATTCCAAGCAAGAGATGTAATCTTTTCCTCGGCAGGATATAAATCAAAATTCAAACGCTTAATAAGAGGTAAACAGGCCGAGCAAATAAATCACGACACCCGAGGCGAAGAAGAAAATTCAGGTGTGAAAAGAATATTATTTCCTCGTAAATTCGGTGGCTATTTATTTGTCGACGGTCACATCCGACCACGCGTACGTAAACCGATCATCTAACGTGGATGATCCAATCATCGCTGGATCCAACCAACCGCCTTGACGGCCCACTTGACATTTAGAAAATTTGGCCGGTGGATACACACACAGCACGTCAACTTCACAGATAATATCTTCGACGATAAATCATTCGAGGCCGAGCATTAACCGATCGATATAATTTACGAAATTCTCATTCTGCGTTCTTCTGCGTTTCCCCGAGATCGCGATGACACAACAGCTCGCCCGTTTCACACACACGTGATATCGTTCACACGCGCCACAACAGCGCGTTGTGCGTTGTTCCTCTGACGCGTTTGCTCCTCTTCCACTCGACGTGGAAGATTTTGAAATTATCTTGTAACACGATAACCGGCGGAAAATCGCTAAATAAAGAAACGCTTGGGAAACGTTCTTCCTCCGGGCGCGAGGAAGAGGATGCGACGATCGACAAAGTTATGGCAACCAGACGGTGTTAGGCAAATAAACCGGATAGGAAAAATATAGACGGATGACGTGGACACGACGTAGGGGGCGTTTATCAAAATCGCAACTCACGCGCACTTTTCGTAAGAGTGAACGGAAAATTAGATTGTGCGCTTGTAGACATGTAGATGATGTAGATGAACGGGTGCCAAGAATGTTCGGCGTTCGTTTATCTTCCGGAATGTGTTTCCTTAATTCGTCGTCGATTTAACTCTCTCGATTTATTAACCGCTGCTTTTGATACGATACGATACCATTTAAACGCGTAAATCGAATAAACGAGTTGCATCTGTATTTTGAAACGAGTATTAATCTATGAGCGAATCTCTCGACAGGGAAGAGTTAAAATTTTCGAGAATTACAGATTATATTGTAATTTTTGACTTTGAGTCGTAGAAAATTCGATTTATATTCGAGGTAGAAACAAAATGAAGGAGGATACTATTGGATCTTTTTGCGTGTCTCCTCATCGACAAAAAAGAGGAATTCTTCGTATAAAAAGGTAATTTTATTTCTTCTGATTTTTCTTCACATATTATTCAATCGTGGACAATTAAATTATCTTCATCGAATGAAGTATACGCCAACAAGCGAATAAAAAATTCGATGATGCATAGACTCTTTTTAATCATCATCTCTGATCATTCATCGGTGGTTCCTTTGGCGGTTTCGCTGCCCCTTTGCCGCCGCATACTTCGCAAGCGCACACTCGATTGCAGTTGTTCAGGCGTCGAATCACGATTCTCTTTGCTCGTTAACTTTCGCTCTCGGCGATATTATTCAATAGTTATACAATAAAATGTTCCGTTTTTTACAATCGAGTAACGTGAAATTTCACTTTGTTCTCATTAATAATTGTTAACAATAGTCCTCGCGTTTAATTTTTAAATATCAATCGTGTGCAACCACACCAATCCAAGTATTTTATTTTGCGCTTGGTATATACGAAACAGCACTCGTGTCAATCGTCGTCGCGCTTAATCGTAGCCCTGTCCATCCTGATTAACCAGCTGTGCAATTTAATCGTCACCACCGGTCATAACTTCCATAAATTCTGAAACCAGAAATTAGAATTCGTGAAACACGTGTCTGCAATAATATATGCATGTTGAAATTACGGAAACGCATAGCATAAAAATATATATATATAATCACATTAACGAAATAAATATTTCAGAGAACATTTTGAACTTCGATTAAAAAAAAAAAAAGAAAAATTCACATTTGCGTGGCTCGAATGAAAATTGTTCGAAATTGTTGTCTACATGACAAGCGATTAATTAATTCAATCAGATAGAATTGTTGGCAGACCACGTCGAAACCACGAATACAAGTTCCACATTTCGTTTGTCTCTCGTACGAATTGATTAATCAGAATCGATCCAAGCGTTATGAAAATTTCTGAAAAAGGATAATCCGCCTACCATCGAAGTCGAGCGTTCCAGAACCGTCGGCATCGATTTCCTCTATCATCATGTCCAACTCTTGCGGCGTCAATTTGTCGTCCAATTCGTGAAGAATGTCGCGGAATACTGCAGTGGTTATGTAGCCGTTCCCTTCCTTGTCGTACAATCGGAATGCCTCGCGTAATTCCTGCTGCATAGCCTCCGAATCTTCCTCCACTAAGAATCGGGCGGCCAGGGTGCAGAACTCTTCGAATTCTAATTGGCCGGATCCTTGGATTGGACAGGGATAATTGGAAAGATTTATTCAACTAAGTAAATTAATCCTCCTATTGTTTTTTAATAGGCAAATGAAATTTTTGGAGTTATTTTTTAGCATAATAGCGGAGTATAACGAAAGGGTTGAATTAAAATAAAATTAAAATAGCGATGATTTTGTTAAGCGTTCAAGTTTATTCTTCTCACCATCTTCATCAACTTCAGTGATGATCTCTTTCAACGTCTTCTCGCTGAGCTCGTAACCCAACATGGTCAATATCGTGCCCACCATGTCGGTACCGATGCTACCCTTTTTGTCATGATCGAAGGCGTCGAACGCTTTCTTCAAAACTACGGCATAAAAGTAATTAATGATAAGAAATATTATTTATGAAGGAAGGGAAAGAGCAGTACGTTACTTACGAGCAATTTGATCCTTGGTCAGATCATCCTGAAACCATTTTATCAAACGTTAAAATGTTTTTCAAATGTTTATGGAATGTTTTGATTAAAATGTGCCGGAGAAGAAATATTACAATGGATGATTTTAGAGAATTAGAGTTAATGTTTACATTGGCTTGGTATTTATAAAAAAAACGCACCATGATGAGGCAATAGGTGTAGTACGGTTTTAGAGTCTGTTAACGCACGACACCGTCGACGGTTTATCCGGGTATGCACCAGATTCTGGCTGTGGACTTCTGTTTTATGTGGACATTAGGATGATCTGGCACGTGATTGACCGGGTAATATCTACGTAGGAACTCTAGTGGTTTTCAAATTCATCGAGGACACTCCCCACTCTCAGTTTCCGCGAAACAGGGATTTCAATTGTGCAAAATTCGAGGCAACGTACTCAAATTTTTCATTGTTATACCGATACTGTTGCAAACGGAACGATTTAACACGTGAGTAATTTTCTTTTTTTTTTTTTTTTCAATTTTCTCAATTGGAATATTTTAATCGTGCAAAAATTCGATTATTGTTCTCAAAATAAATAATACGTATCGATATTATTATTATTTTTTTTTTATTACATTGTGCTAAGAAATTTCTTTTTCTCGTACTTTACAATTACTTATTACTCAATTTAAGAAAGGATTATTAACAACAGTGATTATAAAAACTCCCATGTTCGAAATTGAAAAAACCCTCTATCCTCGTATATTAAAAACACTAATTACCGAATTATCGCTCTCCATTATCGGTTATTTACTTTAATTCTATGCAGCATATAATTTCAATCATTTGCAAGTCAATAAGAAAAAATTACATCACTCGGTGTGTATTCATCGAGATTTCGAACGTATATATAAAACATAGGAATAACTGGACTGTGAATATTTACACCATTTAATATAAAAATGTATACAGGGATATAATACACGTAACACGTGTAAAAAAATATTTCGAACGAAATTATTACGATACTCCCAACGTATTGTAATATATAAAACGAGATAATTTCCACTCGAATTTTATTTCTACGTTTATAAATATAAATTCGTCTCCTAAGCGATAATTTATCCAATTATTTAACGATAATTCATCCCGAACGAGGAAGGAGGAGAATACTTATGATATTGTGCAAAAACGCTCGTTTCGCAAGAATTTCCGCCAGGGAATTTCCGCCATAGTGGAACGATTCACGATCAATATGGCTCTACAATAGACGAAATTGGCTCTTGGCCGGATATCGCGCGTTCTTCCGAGACAATTCGACGTAATAAACATATCTTATCCGTATTTTTAGACGGCTAATTATAAGCACATAGTATCTAAAGGCCATAGCTAAGATATTTAGGATTAGGATATGAAATGATATCGATTCTTGGCATTTTGCTCGTTCTTTCCCTATCTTTCTTATTGTTGAACTCTTCTTCTTGAAGTGAAAATTCCTTCGATCCCGTGAAACAATCGTCGCATCGAGCGGATTACGAACGAAATCTCGAAGTTATATTTGCTATAGACTCTCGAGGACGCACGTGTTACTACACGAGCCGGTCGAGTGATATCTTGTGTATAATTTTAATTGTACTTGACGTTGCAAAATAATATATTGCACATTTTATATATAATTTTAACGAAACTTTCGTGGAAAGGGACGATTTAATTAAAAGAGATGATAAGAAAGAATAATTTATTTTTCTTTATTACTCTCGATGATCTTGTTATTATTGGTATTGATAAAAAATAATAATAATAATAATTGGGCAATCATCATTGCACGTGAATGAATGAAATGAAATAATGAGGGGCAAATAAATTACACGAATTATATTTGCTATTTTTTTGTACCTTCATTCTTTTTATAATTTTTTTTTTTTCTTTTTACTTCAAGTTACTTTATACTTAAACTTGTACAAGATTTTATCATTATAATGTCGTGTAATGAGTATTATGACAGACGGTCGTTTCGAGAACAAAATATGAAGTTTCCAATCTTTCCTTTGAAATTTAATCACACGATCTTCTCTTAATTGATTAACAAAACAAGAATTCGTTTCGATCTCGATCAATGGAAGGAGAAAAGAGAAAAAAAAAGAACGGTCAATTTACGTTAATATAAACTTGTTTCTACCATTGTTTGAATCACAGCCTCCCTCCTCGTTTAATTCCGGCACATAGATAGAAATATCATTTCAGCGTGTCCAAAAATCGACCGCGCATAAATTTTATTTTCTCTTGTAGTCGCATTATAAGATCACCATCCCAAGAAACGTCATCCCTGCGGAACCTTTAACTTCATACTTTGCCAAAACATTATCTCGATAAATCGCGCGTTTTCCACGTGTGTAGTAAAGGCAGACACGGTATCGTCGTTTATATATATATATGCGCCTCTCGTGGCGACCGACCACGAGGGACGACCGCCTCGTGCCAAGGTGATAATTTAGCCTGTCATGACCTCCATGAATTCTGAAATCGTGAAAACGATCTTTGTTTGATTCCTCGAATTACATTCGTAATTTCGAAAGATAACACGATCCTTTTGATGGATTGATCTAGCAGACGAATGATGTGGCAATAATAATTGTAACATTGTAATAACGATTCGACATTTTCTTATTCTCACTTTCAACATCTTCATCTACATATGAAATCGTAAGTTCATTAAAATAATGAACTTTTTTTCAATTAAATATATATATATTTGTATAAGTTTTTCCTCTCCTGTTCACATGATTCTGTCTGCACAAATCTTAAAGAATCACACGTACCCTCAAAATCGACCGTGCCCGAACCATCAGCGTCCACCTCATCGATGATCATGTCCAACTCCTCGGGGGACAACGCATCGTCCAATTCGTGAAGAATGTCTCTGAACACATCGGTGGTGATGTAACCGTTTCCCTCCTTGTCATACAAGCGGAACGCTTCGCGCAATTCTTGCTGCATTGCCTCTGTGTCCGTGTCCTCTTCCATGAATCGGGAGGCTAAGCCACAAAATTCTTCGAAATTCATTTCCCCGGATCCTGAGCAAGGGAAAAAGTGATCGATTATCGGTGAGATTTGTTTGTTGATTGTACGTGAAAATTCTTATTTCCAGATATATGGATAGATACCGAATGGATCGTATTCACCGATGACCGAGTTGAGCTGCGCGGATGGAATTTTCATCCCCATCATACTCAAAATGGTGCCAACTGTGTCGGTGGTGATTGTTCCCTTCTTGTCGGGATCGAACGCTTCGAAACCCATTTTCAACTCTGCAAAGTCGAGGATAAAAAAAAAAAAGAAAAAAGAAGAAAAAAGAAATCGTTAATTTTAAATCTTTCGAAAGAAAAATTCTTATTTAATGATTATTTTTTTTCTTTCTTCTTGGAAAATTACAAATACTCACGTGCAATTTGATCTTTGCTGAGTTGAATCTCATCCTAAAAAAATATGAGTTCGTATTTATTAATAAGAGACTCGTTAATTGTAACAATTATCATCGATTGTAATAATACTACTCTTTCACTTTACGTATTATTACAAACGAATATTCTTTAAATTTAATACAAAATCTGAAAGGTTTCTTTTTACTTTATATTTACCATTTCGACGATATTATATTAAGAAATTTAATCACAGAATCACAGAAGTTATCACAGAAGTAAAATGATTAAAAACTCCCGTCTGAACAATCGCTTCTTACTGTACCGATGGAAATTGTCACACTGAGCCTTAGTAAATTAATTAGTAGAGCTGCACAGACGCAATCACGCATTCTTATTAGCGTCGATAAACAGTCACCAATCATCTGTCGAGCTAAAGATACTATAAAAAGATTCTTAATTGGGACCCTTTGCGATGGTTCACGCTTTGCGAAACGTTATATAGCGTTTTGGCTGAACGAAATCGATGACAAACTACGTCGATGTTTAAATCGATGAATGTTTCGCTTATCTTAATTGAATTTGTTAAATATTCCCAATACATTCGTTATCGAAATCTCCTTGATTAAAAATCTAAAGAAACATTCTTCTAATCTCAGACTAAAGAAGAACAATCTCAATTTTTAATAATTATTTATTCGACGCTAAGAATTTTTCGAAAACTCCCATTTTTTTTAAAACTGTGAATTCAACGAATCAAACGTATATTTTTATTACCAAAAAAATATCCGAAAAGAATAATAATTCAAAAAATTCATTCGTTCGATCGAAATTCATCGTTCTTCACAACCATAATCCATCTATTGGCCCTTTTAACGAAGTGAAGCGAGGAAATCGAAATTGAGGACAATCGAAATAGATAAATTTCGCCCGGCGATGATTCATCCCAACTTCGCGAGGCCGTTTCGCCGCAAAGGTGAGGGAAACGGAGCCACTTCGTTACATCATTTGGCAATGTCAAGCTCACGCGAATCCGGAACTGCGATTGGCAGGGGCCGTAGAAAGCCGATGACGCGGTGTTGCGTATAGCACCGGTCATTTCCACGGTGGGCGAGCAACGCAAACGATTATACCGATTGCGAGCCAGTCGATCCAATACAGCGGTTTGATATTGGCATTGCGTCCTTTTAGAGTGATTGCAGTGGATTGCCAGCCCCGCGAGCGTGTAAAAAAGCTCGGCTGGCTGGCACCCGCTTCTCAGAAAAGAGAACCCGAACGGACCGAATCTTGACCGACCTCCTTCGGCCAATCAGATCGGGAGCCTTCGACGATCCACCGGCTACGAACTACTGACCTAATCGTCAAAAATAAAACGGCAGACACGGCCAATGATAATAATCGGCCATTGTGGTCGGGCAATTTTGCAATTTTGCAACAAACGGGAACGATACAGGAGGAAAATCGTACGAATCGATTCAAATTTTTCTTTCCTTTTTTTTCTTTTTTTTATTTTCATCGATCGAGAGCAACCTCTCTTTCATTCCGGTTATAATAGGGGATCGTTGAAATATTGACATTGACACGCGTATCTTTGGGCTGTCCGCCAGATTTAACGAAAGTCGATCCGACGAGGCGAGAACGAGGGCCGGGTTAGCGTTTCTCAACTAACGAGATCGGTCATTTTTCTTCGATCGTGTCGACATCGAGTGTGCATCATCGATGGATCGTTTATTGCGTATTTTATACGTGGAAAATTATACTTCGATATAAGAAACGAATTTCTTTGTTTCTGCTCAAACTTTCGAAAAATAACTATTTCTTTATATTCCCCATCTCTGATTACATTATTGTAATTCTATCATACGTTTTCAACAAAGCTTTTTATTGTATCTTCTCCAATAATAATAATAATAATAATGATAATAGCAAAATTAAACGTTGAAACGTTGCACGTTGAGAAGCGCTGAAGCGTCGCACACTTGCGAAACGCGCGCAACGTGTAAAGAAGCCCAGAAGTAAACGAGAGATACGAGATCATCGTTTAATTCTTGTAAAACAGGTCGCGGTCCAATAATAAGTATCGAGTATCGCGAAAATTAAATTAGATCGTGAACACTTCGCAGCCACGCTCGTATTTGGAATCGGGTCGCGAAACGGATGGAATGATCGCGCGGGAAGGATGGGGGGGGACTGGAGGAGCGATCGATCTCCGTTTCTCCAGCCCCCACAAACCCGATTGCGTCTCGATCGTCTCCATCGGCGACACGTAACTATTTCTATCGCTCTGCGAGCTCCTTCTCGATCTCGATCCCAGATGTCGAGAGATCCTAACCGGGGGCAACGGGGTCACGTATCCATCCTCGTGCGACTTGGCGACGTACGAGCGCCGCCTCCTCCACTTCTCGTTCGCGTCCACACCTTTGGGAAGCACGATGGCGTCCAAGTTCCAACGTTTGACCAGCATCACGCGTTTGCTGCCACGAAGCAACGTCGGGTGCCGCCTAATGAGCAGAAACGAGAGGAAACCGCCCACGAAGAAGAGGAGGAGAAGCGAAGCGATCAATAACGAGAGGACCAGAGTTTTGTCGGCGTTCGTCAACCAGGTCCTGGCCTCGTAAACGGGCCTCGAAGTTACGGCCAAGCAATTCAACGGGGATATAAATATCCCGTTATCGTCGAGCAAACAGATCGTGTACGACGTCTGCGGATCGATATCCTCCACGAGATAAGACCGTTTCGCATTTCTCGCGCATCTGACGGTGTTGTACACGTTACCGTTGTCGAACCAGAGCAGAGTGACAGATTGGGTGAGATTGGGAAGGTTCACCAGT
This sequence comes from Apis mellifera, assembly GCF_003254395.2. NCBI lineage: Eukaryota > Metazoa > Arthropoda > Insecta > Hymenoptera > Apidae > Apis > Apis mellifera. Next base: position 6,995,613 of record NC_037649.1, read on the forward strand.
ATGCTGGTGTCTAGGATCTTGGAGACGTAGAAATTGGGAAATCGGGGGTGGAGTTGAACGTCCGCTGCCGTCGAACGCAACTTGCGCGAGTTGTAAGTTTGTAGGGACGTGTCGGTTGCGTTGCAAGTGACACGGATCATTTTGTCGTTGTTGTTCTCGCTGGTGGTGGTAGATATTCGAGGGGTCGAAGTGAGGTTATTTCGATTCGTGGCGTGTTCGCTAGATGATCGTGGCGAGGTATTCGATATCGTGGCAGGGATGGTGGCAATGGACGACGACTGGTCGCAAGAGAAATTCGCCACAGCGAATGATTTTCCAGCGTTCATCGGTGGCGTGTTGCAAGTTGGATTGTCTATCAAGCCCGAGTGATCCTCCACGAAATCTTGCATCCATTTCAAGTTGCAATCGCAGTGCCAAGGATTGTCTTGCACGTATACGTGGAAATGTTTAGCGGGGCTGATCACCGAATCCAACACCCCCTCTGGCAATGACGTTATCCTGTTTCTGTTCAATGTCAAGAGCAGTACGGACGAAGCTATCGGTTTCAAGGCGTCACGGGACACCGTGGCGACGTTCGAGTCGTGCAGGTAGAGCGCCTCGATTCTCGACACCCCCGCGAACAATTTCTCGTCGACGGTTGATATAACGTTTCCGTACAACGATAACAATTTCAACTTGAACAACTCGCCCGCCCCCGTTATGTTCTTAAGCACTTCTCGATCGTTGATGGCTTGGCAGAGTTCCAGATTGGTCAAAGAACCCGCGACCTCCTCGAGCAGATTAAATTCGGCCGACTTGACCGTGTTCTCTTGTATGCTCAGCTCTTGCAATTCTTCGAGGTGACGAAACATCGCCTTGCGCAAAGAGGAGATCTTGTTGTTCGCGATGATGATCTTGCTCGTTTTTTCGTAAATGGGCGAGGCAAACGCGTCGTCCTCTATTTCCTTGAGGGAGCATCGGTTCAACGTCAACTCATCGATCGACAAGCTGGTGTTCAGCCAATTCTTTCGAAGCGTGTTGTCCGAGAATTCGCAATCTTTCATCGACAATTTCACGGATCTCGCGTTCTTGCAGTTTGCCTGCAGCAGAAATTTTAACAACATTACGCAATGCTCAGAGAACAGAGGAAATTAATTTTTAATTGTTAAAAAAAAAAGAAATATGAATTATAATCATAAATATTTTTTCATTATAAATACGTTATCTGAGCGAAACCTCTGATTGAAACAAGTTGCAATTTCATAGCGGTATAATATTCGATCAATTTATTCTTCTTAATGATGCAATACACGTCGTTGCTTGCATTTCCTTTTCGTGGAAATGCCGATTAATTACCGCTACAAAATCGTAACAACAAAATCCTTTATCCGACTCAAACGAATGGTTGGAAAAAGTAGAAACGGAACTGGAAATATTCATTATTGATCTCTCTCAGTACCTTAAAATCATTCTCAATATAGGTTGACACCACTTTTTCGATATTAGCGTCTCTCGGGATGGACGTGCAAATTATCGTGTCGCACGATTGAATCTGGCAATACGAGCTCGCCAATACTTTCCTTTCCTCGACCTCTCCATCCAAAGATTGTTGAAATTCCGACCATTTTTCAATATGCGTGTAATTTGTTGTTCTTTTAGGAAAGGTATCCGTAATCTTGTAGTTTAACATATTGAAAAATATGTAGCACGACCAGAACAAAAGTAGAGCGATTCCAAATGTCGAACCAAGAACTAGAAGTCTCCGCCAAACGAAACTGCACGCTCATCAACGTGCAAAATGATTATTTTTATATTATCTGATCGAATTGAAGACTGAATGGAAAAATTATTCTTTTCTTCGAGGCAATCATTAAATATCAAAATATTCAACTTTTTTATTTTTTTTTTTTTTTTGATTTTAATTACGCGTTAAAATACAGATTTTCTTTTTTTTTTCGTATCCAATCTTCAATTAAAAGTTAGAAGAAAAAAATGAATTTTTCTCGTTCGATACCTTACTAATTCCTGAGATTTCGAAATCTCAGTCGACGAGTTTTTCAACTTTTTGCCGAACATGTACGCGCCTTGTCGACACTGCACGAAGGAACAACAATTGCAACTATCCGACGAACGTGCAATCTAATTGTTCTAGAAACGCGTGTCAATCTGTATATCCATCTGTTCTTCCTGATTGATTAATTTTATCGTATGTCGCTATTAGGCCTATTTGAACGCTATTAGGGAGGAAGGTAGCGATAAAAGGTGGGAATAATGAAATATTCTTTTAATCCTCTATAATTTTTCCGATTGCGGTAATAGACAAGTGCAAATAGATAAAATATAGATTGATTCAGGGATAATTACGCATAGCTTTCAACATGCACAATTTGAAGCTAAGAGCGACGTCACACTCGTCGTTCACGTGCAAAACTGTAACATCGACATTTACGTTTCTATAATTTTAAATATTAAGAATATTGATAACAATTCGCGACAACAAATGCGATTTACTTACACTTCCTGTGAACGTCATCTTCGCACGTTAACGCGATCTTATGGAAAAACGTTTTAAGATCTTCGTCATCGTGGTATCGTCCCTCGATAATCCCTGCTATGTTGTACGTGCTCAATTCGGAGCCATTCATCTAAAGTAAAAATAAAGATGGAAAACGTGTTAATTTATTGGATGCACGTGGATGTCTTACCACGCCAGTTTGTTGCCAAATGCAAGCTAGGAAACAGCCATAGTTCCTGAAATTTTCCTCCTCGTTTATTAATTTTATTCTTGCCTCCGACGAATCACGAAGTTTCTTCAATTCATCTGCAATTCGTGAAAAGTTCATTTTTTCGAGAAAGTTATATATAAAATAATTTTTGTAAATATGAATAATGAATTTCATAAATTTTATAAAATTAACGAGGAAGATCGTTTTACTATAATAATCTCAACTTTACGAGATATTTTTTACTTACGAAATGTCATGTTTGATCGATCCACGCAGTCTGCAATATCTTGAAAAATATTGACGCTTCGTGCACGTAAATTTTGAACTCCCTATAATAGTACAATATCTTACAATTACATAAATGTATAATTTATGTAAATAATATATATATATAATCTATCCTTACAAAATAGAGGATAAACCAGAAATAAATGAACGATAAATTCTTCATGCTTCGAATTTATATACGCTTTCTTTCAACGCCACACTTGCAATATGTTATATGCAAGATATCACTCGTTATATAGAATAATGCAATAAAACCAAAAGATTATTATCAACACAGGAAATTATGTTCAAATTAAAATAATCGTATATACATATATATATATATATACACACATGATAAGTATAATTACAATAGTTAAGTTATTATATAACATTTGAAAAACAAGAGAGAATTATTCACTGTGAACGAGCAACACTGTTCGGTCAAATATAATGTTACAACTTTGGACGTGAAACGAAATATCGTCGAAAAAGGAAATGAAAGAATTTTCGCATAGCTTTATTATAAATCAGTACAAATTTATTTCCATTTCAAACTTAAAGCAACACAGTTGGGTAAAATATATTTGGCAGATTTAAATCTAATTCCTTTGTAAATGAGTGAAACTACACAATGTATAACGTATATAAAATATTACCTTGTATAAAAGAAATATGAAACGCGACCAAATGTAGATACACTATCGATCAAAAATCAAATTTTCGATTCGAATTTTATTATATCAGTTCGAAGTTAATAAATCACAGATATCCACTTCAACTTCCTGAATTCCGATTTTTCCATACAAATTATTGAATTAATGATGATTTGAAACTTTTGATCGGCAGTGTACGTATCGAGGAGTCCAGATTTTTGTCACTTTTTTATCACTTGCAACAATTGTGGAAAGACACGTTCTCTCTTCCCTCGCTGACTTCCTCGTCCACTGTGTTCGCCAAAGGCCTGCCACGTGTTTCCGGCAATATCGAGCATAACAAACCAGCTATTAGCGCTAAACCACCGCAAAGCGTGGTCGGCCCCCACCATACCACGGCTCCTAATAAATCAGCGACGTAAGGCGCAGCCACACTTCCAACATGGGACATCGCGGAATTGATACCGATCGCAGAATTCCTGCACACCTGTTCTCGAGAATCATTCAAAGATGGTTAAAAAAACATTAGAATTTAGAATTATCCGTGCTTCATCTGAAAATCTGTCCAAGGAATTAAGGTAAGGAATCGATTAAAAATATTATGGAAATAAATATAAAATAAATAAAATTCTACGATATACGAAATTGAATATGAATTTCTATGAGATTTAAAAAATTATCGAAAAATTATATATACATATCAGATTCTGGAATATGAGTAGTAAAAAAACATTAATTAGAGTTATCCGTGCTTCATCTGAAAATCTGTGCAAGGAATTAGGTAAGGAATCGATCATGGATTAAAAATACCATGGAAATAAAATAAATAAAATTCTACGATATACGAAATTGAATTGAATATGAATTTCTATGAGATTTGAAAAATTATCGAAAATTCTGGAATATGAATGATAAAAAAACATTAATTAGAATTATCCTTTATTTGAAAATCTGTCCAAAGGATTAGGTAAGTCGATCATGAATTAAAAATACCATGGAAATAAGTATAAAATAAATAAAATTCTACGATATACAAAATTGAATATGAATTTCTATGGGATTTGAAAAATTATCGAAAAGATTATATATTCAAATTCTATGAGTAGTAAAAAAACATTAATTAGAGTTATCCTTCATCTGAAAATCTGTGCAAGGAATTAAGTAAGGAGTCGATCATGGATTAAAAATATCATGGAAATAAAATAAATAAAATTCTACGATATACGAAATTGAATATGAATTTCTATGGGATTTGAAAAATTATCGAAAAGATTATATATACATATCACAGATTCTGGAATATGAGTAGTAAAAAAACATTAATTAGAATTATCCTTCATCTGAAAATCTGTGCAAGGAATTAGGAGTCAATCATGGATTAAAAATACCATGGAAATAAGTACAAAATAAATAAAATTCTATGGTATACGAAATTGAATTTCTATGGGATTTGAAAAAAATTATCAAAGAAATTATATTATACATATCAAAGATTAAATAGGAATAATAAATAAATTCTGGAAAAAGATGAGTTCAGTATCTGAAGGAATTATTACAAGGTAAGAAGTTAGAACCATTAGATTAGCGGAAATATGAAATGAATTCCATGATGTAAAAGAATGAAGGTGCATTTACCGTGGGAAAAAGTTCTGAGCTGTATAAAATAACTATGCCATAAGCGGCTGAGGCGGTAAACCTTCCGATCAAAGATATCACCATAATCGCATCCGTTTCGCTGGTCGGTATGGCTAGAATGCACAATAAACATAGCGCCGCAACGATGTATAAAATCTCACTTCCACGGCGTCGTCCTACTATCATTAGAATAGGAGTTGGTATCAAGTAAGCCGGTATTTCGGTTAGACCCATTACGAGCACGTAAATGTAACGATTTGTTGAGAAATTGTTCACGTTTAACGCTGAAACGAATAACACATATCGTTGATCAATTTCCAAAAAGGAAAAAAAAAAATAGAACGAATACAATTACTTGATAAAAAAAAAATGCAATCAGAACTTTTGAAAAAGATAATTTTTCAAATTTTATCGTAGATAAAGCCTGATCTTTTTGTTTACCTAACGCATAATAAGTCAGAGACGCAGTCATCCAAGTAAAATTCGTGATAAGAATTCTCTTTCGTAATTCGCCGTTGCTGATTAGCACTTGAAATCCTTTGATATTTTTATGCAATTTATCTTCGATGCTCTTCGTCGATGTCAATTTCGGATTAACATTCGTTATAACATTCGTATCTCTCAATTCCTGCTTTTGTATGGTCGACGATACCGTGGTCGTTCTTTCAATTCGATTCACTTTAGACGCCTTATCGATCAACATCTTCGCCTCCTTTCGACGATTGTGCGCTATCAGCCATCTCGGAGATTCCGGCATAAACCTAAAAATAAAATTATCTTTATATTCATTACGATAAATTTCACCAAGAATTGGGCTATCGATTTAATAGTAGCAGAATATTACTAATCAATTCAATTCAATCTTTCAAAGAAGAATTCTTTCTCGACAACAACTTACTTTTGACAACGAATGATTTTAACACATTACGTAATTATGTATACTTACCATAGATGTATTAATAGAAGCAGAGCAGGCAAAGATATCGCTAATTGAATGTGTCTCCATTCGCGTAACAAATAAGCTATACCCGACACGATCACTATTCCTGTAGCGTATCCAGTATTGTAAGCGATCCCCATCCACCTTCTATGTTTTTCGCTCGCTACCTCTGTAACTGTACAATATAAACAATTGAAAATTATACACTGATCGTAGGAAAATATAATCTCGAATAATTGTTATTTAGGTTGAAGATTTTACTAAAATATTTTTTGAAATAAAATATCTTAAAATAAATCTTTTTCGCGTTAATGTAAATTGTTCTCTTTTTCCTTTTTATTAACGCTAAACCGCTACGTACGTCACACACAGCTTCGTTAACACGCGCGTGCAACTTACGTGTCGTGAAAGACGAGTACTGTATAGCAGCGTGGCTGGCACCATTAATTAGCCTCGAGATTATAAAAGCCCAGTACCAGGGTACAACAGCACCGGCTGGACCCGACGTGATCAACATTATTATACCAACGGCGTAACATATCTTGCGACCGTACTTATCGGCCACAATCCCGAAAAAAGCACTGCCCAATAATTTTCCAAGGGACAAAGCCATGTGAGTGCTCGAACGATCGGCTGTTTTCTCGCACACCAGATCCCACTAAAAATCATTTATTAATAAAATCGGTATTAAATTCAATCCGATGATTATTGACAATTTTTTTTTTTTTTAAAAAAGGATTCAATTTCAAGAGGACGCAAATACATGGTAAAAGAAATTTTGTACCTTTCGAGTTTTACATCTATAAAATTAATGGCGAATGCTGTAGATGTCGTTGCAATATTCGAGAGTCGAAAAAGGAGAGGAATTTCTGACGAGAGTGAAAATAGTTCAGGAGGGAAAAAGAAAAGAATATAAAAGGGGAGGAAGAGAATTAAAAAATTTTATTTTTCTCCCTTTAAATTATGGAGAATATCTTGATACGGGGAACACACTTATTACAGGAATTTCTGACGAGTAGTTCAGGAGGAAAATAGAATGAGAAAGAAAAGAATATAAAAGGGGAGGAAGAGAATTAAAAAATTTTATTTTTCTCCCTTTAAATTATGGAGAATATCTTGATACGGGGAACGCACTTATTATAGTAAACTTAATTTATATAATACATAAACTTATAATTTAATATCTACAATCCAGTTTAATTAATTAAAAATTAAAGGTCAATATAATTAAATGAATTATACAAAATTTACACTGAACTGCAGATGTGCGTTGTCATCGCTTTCCACAGACTATCATTGATGAAATATATTTGATATATTTAAAATTGAAATATCACGTCGATCCAATACTCACATCTTGAACTAGAGAAGTTCCATCGATATCGTTTGCGAAGCTCCTCGATTGACAAGGGATCGACTCGGGTAGGGTGTGAGAAATTTTGTACTCCAAAGCTTCCTCGTATCCGATATGCGCGAAATAATCGTAATCGTAATTATACATGGTGCACGAATCGGACGAAGAGATATTTCTTATTTCTTCATCTGTCCAATTTGCAGCGGTCAAACTTGGTATTGCGCACCAATGCGTGGGAACCTATAGAGAAATAATATATTTCATCTATTTATAATACGATTGTACACAGATTTATCTATCGAATTTTTAATTGAAATATTTCTTATTTTAATTTTGAAACAAAAGTTTATCCAGATTCTATGGAAATATCAAATGTACCATTCATCGATAAACGAGTTAATCTTACTTCTGCAATAAAGATATAGGACATAGAGTGCATTCCATTGAATATAGTCGGCGTGAGCGTAAAAATAAATATTATCCATAGAAAGTTGGATCCGCAGCCCAATTTGTCGAGCGCCTCCAAAAGAGGATCCGTGGATTTCGTTCTTTCTATATTTTCTTTCTTATCTTGATCGGTTATCATGTTTATTCTTTTTCTTTTCTCTCTGTCGAAATCGAAATAAATCGATTTTCAAATTATTTGGGACGAAGATTAAATTAAATTTTGATTTTATTTCTTAATCTTTCATTTCTTAATCTCAAGAGAGATCTTTAATCAATCAGGAATCATTCATATTTCGTCGTATACAAGTTTACAAATTTTATCACCAATATTTTCACTTACTACACGTTACTATGTTATCATCGTTCAATTACTTTTCACTTAACAAATAAATTTGAAAATAATCCGATCACGTCACTCCAAAATCACTCCAAAAATTTACACTTTTCCTTAACGTTCACCTATTTCACGATTGATCAATTGTATCATTAACAACGATTTCCACTACATCGTTCAACGTTCCATATGTCGAAGGACTCTGAACGTGTACGAGCGACTGAACGATCGACAGTCGTTTCCTCCACCACGTATCTAGATAAGCATACTGGTCAGGTAAAGTCGTAGAATAGAAATTACGCATATTGATTGCAATAATTATATAGTACGATAATGATAATCGGGTTGATTCACTCAGTGTCAGTGTCCTCGATTCTTAAAGAGAGCATTGTCACAATTCCATCGATTCAAGAATCTTACTCACGATTCCATATCAAAGATTAATTAATAAATGGAAATTTTATATAAATATTTATCGTACACTTGTTTATCTTGACTTTTTTATTTAGAAAGATTCATTTCATTAGATTTTTTTCTCGACAGGTTTCCACATTCGCGTTTATTAAACCGTTTATAAACCTGTTTATAACTCGTTAAAAAAAGAATGAATTAACATATATTTGTAATTTTTACATTCCTATCTGTATAATTACTCTCAAAAATATTTGAACACTTTGAATCAAAATTAATAAATTTTTTAATAACTTTGAACGAAGCAAAATGAATGCAAAAAAGAAAAACAGTAACAATTATAAAAAAAACTTACAAAAACTTGTTATCATAAATAATTTTTTATCTTAGATATACAACCTATAATAAAACAAACTTTTGAAGCTGTATATAAACCGCCATTAAGAAATTATTTCTGTAATTATTTCTAAAAAAAAAAAAAAAGAAAAAAAATATTGATAAAAGCAATGTCGTAAAGAAAACAGGTGGCAACATATTTTTGAGTTGACGACAACATCGTTATTCGATTTGTCGAAAACGAGATAATATGAAATAGTAGATACGTTACTGAGATGAACAGATTCACCGGATGCATTTACTTACAACTTATCAGACGAGAAAGCTTATTACAATGATACGAGTTATGCGATCAAATTTATGCGATTAACGTAGGCGTATGCGATTTACAACACAGTTACTACGCCAGAGAAGGAGAGGGGGAATATTTAATTGTGTACATTTCACAGCCACAGTTGGTTAATTTTAACGATTTGTCTTATCTTGCTATCGAGAATTATAAAATTCATCTTGAGATCTATCTTGTCATCAATTTCAAAAGAATTATTTCTTTTTTTTAAAACGAACCAAACGTACTTCAATTATTATACAAAAATTATTTATCCTAAAATTAAATTTTCCATCTTTTGTATAAATTATTGGATATCACGCCACATGTTGAATATTTATTATATCGATAAATTTCCATGGTAATTTGTAATACAAGAAATATGCACATTGTTTACTTTCATTATTTATCTATAAATAATACAATCGATAGCATGTATCTATGATTCGATATCCTTGAGATTAATTTCGCGTCACCGTTCTCCAATCACGTTAAGTGAGAAAAGTTTAGAATTTCATTGTTACGAGATGCGATTCCAAATAGGCTTAGATGAATCGACGGTACTTATGATTACGATCGTCTTCGACTTTATCTTTTTTATTAAACAATTAATAATAGACTGCACAATGTTACACATCGTTATCATCACGCACTCTCGAACACTTTTTTCTTCCCACTTGTCATATTTTTCGACGCGAGATAACTGATAAAATTATAATAAATTATCTTCCAACGTATTTAATTCTTTGTAGCAATTAACTATGCGTGGAGCTAATCATAACGCTATTCGCTGAGAATCGTTATCACAATTTTACCCTCGACAGGTAAAAAAATAAATTTTTTCACGCTCTCCTATTTCCTACTTACTACTAAATAATTATTCATTCGAGGAAACGGAAATCGCTTTGCTTTATATAATAATAAAAGGAAATCAGATTAATTGCTTATTTGTACCCTTCGAACCATGGGCACGTCGTACACCAAGTAGAAAAATGCATTCGCAATGTGATGGAACGCTCTTATCCAAGCGTCGATTTTATAATTTATTTCCTTTGCGATTGGTAGAGCTTCTTTCGATTCTTCAATCACTGTTGTTCTGTAAAGAAGAAGAAAGAAAAATTAATCACGTATTTTTTAAATCTATATTGCAAACATTGTTTAACTAATTAGATTTAGAAGCATAATTTAATCTTTCCAAAGCAAAGAAAATATTTGAAGAATTTAACAAAGATTATATTTAACAAATTGTCTATTTTTAGAAATTTATAAAATTGTGAAATACCCATTAATTCCTGATTGCTGTTTGTTCCGATTTGTACAGGTGTACATGTAGCAAGCTGGATAAGCGCTAACAGTTTTCACTTTGTGAAATTGTCCCGTTTCAATCGGAATCGATGATCCCTTCGCTACCATGATGTCGTGTTCCCGTCTCTCGTCGCTGTACGTCACTTCACCTTCGAGTACCGTCAACGTGACGTTGGTGAAGTTTTTGGTGATGTAATTATCCAGATGCATGCCTGGAAAATCGGCAACGAAGAGGACGTCCGTGTCGTTGGACCAAGTGTAAATTTGTTGCTGAATTTCTTCCAGCTTGTATCTAAAATAATAGAATTGCAACGATAATAATTGAAAATTAGATATATATATGGATCAAATAATTAATTTCTCGAGAGAATATTTTTTTCATATTATAATTTTAATTTTAATAATTATTCTCATTTTAGAATTAAGAATTATATCGTGAAAAATAATGATGATAAGATTTATCACAGTTTATTATAGCCATTTTGTAAGGAATCGATGAAATATAATCATTAAACGAAACGAATTACGTCCATTATCCATACCTGTAGGAATTATACTGGGAAAGTAGTGGCATTAAAAACGAGATGGGCTTAAAAGGATGCCAATCTACCGTTAACATATCAACATTTGGATTAAACATTCTCTGTTGGAATCTTCCGTTTAACGAGCACCACACGTCGATATAGATACTCAAATTCGTCGACAATCGCGACCATTTTGGCCTTTTATCGCGTTGGAAGTTATTCTCGAAAAATTGCCTCTCCTGCTTAATCAAGTTTTCCTGCAAAATATTAAATTATTCTCCGTTATAACAGATAATTAATGAAATTTCATGGTACATAGTCTTCTTAAATTCTAAAGATTTCATTGGATTTAATAAAAGAAAAGAAAAGAGAAAAATCTCTTTCTTAAAAAATAAAATTGCTTAATTCTACGATACGAATTTTAATAATTTTGATAACGATAATTATTTACTTCTAAAATTTTAAAATAATTATTCCAATTTATTTTCAAAAATCTAAAAATTCCATTGGATTGGTAAATAAAAAAAAAGAAATCTCCGATTTCTTAATTCTATTACTTAATTCAATGACACGTGTTTATTGATAAAGATAACACTTACTTTCAAACAAGAGGCGTATTGCACGAGCATGTCACCGTGTTTCTCCCACCTATTACTCTGTACCCAAGCTGTGGGATCCAAATAACGATCCTCGTTACTCGCGTTGTCGTGAACTTTAACCACTACGAGTACAGTGTCCCAAACGTGGACCATCATATCCCAAGAGTATCCGTACATTCCCGGTACCCAATTGTTGTAACCCTGATAATAAGAAGAAGAAAAAAGAAAGAAACGAATGGATTAAAAAATAAAAGAAAAGAGAAAGATAAGAGATAAACGATTGGCGTAATCAGGAACTTATTATTAGTGTACCTTCGTGATAAAATGAGAGTATGGTAAGAAAAACTGCAAGAATACATGGAATAGTAACAGAGAAACTACGAACTTTTGCTTCCTCGTCACTTTTGCCGATTTTCCTCGATTCATTCTCTTCGTGTGTTTTTTACAATTAATTGTAGAGTTTATCGAATCTGTACCTTCTCGATTTCCATTATCGATCATCGATGGCCCGTTTCCATTTAGATTATCGTGCCAATCTTTCGGCAGATCTATCGTGCCTTTATCACAGATCTTTATATCCTGAATTTTCGCAGAAAATGAAAAGTAAGAGTTACGTTTGAGGAAAGAGCCGAGGCTTCGGGGCCAATTCGGTTTGCAAAAGAGCGGCATTGTCGCAAGGCACACGTATGGAAACATTCCTGGGGATAAACACTGAAATTAATATAATACTCGTAACGGTATGAATATTTTTGCTTTGAGGGAGTACGTGATGAGAATCATGAACCAGAATGCTTACCAATGCTAAATAACCTAGAGTTCATTAAGTGGAAAGCGGTACAAAATACCATTGCAGGGATACGAGTTTTATCGAACAGCATCCAAAATCCAACGGTAAGGTCAAAGATAAATCCAAACCAGTGAACTATGAAAAAATCAGTTTGCTCGGTGGTCAAGAATAATCTGAAATGGTGCAATAATTTATCGACTATAAAAGTTCAATATTTCTGATAAGGTACAATTGGAGACTAAATATAATAAAAAAGAAAAAACCGTAAATGACAAAAATGTATCGTACACTCTGTCCTATTAATAATTCTATATATTCTTATATCGTTAAGCGTTTCAATTTTACTTTTCACTTATACACTTCACTTCAAAATGTCCAGCCTTCTATTCTTCAATATTCTTTGATTAAAACCTACCTAAACGGGGTGAAGACCCAATGCCTTGACAAATTTGCCATGGCGTATCCAGATAACCATTCCACACCGGATTTCTTCAGTCCAGCTAAAAAGTACAGCGCGAAAAATTGGAACTTCAAAATGAAGTAGTTCCACAACGGTACGGTATTGTCACTTCTTTTCGTTTCAGTGGCATCCAACGCGCTGGAAAAATTAAAAAAATATTCCCTCTAAATTAAGGATAAAATTTTTTCCATCTCTTCAATCATAGATACCATAATAATGCTACTCTAATTAATTTCACAACTCACAAGTATTTGTCAGCCCCCGTGCCCCACAAGAGGATCACAATGATACCATATAGGTACGTATGATTGTTCCAATAGCTCTTGTCCAACAGGAAGATGTACCAATAAGGAATCAGGAAACAGGCGCAAGCTATTTTGAACCTCGAGCCGAGCATGATTCCGAAAGCGCCTATCCACATTATCGCGTAAATTGTTATCATCCATGGCAACGGCAACGGTTTCATCCCGTGAATCAAAGGGAAGTGACACTCCATAGGATCTCCCCACTTTATATCGACGTCGCCCAATCCTCGTTCCTCCACCACGTCCAACACCATGCACAATCCTGTGGACGATTTTATTCTTATTCCCGTGGTCATTTCATTCTTTGCCGATAAATAAATTTAATTTATCTTTAAATCGAATCGAAAATTACCAAAGAGTGCTCGAACGACTCCTAAGCTAGCTGGATCAGCGGGTCGATACAAGAGCGCAACGAATCTCTCGAAAGACGAGAGATCGGCCAATTTAAATCCGCACAGCTCCTCGAATCTATTCCCGACCTCACGTAATACAGCTCGATACCTTCCTTCATCCTCTTTATCACTTTCTTCTGATGGGCAAACTCGAGCATTTGCCAACTGTCTACTTTTCCTCCACATAACTAGCGAATCGTCCAACCGCTAAAAAAAGAAACAACAACGCAGATTATCCTACTTAAACAACGTAGATAACTTCTGGGATATCGTCAATATATCGCTTCTTCTCTCTTTGCTCGTTCCATTAGGTCGTCGTGATCGACTGAAAGAGTAAAAGAATAAAAAAAAAAAACCAATATCGATAAATTCTCCAATATCGATATCGATTGAAACGTAACGTTGTATGAACGTTATCTGGACACTCGAAATTTTACTTTTGAACTTTCGAAAAAAAGGCGAACGATAAAAGAGTGGAACGAGAGAGAGAGAGAGAAAGAGAGATTGGAACGCTGTTTCAAAGTGGTGAATTGTAATAAATCGAAGAACAAAACGAAACGAAGGCGAAGTTCGATCTAAATCGTCCGGATTCGACTTACCAAGTGTTTAACGGCGTGTATTCGTGAGCGAGAGTATGAAACCGGTCCGATGCCGATGTATCGAAGGTTGCTGGACTTCTGCGAGTCGCGGTTGCAGGACTAGTCCGCAGAAGAAGAAATTCCGGAGGCTGAGAGAGAGCAGGAGCACCGTCGCCAGGCAACGTGCTCGATTATTGACCCGCGCCCGCGCAATAATAATATATTATCGTGTATTCTTGCACGCTCAGGTTCATCGATGTACGTCGTTTATCGGTCGATATTCAAAAAATATAATGTCTTCGTGGCGGTATTTTACAGGCCAGGAGGAAAATTTGAAAATAGAAAATTGAGATAAACTGCACCACGGCCAAATATTATTATTATTTGGACACGTATCGTTTATCATATGTTGAAGACGTAAGATTTCTTTTTTCCTTTTCGTTCGATTTTATGTTTTTTACGTATTTCTTAACTTGACTCACTCAGAGTAGATGAATAAAAAATTTTAAAATGACGTTAGGATATATTTGAAATCCTATGCATCGTTGGAAGAAATAAAAATATTTGTTATTATTTATATATTTTGAGATTTAAGGATAGAATTTTACATTTTCGATATAAAACTTGTGGAAAATTTCGAGGGATATTAATTTTTACAACAAATATTTTACAATTGAAACGTTAACCGTTGTTGTACGTTGCGCGATTCTGTTTAAAAATAAATTATCGACGCCTGCTTATCTCCGCCATTGCCTGTATAATTATATAACAATGTCTGGAAAATTTATAAATATTTTTGATTTATTACCGATTATTAGAAACAATAGTGTACTTTCCACTTTTAACATTTGTTTTTTTATTGTCATTGCGATAAATATAAATATATCCAATAGCATACCTTGATCAATCTCATTATTCTTTGCATCTAGTCGAATATAAAGTACAATACTTTTAAAATTATCGTAACTTGTGAATAATAGTCTTAGTCATCGATACAAGAAGGGTGCGAGGAAATTAAATATTCTTCACAGACAGGTCATTACACGAAGGATCCTTGCCTTTCATCAACAAGGTCCTGTGGGATGCAGGATAAATCTCCAAAATCATTAATTCTCATCACTTCCGCTACAATGCATCGTTTAACCCTTTCCTTTCATCAAATCGATGAACACAACTTCCATTTCATCAACTTTTCCTCTTATTGTATTTAATATATCTAATATACATAATCTAATATACATATTCACGAGATATTAAATTTGCTTCTTCTGACTTGTTATCCGATGAATCGTTCCTTCAAATGTATTTTTTTTTTCAAATTTTGAACAATCAAAATTGTTCTCCGTATTCGAGTATATTATCTCTTGGAAATTAATGTAATTTTTCGAATAAATAGTTTCGAATAAAATATAGCAGTTAAAGGCTGTAGAGGAGGAATGATATAACGGTATAATTCGTATTAGAGAACAACGATTACGCAGTTTTTGAATGGCCGACCAAGTCTTTTCGATCTCGCAGCTGGGGTGTTTCTAATGAATGGACGTATATAACTTGGCGTTCGAAATCCCCAACGGCCGTTTTAAAGCCGTAAAACAAAGGGCTGATTTATTTCAGCACGCCCCTCAATCTGTCTCCGTGGACCACTTTTGATTAGTGCTGCCTCTTCAAGGTTCAAGCCTCTAAAACTGCCATCTCGTAATGGACTCTCGTTCCTTGAATAATCGCGATACTTTTTCTAAAATCAAACGTGGTTACATTTTTACACCAGCTTTATTATACTTCCTATCCTATAAAAGTGTTAAATAAATAATTTTCTTTCGAAAAAAAAAAATTAACCACGAACCTTCCTCCATTATTAAATTTCATTCTTGACGAAAATATCGTAACTCAATCTAAAAAAAAATTAAGACCAATTAAAAAATAAATGTTCGTCGAATTAATCTCTGTATCAAAATCTTTTAAAAGACGGGCAACGTAAGGAGAATCAAAGGAGGGCGAGAAAATTCGATATCGCGGGAGAACAATGCGGAACCGCGATTAATAGGGCCTGTAATCGGACGCCTGACACGCGTCCCAGCCCGATATATGCAAATTCGATCGGACACGGTTTTAGAAATTCGCCGCGGCCCTCCTCGTCCGCCAACAATGCGTGACTCCATCGACAATAGGAAATAATAAACCGTGATAAATAGCCGGGCAAATACGTACGACAATCGCGGATCTCCTCTTCCGTCCCTCGTTCCAATTTCCCTCTCTCCTTTTTTCTCATTTCCAGGTGGACTGATTCATATTCCCGAGCAAACACGTTAGGCAAATACACGCGCGGGGGTTGATGGGGTTCTTATGCGTGCCCGTGAGCAAATAACGGCGTTAATTTCCTCGCTCACGTGCCCCACCGCGTTTCGTTTTCCAATCGAGAACAACGATTGTACTTTTTCGAATCGTGTTTTCTCTTTGCGAGGTACATTCGATATATCATCTATGTCGTCGATACATTTTTATCTATCTTCTATCTCCTCTGCAGCACTTGGAAATCACGTACATTCGTGTAATTCTTCTTTCTAATTCTAATTATATTTCTTCTTGATCCTCGAAGAATTATATTTCATTTCATATAAACGTTATATATATATGGATATAATTGTTAAGAGATGAGATTCTTCTTAAAGAGATTCGAGATCGTGCAAGATTTAAGAAGAAAAGGTAGTTTCTTATCGAAAAGTAGAAGGGAATAATAGAAGAGTTGGAGAGTTATACATTTCATATGTATTTTCGTTACGGTATATATGTTATTCAAAGAAATTTGATCAAAGGTGTAATTCCAGCTGCATTACACGGGCGCATATTCGTGTGGAAAAAAGAGGAATCAAAAGAGGATGTAGACAGCTCTTTACGCATAAAAAGAACAATGGGGTGGACGTAGCACGTGCCTGATGTAATATCATATACCATATCGTACAATTTTTCTTTATGTAAAATTAAAGGAAAGAAAATATATTTGTGAGATAGAGATAGAAAAAGTTGGAAAAATCATAAAATGATCGAAAAGTGATTCCGTTTCCCCATAAAAAAATTCCATCAGTAACGATCTTTTTTCGCTGCAAGTCTAAACAACGCGAGGGAAGGGGACCCATGAAGTGGGCAGAGAGAAGAAGAAAAAAAAAACCCGGCATAAAATTAACAGTATACAGCTTGCAGAATGTAGTTTGTTACTCGCCGACAATATTTCACGATGGTCTCTCCTGCGAACAGAGAGAGAGAGGGTTCGATTCTCGAGGGGGGTGTCCAACAATGGAACCCTTTACCCAGCCCCTAGCGCCCAGCCAACATCCACACATCATCATTCATAGTGAAAAAAAACCTGGGGGCACCTATGGCGGCGTACACTGGAGGGGTCTTCGAAATTTCAAAATACCGAGTACGCATCAAGTACTTTCTAATGCTACGATGGATTTTTCGTTCTCCTTGTTCGGGAAACTCGAGTTTGCACCTTTAATAGTGACAAGTTTCATACTTATCCTCCTATCCTTACGATTTAATATTTTATAATAATGTGTATTGATTTGTAAATACTATCGCAATAAGAATGAATTTGGAAAAAGAAATATATAAGAAGAAATAAATAAAATATTCTTCTATTTCTAGAAAACTTTTAAATCGTTTCTAGAAATATACGTATAAAATTTATCTTTTTCGATTGAACAACAAATCGTAATTCAAAGGATGTAAAAAAAAAAAAGAAAAAAAAAGAGAGAAAAGTGAAACCAACAAAGGTCTACAAACAAAAGCACGAAGTTTTTACGATCATTTGATTTCCAAAAACCTTTTGCCAGCACCCTTTACTATAAAATACTACCACGCCTAGAAATACCAAAAAGGGGTTGTACCGGATAGTAAACAGTGACGTGCGAAAAATGTTATAGAGGGAGAGAGAGAGAGAGAAATGAAGAATCGGAGAAAAGCGTGAAACCTTTCTGCTGTTTATGGATTATTCTTTTACCCCTGAAAAATCTCCTGAAAAACTTTCCCTTCTAAAATATAAAAATATTCTAAAACAAACCTCTTACAAAATTTTTATTTGAACTTTAAAAAACAGAATTGAATTTTGTTAACAAAATCACGATATTTAACAATGTCCAAATTTTATTTCGATTATCCTACGAAAATTTTTCCAAATAGTAAAATAATTTCTAACGAAACTTTTTTTTTTATAAATGAAAAAGCCATCGATCAATATCGATCACAGAAGAGAATCGATTCGACGTGTGGAGCGTGAAAAAAAAGGAAAAAAGAAAAAAAAAGAAGGAGGATAAAATGAGAAACGTAATCCGCTTTTCGAAAAGAAACAACCCCTTCGACGAGCCGTCGCTCGTGTCACAGCACGGGTGACTGATTGTAAAACCATGGAGTAACCCGCAAAGGGTTGCCGATTCGAGGCGAGAGGGTAGACGGACAGTTTAAAATTGAGCCTCGTAATCGACGTGTAATCCTCTAAAGCCGTGACAGGCCGAAGATAATGGAGCACCGATCATCGATGGGTGGCCAGTTTGTTTTCTATGGCGGTAAGCTCGCTCCTTAAGCGTTTTCAATGTTCGTGAAATCTGTTAGGGTTGCAAGATGTTTCTCGATTGATTAATAAAAAGCTTCTTCAAAGTTATTGCTTGAATTTCTGTTCTGAAGTTGAAGACGAGATACATATACAGATTATTTTTTTTTTTTAGAAAAATATTAAAGAAATGAACGATTTAAATATAATTTAACGTGACTAAAATAATTATCATTTGTTTATTGAAATGATAATTAATCAATCTTCCAGAAACTGTAATTTCACTTTTTGTGTACTCGCTTTTTGTCCGCAGTTGTTCGAAGAACGATTGTGAAAGTGCATGAATTTTTTTCTCTAGTTTTTTTTTCTTTTTTTCAAAAAACTAGCCAATCCTGGTGCAAGTGTTTCATCGGCAGAGTTTACTACGGGGATTTTCACACCTAATTTTTTTTTTTATCTTCTTAATCCCCTGCCCAGGAAAATCTCTTCTTTGTTATTCGTATTTATTACACCCCAAAAAAAACCTGCACTGGGTTTTCTTTTTTTAAGTTTGTCGTGAAATCCGTAGTAGGGTGGACGAATGGAATTAAAACTATTAGAAGCTCATTAGCATTTCTCGTTTCGATAGTTCATGATCTCGGCAGAGGGGCGGAATGACGCTCGCTTTATCGCATACGAACGATTTTCATTTTGGCTGAGCGTTCGTCCGGAAAGATGTTTCTTTGGGGTGACAAAACGAAGGGGATACAGGTACCGGTGCGTGTTCAACCGAGTGTACCGACTGGACGTCCATCATGTTGTCACTCCAATGATTCGTTTTTCAAGTCTTGGAAAATTTTAGATTGAATTTTCACAATAAATATATATTTCACGTTAGGATATTATTGCAAAAGACGTTTTAAATCAATGTAAAAAAGCTGTATTTAAAATCATTTTAGAAACCAAAACGATGTAGTTACCGTCACTTTATTATTAATAAATCTTATCTACTCTACTATTAGTTTATTATTTGATAGAAATAAAGTCGCAATTGCAGCCAATTAGCTCATATTATTTGTTATATATAATTTTATTATTAAAAGATACAATTATATATAACAAATAATAATGATTGCCCAGGTCTCACCTCGGGGAGGTTGCTGCAAATTGGAGACCCACCCTAACCACGTCCCATCCACCCTCCTTTACGTAGAAATTTATTATTTTTTCTTTAAATAAAAATTCTCTTTTGGTATACGTTTGCAAAACGTTCAAACCTTTGATCGTTGTACAAAAGCAACAAAAGGAGCTGTACAGAAAACCGACGCGGAAGACTAAAGCTGAAAATGAAATTTAAATTAAGAAAATATTCTATCAATATTTTACATTTCCATCATCGTGAAAATGAAAACTAATTGATAGTTAAAAGCGCAAAAAAAAGAAAAAGAAAACAAGCAAAATCCAAGCAAACCAAAAAGCACTGCTTTGCCCATTATTTAAATATAATACTACTTAAATATAACAAGCAAACCACTATCACCACACAAACCACACATTATCCACTTAATTATCACTCTTATGCATGCACTTAATTCTAAGTATATTTTGTTTTATTAATCAATTTTTTTCCTTAATGTAATCTTCTCTTCCTGTAAAACGATCCTGAAACAAACAATACAAACATTAAATATAACATTAAAACATTACATACATCCATCTTTCATAAAATTTCACACTCCTCCTACATAAGAATTTTTATTCTTACATCCTGCCTATATCGAAAAACTCAAAAGAATTTTTTCACTCGATTCACGCATCAACATCAACATCAACAGATTTTCATGATAAACCACAAACCATGTGGCTAAGGAAAATTCAAACGAGGATATATGGATGATATTTACAATGATAGTTAATAAACGAAGTTATATAACTATCGAGTGTTACACTGAGAAGATTTAAGGGATGGCAATCGATTCATAATCGCATTGCCTTGAAGAATAGGAAGATTGTTTCCGGAAGTTTTAAACCCAGAAGGAAGAGGGAAGACGAGAAGAATAGGAAAGACGATGTCTTTTAATAAGAGGAACAATAGAATATTAAACACATCATATATGAATCCTATCTATCAGAAATATTTCTTTGATCCTATCTAATACAAAAATTGGATGATGAAAAAAGAATGAGACGTTCCTCTTCAAATTTTGTTGAATGAGCTGAAGAAGATTCCTGAAACAAACTAATAAAACTATAAAATTAATAAAATTCAATAACAAATAAATTTTTAGCAAATAAAGATCAAACATTACTTTATGACTTGTATCTTCTTTCTTCCATTTATATTCATGATTTATATTTATAATTATATTCCTGTAACTCGTACCTGCAACAAACTCATTTACTGGATTAGTAATTAAAAAACAATTAATAATTTATCTGTAAAAAAAGAAACATTAATATCAAAAGAAATCAAATTATAAAAAAAACAAAATATAATTTGTTAAGTAATTCATAATTTTAAATGAGAAATTTTAAATTCATTGGTAAGAAACAAGTATATTTTTTAACAATATTTTCAATAACAAACGCTCTTAATTAGGGAATGCTGAAAAAAAGAAAAAGATAGCCATAAGGGCAAAATAATCCACTCAATATGAATTCGAACAAACCGTGAGTGGAATGTTTTTTTCGCAACACTAATATACTAAATTTTCAAAAGAAAACGCGAAGAGTGCTTTATTTGTATTTGCAATGCAATTTCAACAAATAAAAAAAAAAGAAAAAAAATAGAAGACTCGCGAAAGCATACACCCCCAAAGAGGGTGCTCTAATTATTTACGAAACTCTAATAAACTATTTTATGCACTCTCATTTTATTATGCGCAACACTAACATCGCGGTAGACTGCAGCCAATGCAACCATATCAGAGGTTGCCGTCGTCAAATCACCATTGTGCAGCTCTTTGCTGCTTGGTGATTCAGGAACAATTTCCACCATGTCAGTGGAAGAACTTTGGGCATATTGTAAAACGCAACACTACTTAAAAAACGCGATCATTTGTCAACGCAACACTAATTCAAACAATCGCGATGGAACAATATCGCAACACTAATTCTAAAATGAATTTAATAAAAATTTACTATTACTGTATGAATGAAAAGCAATAAATATAAAATGCAATGCTAGAAAATAAATTGAAAACTAATGACTCTACTAAATATAAAATGACTCTAATTTAAATATAAAAAACAATCGCGATATCTTATAATTCGCAACACTATGGCAACGCGATTATAATTTTAACGCAACACTAATTCAAACCGTGATTGATCAATCGCAACACTAATTCAACCCGTAAATAATTTTTCGCAACACTAATAGAAAATCGCGAAATTATTTCGCAACTCTAATTCAACCCGTAATTGATACATCGCAACACTAATAAAAAAATCGCGATGCCCACGTTGACTGGATCTGGACGATGGGCCGGCATGCAACTCGGCCAGACAACACAACATTTACTACGTATTACTAAAACGAGCACAGTGACAAAGTAATAACAATGGCTTCCCATTCTTTGAACCCAAACAAGATCCAAAAGATGAGAAACCATTCGTTGCAGCCTCTCTTCGCGACAGTTTGTCGAGGCCTCTTCGGTCTTCCTCCTTCGGGCGCAATGCCCGCTGAAACTTAAATCTAGGCTCGAGATTCACTAATCGTAGATAAAAAAAAAAAAAGAAAAAAAAAGACTAAATCCCGGAAGCTAATCGCACGTGGACGACCAACGATCGCAATGATAATTGTCCGTACACGCGCGGAATCTCGAGCGCAACGTTCGTTTCGAAAGCAAATCGCGACCGCGACCACGGAATTCGAAAAATCGATGGGAAAAACCAGAGACGAATGGTACTCGTGGTCCATTCGTCTCAGCTTTGCACTCGATTTTTCAAATTTTATTTCCTGAAACAGGTTGCCACGCGAAAACGCGCCTACCCGATCGGAGACTGTGACAACCTGCCCGGCCCTACCTACTTATAATTAACAGACACACCAGAAGTATACTACCTATCCTACCTAGCCCTATATTTAAAAAATGGCAAAACAGGCATTCCAACACATTCATTCCACGATTCTCACGCATAACACTCGGGCGCAAAATGCCTACACTAGGGAAAACGTCCCGGGACGCCTCCGACACCCGAGCTTGGCATACTACTTTCACACTCTAATTTTACGTACCATTTTACTGAAATCGACTGACTATGACTAGTGACCATTGCGTAAAAAATAGTAAAATTATGTATCTCAATTTTAATTATGAATAATAATTTGTATTACCATAAAATATATGGTATCTTTTAAAGATAGAATATTATTAGAATAATATTCTAGTGAAATGAAGAATCATTATTACAATTATTTCATTAATGTAAGATATTAATCTTACATTATTATTTATGATAATCCACAATAATTAACAATGGATATGTTATTTTATATATTGTTATTTTAAATCGTAATTAAATCGTTAATTGTTAATAGATTTGAAACGACGCAATTCCACAGCCTAACCATACACACAATGTGGAAAATACGTCGTGCACGATATACTAATGCATAGTCAATCGCTAAAAAAATTTGTATTAACTTATGAACTAAGGTCATCATGCCCATTGCCTCTCTCCCACCCAAGTAGCACCTGGGCACGTGAGTGAGTTCCTGGCAATGAACACGGAAGGGGTTAAATCTGAAAATCCTAGCTAAAAAGATATAGATTAATATAAATACTTCATATCTAACGGGCTAATGAACTTTAATTTTTTATACTCTTATTTGATCTTAAATGACTCTATATTTTACTTTTTATCAATGCAACAAATTGTAATAAATATTTAATATTCTAATACTTTGTGAAAGAAATTGCAAATCAAAAAATATATCTATTATTAAAGAGATGAGATAATGCAATAAATTAATTAGTTCAAATTTAAATATTAATAAAGATACCCTCAGGCGATTTCTTCATCAAAGCATATTTTCTAAAAAACTTGAAAAAATATTCAAAATTTGTAGCTTTGATTTCAAAATCTACCTGTCGCGAAGTGTCTTCTTGCATATAAAATTTAACATATTTTCGAAAGGAATAAAATTTTACTATCTTTACAATCTTCAAAAGCTCAAGCAAATCGATCATTTATTATAAAAGAAAAGATTACTTATTCGAATATTCGTGATTAATTTATACACCAATATTTATACATGAATTTAGATATTTGACTTTTTCAAATATCCATATTGAATTGAACTTTATATAATTAAAAATAAATTAAAAATAATATATAAAATTGGAAAATCATTAATATTTAGAAGCGCGTTGTACAAGAAGACCTAGCCTACGCTAATAAATACAAAAAAATGTTATTACTCACGGGTATAATAAATACCCGTGGTCACTGTGCTCGTGCAAAATTCTACGTATACAACCAGTCACCCGTGTCGATTCGGATCTTTCATCCTACGACATGATTGAGTGACCGGAGGAATCAAAATGCATGCGACTCACCATACCATGCGAAGAATCTGCATAGGAAGTCATCTCATCAAGTAGAAGGAAGTGGAAACTGTAACAAAAAAATGGAACATTATAATTTAAAACATAATATATATATAATGAATATTTTTAAAAATTAATGAGCAAATAAAAATTAAATGAAAAATCTTAATTGATGAAAAATATATAAAGATAATTACCTCTTCGCGTGATGGATGATCGCCTTATTCTCTTGATGCACTGATTCTAATATGTACGCGAAACGAATATTTAAAACAAAAAAAAATAAAATAAAAGACTATTACCACGTCCGATATTAAATTTCAATCGGCGAGCAAACACTGACTTTACTTTCGCGAGTGTGAATATAATAATTAAATTTAATTAGAGCTTTTGTGCTCTAAAAAATTAATAAAAATACTATTATGTAACAAACACTGACTCTATGACCGCATTGCGCGCGGTCACAAATTTTTGAAGTCCAGGAAGAATCAATAAGATCAGGATCTGAAAAAAAAAAAGAAAATACCACATATAATTTTATTCTTAAAAATACAGCATTGATTATTATTTAAAAGTTTTAAAATAATAAATTGTAAAATTCAATTTCAAATTTTAATAAAAATAAAGATTGAAATAAACTCCAATCATATCAAAAATAAATTAATAAATGAATGGAAAGAAAAGAGTACAAAGATAATTACCTCTTCGCGTGATGGATGATCGCCTTATGCTCTTGATATATACACTGACTTTAATATATACGCGAAACGAATATTTAAAAAGAAAAAAAAAATAAAATAAAAGACTATTAACGCGTACGAATTACAATCGGCGAACAAACACTGACTCTATATTCGCGAATGTATTACAATTAAATTAAGTTAGAGCAATCGTGCTCTAAAGAACATTGAAATTACTATTACGAAACAAACACTGACTCTATTGACCGCATTGCACGCGGTCACAAATTTCCTGAAAATAAAGTTGGGATGGGGGGAGAAAAAAGAAAAATATTGATTTAATATTTTCCTTTTCTTTTCTATCAAGCGTTTGTTTAAAAAAAATAATGTTAAATTTTAACAAACTCTTTCAAAAACAATATCTCATTAAGAATCTATTTGGGATAAAAAAATAATTTAATATTTATTAAGAATATAATTCATTTAATCTGTTCTATCTTTATTTTACTAGTGTATTGGATAAATTATGAATTACTTAACAAATATAAGTAGTGAAACTAATATAATAAATACAAATAAAATGTTACCACATTATGAAAAACCACCATCAGATTAATAATTGTATTGAATGTTCATTGGTATCCATATGGGAATCTCTCTTTCTCATCTTTTCTTTTTAAAAGACATCCCAGCAATTCTTTGTTAACCTGTACAAAAAACAATCAAATCTTTAAAATGTATAAAATATAAAACCGACTATATATTATTAATTATTTATATTAATATATCATTAATATAAATAACTAAAATCAAATTCTATTTTGCAAGTTTATGATATGAAATAATTCTAATCGAATACACAAATACAAGAGAAGAACAAATTTTTTTCACAAATTATTAATTGTAACAATATTTAATAAACTATTGAATAATAAAAATGTTAATCAAATAGTATTCTATAAAAGGTAAGAGAAAAACGGTGCAAATATAGAAAAGTAATAAAGAGACGTAATAAAGAGATGTAATAGAAAGACGTAATAGAGAGACGTACCTGAAACGAACCGTCTAATAACAAGTTTCGACAACGAATAATACCTCATGCTACGATTTCGGTTATCGAATTATAAATAAGAGAGGGGATATGCCTAGGGATCAAAACATGTCGGAATATAAAAACATATCGAGCACGGCATAAACACGAACGTCAATTTCCTCGAATAGTTGTATTCTAAGAAATTTTCGGTCGTGGGGCCTTGAGCTTCAAAATCAAAACAGAGATAATACGAGTTCCAAAATCAAAACAAATAGAAGTAATACGAGTTGAACGCACGATTTAACGCGTTAGAAGGCATGTGTACACGAGAGAGAGAAGACGTGCGTGAAATATAATTGTTATAACGATTTAATTATTTCATTTTCGTATGAATAAAAAGACGAAAAACATATAGTAATTAAATCTTTTGTTAAAATAAATCAAATCTTACCATATTCTGTGTCGTCGAATCATCTTCCATCGTGTGCGCATGTGTAAGATGTGTGTGTGTACGTGTCAATGTGTGTGCAAAATTATTACGTCGCAATTATTACGCCGGTAATCGAACGATAACCTGTACGAATAAAAATCGAAACCATAAAACGAATGTAATAAAAGTACAATTATACTAAAATAAAATGATAATTTGAATCAAATGTTGCTTTAAGACAGTGCATAAGACAAATTACCAGTAACTTTAACTGCCAAAGACGAACAACAACGCAACACGACGAAAAAGGTTAGAAAAATTACTCAATTTTTATATAACAGTGATTAATAGATGATTAAACAAACACTTATTAATCAAATGAGACTATTAATAATCTATAAATAGTAATAATATACACTAACAATAAAAATTTTAGGCAATTACACACCTGTGCCGGTATAACACGTCTTACACTCACAATTTTCAACGGTAGACTGAAGCCATGCGAACCGATTTTGTAAGCGGCTTCGTGATTGGCTGAAGCTGTATGGTCCTTATTTATTAAATCCGCGCGGAAATTGAAATGTTATATAACATTTTAAATATGAATTCATATAATAATGAAATCTTAAAAAAATAATTCAATTAAAATCACGTTTAAAAATAATTATATTATTTTATAAAATATTAAAATTGAGTCTTTAAATATTATAATTCTATAAAGATATTGTAATTAAATATATGTGAAGTAAGAATAAATTGTTGTACAATTAATCGAATATAAAAATTAAACAAAATTGAAAAAATCTAAATCATAATTTAATTAGTCAAATCATGATTTTTAATTAACTTAGAATAATTTATTTGAAATATAAAAATTAATTTAAAGGATTAATAAAACCAAGATTAGGAAATAAATCATTTTAATAGAGTATTTTTTTTTTCTTTAATCAAACATCAGAAATTTTAAATGTAACATTCTTTAATAAACTAACTCTCAACATTTTATCACAATTTAACAACCAATCAAAATTCTATAAAAATATTCGATTCAAATTGTAGGAATTATTTTTATCGATCTATCACAATAGAAGTTCATGGTGATCGAACAGATCTGCAAATCACGTCCTCGTTCCTAGGGAATATCCCGCTGAGAGATTCCTTTGTTCGAATCGTTGGCGAGGCTTGATCCTCTTTTGTCCCAAGGGAATCTTCGCGCATCATATTCTAGGTTTCCCTCTTAGGAACGATCATTATCTCTTTAGAAATAGAACGATACGATAGCCATGATGTGAGCTGGCCAATCTAAATCTTATCTCTTTTATTAATAGAAAACAAAATCTTTAGAAGAATGGATGAAATATGATAGAATATTCGTTATCCAATAAATTTCTTCAATTGTTAATCATGAATTATATATATATTAAATTAATTCATGGTTTTTGAAAAAAATTATAACAAACGAGTTATATTTACTACGTCAATAATTCGATTAATAATTGAAACACTTGAATTTCGTACGATGTGACAGCACTTTTAACGGACCCCTCTAAAAATAATTTCTCTCTGTCTGTTTATTTGTGTACACTGGTCCAACTTGCCACCCTCTACTTTCAACCGTTTCGATGTTAACGTTCATAGAAGATCAATGGCGCGTGCAGTCTTTTTTTTCATCCTCGATATTATTTTACCACGAATGGCAACTGTACTACTTTTGCTCAGCCACCGGGCTAACTTGGTTCACTTCGTTTTTAAGTGCCTAGTGCTGTTCAATAAACATCTGCGATAATCTCTATATGTACCAACTATTTCCAACACAATCGTGTTTTTTTTCCATTTTCTATTCTTCGTTCGTTATTTAACAATTTGCATTCCAAACACATTCGTTGTATTAGATTTTAAAAATGGATTTGAACGTCCATCATAACTGTCCACCTCGTCCACGAAAAGAAATCGAAGAATCGAAACAGTGGTCGACGAGTTAACAAATCGTTGCCACGAAAGAAATCCCTGTTGATGTTCCATTAGATAACAGAGACAATAGAGTGATAGTTGGAGTGCAAACATAATGGGTAATGGCCTCTGGTAACCAGGAACTCGAACGGGAGATTAAGATCTGTTGTAGTACGTCGACTGCGTTTATGGTGGCCGCGCACACAAGAGGTCTGGCGTTAACGTCAAAAGGCGTTATTCGCTTCAACAGGCTCACCTGGTACGCAACAGAAAGGTATCTGATTATTCGACCTAGATGAGATTCAGAACAATTTTTAATGCGGCCCTTTTTTGTTTCTCTTTCTCGATACACCTCGACGCACCCTTTCGAAACCCTAACAGGGCAGTTACAAAATTTTACCATTGTCAGGATGATTTTATACAAAAGAAAATATTTGGTTAATTTTAATTTATAATTTTATTTATACGTAACTTATTAGAAACGATAATGAATGGAATATTAGAATTAAGATATAGTTTGCAAAGTATCCAAGGCATTCGAATGTTCCAAATTTAAAAATTATTTTAAAATGATTTTACAAAGGAATTAATTTTTATTTCTAATCTTTTAAAATGGAAGGGAAGAATTTGTAAAGAAATTTTTAGACATTTCGCGTCACAAAGTTTCCATAAATAAAACTTGTCACGGATCGATCCAATCGAGATACGCAGAAAGGGGGGGAAAAAAATCGAGTCTACATACCAAGTATACGATACCGCATCAAAGGAAGAAGCGGAGAATAAAGTGTTCGTAGATGAGCATAGAATTACACACGAAGCGAAGCATTCGAGGTTATTTCGTTATCGATCGTCTCCCTCGATCGAATTCTTCCCTTTGATGTAGCTGTAGGGTGCATCGAGTGGCCTGGATCCAAGATAATACAGTTTATTGTCGGTCGAAGGGCATGAATTCGTTTGCAGGAACATGCGAGTGATTCGTTATCTCGAGCGGATTTAAGTGCGGGTGGATATCGTCATCCCAAATAGGGTCCAAATAAATCCAAATTTTTCCGTTCTATCGCGATTTCCGTTATTTTATTTATAATAATTATTGTTCTAATTCTTTTGTAAGAAGAAGAAGAAAAGAGGTAAGATCAATTGTATTTTCTGTTAGCGGATTCGCGTGCATAAAATTTTAAACGAATGACTCTTTTTTCATCACGAAGAGTCCATTGATATCGTGTTTGTTCATGTTTCATTGATCGAACTCATGGTTCAATAATTTTATTTCATCGTTATGCGCGTTTTAATTGAAACGCTGTGCAAACTGCCACGGGCAGTTCACGTGGATCAAACATTTACCGATGTGCAAGCCGGGTTAAATATCCTCAGGCGCTGTCCGACTCTTGTCAGCACTATTCTTTCTCCCGCTCTTGACACTATCATTCTAGCTTATTATTGCCTATAAACATAGGGGAACAAGATCATCAGAGATTTTCAAAAGAAAAAAAATATAATAAATAAATTTTAAGTTACAATAATGTAATAGAAATATTTTTATTTTTAATTTTCATGTAATCTGATATACGCTTTTTTATCGTTTTGAAAATGTATCAAACGTGTTACCAACTTTGGTTTGGTTAATGCTATTCTAATAAGATGCTCGAAAGTTGAGGTCACACGGTGCATAATAAATTCGATGCATCGATCGAATTTAGCGTTACCGCACAGCACGTGCTGCGGAAAGATTCGCACACGCTCGAGCCACGTGTCGAGGCAGGGTGCAAGCATTCGAATTAGCTCGAAGAATTTCTCACCGGATAAGAATCGCCTTTTATATCTCAATTACGCTTATTTTTCCACATTGTTCCGCTGGCACGTGCCACGAGCTAAAAATATAACCACCATCTACATTAACATGATACATTAACAAATAGTCTGCGATTACATCTCTTAAAATCTATAATATGATAGAATAATTTTGAATTCTTGTAAAGAAAAATTTAATCGAAAAAAAAAATTAAGAAATTCACTTTATAACAATCTACTAAAATTATCGCAATCTGTTGATCTATAATATTAACAAGGGATGATTACCCCCTTCCCCTTCCTTTGAATCATCGCGAAATAATTTTTCAAGGGATAATTTAAAATTTTTCACGATGAATTTCAATTATTAAAGAACAAAGACATCGCGAAAGTGTCCACTAACGCCATCTATTGTAATAACAAACAATTTACAAGTAACAGTGCTTGAAGAGATACTTACGCATAATTGATCGTCAACCCTAATTCAAATTAGCCTTATTCCCTTGTCAGTGGGAAACCGGCTATGATATCTCAATTACCCCCAACTTTTACACGGTGGTAGGTGAACACGTGCATCCTGGTGTGAAATTTCCCGCTATCAATTTCTCAAAGCCGACTACCCAATGATAAATGCACGTGGCGCTGGCATTTAGTCGTAGCTCGGCCTTCCTGATCACGTGTCGATCGTGAACACGCACGTGACCTTTGTTACGCATCATTTTAATTCCCGATATTCCTCCCTAGGTCAGGCTAAAGTTACTTGATTTCGTTTCCACGAAACAATCTTCCATTTTCTGTATCATCAAGATTATCATCAGAGAAGAAAATGATTAAATTTCAACTTAAAAAATACATAATCTATAATCTTGATCATTCAACAATATATTTCAGATGTAAGATCTGTGTTACAGATGTCAAAACTTTTCTTTTTATTTTTATTTTTTTAGAAAATTGAATTATATCTGAAGATTTCGCAAAAAAATAAACGAAAGTAGAGCATATGCAGTCTTTTCGAGCATATCTTTTAAGGAGCACTCGAGACGACACTCGCGACGTTTCCAATCGCAAATGAATGGATTACCGGTTTTTTTTTAGTTATTATCTTTCCGCCTTTCTTTTTACCGAGGTGTTATCTGTGAGTAATCCGTACTCGAATTGACAACGACGAATTACCACGCAAAACGGGCACGTGGCGAAGTGCATGGGGGATGATGCGTCGTAGTCGCGTGGCCGGCACGTGGCGATAACTCGAAACACTAAAGTGCGGATAAGGTTGATTGGCTGAAAAGGATCGTCGAACCAGAGTCGGGCGTGATATTCCACGGTTTGCGGTTAGCTCGGAAAAATCGTCATCGCGTCTGATCCAATCATATCGATCCCGATAACAAATATTCCTTCCTTCGTGCATAGACGAAACTTTTATAATTTAATTATATATAGTAAGAAATACTTGGAAGAAGATTGTGTTGGAAATAAAGCTATCTCAATTTACGGGGACGAGAATAGATTTCCCATAATCCAAAAATCTTGTGACATTTCACGGAGGGGGAAGGATCGGGGGTGTTTTCCTCGTTAGGAGCGCTAAATACCTTGAAATTACACAACCGGTGGTTCCTCATAAAGGTAGCACTCACCCCCGAAGTCACGTTCTCCGATGCATTGAAATCGATTCGACATGCTAGTCGCGACTAGCCACGTTGTTCCAACTTCCCTTCTTCCCTTCCATCCCTCCCTTGTTCTCGATGCCGCTGGAAAACATACACGGCCGGAATAGTAGTAAGCAGAAAATCATTTTACGCCTGATTTTTTCCCTACCCAACCTGCGGAAGCAAGCTTCTTTTAAAAATATCCTGCGACTTATTATATCTCGCGATCGTTTCCGGGTGGAGTAAAAAAAGCGGTGCCAGGTGCAAGATTTTTTTTTTTTTTCTACGCTTGTTCCGCTTCCGCGTCAATAATTTAGATTTTTACGATACTAGATTTATCACGGTATTGTTACCTTTTTTTTCACGTATATTTTTTTAAAAATAATTCTTACGCTTGTTCGATACAACTTTTGAAAAAATTATAGAATCTTATCATAAAGCAAAATTTTTAATGTCCTTTGTTGAAGATTCTCGTTCAATTTTCACACGGTGCTTTCTCGTGGATCGTTTAACGCGCTTTCACAAAATTTTTACGGACCACCCCTCGATATCGTTGGCCACCCCGAAATCCTGGCGAAGCGTGCGCCCATTTCACGCTCGTTTCTTGCGGTATGCCAGAAGAAAAGCGACCAGCCGGCGTCTTTGAAATCCACTACTTCGCGGCAAAGATCACAGAGAAACGGCAAACTTAGGATTTTCGCGCTTTTGACCCTTCAAGAATATTACTTTACCCGATTTTCACTAATTTTTCCCATCCATTTTTCGTGAGGGAGGAAAACGTTCATAGAACATCGATTCTTCGATCCGTGTAGTAGGCAGTGTATATCTTGAGCGTGAGATTCTCAAGGGTGAACTTCCTAATTCATAGAATTAAATTTTTTCTTTCTTTTTTCTTTTTTTTCTTTTTTCCAACGCATCTCGAAGAAAGGTACGCATCCGGATAACGGAATTTCGTTTCAATGGGAACCTAAGGGAAACAGGAAATCGTGGTTAAGATTTATAGAGCTCCCGTTACAACGTTCTCGTTAATGGGAAAAAGGGTTGGATAAAATCGAACACCTTTCCACCTTTTTTTTTTCCTCTCTATAGAAAATGCTTGTCCTATATATATATAAATTACACGTGAAATGAACTAGATTTTAATTTTTTCTTTCGTTGTAAATGTAAAATGAAAGCTATAAAGAGAATAGGATAGAAGAAAGAAATTAAAGTAAAGAAATTTTAAATAATTGTCATCATCTCTCCAATGAGACATTGCGGTGTTATAATTACGAGTATCTTTTTATGAGATCGGTAAATGATGGAACTGAAAAAGCAGCTCAACTCGTTAGTAAATGATTAAGCGTGGTAATTATACTCTGTAATACGGTCGGTCATTATCTCGAATTACTCGAGTAATTGTAAAAATAGTTAATCGACTATTCAATTAGATAGGTTTTTTTTTATCCACCTCATATTACGAAATTATTTTAAATTAATTTTACAACTTTTTATGTGTTGCGCTTTACATTATGCGAAAAATATATGGAGCACAGCGTGTGTAACGAGTATAAGTTTTTAATGCCAAAGTCAAGTCACGATTTACCTTGAGCCGTGGCTTGTCCAACGAACCATAACTTGCGGGACATAGCATTTATCGGTCTATGCACGCCGCGATTGTTATGAAATAATAATGTGGCGCAGGGCCGTAGCGAGAGCAGGCCTGTGTTCATGGAAAAAAGGGTGAAATCGGCGGTGGGGACACACCGATCGAAATCGTAACGCCGGTGTACTCGCCACGTCACTTCAGCATTTCCGGTGGTGCTCATTGTCCGCAATGCCCGACCAGATAATGAATTCGAGCTTACGAAACGAGGATATTTCCTCTTGTCTTCGTTTCTCTTTTATTTTTCAAATTTTTTAAGAAAGAGATCTCGAAATTTTTGAAATAATGCATTATTATTTAATAAATAATATCTGGATTTTAATTTAGAATTGTATTACAGAATTTCAAGATTGTAAAGAAGAATGGATGGATAAATTATGGGTATACGGTGTGAATATTCTCTTCAGGAAGATTAATTTTAACGAAGTTGAAACGAGTAAATTAATTTAGATAGGAAGTCGTAATTCTTGATCCTTTATTCTTTTTACTCTAAAATTTGATGAACAATTTTGCATTGAAATTAATAAATTGAACTTTACAATTGAAATAATAATATTGAAATAATAAATACTTTCTTTGGAAAATTATTCTTCTAACAAACAATGACAAGCAGGTTTTATAGATCGGATTTTGATTTGAACAAGGGAGAAGGGTGCAAATCCCGTCACTACTTGCAAGATACGCATAGATATGAACTGTCGGTCGGAGTGCATAAAAATAAGAACCACTGCGATTCGTAGAGCATCAAAATACGGACAGATGGCCGGTTAGATCTCCTTTGGTGATGGTGAACGTGTCGATGTACCTAGATTCATAAGTAGTTGTGCCACCTATGACGAAAAGATAGGATGCAAGATCGGCAGTCACGAATTTTAATATTATTCCAGGAGAAAACAGGAAACAGGCATTTTCGTTATCATTTATGATATTATCAAAGTTTAATTACAAATTCCAATATTTCAATATCGTATATATTTAAATTGAGAAAAAGTGTAAAATCTAATAAACATTCACGTTTTAATTCTACGAATGAAAATTCATCGAATTAATTAGAAATTGCATTCAAGGTTTGCAAATTCGATCAAGCCACCAATGATGACAGACCGGCATTGGCAAAATGGTGGAACTTCCATCTACACCCCGATCTATACCCGTCGAGCGACGTACACACGAGCCTAGATCGTTCTCCCCTTGTGGGTGATGACGCACACACGCAAGCTAAACAATAGTTAAATCAGGGTGAGGGGTGGCCAAGGGGTGCTGTGGGTGTTTAATGAGCTGCCAGCCAGTGACTGAGCCGAGGGTACGGAGAGAGTAGGGGTAGGGTGGAGGGTTGAGGGATTTTTGGGGTGCGAGGAGGATGGTGAAATCTATGGGGCACGAGGTACGGCACCACTTGACTGTTTATAGGACCGGTACCGTGTAAAGTGTTGGAATAACATTGCATATGTTTAGATGGTCTCCGGCTGGTGTTTTACGTTTTTTTCCATCGTAAAATTGAAAATGCGATTCGTTGAAGATAATACTCACATTCATAATTCTTCCAGCTTCGAATTTTTCTCGATCGAGATATCAATATTATATCTCGATGAGCGAAAATTGTTGAATATTTCATTAAAATTTCATCGAATTCTTACGTCGTTTCAGAAAAATCTTCAATTTAATCGAGATATATAGATTCTTGAAAGCTTGAGATCAAATAAGAATCGATGTATGAAAAGAAGGAGCGCGTAGAAAATTTTCAATGTCGGTTCAACTGACCATTGACCTAAGACCGCATCGACCACCTGAGCATTCACGAAACTAACGTTGCCGTGAAATTAGCCCGCTCCTTGCCCATTGAATCACTTTGAGGAGTCTCTGTTCATTCCGTATTGAGTTACTATTTGCCGGTAATTTCGAAATGTAAAAGGGCGCATCGATTGCGAGATTGAATTACTATTTGCGAGCGATTTAGAGAATTAGGGAAAAATCGTTTGCTCGGCGAAATCGTGAAACCAAACTCGATTCGAGCGTGCACAATGAAATTCTATATCCATCCACCGTTACTTTTACTGTTGCTTGAATGATTGTTACTAATGATTCTCGTCCCAAATGTATAGAATTACAAAAAAAAAAAAAAAGAAAAGAAAAAAAATGTTTCATTGTGTAAAATTGTTTCATCAAAAGATAAGATAAATTGGAGGAATTTTAAAGATAAATAAATTAAATTATAATTTTCAATTTGTTATTTTATACGTGTGTGTGTGTAAATGCGATCGATGCGTGCAATTTTTTCGAGTTAGAACACAATTGAAACGCGGAATAAATCCTCAGATCAAATGTATTTTCAGGGAGATTGTAATCCTGCCTAAGCTCACCCTACAAGCCCAATAAAACGCGCTCTCTTACGAATGCTTCACAATGACGTTAAATCAATGATTTGTCCAGCGATCCTTCTGGTTTTAATCCCGGTTTTACATGTGATTAAAGGCTGAGCGTTAGACCGATTGATGTCATTAATGAACGATGCAGAGTATATTAAACGGAGAAAGAATCTCAGTACAACAAATTTTCGAATTTCGAATTTATTTATGAAGAAAAAAAAAAATTACGATATCGTTCGTATTCATTAATTTCAAAGAATATTTCGAATAATAATAAGAAATATAATCTCTGAAATTCAATATGGAAACAGTATACATAAAAAATTAAAAAAAAAAAGAAGAGAAAATGGAAGTGTGAAGATAACGAATCAAAATTTCATGTCACAGAATATTGTTATTATATTTGGAAAATATAAAGGATCCGACGGTTAAAAAATCTTTTGTTACCACGTGCCAGGGAAGAGAAAAAAAAGTTTGTTGCAACAGTAAAGCAAAAGGGGTCGTTAACGTTATCGCCGATCGTTCGTTCCGTCGATGATTCCCGATCGACTTTGGAGGACTCGTTGCCTCCCTGGACCAGTAATCCACGTCATTCCGGGATGAATGCCTGGCTGGCTCGGGCATTCTTCAAGTAAATTATAGTCTTGAATGGCAGCGCAGTGGGGGGTTGGTTGGCACGCGTACATTGGGCTACACCTGCCCCCCGTAGACATCTGTCCCCTATATTTCTATCGCGAGAGTCAAACCATGGCGTGTAGATTCGCGGCAGTTGTTGTCAAGTTCTTATTAAAGAATGTCGAAACGTTATCGGATCTCTCCCTCGAAAACTTCTTCTTACGTCTGTCTTTCTCGTACATCTTTTTATTCCTTCAACGAAAGTCTCTTTTCCCATCCGTAAACATTGTACGATCAATATTCTGTAAATCACGGATCATTTCTATTGAAAAATTCTTTTATAGCAATAAGATGCAACGTGATAAATTATTAATTTGCAAAATCATAGAAAAAAAAAATTCAATTCACAATTCATCGATTTAATAATATTATTCAAATAAATATTGTTTAATCTAAATAAATATGGATAGATTAATTTCAAGAAAAATAAAAATCCAAACTTGCAACAATTTCCTCCGCAATTTGTCCACAGTTTCCATTTCACGTGGATTCGTGATTCAACGAATACCGTCTCTGTAAAGAGCTTAACAATCAACTCTCGTTCTCCCATTAATTCAATTTATTCCGGCCAAGGGCGTCGATCTGTAACTCAAATAAGGCTTTCCATATTTTAGCGAGCTGGCACGCGCGGAGGAAAGAAAATGGAATAGACGTTGATGGTGCGCTCGCGGGGTGTGTGCTCCATGACGTAGTGGTCTAACAGCCATTGTTCGTTGGTTTGCCACAAAAGGCCTGCAAATGCCAAGTTGCAGTGAAAAGCCCGGCTACCCCTACGATCTAAACAGATGCCGAAATACGATGCCGAAAGATGCTTGTCTGAATCTTCTTTTTACACCCCGCGTTGTCTGCGGGTAAATACGATCGGGGGTGGTTTCGATCGAGATCGTCTTTGTTCGAATTAATTCGAATCGTACGAGATTGAGAATGAATTTCAACAAATTGCAACTTCTTATATGGAGAATTATTTATGGAGAATTATATTTATAGTAAGATTCTTATTTCGAAGGATAAATAGAATTTTTCCAATTGTTTCGTATTCATTTTCCACTTCAAATATTCCATCGATCACGAAAATCAAAGAGTATCTATCATCATCAATCAAGATATTGTTGGGAGTCAGAGGTCTCGAAATTTTGCACAGATCGTACAACGTTTCTCGACGTTTTATTAAACTTTCGACTTTTTCTATCCGTATGACTCCTTTCACGGAGTCGACAACAATTATTCGTATTCGAAGGGGATCTTCCGTGGTGGAAGAATCACGGCCATTTATCTTCGATTAAGTGTTCACCGATCGGTCAAGGTAATTTCACGAATTTTCATGAATTAGGAAAACCCGTAACTCCCCCTTCTCCCTACTCGTGCCACTGTTCACCCCCCTTCTGCTCTCCACAGGGGTGCACCTCTGTCAGCCACCAGTATGTCACCGTACAGACCAGCGCCCCGGCACAATGAGGGCCTTGCGCGCGATCGATATGTGCACTCGACGGAAACGACCCAACGAAAGGTCGATCAAAGCGGAATCACTGCGCTTCGAAATGCAGCCAGTTTATGGCCTGTAAAAAATTCCTCGCCCGATCTTTGTTTAAACCGAGAGTGCTGTGCCCCGAGAAACAGTTTTTTCATTGTCCGATAGAGAAGATCAGAAAATATGGCAAGTATATTCCTTCCATTTTTCTTTTTTCTCTTATCAATTTTCGTCGATTCTTATTATGAATTCAATCGTTTTAAAAAGAAAAAAATCGGATTTCATCCTCTTATTTCGTTTGTTTGAATAGTTACATTGGAAGATCAACTGGATGGTGATTCTCTCCAATTTCTTATTTTTCGTCGTCGTGACCCCTGCAGCAGCGTCGGGGCGCAAAAACTGATCGAATCTCCCCAAAATCCAACACCTTTTACGAAACGTAGCCGTCTGTCGCGTTGTGCACACAGTTATACACGTTGTCGTAGGCATAATGGTTCCATTGAGGCATTACCATTATTGGCGAGATTTGGGGAAACGATCGAGCGTGCTAACGGATTCGTCGCAGCTTGCAGCTTGTTTGCAAATAGGCCTTGTATACGAAATTATTGATCAAAGGGTGTCGTGAAACCGCGTCGACAAAAATATCCGGTCAGTTTGCTCGACACAGTTATTTTTTTATTGGTCGAAAAGGAAAATTTTATCGATAAATTTTTGGGATCTTATGTTAATGAGATCGTTATGAAATCGATCGATCAATTATTATTTTTCAAAATATACCGATCTCCATAAGAAGAGGAAATAGGTGTTTCGTTTTCACGATGTTAGAAAAATAAATGGCGAGGACTTGATCAAGCTGAACGAAAGGGGGCGTAGACTATCAAAATAACCATCGAGCTATTGAATCCAGGATGGAAAGATAACATTTTTCCACTCTTCGCCATTAGTTTATCCATCGTTCTCGATAACGTTTATTCGTGAAGATTACGAAATTTCCACGTTGCGATATGGAGAGATCAGAAATAAAAGGTGAGATAACAGGTATATATTATTAACCATTGCTAGAACCAATTTT
The DNA here is from genome assembly GCF_003254395.2 of Apis mellifera. Taxonomy (NCBI): domain Eukaryota; kingdom Metazoa; phylum Arthropoda; class Insecta; order Hymenoptera; family Apidae; genus Apis; species Apis mellifera. Next base: position 7,034,812 of record NC_037649.1, read on the forward strand.
TTTTCGATTGTTACACTTTTGTTAAAAGTTTTCGAGTCACGCTCGTTGCGATCCATCCGGATTAGACGTAACTTTGTGATACATCTGGCTTGCAGCGATTCCCACAAAGGACACGTGTCCTGGCACGTGGCCGTCCATTCTTGAACAGGACTCCATTCCTGCAAAGTGGCTCGAGCATGCTCGTTAGTAAGACGATAACCGCTTAATCCGTAACTGTCTTGTTTGCGGATCTCTCGCCTCCCTTTTCACCATGTCGTTGCCCGCCGATCGAGAGCGTGCCTTATCTTGTGTGATCTTGCGTCTCCTCCTTGCTCTCCAGTGTATAAATATTTGACTGACGTTCACGGAACAATGCGCAGTTCAGAAGATTAGCTGAGAAGACGATGAGAGTAAAATTTATCGCAAGTCGATTAATTTATTAATTCTAATCATTTCTCGTTGTATTTAATTTAAGAATAGAAGAAATGCTTGGTATATTTGAAAATTGGACGAGATATTCAAATTTTGTTATTATAACTCGAGTTTGATTGTTTTAATTTTTTTCTAGAATATAAAATGGGAGGCGGTTAATAAAGGAGAGAAAGATGTGTGTATGCGTCTAGGTAAAATATGATTTATTGATAAGATATAATATTCTGTACAATATATATTCCCTGAATCGGCAGTTTTACGATCCGATAAGAGCACTGGCGGAGACGTATACTATAAATAGAATAATTCTAAGAAACAAACAGTGAGATCAAACGTTCGAGATCAACCTAAGAGCATCTAGATGACTAGAAAAGAAAAGGAACGCATTTACGCACGTGTCTCTAATCATACACCGTGTATACACGATGCCTCGATTTTTCCACAGGTTTATTAAGGAAATTATAAATGATCAATCAATATGCTTTCGTCGAAGAAGTTAGCTCGAAGTGAAAAATCTTGGTTACATCTAAATCGTTAATCCTTAATCCTAGTAATTCGTTGCGAATAGAATGCTTTTCTTACAAAGTAAATAACACGTTGCGCACTGACCTATTCTTTTTTTTCTTTTTTTTCTTTTTTTCTTTTTTACACTCGCTAATTCGTTAATTCGACGCGAAATCTTGAATAACGCTTTTACTTTCGTTCGATGATATGCAGATGAAAAGCACAATTTGTTTTTCTTTGTAAATTGCAATATTACGCTGGAACTTTGGGAAATTTACTACGCGAAAATTCACTAGAATATGGACATATGTTAGTTGCGTTGAAAATGGTATGCAAGTATTCTTTGGTCTTCAAGTATTGATTTTTAAGCGACGGCTTCGATTAGATTTTAATACTTGGCACTCGACGTTTGACAGAATTTCATCGATAATCGTTACACTGTGTCGAATACTTCCTAAGTAACTTCGTTGCTCATTGCAATAAGTACAATGGCGACGATGACTCATGTTCGGTTACCAACGTGAACCTAATCCGATCAACTTGTTGGAAAAATTTCACGTTTACTGCCATTCCTACAATTTCCAATAGAAATTTTCAAAATTAATTCAATTATTCAAGAGTCAAGTACCAAATTCACTTCGAAGCCTCGTAAGTAACTAACCTTGAAAATTCGTCTTTATTACTCCCCCGCTCAGACCCACGCATCAACCCCTTTCCATCCGTCTAATCTCCCTCACCGCAATCAATCCTCACTATCTACCAAGCCATCTTCGAAAACTTGGACGATCCAAGTCCATCCTCGTCCCATTCCCATCCGAAACAACCATCTATCCCAAACTATCCAACTTCCACAAGAAGAAGAAGAAGAAAAAAAGAACTCTCTAAAGACACTGATACATGTTGTTATGTCCCATATGATGCGGAGCCGGAAGCTGATGCTGATGGGCGTACATCCTCTGGTCGTAGCACGGTTGATACTGCATCGGTGGGCTGACACTGCTCTGGTCGCTGTAACAATCGTATTCCTGCCATTCGGGCACGAATCTCTCCTGGGGATAAGGGAACACAGCGTGCGACGGGCCGAGCCGCTTCTGCGCGGCGACCGCGCAACTTCCTGTCGAGGATGTGATCATGTTTCCATTCTCGCTGATGCTGACCGTCACGTTGCCCACGTTCACGGTGATCTCCCCAGTTTCCGTGTTTCCCAGCGTCTGGGACAGGGCCCAGATGTAGTTGTGGGCGAAACGGAGGGTCTCGATTTTCGTGAGCTTGGTGTCCTCCGGAAACGTGGGCAACGCCATCCTCAGGCGTTCCAACGCGTCGTTCAGAGTGTGCATCCTGTGCCTCTCGCGATCGTTCGCCTTTATTCGACGATTCCTTTTCAGTCTGAGCACCTGCGGGCGAACCAATGGTTTCGAGATGTGAATCATTTCGCCTCTTTCCTTCCTTTATCCTCCTTCTGTTCTTTTCGAGCCGCGCGCACTCCTGGCAGGATGCTCTCTTTGGGTGGGCGTGATCTCTGAGAGATAGGGGGGACTCTTACCTGTGTCGGACTCTTGCACCGCGTGTTCCGAGTTTTCTTCCGTTTCTCCTCTTTCGCCGGCGGGAACAGGGCGTCCGTTTGTGCCTCGTGCTTGGGAGATTCGAAGCTCACGTCGAAACCGGAATCGGAGGAACTCGACAGCTCGTCGAAACCTCCTTCGCTGCAGAACGAGTACTCCGAGGACATGCTGCGGCTGTCTATCTCTGAGAGGGATAAATATTTCACGGGTTTATTATTCTACGAAGTGAATGGCTTAACGAGGGATTGATTGAAAAACTCAATTCACGAATCACCGATCGATGTACATTCGAATAATTCGTTCCACGCCACCGTTTTCACCGATAATCGTCTTACCTGATCCTCGCAGAATACGTCGCACAGATTCGTTCACTTCATAAACTTGCTATGATTCCGCGATTGCACTTTGTGAATGAAATTCCGTGTCACGACATAGCCGAACGTTTCGTTGGCGGCGAGTAGGGGGGAGGGGAAAAAAAAAAAAGGAAATAAGAAACGCGAGACCGTGCCAGGCGGGGTACAATTTGGTACTGCGAAAGTGGCATGGGGCTCTTAGGGCATATATACCGTCCCGAGGGGTATTTTGCCCCCTCCACAAGGGCGGCCCGTCGTCTATGGGGCACCGTACCAACAGTTCACCCCATAATCACGACGGAGGGGCACCTAAACCCCCCACCACTCTCCTTTGTATGCATTAGACGCGTGCCACGGCTATGTAGTCGTCTAGTTTAGGAGATTAGAGGTTTTTAGGGCGATTACGCTCTCTCTCTTTCTCCTTCAAACTCGTGCGAAGAACGATTACGAAGTTTCTGCGGCCGTGTTAAATTAAAAATTGATAATCGTCGTGTCTTTTTTTGTATATTAATTTCTTACGAAAGAATAGAAATTCGCCTACTAGTGATTCGGTGAGTTGAGAAATTAGATTTTCAACTTTATTGATTTTCGTATCTCTGACGATAAGGATTTTAATACCTATTTTATCGGATAAAAATGATAATCAACGATTTTAATTATGATCTCGAACGTGATATAGAATATTCAATGCTAATATTCAGTTTTTCTTTTATCGTTGAATGGAAAAATTCACGTAATGCAACGATGCCTGTCACTGTGATTCACGATCAACTGCGTTGTAGAGAGTGACATCAAGTTAAAGGCGCGGTACTATACAGTGAATGGAAATATTTGTACGGGGAATTAATCAAATTTTCTTACCTCTAAGTTTGTCGCAAAAAAAAAAAAAAAAAAAAAAAGGAAAGTGAAATCCAATTATTATCGTCCTTCCCGTTCACCACTTTCACTGAAAATGTCCGGTCTTAAAATGTCGTTGAACAAGGATTTATAGTTGAAAAAGTAAGTGTACGATAATCTAATAAAACCAACTACGGCCATATGTCGCATTTGCTAATCAGCTGATAATGCTCGAACATCACTATAGAAACCAATAGATGGATCGTTCCCGATAGGAAAAGTTTTAATTGATCAACATTCGCGATTAATTGAATTATTTTAACGTTTTTTTAAAGAACGAATCTTTAACATATTTTTAATTGAAATTCACGTTAGTTAAAAATAATATTAAACAATATTAGATAATAAAGATCCTCGCGATTCTTTTCGCTCGTTCTTTTTTCTTTTCATATCGTCCAGCCTTGTTTCAATCACGTATCCTCCTACGAATAGTATCAATAATTGTAACGAGATTACGCACAGTTTCTCAGGTCCCACGAAATATCAGTGTGCACAGGGATCACAACGGTAGCACGATAATAGTAAAAGCGATAATACGTGTAATACTTTTCAAGTATTAACGCCTGTCAATCTCCAACATATTATTTGAAATGTTGTGTAATCGTGTCAATATCTTTTCGCGTTAATCTCTATTCGGATCGAGGCATCGTGTCTATTTTCCAGGACCTGAAGAGTGTTGTGTTGCGCGAGTAATATGCAAAAGATCGTAAGTTTGAAAAGAGAACGAACGAATATCAGAATCGCGCAGGATATCAGCAACGTTTGTTTGCATAACGATTTCTTATCGAAGCGTAATATCAAAGTATTTCGCGTATTCTTCGACATTGCTCGTCGATAATTTGTTCAATTTTGAGCAAACAAGAGTTCTGTTAAATTTTTATTTCACATTAATCATTTATTAACAATTTTAACAGAAACGAAATTCCCTTTCTTTGTCCTTTATTATTAATAATTATTCTTCTATCGCGAATTTTCTTTTTTTTTTATAGAAAATAAGGATGTAAAAATTTCTCTCGAGGGAAAGTTTGTTGTAAAAGAAATTTAAACCCGTTTAGAACCAACTTCGAAGCTCTTTTTTTCTTCGACCAGTTTCTCCTTATCGGATCTTTAATCCACGATAGCAGTTCGAAACAAGTACGAGTAAAGCAATTGCCTGTCGACTTTTTATTCCTCCCTTCAATTTTTCCCGTACCGTAAACGGAAGATGGATATAACGACGCGTTTAATGGGCGAAAATGATGAAATTGTTGTTCTGAGATAGACATTCGTGTAATTATTTCTGATCTTTCGAGTTTTCTTCTCCTTTTTTTCTTCCAATGTAATTCATTTTTCAAAAGTTTCAAAACTGTATAAACATTTACATTTCGATTACAAATTATTATTTTTATCAGTGAGACAAAATTATGATTCATATATAAGTTTTCACACGAATCACTCGAGTCCTTAGAAGTTAAAATATGTGGCTTGGTATCGATCGATCGATTTCGAGTGTGAACCATCGAGGCGATTGATGGTATCTCATTTGCATGATACGCTTTGATACGATTTGATCGACTCTATTGACACTAAATGAAAGTCTGTCTGTGTATGTATAATAGGCATTTTTAGGCGTACCTCATTTCCATTTAAAAAAAAAGAAAAATGAGGCTCGTCGATGGATTATGCAACTGGAGAGTTTTATTTTGCCAGACAGATTTGCATTTTTAGAAAGTTTCTACACATCCGCCTATTATTTACATATTATGATTAATTTGTGGAAACATTGATTGTTGATAACTAATTAAATTCGTCACGGAATCATGAAATTTTATTATTTTCGATTTTGGAAAAATCGGGGAATACCTTGTTTAACGATTCGAGTAAAATTTTTATTGCCTAGAAAGCGGTTTGTAGACATCGCGAAAGTCGACTTTTGGTCAAACATTCATGGCTCTTTTAATGGCAAAAATTGATACACCGTGAAATTATCGTTTTTAGTAGCAAGTTCGTAAAATCTTATACCTCCTCGATATTTGCAAAAAGTAAATGTATTTGTAAAAAATTTACAATCCCATAAAACATAACAGGTCGGCAATCGAAGGCAACAAAAGAAAAAAATTTCCGTAGACAAAAATATCTAAAGAGTAAAATAAAAAACGGGAACACGTTTTCAAAAGTTGTTGGAACAAAAATATTATTTATCTCTATCAAAAAATTAAACGAAATCGAAAACATCTACGATCGAATCTTGGTTCTTTTTTTTTTTTAAACGATCATCGACCCTCAAAGCCTCTACCCTTCGTCGCGAAAGGTTGGGCTTCGACCAACCCTTTTTCACACTTTGAAAAATTCGTGCCGTTTCGCCGATAAAAGAACGCCGTGAAATCGACACCGTGTCAGACACATGTTCGATCGGGCCACAGAAATATCGGGAATTACACGAAAGATTTGGCGCACGGTGCGTGCAAAATCGAAGATCAAATAAAAAAAAAAGAGAGAAAGAAAGAAAGAGAGAGAGAAGGGTAAGGGGCGTGCGGTATGTATGAATTGCACGAAAGTGTCGAACACGGAGAAAGGGTTTGAGGAAGGCTGCCGAAACGATCCGCTCTAATTGGATAATTTATTGGCCACGTCAATAAATAACGTTTCTCTTTCGATCGTGCAAACGTTGCATTACGGACTATTCATCTTTTTCGCGTTTCGTTTTATCAATTTTCACGTTTGGCAGATTTTCTCGTTGCATATTGGGACATATGTTTGGATCAATATATATTTATAATCTTTTGAATATTTCTTTTTTATCAACCATTGTGATTTTTTTATCATGGCGAATAATTTATGAATTATAGGAATGTAAGATTCACGTTAATTATTAATGAATAAATAAATAAATTGTACGCGATACGGTAAAGTTCTTTGTAAAGTTGAAAGCTGCGAAGCGACTCGACAACAGATATTAGAGTCGATCGCCTCAAAAGGTTTTGCCTGCAACAGGCATGCGTCGTGAGAAGTGGGTTAACTAACTGGCAACACCCATGTTTCATATAGTTCACGGGAGTTTTCCCAGAGCTCTGACTCTAGAAAGAAAGAGAAGAGAAGAAGATCTTTGTGCAAGCAAACCGCTTTATCCCACGGCTTTCTTACGAATACAGTTGTTTGAATTGAACGATTGCGTGATCCTTGTTGTTGTTACACGTGATGCCGATGCATTACAACAATGAAGATGATGCAATTAAAGGTTAATTCAGCGTGGGTTCAAAATATCCCTTTGTTAAAAGTCATTCCTTTTTCTCGAAATATTTTCTTCGGATATTTCTTCATTCCCAATTTACTTATTTATTTTCTCCTTCCTTTTGCTCGTTCCTTTCTCGACTATTTAAATTTTCTTTGACCGTATTAAAATTGTTACGCTTGCTTTTCTATTTTCTTCATCGCAAACGTATCTTGTCAGATCTTTACTCAATACAGGCTCAACCAGTAAAGAATGTCTCGACCTTCGACTATATAGTTCGTCTTCGTTTCGTACATTTCAGAAATGAAAATAGAGGCGAGATAAAGAAATCCGTGTTCCTTTTTTCCAAGAATCGTCCGCTCATTCCCACGAATGTTCGACTTTCGTCCGAAACTTAGCCGGAAGCGATCAACCGATTCCGCTAAAAAGAGGGAAACGATCTCTGTCCGACTTTTCAAAGTCGATACTTTATCGTAAGAGGTGGTGCTGCTCGACGCGGCCTTTGGTAACTGTACACGTCCCCCTTCTCGTCTTTCCAGCAACGTCCTTCTTTAGCCACTTCGATCTCCCCCTCCCCTTCTTTCTCTCTCTCTCTCTCTCCTCTCCTTCCTTGGCCTTCTTCTCTCTATCCTGTTTGCACGACCTTTGCACGAGTCCTTCTATTTTCTGCTCTGCGCACGGTTGAAAACGTGTGAAGCTGTTAAACTGGAGCGATTTGTATCGGCGCGGAGATTCGATATTAAATTTTCTACCAATATTCACCTACGTGAATATTCTTTTTTTCTTTAATTCTATTAAATTTAATAATTTGTTCAAAATTCTTTTCACATTCTCTAAAATTTTCTAGAAATTTCAATCATCGTTACGTCTCCTAACGTGTACTTAAATTAAAAGATTCATTCAACGATAATCAATTCATGAATCGTGATTCCATTTAATAATGATAAAGTCAAATAAAATTTCTTTACAATCAACAGCCTCTTTCCTCTCTCCATCTCTTGTCTTCCCCATCACAAGGAAACAGAGAAAGAGAAAGAGAGAGAGAGAAAAAGTTGGAGGCTACAGGGTGGCCTGGCGGCGTTCGAGCTCCCTTGTAGCCTACGCTTCTTGCGTGCTCGCCTCTGCATCCTGGACAGGACCTTTTGAACCGGCTGGATGAGAAAGCCGCGAGACGGAACGAGGCGGGCGCGAAAGCGCTCGGCGCCGCGCGCGGTCACGCTTGTCGCGCGCGCACGTGTGCACGTTTCGTGAGCGTATCTACACACAGTGGTTGCACAGTGTGGTGGATACGTGTACGAGATGCATGTACGATGCCGGCCGAGACCTGTTTCCTTTTTCCTGAACAGTGTAAACGTGTACACACCGGGGGGGAGACGGTGTCTGTAAACACTGTGTCTGTCGTGCAGTGTCGCCCGATTACGAGCGTGAATCGTGTGTGCGAGTAACAAAAGAATACGTGTAACACATGCAAGAAAATTTAAAAAAAAAAATTTAAATCAAAAGTTTAGAACGTACAAAAGTAATAATTTTCCTTCGATTCTCGGGAAGCCAACACTTCCGACAACAATTCTCCTCAGGTATAGGAAATTTATCGTACACCTTCTTATCAAGGAAAGAAAAGAAAAAGGAAAAGAAGCGGCAACCATTTATCTGAGGCGCAATTACACCCCGCTTCCATTTCCTTTATCACTCGAGCGGAGGAGCGGCTCATTATCTCACGCGGAGGCTGAAATCTCGCAGGAACGCGTGTCTTCCTCGTTTCACCGGTCTTGCCCTTATCGATCGGGAGGGGAGTGGAACGTAGCCGAGAAACGGCGATAAATTGCTCGCGTGCAATTGCCGGTTACGCGGTTATTATCGGCCCTCTTTTTCCCCCTCGGGATAGAAGGCATAGAAGCCTCTCTCTCTCTACGTGGAAGCATGCGACTCCCCTGGCTTCCGTAACTGTGTCGTCCTCCACTTCCGGCAGGATGTTTCTTCGCTGCTTCCAGACTGCGCAAATATACGAGTGTACGTGTGTATTTAGTAGAATATAGTAAAACAGGAATGTCGAGCCTCTTTCATTCGACAATGAATATAATAATGTGGATTTCTTCTTTCGAGTAATAATTTCTACGATTCTTATAAAAATTATTCTACGATATTTTATTAATATTTCTCTTTTTTCGGATCGTAAATTCTCGACGAGATTAATATATCTTGATGGAGTACTCATACGAGATGCATCTTACAATGTGTGTAAACTCACTTTCGAGATTCGTATTTTTACTCTTCGATATAATTCTCTGAATAATGAATATTCGAATGTTGTGGTAGGGAATAATTGCAAGGAAAGCTTAAGATTGATACACTGTAAAGATGATTCGCGGTGACACGTAGTCATTGAGTTCTTGGGCTTGTGTATCCTTGCGTGGCTTTTTCTTTATGAGAATCACGTAGAGATCGGTTGCGCGCGTCTCGAAAAGTGGGTAGGGTGACGAGAACGAGGCAACGATAGCTTTGAGAACGAGCATCATTGCGGGACACGGAGAATTGCAGAATGATTACCATGTTTTACACAGCTACGATGTTTCTCCATTCTATCATTTGAACTTTCTAATAATCTGTATGGGAGGAAAAAAGTAAAAAAAAAACAGGCGTATTAAATGCGACTTAAGTTTTTAGTAGATCCCTTTGGAAACGATCGTTGCGAAAAGAAACGATAATGAACCCATTTCGAAGCTCGTTTTAAAAGTTCCTTTTTACTTTTTTCTTTTAAAGAAAATGGTATCTAAGAACGAGGAATTTTCTTGCGAAGCTTTCACTTTAAAAAAAGAATTTTTAAAATTTTAGAAAAGAAATAAGTATCTCCTTTTTCAATATCTCGAAAAATTAAATGTAAAATATATATCCATTCCACTGTAAGTTGTTAATATTTCAAAGATACTTACTCGTAATAAATATTAAAAAAAAAAAAAAGAAAAAAAGAAATGTCACCAAGAAAATGTCCCTTCCTTCCAGATCCTCGACGCACAAATCCCGGCCATGATGGAACCACGAAAGAGACTCACCTGGCACGTCGAGGCACAAAAGAATCAAAAAGGTTTCGCCCCCCTTTCGCTTCCCAGTTACCGGGCACGGACTGTAGTCTCTCCTTAGGCCGAGCCGTTTCTCTCTCTCTCTCTCTCTCCATTCCTTCCACTCCCATAGCAGAGGCCGCATACCTCCTTAGGATGCAGTGTAGACCTGTCCATTGGCTGGCAGACATCGGTTCTTTTTCGAAACGGCCACGACTCATGAAACCGGGCGGATAAAGGGATTACGAACTCGTGTTGGAGACAGACTGTCGCGCGTCGATGCGTCATGAGATACGGTTTACGTGTCGTCCCTTGAGCCGTTTTTTATTTTCCTCGTTTCGCGCACGATTCGATTATGGTAAAGGAAATAACACGTGGTGTGACGATGAGTTGATACGGTGCTGCGAGGAAGAAGGATCTTGGACCGACTTTATGAGGTAAGAGGTCCTTGCAATCTCTCTTTCGTGACCGTTGCTCGCGTTGTGACGTTCGATCGTGTTTCCAACGAAAATTTGTTTCGAGGAATATTTAATTTTCGGTGTTTCCTAATTTTTTTATTCGTTATTATTTCGTTTCTGCAGTTTATCAGTGGACGAAGGGACGATGTTGTTAACGATAGAGCGAGTGGACAAGGTCGAAAGAGACTCGAGTCGTTGGATAGATTCGTTTTCTCGTTCACGTGCTGTTGCCATTTAACCAGAATCTCGATATCGGTTGTTGTTTCGCGAAACAACGTACGATTTTAGACTGTGCGCTATGTTAAAATGGGAATATAAATCTTTGGCGAGGTAAAGGCCAACTAGTGCGAGGCAATTACGGTACGCGAGAGACTTGGTGGTATTTCCTTGACCTTTATACAGTGAGTTTAAGACGTTTGTTCGAATCGTCGAAAGATTCATGGGAGGAGATTTTTAGGATAAGTAAGGATCGGTTTCATCTTCGAGAAACCGATAATATTCGTTGGAGATTATTCGATTTTTACTTGAGGAGATATATAATAACGAATTGACAAACTATGCCGAACTCTCTCGTCATCGTTTTCGCCGGTTCCAGGGAAACCAGTCTGACCGGCGAGTCGAAGTCGTGGTTTCAAGGAACCGGTGTCAAGTTCGTGGAGCAGGAAAAGCTTGGAACGTATCTAAAAATTAATCGCTCGATTTTCTCTTTTAAATTCCGCTTTGAGAAAGACACTCAGGAATTCTTGTCGTGTCTCAAATATCCGTCCATCTATCCATATTTCTAAATATCTTCCACTCTCTATATTCTTACAAACACTCTTCTCTCCCAGTTATAACTCCTTATCTCTCCGTGTAATATCGCGTCACATATCCACCACAAATTACACTTGCACACGTTCTTCGTCTTAATCCCAAACCTATTAATCTTACTTTCAAATCACAAAACCGTAGCTCCTGTATGCTAAATACAAAATATATTGCGTACACATTTTTCTCTCTCGAACTAACTCGTCCACTCGTTTGTTCAAGATCGAAACGGTTCGCTTATTATCGTAAACTACGTGCAAAAAATGTGGGAAGGCAACGGAGATTAACAGAATTCTTCGCGATACGTTTCTCCGAGAAGAATTCTCGTAATCGTTTCTTCGAAGGAAAAAAAGAAGAAAAGGAAGGAAAAGAAAACGTCGATCAACGTACACGCGTTGATACGACGAAAAAAAATGCAGAGGACGAGGAAGATGGAATGAAGCGCGTGGCAGGATGGATAGTTTTCTTAGTCATTCATCCTGGCATCACCTGGTCACACAGTGTCAGGATTCCAACCGCGTAACGTAATGGCGGGGAACGCGGTGGAAGGAGGGGAGGGGAGCCTTCCATAACGGTTTTTTTTTCTTCCTCTCACCGGCTGCCTCTCCTCTCTTCCTCTCGCTTTTCCGCCCTGCTCTTCTCTCCTCTACGCTCCTTTCTCGAACGATTAACGAGTCTAGGACGCCGGCTCTTGTACCGCGGAACAGTTAACCGCTCGTACTCGTTTGCTTTTCGCGCTGTCGAAGAGAAAATCGGGTATGGACAAATCGACTGTGTCCATGGAGAAAGATATTGGCAGCGATAAACTATCGATATAGTATCTATATCGAGTTGAATTTCGTATATTTTATCCGAAGAGAGGAATCGAGAAGAGTACAGAAAATAAATGGAGGGGAGGGATAAGGAGAAATTGAGAATATTGGTACAAAAAGAAAAAGAAGAATTGAAAAGACTCTTTGATATACGATTTCTCTAGAATTGTATCCTACGCCAATGTCGTTGACCGATATCTCGATGACGGGCCGCGAAATTTCATAAGGTGAAGGCGATTTCGAAATCGTCACGTTGCCGGGGTAATCGAGAAGCGATTACGAATCGCTCGTGCTTGGCACGCGGTTTCCGACCGCATCTGGGTCAACGAACGAATCTAGGTAATTTATTCGCCAATGGAATCCACTCTCTGGGAAATTTTGATGTAAGAGCGTGAATGGGTTTTCTTGACGTGTGAATATGGATTGTGTGGACTTTGGTAATTTTCAGATTGTATCAGAAACGTGTATCGGAAGAATTTTTTTTCAAATATTTGGTAGAAGAATATAGGTTAAGCTTGCGGAAAGATTATTTCCAACAAGTAATTTTTTAATTTTTAATACAATTTACTACTTATTACTTCCATTTAATGCAAGTGTAAAATTTTTTTTATTGAACCAAAGTAAATAAATTTCTCTCGTGTATTAAACAACTAATAATACCGTGACACATTTTATCGTATTATATTTCTAGGAATTTGCTTAGAGGAGATTACAAACAAGATTACAAATTTTCTCCCGACGTTTATTATTTGCGGAAGCGAATAAACGCGAGAAGGAAAGCTCTCCATCAGATAGCACAGAAATTAATTCCTGTGAGAGGCATCGTAACGCGAAATAAATTGTGAAATATATTTCGCCGATGATGAAACCGGTTTGCTTCTTTATCACACAACGTAGCCCGTGAAATTGAACTCGATTTAATGTTGTTATTCAGCGTTTTATTGATTACATTACTATGTTTAGGCATCGATGAGCTAATAGTTTGTGAAAAAAATCACGAAGGAGCTTATCGACAAAGAGAGCGATCGTTTCTTTTTTTTTTTCAACGCTATAAATAAGCGGATAAAGTGGAAGATGCAAAGAATGAAAGATAAAATAGCTTCTTTAAGAAAATAACATTACTGAAAAAGGATTTACAGATCGATATTTTAAATAATCGAATTGTAGTTTATACGATTTTTAATATTTATCATTGAAAAGCAATTTTCGAATTCAATTTCATTTTGTCGTTTTAAATATCGATCGAGTGTAATTGCCATTTTTATTTAAATATAACACCATTGAAAAATAATATTCATAATTATAACGACTATAAATTAATATCGTAATACGTATTTGGTGATAAATGAAATAATAAATTTCAAGTCAAATAAAGGATCACGTGGAAGGAATATTTTAATCTGGAATTAGTATGCATCGTTTGCGAACCAATATTTTTCGTTCCATCGCCTAACAAGTGGATCAATTTCGTCGTTTCAAATTGATGAAACGTAACGACCACGTTTATTTCGAAATTGGGCCGCACAGAATGCTTTCATCTTGTTATTATAAACGTGTTTTGAATCACCCATGACCCATATACCGAAATATACGACCAGTTAAACTTTAAACAGCAAATTGCATGCATCGCGGCAATTACCATCGGGCAAATTCATAATAAATACAAGACAACGAACTCGACTTGGTTTAACATCCAACGGGTAATAGGATCGCCATTATTAAATAGAGCATGGAGACGATATATTCTATTTGAATAATTTTATGTCATCATTACATCTCTTGTCGTCGACGAGATTCTGTCCTTTCTGTTCCTTTTATGAGGAAGAAAAATATACGTGAAGAGATTTATGAAATAAAATCCGTTTTAAGAAAAATTATAGATTTTAAGAATCGTGTGCTTTTTCGTGCTTTTCTTCAATGAAAAAATTTGAATTTCTTAAATATCTCGTTTCCAAGAAAGAAAATACATTATCGTAATCAGAAAATACATATATTGGGCCTCGTCATTGTTCATCTACGATACAATATATCCCTTCATAATTATTTCCACGCGATTTCTTATTTAGCTTTATTTTATTCACGATGAAATATCGATCCGAGAATTTTTTCCTGGTTAAAATCGAATCCAATTTAGCCGTTCGATCCGGCCGCCAGTGCAATTTAAGCATTGGCGTCTGATTAAATTGCTATTACAGAGATCCTTTGCTCGAGCGTCGTGGAAATATATAGCGAGTACATCCTGGATTTTAACGCTTCGTGCTTTTCCTCGCTGCACACGTTGCAATAGAAATCGTATGCTGAAACATACGACGGCTTGTTATTGCGGATTCTATTTAAACGGATTACGTAGACTTTCTTGAATGTTTCGTTGCCCATGCGTGAATCCTTGGGAACATCATGGAAACTTTGGTATTACTCGCAACGTTTTGTCCGACTTTTTCTTAGTTATGCATTGAATCGTGGATCAAGTTTCTAGTAAATTTATCATCCCCCCTCCTCGGATTATTAATATGCCGCTACACAGTCTGCCAAGTTTGTTAAAAGTTTTTTTTATCATCGTTAAATTAAAGCGTAGAAAACACGTAGAAAGTAATAGGATTTATTTATCTTCTATCTTTCCATCGCGTTACATTAAAAATATTTTTTTAATCTTATTAAAAAATTAATCAGACTTGTTAATCCACGTAATTAACATAATTAAATTTATCGACAACAACGGTGCAAATGTATTTCGTTTTAATCGAAAGGAAGTTGATCAAATTGGTTTCGATTCTGGCATCGTCTACCAAGTGAGAGTTATGACGACGGAGGTGGAATAACTTGGAAACGCAGTACGCGTTTATCCCAGATGCCGTTGTGCAAGACTTTTGTTCGGAATCTGGAGGCTTTACTAGAAAGTTATAACAGCGTTCGAGATCGTAACAGGCCGCGCTAACCCTAATACGCGCTAACTCGTTGGCCCGTGAAATTTCGCGATCTTGAAATATTATTTCCGCTGATAAAACGACTCGATCGATTATCTCATCTCGCGCTTTAATAGATCGAGGTCATTCCCTTTCCTCGAAATTCGACATCTCCTTACGAATTCTGTATTATCTTTTACATTAAAATAATCCTACTTCCTTTTATGAATAATAGAGAATAATTTATTTAAAAAAAAGAAATTATTCCATTCGTTCATTTCTAATTCTTAAAAGTATTCATTATTGTTATACATCTATTTTCCAAGGATTCTAAAAATAATCTTCTTAGAAAATTTCTTAGAAAATTCTGAAACAATCAAATTCAACTCCGAATTCGGATCCACGAATTCTAGACAAATGTTGAGCGGCGGAACAGGACGATTCAATTTACGGATCGTGGTGCAACAGTTCCGCGAACTCCTGAAATGGAATCTGATTTCTAACGGCTTTTCACCGGCCCGAGTCATTCAGTCAGCGTAAAGTGGTCGGTGGTTGCACCGCCATAGTGGTTCGCCTCAACCGTATTTTTCTCGAAGCGACGAAGAGAAAGAGAAAGAGAGTCGATAATAATCCGCGTTTTACATGGGTGGAAACGGGTGGATCGGGGCCTCCGCGGCGTTTAACCGTTTCCTCTCTCCTGCCCACTCGTCTTTTCTTCTCGCCAACATTTTTTCCAAACCGGCCCGGGATCGTTGATCCCGACAACGCGTGTACGCACGGAATAATCGCGTGGACGATTACTATTTCAGACGTCCGTTAAGATTAGCTTAACGCTCGACGGTTTCTTTCTTTTTTTTTTTGAGGGATACAACCGGTGGGTAATTAATCGACGGAGAGATGGAAAGTGAATGGCTTCGCGATGTATGGGAATTTATACGTGTTTACTTGGAAGATAAACTTTTCGCGTGTATCTTCTCTTGGATCTTTGTAAAAATTTTTCCGACCAGTTTTGCGAAAGGAAACGTGTATTCGTGTACGTATGGATATTTATTATATTGAAAAATTAAATTTAATATTCAATATTGAATTATTATTGAAGGGATGTGAAGAAATTTGTTTAATTCGATTCAATTTGTATTATTTATTTTACACTGTTCACATCGCGTATAATTATTGTTCACGATACATCGGTTCACGATGACCGGAAGTGAACGGATTCGTGACGGAACCACGATATAGGAAGCATTCGCTTGTCACGCAAGAGAGAGCGCAAAAAACTTTTATACGCGTTAAAACTTCTTGTTCCAATTCGTCTTAATGAAAGTTCCGCCTTCGATCCGGAATCGTTCTCGTTAAGCATTTTCATCTTTGAATACACTTTCTAATTCTCTTCCCAACGTGATTAATTAATTTTGCAACATAATTATCAATCAATTACGACGACGAATAACAACACGAAACCATTAATGTTAATCATAGCCTCCGTGTATCAATGAACGGTTATTATAATTGCTAATTAATCGTTAATTAAATCATACGGCAGAGGATGTAACACAATGTATTCACGAACAAACATATAATCATTAAAGAATGAATCTCTAATCCAACGAACGTAAATGAACACATTCTCTGATTCTCGTCGAATAGAAATTCCAAACTTCTGTTTTAACTCCTCCTTAGAGGATGATATAAACTTTTTTTTCTCGTTTCTTTTTTTTTTATTTGTTGTCGTAATAAGAGAGAAAAAAGAGAAAACAATTATCCGATCCAGGTGACGATGTGGACAATTCTGTTGCTCGCGCTCTCCACGTGGTCGTCTTCGTCATGGGGTCAGGTGATCAACAGGGCACCGCACTTCGTGCAAGGTGGGGACATGGCCAGGTTGGCCGTGTCGGAGGGCACTCCACCCGGGGCCCCTGTTTACACTCTGAAAGGAGAGGATCCGGAAGGCTCGAAGCTCCACTACTCGATCAGCGGTGAATACTTCACCGTGAATCGGGACAGCGGTGTCGTTGTTCTGAGAAAGGCGTTAGACAGGGAGAGCCAGGACTTGATCGAAGTCATCATCAGCATAACGGGTAACTATATATATATATATACATACATCTTTTTATCGGTGTCCCGTTACGACGTTACGGGAATATCGATGGATAATTGACGATAGTAGAGCATTAGACACTAATACGAGCTGATTATTACAAATCTTTGTATCTAATTTCGAGATTTTTCAATCAATCAATATTTAATATTAACACAGTGAGATGGTAAAAATCTACTTTTACATTTCTATAAATTATTGTACATCTTTTTACAAGATTTTTATAGATTTCACTGATCATTTTTGACTATCTCTTTCTCTATACTTGCCATTTATAGAAAATATTATGTCCATAACTTTTTCCAATATTTTTCAATGGATAATTGACGATATGTAGAGCATTAAACACGAATGCTAATACGACCTGATTATTACAAATCTTTGTATCTAATTTCGAGATTTTTCAATCAATATTTAATATTAACAGTGAGATGGTAAAAATAAGAAAATCTGCTTTTACATTTCTATAAATTATTGTACATCTTTTTACAAGATTTTTATAGATTTCACTGATCATTTTTGACTATCTCTTTCTCTATACTTGCCATTTATAGAAAATATTATGTCCATAACTTTTTCCAATATTTTTCAATGGATAATTGACGATATGTAGAGCATTAGACACTAATGCTAATACGACCTGATCATTATAAATCTTTGTATTTAATTTCGAGATTTTTCAATCAATATTTAATATTAATGTGAGTTGATAAAAATAAGAAAATCTGCTTTTACATTTCTATAAATTATAATACATTTTTTACACGAAGATTTTTATAGATTTCAATTGATCATTTTTAACTATCTCTTTCTCTCTATACTTGCTATTTATAAAAAATATTATGTCCATAACTTTTTCCAATATTTTTCAATGGATAATTGACGATATGTAGAGCATTAGACACTAATGCTAATACGACCTGATCATTATAAATCTTTGTATTTAATTTCGAGATTTTTCAATCAATATTTAATATTAATGTGAGTTGATAAAAATAAGAAAATCTGCTTTTACATTTCTATAAATTATAATACATTTTTTACACGAAGATTTTTATAGATTTCAATTGATCATTTTTAACTATCTCTTTCTCTCTATACTTGCTATTTATAAAAAATATTATGTCCATAACTTTTTCCAATATTTTTCAATGGATAATTGACGATATGTAGAGCATTAGACACTAATGCTAATACGACCTGATCATTATAAATCTTTGTATTTAATTTCGAGATTTTTCAATCAATATTTAATATTAATGTGAGTTGATAAAAATAAGAAAATCTGCTTTTACATTTCTATAAATTATAATACATTTTTTACACGAAGATTTTTATAGATTTCAATTGATCATTTTTAACTATCTCTTTCTCTCTATACTTGCTATTTATAAAAAATATTATGTCCATAACTTTTTCCAATATTTTTCAATGGATAATTGACGATATGTAGAGCATTAGACACTAATGCTAATACGACCTGATTATTACAAATCTTTGTATCTAATTTCGAGATTTTTCAATCAATCAATATTTAATATTAACACAGTGAAATGGTAAAAATCTAGAAAAGAAAATCTACTTTTTTATAGATTTCACTGATTATTTCTGATTATCTCTTTCTCTCTATACTTACTATTTATAAAAAATATTATGTCCATAATTTTTTTCCAATATTTTTTCACACGTTGTATTCCAAATCGGGGGATAATTTGGGAAATTGGATTCCCAAATGGAGAGATTATTAAAAGCCATGTTTTATTAGACGAAGGAATCGCGGGAT
This sequence comes from Apis mellifera, assembly GCF_003254395.2. Classification (NCBI taxonomy): domain Eukaryota; kingdom Metazoa; phylum Arthropoda; class Insecta; order Hymenoptera; family Apidae; genus Apis; species Apis mellifera. The sequence continues at coordinate 7,053,667 of NC_037649.1, forward strand.
CAGAGCCCAACACCGTGTCCCTTCGAAGGGAGATAGCGGTGCTGGACGAGAACGATAATCCACCGGTATATCACGGCAGACCTTATGCGGCGAGGGTACCGGAAAGTGCGCACGTGGGTGGCCTCCTAGTTCCTCCTGGCACGATCACGATCACGGATCGCGATGGTGGCGTAAACGCTGATGTCCACGTGGAATGCGTGTCCGCGTCCCGGGACGACGACGTTTGCGACGTCTTCAACGTTTCCACGGAAAAGGTAGAGTCTTGCAGCAAGATCGAATTTCAGTAAACATAATTATTCTCCAACTTCTTGTATACTTCCTTCGTCACACTCTCGTTATTCTTAATTATTCGTACTTTCTACGCTTCTTGAATTTTTCGAATCGTTTCTCGAGGAAGAATTTCTTGATAAAAAAAAAAAAAGAAATATTTCAAAATCATTTTCAATTCTTGGTATTCTTTTTATTTTTCTTATTTTATACGTGTAGAAGTTAAATTTATTAATATCATTAATTATAAATCATTTTATCAGTTGGCAGAGGGAAAATACGACGTGCAAATCAGCCTAGCAAAGTCTCTCGATTACGAAAGGAGAAATTCCTATTTGATCAATCTTTTGGCCATAGACGGTGCCAGCGACGTCTCGAGAAGGTTACAAGCCAGAGCGACAGTAGCCGTGGACGTTCTCGATGTTCAGGTAAGTAGGCCTCGCCAAGGATGTGCATAACTGTACACCCGGCGCGATCACTCCGTATTTGTTTGCAAGATTATTTCGCGATAATATAAACCGGGAACGGGCGGGCCGTTACCCGGTCACTCTCTTCGTGGAAACATCTGATTATCCTTGTACGCGTTGTTTTCACAAAATAACTTTCACCGGAACCGGTAAATGTTTCCCTTCGTTCTTACGCGTTTTACCTTGATCGTTCTTTAAACACGCCGCCAGATAGGATCGATTTAATTCATGGTTAAAAAAAAAATTACAGATATGTTTTAATTCGATAGTTTTTAATTCGTTAGTTTTAGATAGTAAATAATCGGGGATCTTTCGTTATAAATGAACCTGAGGATAATCTGAGGATACATTTGAGAGGAAAGATTTCTCTCAAAAGCGATAATTATTCTTAATTCGCGGTTAAAACAAATTCCATTAGTTAAGGAGACAATAAAATTCTTCCTTTAAGCAAAAGATTTTACACAACGAACGAATATGTTCTTGATAAATAAATTTCAGTAGATATGTTTTAATTCATTTTAGATAATAAATAATGGGGAAACATTATAAATGCACCTGAGGATAATCTGAGGATACATTTAAGAGAAAAGATTTCTCTCAAAAGCGATAATTATTCTTAATTCGCGGTTAAAACAAATTCCATTAGTTAAGGAGACAATAAAATTCTTCCTTTAAGCAAAAGATTTTACAACGAACGAACAAATATATTCTTGATAAATAAATTTCAGTCGATATGTTTTAATTCGTTTTAGATAATAAATAATGGGAAAACATTATAAATGCATCTGAGGATAATCTGAGGATATTATGAGAGGAATAATAAGAGGAAAAATCTCTCTCAAAAGCGATAATTATTCTTAATTCGCGGTTAAAACAAATTCCATTAGTTAAGAAGACAATAAAATTCTTTAAGCAAAAGATTTTACACAACGAACGAACAAATATATTCTTGATAAATAAATTTCAGTAGATATGTTTTAATTCGTTTTAGATAGTAAATAATGAAGAAACATTATAAATGCACCTGAGGATAATCTGAGGATACATTTGAGAGAAAAGATGCCTCCCCGCACGTTAAAGATTCTACAAACATGTTCTTGATAAATGAATTATTTTCAGGATCAGCCGCCCGTGTTCCTGAACGCGCCGTACAGCGCGGCACTTCCGGAGAACACGGCTGCCGGCCACACGATCCTTACGGTGAGAGCGCGGGACGGCGACACGGGTGAGCCAAGAAGCCTGTTGCTGACGTTGGAAGACGAGGACTCGGGCCACTTCGACCTGGACGTGTCTAGGGAGGGCGACGCGACAGTGGGGAAACTTGTGACCACGAACGTTTCCCTCGATCGGGAGGATCCCAGAATCCTGCAAAATGGCGGTATCTACACGTTCCAGGTGAAGGCGACGGAGTTGATCAATAACGAGATCCCAGCCGAAACCGCCACGTCGATCGTGACGATCGTCGTCACCGACGTGGACGATCTGATGCCCGTTTTCAACCAAAAGTACTTCAATATCACGATTTCGGAGGACATTGGCAAGGACACGCCTTTGCCAGGCTTGAACATGATAGTGAGCGACGGGGACGTGGGGGAGAACGCGAAGTACACGTTGGCCCTCAGGGACGATCCGGGTTATCCCGGGATAAGCAGAGCTTTCGTCGTCGGCCCCGAGGAGGCCCAGGGCCGAGTGCCGGTTGTGGTCAAAGCGAGAAATGTGAGCGTGCTGGATTACGACGTGGAGGATATCGCCAGGAGGCAGCTCGAGTTCGAGGTTGTTGCACTCGTTGCCAACCAAGTGGTACGAATTTGCAACAAACGTTGCATCTTATCTTACTTTAAATAGAAATATTGGGTTGGCGACTAAGTAATTGCGGATTTCAGTTGAAGTTGATGACGACCTAATCAAAACAATAATCGATTCGGATCGTCACAGTACAACATGAGAAGCTTCATGTATCGCATACATGCATTGAAAACCGCTTAAAACAACTTGGCTATGTTCAAAAACTCGATACATGGGTTCCTCGCGAACTGAAAGAAAAGCATTTAACGCAACGCATTAACAGCTGCGATTTGCTAAAGAAACGTAATGAAAATGATCCATTTTTAAAACGATTGATAATTGGCGATGAAAAATGGGTTGTTTACAACAATATCAAGCGGAAAAGATGGTGGAGCAGGCCACGTGAACCAGCTCAAACAAAAGCTGGTATTCGTCAAAAGAAGGTTTTGTTATCAGTTTGGTGGGATTACAAAGGAATTGTCTATTTTGAACTCTTACCACCCAACCGAACGATCAATTCTGTTGTCTACATTGAACAATTAACGAAATTAAACAATGCAGTTGAAGAAAAGCGGCCCGAATTGACAAATCGGAAAGATGTTGTATTCCATCAAGACAATGCAAGGCCACACACATCTTTGGTCACTCGGCAAAAATTATTGGAGCTTGGTTGGGATGTTTTGCCACATCCACCATATAGTCCTGACCTTGCACCATCTGATTACTTTTTGTTTCGATCTTTACAAAACTCTTTGAATGGTAAAAATTTCAATAATGTTGATGATAGTAAAATCGTATCTGATTCAGTTTTTTGCTAATAAAAACCAGAAGTTTTATGAAGTTTTATGGGATTATGATGCTGCCTGAAAGATAGCAAAAGGTCATTGATCAAAATGGGCAACACATTACGGAATAAAGTTATTCAGTTCCATGAAAAAATTGTCTTCGATTTTCTAAAAAAGAATCCGCAATTACTTAGTTGCCAACCCAATAATTCGGTTGAGACCGAAGAATGAATTATTTGAATGAATGAGTTTTCGAATTCGAAAATGAATTTTAGGTGGCCTCGAGCAGGGTTCACGTTCGATTGAAGGACGCGAACGACCACAGCCCGGAGTTCTCCCAATCGGTGTACAAGTTATCTCTTCCTGAAGACGCGGGGATAGGGACACGATTCGGGGACGTGTTCGCGAGGGATTACGACAGCGGCTCGTTCGGCGAGTTGACGTACACGTTGCGCGGCTTCGGCGCCGATAAATTCGCCACGAATCCAAAAACTGGGGGGATCTCGGTGTCCAAGGCGTTGGACTACGAGGCTCAGAAATCGTATTCGTTGACGATGGAGGCGAAAGACGGGGGCGGTAGAGTGTCGGCGGTGAATATATTGATAGAGTTGGAGGACGTTAACGATAATAAACCTGCGTTCGAGCAGAAGGAGTACACGAGGACCGTTCGAGAAGGGGCGACGAGTTTCGATCCACAGATGTTCGTCAGGGCGACGGATGCCGATGGGCCTATGCAAGGAAATGGAAAAGTGACGTACTCCATAAGTTCCCATAACAGTATGACGAACGACGTTTTCAAGGTACGTCGTGGAGAATGATGTTAACAAACTTAAAAAAAAAATGTTCCTCTCAAATAGACATAAACATTATTCGGAAAATTAAGGATAAATTTTTACAGAAATTTAAATTTTCAGATAAATCGCGACACTGGAGAAGTGACAATGGCGAAAGCGGTTCGTTCAGACGACACGGAGAGAGGGATATACGAGTTGGCGATTCGAGCTACGGATGCTGGAACGCCGCCATTATTCTCCGAGACGAGACTGTCGGTGAGAGTGGGGGTACCCGGAAACCAGAAACCCATCTTCCGTGGAAATTACAAATCTAATTTACCAGGACCCAGCACTTATCGAGCGAGGTTGCTGGAGAACGCCTCGCCTGGAACGGAAGTCATTAGAGTCGTGGCGAACGACCCCGACGGGAGAGACAGCTTGTTGCAGTACCACATCGCTTCCGGCGCTAAGGATAATTTTGTTATAGATTCTAGGTAATTTTCACTTTTGCGAAAAAGAAAGAAAGGAAGGATACACTGAATAAGAATAAAGCGAAAAATAAATAATTGCTCGTCCGGTTGGTTCGCACAGTTCTGGCGTTATCACGGTCTCGCCGGACGCCCGTTTAGATCTGGAGAGCGGTGGAGAGAAATACGAGGTGATAGTCTACGCCATAGATTCGGGCACCCCCGTCAGAGAAACTGCAACGACCACCGTAACGGTGAACATGATAGACGTGAACAACAAACCGCCAACGTTCAACGAATCGACGTATCTCGTTTACGTGTCTGAGAGAGCGGCGATAGGTAAGTTTAATTTAATCAAATAAAATATATACGCATATATAAAACTCGTGCCAACTCTCGAAAATTGTTTACAGGCGAGCCAGTGTTGAAGGTAGCGGCAACAGATCCAGACTCGGACGCTTACCTGGAATATTCCATAGTGGAGCCTATAAGGGCTGTGGACAAGACCGGCGTGGCTCTGAAGAACACAGCCCCTTACGATTACAAGACCGCTTTTCGGATAAACTCCACCACGGGTTTGATAACCGTGAATCGGGTGTTGGATTATCAAGTTGCCGCGGTGGTCATACTCACCGTTCAAGTGCAAGATCTGAACGCCGTCGTCGATAAAGAGAGGCAAATCACGAGGGTCGAGGTGACGATATACATTCAAGCTTACAGCGATGACAATCCAACCTTCACCAATCCTGGATGGTCGCCCAACAATCCGACCATCAGGATTTCCGTGCCCGAGGAGCAACCCCTTGGGACCACTTTGCTCATGTTGTCCGCGAGGGAGCCCACCACCGGATATCCCGTGCAGAGGTTCGAGTTGGTGAGGGAAGACGACGACGAGGGATACGTTAACGTCGGTGTCCAGAGTGGGAACGTAGTTTTGAGCAAGAGATTGGACTACGAAGCCCTGAATCAAAAGGTAAATCTATACATAAATTTATATTCAGAAGAAAAATTCAAATCCTTGACTGTTTCCTTTTATTTTCTCTTTCAGTTCATTCAATTTAAAGTACGAGCGCTGGCAAGAGACTACGAGATAACTCGAAAAATGTCCGAAGCCAACGTCATCGTCGAGGTGCAGGACACGAACGATAACAATCCCGTGTTCGCCCAAAAGGATTACAAAATTTCCGTACTGGAATCGGAGAAACCTTCCAAGATCGTGTTAAACGTGAAGGCCACGGACATGGACAGTTCGAACACGGAGCAAGAAGTTAGGAGAGGATACGGCGAAGTGAGGTACTCCTTGATCGGAGAAAATGCTAACATGTTCGAGGTGGAGCCAATAACCGGGAACATCCAGGTTTAACTTTAAAATAATTTATATAATCACTCTGAACGAATCGTCAAATTATTCGCCTGTAAATGTTCAGATCGCCACCAACACGACCCTCGACAGGGAGAAACAATCGGTTCTCCGTTTCTACGTGGTCGCCTCGGATATGCCCCAAGGCGGTGCGGAGCAAAGAAGTACCCGAGCTTTGGTCACGGTCGACGTTCTGGACGTGAATGATAACGCGCCCACGTTCGAGCAGGAGGCATACACGGCTGTGATCCCCGAGAATGCCCCGTCCGGAGTCAGCGTCGTGAACATCACCGCCACTGATCCGGACGAAGACAAAGGCGGAGTGATCAACTACGAGATCATTGACGAGGGTGAAGCGAGCGGTAAGCGAATCGTCGATTTTTTTTACTTTGTCCCTTAATCGATTATTAAATAAATATTCTAGGATTGTTCGAAATCGATCACAAAACCGGGGAGATTTACTCGGCTCGAGCGTTGACAGGGAAGGGTAGAACGGAGCCGTACATAATGCGGATCAGAGGCGAGGACGGAGGAGAGCCTGAATTGTACTCGGACGTGATTCTGACGCTTTACATCGGGGACGTGGTAAGCAACGATGGCGTCCCACTGTTCATCCGGCCGACTCTCGAAGAAGTCGCTTACATATCGGAGAACTCGACGATCGGCAGCCCGGTGTTTCAAGTGGTCGCCTCGGACCCGGACGATCCCAACCTGCCGAACGGGAAGATCACTTTCAAATTTTTGGAGGATGGGAATTTCGGGAAAGACGCGAGCGCGTTCAGGATAAACAGCGAGACCGGTCTGATCACGACCAGGAAATTGTTGGACAGGGAGGCGAAGGACAGTTACACGTTGATACTGGTCGCCCAGGATCTTGGAAATCCTCCCCAACAGGCGACCAGGGTGTTGCAAGTGATCGTGAACGATATCGACGATCACAAGCCTCATTTCAAGCGAAATCTCGACAGCCCGCCCGTTGAGCTCGCCGTGCTCGAGGAGACGCCGATCGGGGCGAAGGTAGGCGTGATCGAGGCCATCGACGAGGACATCGGGGAGAATGGAATGATCGATTACGCGATCGTTTACGGGAACGAGGCCGGCCTGTTCCTTGTGGAGAGGTTGGAGAACAATTCGGCGGTGATAAGGTCGAACGGGCGGCTCGATCGAGAGAGGGCCGACCACCATTTGCTCACCATCAAGTGTTTCCCTTATTCGACGAAGAAGGGGGACATCGTGCCGAAACCTTACAATCGGCAAGATCCCTCCGAGAGACAGGTTCTCGTCAAGGTTTTGGACATCGACGACAACAGGCCTAAATTCAAAAAGGAGAACGTCACGTTGGGCGTTCGCCTCAACGTGCCCATAGACACGAGTCTGATCACTCTGGAAGCTTTGGACGCCGATTCCGATGCTCTTCCGATTAACTACAGCATGGGCAAGGCTTCTTTCACGTCTCTCGTTGACCCGTCCATGTCGAGACGAAAGATCCCCTCTCACCTGTCCCTGAACTCACAAACCGGTGAACTGAGAACGACGGGATCCATGTCGAGTTACGCGGACGGTTACATGGAGATCATAGTGTCGGCCAACAATTCGGTGACACCGGCCAGGGAGACGAATATCACTCTGAGGATATTTTTGTTGCGTGACAGGGACATGTTGAAGTTCGTGTTCTCGAAACCGCCGGTCGAGGTGAGGAAGACGTTGGAGGAGTTCGAGAAATCGGTGCAACAGGCACTCTCCCTGCCGATCAGCGTCAACGTCTACGATACCCAGTTCTATTCGAAGGAGGACAACTCGTTGGACTTCTCCTCGACCAGTTCCTGCTTCCAAATGGTTGGAAAGGAGGCGTACGATCTGGACGAGATGAAGGCCCTTCTCACCGACCCTAAGAACGACGAGTTGAAGAGAGTCTATAGAACTTATCACGTGGAGAAGGTGCAACACTGTGCCCCTCTCGTGGCCAGGGCCGACGCGTCGATGACCCAGATGTGGGTGCTGGCCATCGCTGTCCTCGTCGGCGTTGCCGCGATTATCTCCAGTTGTACGCTTTGTTGCATGCACGCTAAGTAAGTACCATTTTTCTTCTCTTAATGAATCTTTTTCCATGGAAACAAAAAGACTTTCCTCTTAATTATTCGAGTTTCATAAATGAATGTTCGTTCAAGGTACAAACGACAGGTGAAACACGCCCGTTTGCGCGATCAGCCACGACCACCACTGAGCTACGTCTCTTCCGGCCCTGGAATGGTCAGCGCAGCGTCGCACACCACCCTCGGACCCAGCACCATGGTTTCCCTTGGGCCGCACGAAGGCCCTTACGAGTGGGGCGCGGACACCACGCTCTACCATCCGAGCACACTTGGTTCCAGGACGTAAACTCGAGTGCTTGAACTCTGATATTATAGGAGAGAAAAATGTAGATCACTGACTGAACCAAGATTTCTATCGTATAAAAAAAAAAATGAAGCTTCGTGAAAGGTTTCTTCAGCTCGGAGATATTTTATGCTCTGCGATATTACTTAAAGAAAGAGAAAGAATATGCCATATTCGTTGTAAAAATATTATTGAAAAAAAGGTAGCTGATACGTGTGATATCGAGATGAAAATTAAGATGGATGATGTGGTAGGAAATTTTCTCAATCAAAAAGAAAAAAAAAAAAAGAAAGAAAAGTATAACGAATTAAAGTACAAGTGATTACAATCGTAGCTTATTGATCGAATTATTATATATTTGAAATGATGAAAATGGAAGAATACGATTGCAATCTTTTTTTTTTTTTTTTTTAGAAATTGCCATCGAAATCGGTGAATTTTCTTCGTATCGAATGAAAGATGTTTCAGCAACGGTGCAATTTTCTTCGTTAATAACGAGGGAATAGTTTCGAAACAGAGTCAAGGGATTGTATTATATAATTGTTTCAAAGGTATAGGTGATTGTTACGTACGGACGACGAAAGAGTCGAAGAATGGTGCTATAACGTAAGAGTTCGAGAAGTTCGTGCCAAAATAAATAGGACACGTATGAAGTGCGATACTAACTAACTAACTAACTGCGTGAATTGTATATTTCTTAGATTGTACACGAATCTGAAACTCACAAGCGTACGCTGGCATTGTCATAGAACTTACGCTGTTGTAATATATATTCAGTATTTAAGGATGAAATAAAAAGAAGAAAAACATTGTACATTTGAATTATGTCATAAACGAAGAAGAAGAAGAAGAAGAAGAAGGAAAAAAAGGAAAGAAACGTCTGGTCTTATTTCTTATATACGTGACTCGAATACATTGACATTTATGGAAATCGTGACCGAACGTTCACGTTCTGATTCACGTTGGATCTTTAAAACGAATTATTACGTACTTTCTTCGAAAATTACCGAAACATTTTTACTTAAAAAAAGTAATCTTCGATTCCAAAGATCTTTCAATTTTAAATCTAAATATTTGAAACATTCGAAAGAAATTTCCTGTTGCCCTTCAATTTCGACGATCGTGACGAAATATCGGAACGAAGGTACTATCTTGTGTTCCTTTCCTCCATTAGAAGGTACGGTATATACCGACGAATACCAATTTTGTAGACCGTCCACCGTCTCATGGCCTATGAGGCAATCGCGTTCAACGAATATCTTACGTACGATTGCACCAACCAAGATCTTGAGAGCCCTCTCGAACGCCCTCGACGAAAATGTCAAGGCGAGGTGGAGCTATGTAGATAATTTGATCTGATGGAAAATACTAAGAAATACCCGCGTGAAGATTGATGACTGTCCAGTTCAGACAATCATCAATAATCAACGAGAGAAGATGGAATTAGAAATTATAATATATTTTGAGGGAAGGCATTAATGAATTCTTCGCGTGATTTTCAACGGTTGTAACAATCTTTTTATTAGGATAGCCTCGTACATTGATCATCCTTTATTTTTCTTTTTTTTTTTTCTCGAAAATGAAATATTTTTCTCTTCGAATGATTCGTTATCTTAAGATTGGTTTAAAATTTTTTTCCATTTACGATACAATTTTTGAAAAAATTTAAGAAATGCTATCGTTGAATTTTGTAAATCCCTCAATAGTATCGATGCTTTTCAATTGGTCGATACTTTCAGTCTCGTTGATATTCGAAATCTCTTTCGAAATCACAGCAGTAGTGCTGCTACAATCGTCGCATTCATTCTCAATGGTGGTCGCTACAATTTTTTTAGCGTCAACCTCGTATTTCTCGGTGCTCGCGTAATCCTCCTCGATGTTGGATCTGTGATTCGAGGGAAGCTTGGATCTAATCGTGCTAGCTTCTCCCGGATTGTCGCTCGATTCGGCGGAATCGTTGATCTGACGAAACTTTGTAACCTCATCCTTGTCGTCAAGAACCGTTTCTTGGTATCGGGTAGCGGCAAAATTTGTATCTTTATCGTCCACGAATTTCGATTGCTCCACTGCCAAATGCTTAGCTATCGTTTCCAATGGCGACCATACTTTGTCCACGAATTGTTGCCGTTCTTCAGGCGGCATCGATTCCGATCTGTGAATAATATCGTATCTGGAATCAAAAGAAGAAAAAAAAAAGAGAGAATTATTATTCGAGAATAATTTTAATTCAAAAATTTAAATTTAAACGTAAATGTAGAGAAGAGAGAAAGAAGTTTAGGAATTTTGGAATATAAAATGAACAAAAAGATAAATTAATTATTCATCGATATTATATCTAAAATAAAGTAGCAAAAGAAGAGAGAAAAAGATAAAAATTGTGCTCGAGCAAGAATTCATCATCGATGATATATCGAATTCCGATAAACAAATTACTCGATACTTCCTTATTCGCTGTCAATAAAGCGCGTCATCATCCAAGGTAATGGGTTGGAACGGAATCTATCGACAGAATTTACAACGAGCTATCTTTCCCTCCCTCCCTCCCTCCTTCATACCCTAAAATTTAACCGGTGACATTTCACGGTGGCCTTCCTTAATCAGCCATCGAGCCATGCTTTTCGCCCGGTTTTTTCACCTTTAGCCGACGTGGCGCATGTCGGGTGAAAGTATCGCGCGCGAGTTTACCGATCTTCATTGTACATCCTCCAGGTATATAATATTACGTGTGGAACGCGCGTATTGTAACGATTCCACGATCAACCGGTTGATATAAGGTTTGAAACCACGTTTCATCGATCGGGAATAAATCTATCAAGTCACCGGCGAAAGTGAAATCCTTACGTAATTGGGAAGAGGACGATGCAATCAGGTGCAGAGAAAACGTGGGTGGAAAAATTTTCAAGAGGAGCGCGTCACTTACCGAAGATACTATTGGGATACATGGAAATTTTATTTATTATTGTTTGTCTCGATACACTTCAATACTATTTTGTAATCATTAATATTTCCACGGATATTTATTCGTCGACTAATTTCACGGATGGAGAATATAAAATATTTCATCATCGAATATACAATTGGTTTTATATAATTGGATATTTCTTTCTTGCGAGGATCCAAGTATCGAAACTTACCTGCTCATCTTGTTCTTCTTTCTCGGATACAGATTCAAGTGGAATACCATTTGTTGCTTTTCCTCCTCGTCGCTCATAGTCTGCGGGGGCGGAGAATAAAATTTCGGCCCCCTGTTGTACTGAATCGGCCTTCTCACCTCGTAATCCTCTATTGGCACCTGTCTCGGCCTGTTCCCTTTCTTATTTTGATTCTCCGCTATGTCGGTGATCGGATAAATATCCAACATGACGCTGAACGGTTGCGGTTTACGCTTCTTCGAATAATTATTGGAATAAGAAATTGGACTCTCGTATAAAGAGTCCATGGATGTCGGTTTGTAGTAATTTATAGGCCGTCCATACTCGTAATTGTACTTATGAAGACCCGTTGGCGAAAATCTGGAAAAGTTCATTTCGCTTTTTATTTATCAATCGATCCAACCTTCGATCAATCTCCAATTGTAAGAGAGAAATTTATCGAATCGATGTCCAACGACGATAATGTTATATTCCATATCCAATTATTCAAATAACTATATTTCTTTGCAAAGCGAAAATATATTATAGATTGCAAAAAAAAGAGAAGCCAATTGGATTAAAAGATTTCGAAAGATTCTTAGTAGTATCTTTTTTTATCGAATCGATGTCTAACGATAATATTATATTCCATATAAAATTATTCAAATAACTATATTTCTTTGCAAAGCGAAAATATATTATAGATTGCAAAAAAAAGAGAGGCCAATTGAATTAAAAAATTTCGAAAGATTCTTAGTAGTATCTTTTTTTATCGAATCGATGTCCAACGACGATAATATTATATTCCATATAAAATTATTCAAATAACTATATTTCTTTGCGAAAATATATTATAAATTGCATAAAAAAGAGAGGCCAATTGGATTAAAAGATTTCGAAAGATTCTTAGTAGTATCTTTTTTTATCAAATCAATGTCCAACGACGATAATATTCCATATCCAATTATTCAAATAACTATATTTCTTTGCAAAGCGAAAATATATTATAGATTGCAAAAAAAAGAGAAGCCAATTGGATTAAAAGATTTCGAAAGATTCTTAGTAGTATCTTTTTTTATCGAATCGATGTCCAACGACGATAATATTATATTCCATATAAAATTATTCAAATAACTATATTTCTTTGCGAAAATATATTATAAATTGCATAAAAAAGAGAGGCCAATTGGATTAAAAGATTTCGAAAGATTCTTAGTAGTATCTTTTTTTATCAAATCAATGTCCAACGACGATAATATTCCATATCCAATTATTCAAATAACTATATTTCTTTGCAAAGCGAAAATATATTATAGATTGCAAAAAAAAGAGAAGCCAATTGGATTAAAAGATTTCGAAAGATTCTTAATAGTATCTTTTTTTATCGAATCGATGTCCAACGACGATATTATATTCTATATACAATTATTCAAATAACTATATTTCTTTGCGAAAATATATTATAGATTGCAAAAAAAAAGAGAGGCCAATTGAATTAAAAAATTTCGAAAGATTCTTAATAGTGTCTTTTTCGAGAATTTTAATTAACAAATATCACCAGTTACTTAAGCAAAACAAATTAATTTTCATGCTCATATTTCTACTCATATTAATCAAACACTTTGCTCGTCTACAAACCTGACATTAGACGTGGCCAACAGATTCACGTCCGTGGGATGTCTCGGTTTATATTGGTAAAAGGGATCCTCGTTCAAAGGATAAGAGGAAGTTTCATCTTCTTCCGATCTATCGCTGTTGGACATCATCTCCCCGACCCCAGGTGGGAACAAATCGTATTTCTTCGGATTCACGTACACTCCTGCAAACTTGATGCCCCGATTCGGCAGGTCGGCGTCATTAGTCAGATACTTTATGATGTCTTGAATGTTCCTGGACGCGTACGGGTATCTGTATTGGGACAACTGAGGATACCTTTGACGTTTGAAGGCGGTCGGTTGCGGCGTCTTCAACTCCCAGTGAAAAGGAGTCGGTCGACTCTCCTCTGAACTTTCATCCTCGCTCGAGGTTGGGTATTTATGCCTGTTTATAATATATATATGTGTGTGTGTATTTAAACACATGTTCATTGGTACGAGGTTATTAATTTAAATAATAATTGTTTCTTTACGTTAGACAAAGAGTTTGTTATTTGAACGAAATGAAATTGAAATTTATTTTCTAATTTGAGTGAAACGAGGATGAGGACGTGTAAGGGGAATAGAATTTAAAATTTTTTCTGGCTGGGATCCGTTTGAATATCGGAGCAAGGTACGAAAGGATAATAGAGCGATATTCGAGAGGCGAAAGAGATGTTGTCGAAGAGTAGAAAGTGTTTCTCGACGATTAACGATTGAAACGGTGATTTATTATAGGCTGCAAACGGGTACACATCTGGTACAATGGAGCTGAAGATAATCAGTTAATGTAAATTTACACACGTGGAACACGTGAGTGAGAAATGTGTGCGAGAAGTACCAGAGAGGGAATTTATTAACTTTTGTATCGTGAAAAAGAAAAAAAAAAAAAGAAAAAAAAAATGTGACGAATATAATTAATTTAATACTCAAAAGCAGTAATGGATTTTGCAACAGCCGTTATGTAACAGTCGTATTAAATACATAATATCCTTTTACTCGTGCTTATCTCGTACATAAAAATCTTCTCGTTGTCGAAGATTGAAATAAGCCGCTATATAAATCATACTCTTTATGACATTTTTTTTACGACTCACGAGAAACCATATCGAATTTTTTATTTTGTCGTGTATATAAGAAAGATAGTCGCGTAAATCGTCCTGGTATTACTCGGATGGGAAATATTTCTTTAAAATAATTAAAAATGATTTACGCGTAATAAATTTCCCCCCCCCCCCCTAATTTGTCCATTTTATCTTTGTCCCCGTTATAAGATATGCCCAAGTTTCTTGATTTCAATCTTTCAAACAAAGGGGGCAACAAAACATTCTACCTTTGCTTCACACGATAAACAATCGCGTGATTGTCGAACAACTGTTTCCCCTCTGCCGCCTCGTCCACCGATTTCAGCACTCTTTTCCTCAGTTTGAAGTTGTTCAGGTTCTGCGACTTAAACTCGGGATCGGCCACAACATTCTGATCGGCCGCCCCGTCGTAAGGAAACAAATTCTCATAGCTATCATTGTCTGAGCGATCTTGAATGTAAACGGGGCTAGTTCTATTCACTTCTGGCGAAACAGTGGTGTTGTACTGTAATTTTTTCGTCAAGTTCGACGGTTTCTTAAGCGCATTTTGCAAGATGTACATGTGCTTCGATTCCTGATTCAGTTTATTGTTCACCGATGACGCGGACGCGAAATCGTACAGAAATATTCCAATCTATAACAGAAAAAGTGATGGTTTCTCGAATTTAATTTATATCTAATTCGCAACCGATTAAAAATTTCTAATTTGAAAGATACGTATATAAGATAAGGAAAAGAAAAGAGAAAAAACATTTTCTAAGATCTTTCGTCCATTAATTATGAATTAAACTATCTCTAAAGATTAAAATCCGAGAGTCGTGAGAAATAATGCTCCATTATTTTGAAATTTTATTACACATTAGAAGAAATTGTCTATGATTCGAAAAAGATATATAATTTTAAAAAGTCTGTTTCGAATAAATTATGAAATATATTTACAAAAAGTATAGTTTTTTTTTCTAAATCGAAGATATGTATTTGATATATCAATCTCCATCATAGTTTCTCCATCGTTCTCGTTCATTCATTAAGCATCAAACCAGATTCCATTCCTCCAAACTTAATTCGTGTCAAAACACAGTTAACGCCCTATATGTGAATCACGCAGAAATCTGGTTTGCGACGCTTGGCCCGTCATGCATGCGAATCCACAAACGAGATCCTTCTCGGTGAAATTGTTGATTTTTAACCGTGGCGCTACCATGCTTGTTGCATTAATCATGGGAGAAAATCCGCGAGATTGTAATTGCGCCTATTGTTCTTCACAATGGCGCCTCATTAAGGCATCGAGCGATAAAAAAAAAAAAAAAAGAAGAAAGAAAAAAAAGGAACTTTACTTTTGAAAGGAAAGGAACGTTTGTCACTGTGAAACGCGAACGTTTAGTACCACTTTTCTCTTTTCTTTTCCATCTTTAATTAATAACCGTTAGAATCGATTCAACAAATCTCTCAAATTAAATATCCTTGAAAATTAACTTTCTACCAATTAGAAAATTGTATTCTCTTCGCCACGATTCTTCCATTATGAATATTTTAAACGGTTAGTTACGGAAGTGTCTTGTTTGTATAATGCTCGTTAAAAATTTATCGTACGTGCAATATAATGTTTTTTAACACGGTGGAACATAACGCGCTTGTTAACGATCGATACGTAATGCTCCTCGATCATGGGGGCCGAGTCATTGAACTTGATGGATAACGCGCCGATATGCATGGATTTTTCGTGAGTGTTTCGCAGGAAAAGATGAAAGATGGTCTTCTTTGAAAAGAACGAGTTAGATAAGAGATATCTAGGTGAGCAGCGTGCAAATGTTTGGTTTGTGCGTAGAATTACGACTCTTTTCTACGATTTTTCCGTTTTAACAATTTGATCTTTGCAACCTTTTCTGTTAGAAGATGCAGCAATGTGAAGTATATACATATATATATATATATATATTTTCTTGTTAAATATTACGTTTATTAATGGATGACGTATTTCACAATTGCATGAATTATCCATCTTGACGATTCAAAAAGGTGAAGAGTGAGGTATTAGTTTTATTTTCTGATTAGTATCGTAAGAGTATAATATAACATTTGAATTACTTACTAACATCACTATCACCACTACCATAACTCCAATCACGAATTTCCTGGTAATAGAATTGTATCGATTTCTACGATAACGATCACCGTTATCGGAATAAAGTCCAAGCTGAGACGTATTGATTACGGTTCTACGCCCGGTTTCAAGCATGTCCTTTAAATCTGCCGATCCTTATCCTTTCTGATTATTCACACGACATTTTTCGAAATCAATTTTAATTGTTAACACTCAAGTTAATTTTTCGTCACAAGACTTATGTCGATACGGTATAATTATATAAAAATTAAGAGGAAAAATTACACATATTCTATTACGATAATAAAATTTGAATCGATTTTACAAATTCTATTCGTTGCAAGGCCACGAGACTATTCTTTCCAAGCTCCATATACAACTAACGAGCATTCATTTCTCGCAACGGAGTTTTCACTGGTTGGATTCTATCACGAATGTAGAAAATTTCTTTGTACGTGGGGGAGGCTCGCCATGGTAGTAGGAGATAGGTTATGGGCTACTTACCACGAGATTCGAATCAAATATATCATTGGACGATAATCTAAGACAGAATGTCACGATGATACGATTATTGGTGAACCATCATCGTTATCCGGAAAGAGAGTCACTGTACAATTACAGCAGTTGTTGTAAGGAGAATCGATTGCAACAGAGAAATGCGATTCATATTTGGATAACTCTTTTTATCCGAGATTGTTAAGCACGTTTCGTAATATTCGTGTGTGCACAAAGGATGTCGTAGGCGAAAAAGTGATTGCCCGAATCCCTCTGGCGAATCAGGTGTTTGATACTTCACTTTAAAAATATCAAAGATTCGAAAGGTTTCGACGGCTTCAAAAATGAAACACGTTACGACATTCTACTCTTTATACAAATTTTTATTTCTTCTATTTTATGCGTGTGTTAGATGTACAAAATTTACAAACGTATGACGGGAGGTCATCATCATCATCAATAATTTCTCAATAGTCGATCAATGGAAAATTATATATTCTCGCAAGTTGGATCGAATTGTCGCTATCTTACGTTACGATTACACGCATATACGATACGAGCAACCGAGAATCCAGCCCGCTCTATCGTTTCTTTTTTTTTTTTTTCGTTTCTTTTCCATTGTCGATTATAGATTCAGTATTCGTCTCCTATGCGGATCCATAAATAGCTTTGTATACTATACATATAAAAATTAAAAAAAAAATATATATAGTAGTATGAAATTATCAGTTCAACTAAATCGCCTCTCGTCGTCGAACGGCGGTAACTCGAACGGATTCTCCGGTACGGCGTAGAAGTAGCCAATAGGCCTCTTCGTGGTTGGTGGTATAGTAGGTGACGAAGCGGGTTTGCCAGTTGGTGGTGTGGTGTAGATCGTCGATGTTGGCACAATGGTATACATTGGGGTAGGTGGAGGAGGCGCTGTCACCGTGACGCGAGGCGTGGATGGAGTAGAAGGTGGAAGGTATGGCGGAGGTCGTGTACTTGGATAGAAAGTTGGATATGTAGAGCTAGGTGTATATGTTGGAGTGGTTATTGGGGTGGTTATTGGAATTCTCGGAGTAGAAGTTCTTTGAGTAGTAGTGTCAGGAGGCAAATACGTATTGCCTTGGGTAGATGGCTTTGTATTTACGGGAGGTAGATACGTGGGAGGTGAAGGTGGACGTGTAACAGGTGGAGATGGAGGTGAAGGTGGACGTGTAACAGGTGGAGATGGAGGTGAAGGTGGACGTGTAACAGGTGGAGATGGAGGTGAAGGTGGACGTGTTATAGGTGGAGATGGAGGTGAAGGTGGACGTGTTATAGGTGGAGATGGAGGTGAAGGTGGACGTGTTATAGGTGGAGATGGAGGTGAAGGTGGACGTGTAACAGGTGGAGATGGAGGTGAAGGTGGACGTGTAATAGGTGGATGTGTTACAGGGGGTGAAGGAGGTAAATACGTTGGTCCAGTTGGGGGTGGTCGTGTTGGGGGAGGTTGCGGAGATGGTGGACGACTTGGTGAAGGAGGTAGATAAGATGAGGGTGGTGGTGATGGACGATTTATCGGTGGTGAAGGAGGTAGATAAGGTGTGGGTGGTGGACGACTCGTTGGTGGTGAAGGAGGTAGATAAGGTGTAGGTATTGGTGGTGGACGACTCGTTGGTGAAGGTGGTACATAAGGTGTGGGTGGTGGTGGTGGACGACTCGTTGGTGAAGGTGGTACATAAGGTGTGGGTGGTGGTGGTGGACGACTCGTTGGTGAAGGTGGTACATAAGGTGTGGGCGGTGGTGGTGGACGACTCGTTGGTGAAGGTGGTACATAAGGTGTCGGTGGTGGTCGTGGACGACTTGTTGGTGGTGAAGGAGGTAGATAAGGTGTGGGTGGTGGACGACTTGTCGGTGGTGAAGGAGGTACATAAGGTGTGGGTGGTGGTGGTGGACGACTTGTTGGTGGTGAAGGAGGTACGTAAGGTGTCGGTGGTGCTGGTGGACGACTTGTTGGTGGTGAAGGAGGTAGATAAGGTGTGGGTGGTGGACGACTTGTCGGTGGTGAAGGAGGTAGATAAGGTGTAGGTGGTGGTGGACGACTTGTTGGTGGTGAAGGAGGTAGATAAGGTGTAGGTGGTGATGGTGGTACATAAGGTGTGGGTGCTCGTGTTATTGGAGGCCCAGGTGGTGAAGGTGGCTGTGGTGGTCTAGATGGAACAGATGGAGTTTTTGGTGATGTAGTTGGTGAAGGTTTTGGCGGAATATACTGGAATGGTGGTGTTCCTGGTGCTGTCTCAGGTGGAAAACTTGGTGGTCGAGAAGGAGAAGGAGGTACGTATGGTGTAGGTGGTCGTGGCTGCGATGTTTGTGGTGGATAAGGGGGAGGTGGTGCTGGAGTTCGCGGAGGAGATGGATAATTATATCCAGGTGACTGTGGCGGTAATGGTCTTGATGTTGGTGGTCCTGGGTAATCATAACCTGGTGTTTTGGGTGGTGAGGGAGGTCTTGGTGGGAAAGATGGTGGGGGAGTTGGAGGTTTTGGTGGTTGTGGTGGCTGATAAGGTCCTGGATAATCATAACCTGGGGTTTTGGGTGGTGAGGGAGGTCTTGGTGGGAAAGATGGTGGGGGAGTTGGAGGTTTTGGTGGTTGTGGTGGTGGAAAAGGTGATGGTGGTCGTGGATAATCATAACCTGGTGTTTTGGGTGGTGTGGGAGGTCTTGGTGGAAAAGATGGTGGGGGAGTTGGAGGTTTTGGTGGTTGTGGTGGTGGAAAAGGTGATGGTGGTCCTGGATAATCATAATCTGGGATTTTGGGTGGTGTGGGAGGTCTTGGTGGGAAAGATGGTGGAGGAGTTGGAGGTTTTGGTGGTTGTGGTGGTGGAAAAGGTGATGGTGGTCCTGGATAATCATAACCTGGGGTTCTGGGTGGTGAAGGAGGTCTTGGTGGGAAAGATGGTGGAGGAGTTGGAGGTTTTGGTGGTTGTGGTGGTGGAAAAGGTGATGGTGGTCCTGGATAATCATAACCTGGTGTTTTGGGTGGTGAGGGAGGTCTTGGTGGGAAAGATGGTGGAGGAGTTGGAGGTCTTGGTGGTTGTGGTGGTGGAAAAGGTGATGGTGATCCTGGATAATCATAACCTGGGGTTTTGGGTGGTGAAGGAGGTCTTGGTGGGAAAGATGGTGGAGGAGTTGGAGGTTTTGGTGGTTGTGGTGGTGGAAAAGGTGATGGTGGTCCTGGATAATCATAACCTGGTGTTTTGGGTGGTGAGGGAGGTCTTGGTGGGAAAGATGGTGGGGGAGTTGGAGGTCTTGGTGGTTGTGGTGGTGGAAAAGGTGATGGTAGTCCTGGATAATCATAACCTGGGGTTTTGGGTGGTGAGGGAGGTCTTGGTGGAAAAGATGGTGGGGGAGTTGGAGGTTTTGGTGGTTGTGGTGGTGGAAAAGGTGATGGTGGTCCTGGATAATCATAACCTGGAGTTTTAGGTGGTGTGGGAGGTCTTGGTGGGAAAGATGGTGGAGGAGTTGAAGTTTGTGGTGGTTGTGGTGGTGGAAAAGGTGATGATGGTCGTGGATAATCATAACCTGGTGTTTTGGGTGGTGTGGGAGGTCTTGGGGGAAAAGATGGTGCAGGAGTTGGAGTTTTTGTTGGAAAAGGTGACGGTAATCCTGGAGATGGTCGTGGATAATCATAACCTGGTGTTTTGGGTGGTGTGGGAGGTCTTGGGGGAAAAGATGGTGCAGGAGTTGAAGTTTTTGGTGGAAAAGGTGACGGTAATCCTGGAGGTGGTCGTGGATAATCGTAACCTGGTATTTTGGTTTGCGATGGTGGGAAAGATGTTGGAGGTGGTTGTGAATAATCATATGTTGGCGTTTTAGATGGCGGTGTTACTTTCGGTCCTGTCGGAAATGTTTGTGGAAAGTCATAATCAGTTGGTTTGTACGATGGGACTGTTGGTCTCTGTGAAAAGGGAGGAGGTTTTGGTTTATCTGATGGAAAAGATGGTGATGGCGGTGTTATAAATGGTCCGCTTGGTCTATCATAAGACGGTTGAGTTTGAGATGGCAGCGTAAATGAACCAGGAGGTCTTGAATAACTATATCCTGTTGAAGCCTCTATTGGTGGCTTTGTTTGAATCGTTCTGAAAAAAGATATTATATCTAAAAGTAATGATTGTAATTATGATATTGATATCTTGTAATTGTTTTAATATAATGATGTAAATTATGTCACTATTTTTTATAGAATATTTAATACTAATTAAACCCTTACGGTGGTGATAAAGTCGATCTTGTTTGAGTTGGATATGTATGTATTGTTGCGGGAGTAGAATAAGTAATTGATGTTACATGTTGGTCAGGTCCTGGTGGATATGTAACTCTCCCATCATGTGTTTGATAAGTATATGTTGTAGTTTTTGTCGATAGAGTTACCGGTGGTATCGTTGTTTTCAATGTTGTTCTGTACAAGAAACATATTTATTGATAACGATGGAAATATATTATTAATTTAAAGTTTACATCAACAAAAGTACAGTAAAAATATTTATATAATATTTTATATGCAATTTTTAACTCGTAGTGATATGTAAGAATAAACTAATGTACGCGGCATTGTTAATCTGGATAGTGTTAAATACGTATATATATATATATATATATATATATATATATATATATATATGTTGTTATAGAACGTTGAGCGATGATTAGTGTATAAGATGTTCTGTGTGACGGAAACGTAAAATTTCTGTTGGATAAGTATATGCGAATGTCAGTACTGGTGATTTTGGACTTATAGTTAGTCTGCCGAGAATACATATATATATGTAGTATATCATGTTTGACAATTGTCAACGTGTAGTCAACACGTTATATTGTCTGAATGATAACATAAATGATAATAAAATGTTTTAGATATAATTTCTTGATCAATTCTTACCGCGGTGGTAAAGTTAATTGGTCATGCGGTGGCTCATAAATATAACCTCCATTGCTCGCTATCGCTCTTTTGCTCTTCTCACTCGATGCTTGCGCATGGTGTGTCGAGAGCACTGCCACTATTGTGGCAATCAACAAGATTCGCTGGATAAAATACAAATTATCGTTACATTTCATTCAAACAAAACATCTTTTATCTCTATACAATATTTTAATTTTTAAATACTATATTATACGATAATTAAACTTAGATTATTGAATGGACTTGAAATATATCGGGTCACGGATCACCACGTAATTGATTATAATATATCGAAAAGCGACTCCGTGGGATTATCTCACGCTTCACCTAAGAACTTATATAACCTGTCTTGACTATGTTATATCTATGATACATCAGTGATCGTAAAAGATTCATCCGTGTGAAATTATATACTTGATACTTTCATTGATCATTAGGTACTTAGTCTATGAAATTTGATTAAACTTCAATAAAAAATTTGTAACATTTTCCTTTCTACATCAATGGAAATATCTATATCATTTCGATATATACACGATATATTAATACGAAAAGTATCTATCTTTCAAGATTTTATATTATTACTTGTCTATTATTTTCAATACAATTACAACTGTACAGTCTTTAACGAACGTTTTTAATTAATAAAGATTGTAACAATGCATCGAGGATAATTATCTTTGGTCGGTCGAACGAGTGTCGTAAATCAGCCGATTGGAAATCACATTGGGCAGAAATTAAAACCGTCTTATCCGTTTGCGACATCGTAAACGCGAATGATAGTTCTGTCTCGAGAAGAAACGTCCAGTGACCTTTAGACGTATAATTTATATAGAAGGATCGCAAAGAAGAGAATCTCCTCTTGGTGTCTTTCGCCAACATGTGAAAGGATCCCCGCACACACACACATATATATATAACCGATGTCACGTTCGTCCAACTTGCGGAACAAACGATACAGATCGCAAGGTTATTGTCTCCTCGAAAAAATTTTTTTAAATTTCACACTTTCATTTAGAATACACGCTTAATATTGTTTTTAATTAACCAATTATGGAGAATTTCTGGGCAAGAGGAGAAATTTCATTAAAGTCCTTGACGAATTTGAAAGGAATTTTAATTAATGCGAATGTGAAATTTTGCCGTGGATGGATGAATTCATATTTAATTAATATTTAATTAAGGGGAATCGATTTTTTTTTGTTTATGACGATTTGCATAGACGATTGCCAGGCGTTATATCTTTGGAAACGAGTTACATTTTGATTAGGATTGGTTCGTCGCGGTTGCCTATTGCGAAATTATGGCTTCTCAACCTTTGCAGATATTCGTGAAATTCGAGGAAATCCCCACTTGGTGTATATAATGGGTATATTATGTAAAAAGAATAATATATATAAAATATAGGAAATCTGATTATGCATATCATAGTCGATGGATCCTACTCGAGAATATATAATTTCGTATTATTTATTAAGACGCTTGGTGTCCTACCAATTACCGTTCTGATTTATAATGTTGCATTAATTCACATTACGTAATATCCATTATATACAGAGAGCAATTATATTTTGTTGACAAGATATATCCTATGATTAATACCATCAATGGTTTTGTATTTATGCGAGTAGTGCAAACAATTAGGCACATCTTAACGGCCTCACCATTTTTATTTGCACCTAGAGAAAGTTGCAAATTATATGTTCAAAAGAGAGGTCTTCGGGTCTAATGAGAAACCAATACGACAAGAGTTTTCTATGTGTCCGCTGTTCGCACGTTTCGAGGTGCAAAATTATGTCGCAACTGCTAAAAACTAGTTACAATTGCTGTTTAGTTCGCTGTCTTATATTAACCAGTTTGATTTGATAGCAGCCTAATTTCCAAGTCAGTCCTGTCTTTGGAAAAGTATTTACTACATTTCTGAAAAGATTCGAGTCGAGTGGTGCACAGAAGAATTTTTTTTCTTTCCAAATCTTTGAAATTTATACAACACAAAGAATATTTATTCAAATTTATTCGATGCTCCATTTAAACTAAATTCCAATAAAGACTTTAATTGAACAATTTTCAAAAAATTCTATTACTACTTCGAGTCAATTGTTCCAAATATTAAAATATCTTTGTATGTATATGTAATAAGTCAGTCGATACGATATTCAAGAATGATTTGAACGTTTCGCGATCAATTCGTTTCGTTTGGTTGAATTGGGATCCATCTATTAACCTGTTTGAATCGCTCTCACGAGTCTCGTTCAATGGATGAACAGCTGCGTCACGCGTGATAGGTGCAAAAATGACGTCTTGCATAATGGAGAAGGTTGCATCTTTGGTACTAATAAAGTCCAATGTGTTCAGCAATATGGCTTTCTAATTATTCTGCCTCGTGCGCTGCTAATGCGAATGCTTATTAAACGGAGAAACACTGAAGGCGCGCATCCATCAGTTTCATTGTCGTAACAACGAAAATAGCAATGGGTAAGAAGAAAATTATTTTTGCAAGGAATAAAAAATAGATACTTAACCGATTCTCGAGTGAAACAGACATAAATTAATTCCAATCGACACGCAATAAGTGCCAAGTGGGCAAATCTCATTCCGATCTTGCGTGATATGTTTAATTATTCACATTGTCATCCCATGAATTTAAAAAGAATAATTATATTATAATCTTAATCTTTCTTTTTTACAAATATTTACAATTGTAACAAACTTGTTACAATAGATGTAAAAGTTTTAACAGTTATAATTGGTCAGAGATCATTTTTTCTTTTTTTTTTTATAGAAAATGAGAATATTAAAGTGTGATCCAGCAGAGAAAAATTTATCTATGCTGTAAATTCTTTCAAGAAGCTTAGCTGGATGGATTATTTGACCTTTCTTAATACCTGATCTTTTCTTGAGAAATAAAATTAAAAGTTAACTAATAAAATTACCTACGATGGTTAACTAGCGTGTATAAATAAAAGTAAAAAATTTTGTGAAAATATCGTTTTAACGTTTATATATGTGTGCGTGACTGTGTCACTGTGTTCACACGAAGGAAATGTAATAGCAATTACGTCAACTTATTATTGGTTGTGGTTGTACAATTAAACCGATGCTCATTATCTAAGTGCCTCGTTGAACGAATAAACAAGTATAAAGTAAATTATAAATATTATAGATAATTGTATTTCCTCGATTATTCAATCTTTTAACTCACCACTATATAAGATATATAGGACATTTCTACCTATAATTTTTTTCTTTGACATTTTATATATATATATATATATATATATATATATATATATATTCTTTAAAATTTTTTTCATATTTGAAGAGCAAGTCTGATTTAATGTTACTTTCTAAATTAAAATTTTAATAATCTTTTCCATATTTGATAATTTATTTTTCGAAAGAAAAAAAAAAAAGAAGAAGAGAAAGGAAATAATAAATTTAAAAATATCTTATGCAAAGCATTTCGAGTGAATACTTTCGATTTTTTTTCTAGTATTCTTGGAAGAGATACCTGATATTAAATTCAACTTTTAGATAAAGAAATTCTCGGAAGGACTGCAAAATAATCTTAAAAAAAAAAAAAAAAAAAAGACACTAAGAAGAAGCGATGAAATTTCACGCGAAATATTTCAAAGATCCTGAATTTATTAGTTTCCTTTTTTTTTTTCATTTTTATGAATAAGATACCAGTTATTCTTTTTTTTTTCTTTTTAATTTATTGCCTTCCTTTTTCCATTCATGAGTCATCAAATTCCTATATATAATACTTCTCCACTGAAATAAATTACCAATCCACTCATCTAAAATAATATCAAATTTTAATTTACAATCTAAATTAAAATCTAATAAACATCTTCGATCATTTACACATTCCCCACTCTTCTCGAAGGCAATAAGAGAATAATAAAATAGATAATGGTGGTTTTTCTCAGGTATTCGTGCAACGAATTTCTCACGGCTGGCGCCGATGAATTGAACAGAACTGCAGACCAGTGTCACACGATGCGCGAGAAGATTACTGGAGAAAGTTCCTTATACCTTGCTACGAATTCGCCAACACCTCTTCTTCACCCACCCGCGTGTCAAAAAACGTAATTTGGAAAAATCAATGGATCAAATTTTGTAAACAAGAGATTCACGTACTTTTACCGTAAGAAAAATTCAGAGGGAAGCGAGAAATCGCGTGGAGACTCGTCGCGGTAGCGGAGGATTCAAATGACATTCAGGCGGTTTTGTCATACGATCCAGCCGGGAAAAATATTTTCTTCGCGCATCGTGAGACAATGCATCTATTTTTTCCTCGTAGAAATTCGAAATTTATCTGGAGACCTTTCTTTAGAAACGTTTATGCAATTTTCTCTCCGCGATGTGTTTCGCCTGCATTATTTCTTCTGTAAAATAGATTCATTTCGTCGAACTTTGTTGCTTTTCTTTTATTGTGAAAAGAAGTTCGAGAAGTTTGGAAAAACATTTTTACTGTCATTTCTTTTCGTATCTTTGAAAAAGATTTCAAGAATTATAAATCGTGGAAAATTTGGAATAAATTATTATTGATATCGTAAACAACGATTTAATTTAACGAATCATCAAGATGGATCGCTATTACAGATATTATTCATGATGAAGAAATTGGAAGATGTTGGACATGGCGAGAGTGTTTAACGAGAGTGTGTTCATCACGGGCAATATCCTCGTCCTGGGTAAAGTTCAGTGACGCAACAAGAGGAATCGGAATACGTTTATAACCGCCACGAATCCAATCCTGGCAGATCACGAGTTACCGAACCGCACGAGCTACCAGCTGAATCCTTTTCGGGAAAAGGTTGAAGGTCACGTGGAAAGAGCGTATTATAACCATTACGTAAACGAACTTATAACTCGACCGAGTAAGTCTTGGACCGTATAAATAAGAGGCGAGAGATCGTGGAGAAACGAGGCGAGGAAAAAAAGGAGAAAAGGGAAAAAAGAAAGGAAGGGGCGATCGATTATTTATCGTTTTTTTCTTTTTTTTTCACGAAAGAGCATGGATCATCTGGAGAAATTTATTGGCCCAGCCAGATCAGTAGGCTTGAGCAATCGAAATGCTCGATCTATCGATGTGAAAATAATTATTCATCCGGAATCCGTGGGGAATCGTCGATGTTGTGTCATCGAAACGAAAGTGTTACGTAAAAATTTCTTTCTAGACGCTGTCCAGCATCTGTCTAATTGATATTTTCGATCGATCTCTGTCGAGCGTTTTATATCGTGTTTGCATTGTTGTTATGAAATTTTATTATCGACGGTGGAAGAATTTAATATCATCGAATCGATGATAAATTAATTGGAGAAGGAACGATGCATACCTCGATTTACGCGTTATGTTGATCGTTTCGTATTCACGTTGCAAAATCATCGAAGTTGTCACACGACATTTCGACGTGGTAATTCTCGAAGGGTATGTAATGGTAACTTTATCGACGATGATCCAACATTAATTTTTAACACGACAGCGATCTCCTGTCTGACAATCGAACTTCTATTTTTATAATTCTTCTTTGCATATTGATTCCTCGTTTCCGATAAAATATTTTTGAAAAGTAAGTTTTAGCAAATGAAAATTCGAGTTACGATTAAATAAAGAAAGATTTGGAAGATTTATTTCTCGAGACTGCAATGACACTTTATCTCTCTTCTTCCCTCATCAATTGAGCTCAATTCTACGTGTGCGTAGAATATAATAATGATACGATTCTATTCTTTTCCATTAATGGCCACCTTAGCAATTCTCGATACCAATGACTTCATAATCCAGCAAAATCCAACACCCACCCTTTTTAACTGAAATCTCTCTGATGATGCTCGAGGAAAGGAATTCAAGTATCCTTCTGATCAAGGTTGTATCACATAGAGAACACGGACGAGACATTGGTTATCCACCAATGGCATTAAATCTTAAACATTAGATTATCGTTGGAGCGTGAAGAAATCAATCTAATGATGAAAGAATATTGATCGAGGCTTATAAAGAACTTATTCCCTGTCTAATTTCAATTAAAAATTACTTTTATCAATGCTAGAATTTCTAGCATTCAAATTCAAGTCCTTCAAGAATAAAATTTTAGAGAAACAATTTTCTCCAATTGTAAAATTATTCTTCTTTATCCATTTGGAGAATCTTTGAGATTGTAATTATTCACGATCCGATATATTTACAGAAGAAATTCCTTTCCTGAGAAGAATTATATTTTCACGCATATATATTCACCCTTCCAATTTTTCTGGAACGAAAATGTAAGAATCCATTTCGCCTCGTCTCTTTGCTCGAAAAGAAAAATGGCACAATGCTGCAATGATGCAAGAATTGGGAACGGTACAGTTTCGAGGCGTAGGCGATTCGTTGCCATAGATCATAAGCATGGAATTGCATTAAACTTGCGATATCCAGAGGAAATTCAGGCAAGAACCCGCGGAAACCGGGAGCGCAGGTGGAAACGTCTCTAGGCGTGGGAACGGAAAATGCAACCAGTTGATTCACTATGCAATACCCGTTAGATAAGGAACGAACAAACAGTTGAAACGGACAATGAGGGCAGAAAAACTATTCCCTGGGAGGAAATGTCAGTTCTATAAAAGATCACCTGATTACTTATTAACCGACCATTGTTCGTCATCGCTTATAATAAATGTCAGCTTCGACGCATATTGCTACGTCCCTGATTAGATCCACGGGTAAAATCTTGATGGCTGAAAAGAAAAGAGAGAGAGAGACACAATTCTATCCGTGAAATCGACAATTTTTCCAATTGCGACGAATCATTTTGACTCGTCATTCGATCTGACAAAATGAATCGACGAATTTTTAATATTTGTGCGCCTTAAATCTCGATTTTAAAAAAAAGATTTATCAAGGTAATTTCAGTAGCCTGCTTCGAAATATCGATCGATCACGTTAATCGGAATTCTTATCGCGCGTTGACGCGCGAATCTGAAGATCACAATCGCATCCAGCATACGTCACTTTCTTAGTTTATTAGCCTATTAATGTTTCCGCGAGTAATGTTGCGCGAATGGTTACGATCGGTCTCGCGTTGCAGTTCAACGGTTGAAAGGATTTTCGCAAGCTAATATATTTTTATCGTCGGTCGTAAGCCACTTCGAGAAGTTATGGAGAAGAGCGTATGGTTCAGCGTAGAAGACACTTTTCAGAAGTAGTTGGAAAAATTGTGAAACCGATGATTGTGAAACCGCGATCGAACTATATTCTGAAATTTTTCACACGGATCGAAATGGGTTCGATGAGTATATTTGATGAGTTGGTTGGCGGAGTTAGATTTCCATGATTTTGGAAGGGAAGAAAAAAGGAGGGTGAAATCTTGTTTTCGCGATCACGTTAATTGGAAAAATCCGTGAACTAATTATTGTTCTTTCATCCTGATTAAAGAAGAAGAAGAAGAGATTCTCAGATTTCAAGTGGATATCGCACGTTGTGAGTACGGATCACAATCGTTCAATGAACGAGCCAATTTCAAATCGAGTGATTAAAACTGTGAATAATAATTAATCCAAGTAAATCGATGATTATTTGATATTTCGTTGCTCGAATCTTAATTATTTCCATGTTTCTTGTTAATTGCCGATAAATGTAGTGCGTATTCTTTTTCAAATATGAAATAAACACGAGTATATTTAAGAGTAATCGATACTTTTTCTTTATATTTAAAAAAAATTAATTTCTCATCTCTCGACAACGTTCTCTGTCAAGTCACGTGGTATAATTCGAATCAAAGAAGAAACTCCGTGTAGGAGTTACATCATCGATTCGAAGTTTCCAATGATACCACGAATCGAATATATTTCGATGGCATGGTTATTTTTTTTCTTCTTTTTTTTTTACGACAGAATTACGATGTTGACCTTTCGTAAACAAAAATTTCTATTCGTTACATGATCACGAGGGTATCATCTTTATCCAAACATGCCGCGCGCAAGAGGTACCATTACACGATCATCACTATTAAAATCAATTTAAGTAATCTTCGATGAAAGAGAATCTTGTTCGAACAGGTTGGATAAAATATTTACATATACAACGAATTTTTCATTTTTCTTTTCAAGCACGTTGCATCATTATAAAATCACGCAATTATAGGAAAGTAATTTTTAATTCAATTGGAATTTAACATTTTAACAGCAGGGATGTTATAAGAAAAGCTTCGCAAATTTTATTTCATTAATTAATCGTGACGCACGAAATTTATGCGATACGGTGCGAGAAAATTTTATAAAAGTTTTCTCTCAAAACTTATTGAAACCTCGAATCCCTTTTGCTTGCACGAAAGAGTCTAACTAACGCAGCCCCATTTTCCACGAATTTTCCCTTATCGATCGGGCAGTGATTGGGATGGACGGTTGGGAAACGAAGGCTCCACAAGGAGGCGGATTTCGAATAAACAATGATAACCTTTGGTATTTCGCGCGGCAACAGCTGGCTGACGCTTCCATCTCGCTATTAATTCTCTCTTGCAAGCCTGTGCACGCGGTCGTGCGTGTAAATACCAAGCTCGCCGGTGTAAAATCGGTGTTTTGCCGAACGAACGATAGTGGCAGCTTTCAAAAATTTCACAATCGAGATACGTCTGTCTTCGAGACATATCTGGCTAACATAACGTCCCTTTTTACAGGTCGAAGAAAAGGAACGCACGATCGAGGCGGGCAAGTCGAGAAACGATTTCGAGAAACGAATTCTCTCTATGGAAAAAAAAACGGAAAAACGGAAAAGATTAACAGATTAACGTTTAACAGATACTTCAGATAGATGAACAGTATCGGCGAGTAGATTCTCGAATATTCGCGAATATTCCTAAAAAGAAGAATCGAATATCTTCGTCCCAGAAGAGCACACAATTTCGGCGAGGCGAGGAAACGACGGCACACGACGATTTTCTTGCAGAAAACATTACACAACAATCGTATATAAACCCCATCATAAACACTTTCACCACTATACAATAATTTCCATTCTATTTATATCTTTATGATATTATTAATTTCTTTCTTTTTCAGTCACTCGATATATCGTATATATACCTGATATAAAATCGATATTTTCCCGCACTATCATATCCCGATCTAACGATTACCGATCCACCTTGTTTTCCGATCTCTTTCACCCTTCGACCGACCAACCTCCCCCCTTTTTTCTTTTTTTTTTACTCCCGTCCATCCAACGCCCACACGTTTTTTTTTCCTCTTTTCTTTCTTTCTTTCTTTCTTTCTTTCACTTGTCCCTTGTTGCTGGCACTTTACTTACCATCTTCCGTGATCGCGATCTAATTTTTTTTCGGCCCCTTTTTGTCTTAACCGAAAGAAGAAGAAGAAGAAGAAGAAGGAAAAAAAAAAAAAAGAACTTGGTCACCAAGTAAACAAGGGGCGTCACACACTCAACACGGGCACATCGTCTCCGCGGGTGCGCTTCGTGGTCCCGGGAGAGGTGACTTCTTCGTCTCGAGGAACGTGGAGAGCATTTATAGGATTCACCCGATTGGCTGGTGGGGGTAAAACGTTCGGTCCATGCGATTATTGCGAGCCGACGTCCACCGGGAGGATGCTGTAACTCTTCGTCTTGTTCGTGAGACGAGGTGGAACGGCGAGGTGCAAAGGAGAAGGAAAGATCTGTACGGCTAGCGTACGGGGGCGAGAGAGATGGTCGAAGGGTGGAAGGGAGAGAAAGAGAGACAGAGAAGGAGAAAGTGAGAGTGGTTGGCTAGCGAGAAGGACGAGACGATGTACAACATTGTCTGAAAAGGTCCGAAGTCGCGTTCGAACATCCTCGTGGACGTGTTCGCCTGAATCGAAGGACGTTCGTCCTGAATCCTCCTTCGAACGGAACAAACGGAGTTGTACAACTCGATCTCGAAAGTTTTTTTTTCGAAGGATCAAATCGAAGCACGGGATAAATTGTGGCGCCCTTTGCTCGCAGTGGACTTGTTTCGGTTGAAGGGAGATGGATCAGAGAGAAGAATTATAACTTTGCTTCGTTTCGACTGTAACGATGAGGTGATTGGTGATCGAAGAGGAATTCTCGCAGGCTCTCAGAAATCGTAGGATCGTCGAGTATATCGATGTAATGGTATTTCGAATTAATGGTATCGACTCATTTAAGGTGAAATTTATAGCCGTTTCGGGACGAAAGCTTCTATTAAACGGATACTCGGTCATATTTCGAACGAGTTGAATTTATAATATTCTTGTCCGTTCGATGCCTCGTTATTCCTTAATATTCTTCTCGATTGAATTATCGAATTAACTGGTTAATTGGACGGTCAACATGTCACTTACAACACGATGCTCCTTCCTCGACTCACTGTTTTTTCGCTCGAAACATACATTACGAATTCATCGATCACTGACATTTAATAAGAATCTCTATTCACAGCCGCGTTTAAAGTAGTCCTCCTCCGCAAAATCGGTCGCAAAAATTCGCAAAAATAAAAAATAAAAAGAAAAGGAAGAAGAAGAATGAAGAAAAAAGAAGCTCATTAAAACGCTCGTAGAAAGTAGACACGTAATATTCCGTAATCACATAATACACCTAGTGAAACTGCGTAACACGTAATTAAGTTGCGAGCGGACAGCGCATCGATATGCCGAAGACGTTTTACCCCGCGTTCTTGTCATTTATTCCTCTAAAATTCTCTTCTTGCTTAATTATTTATATACCGATTTTCATAGCCATAATATCCACCTAGTACACCTGTGTATATTATCTGAATAATTTAACGTAATTATCCGGTGGAAGGTATTGAAGAAGGATCTCTTGTTCCCGGGCGTAGAGGGTGCGAGCATTAGTGCCGCCATAATTATTTACGGTAATAAATTACCCGCACAATCTTCTTTCTTCTTTCTTTTCTGGAATTATATAGCCGAGATTGTATGAATAATTGATCCTAATCCTGGCTAGGAAAATTGATAATAGTCATTAACGTAACGATACCGCGGAAGATATTATAGATCATTGAAATGAATCATCGCAATTGTCATTATTTGTATTAATGAAGACGTATAACTCGAAATCCATCGGAAACGATCATCGAAAAATCTCAATCGCAGCTCATTTCATTAATATTATTTATTTATTTCTCGATATTATAACATTTTATTAATCAGTTTGGAAGGTGATATCGAAATTCTTCGAATATCCATTGCTACGTTTGCTCCAATAATTTCTATTGTGTACGCGTTTATAGATCAGAATTCCGCGAAAACAATTTCTAAAATAGACGGTTTGTAGGGAAATGATTGGTTTACGCAACATTTCGCTTGTATCATACTGTCATCGAGATCCATGCAGATTTCCATACCTCGGTTAAGAACCTCGGACACAATGATGCTCGACGATCGGCCATAATCACACGCTAACGTTTACGTGAGTTCACCGTCTCTTGTGTGCTCACGTGCTATTTACACCTGCATCGTTTACCGATGTCGCCATTCCGTGTTACCGTAACAAAGACATTCGAATAATGGAACAGGCATCTGGGACTAATTGGATTTAAGTACATCTGATTTGGCTCTAATTTATTCTAACCGAGGGTGAAATACAATTTTATTTAGTCTGTGAATCTCATGCCAGGAGGAAGGAATCAATCGTGGCAAACGTCGATGTGCTCTTTCGAAATTTCACATATTTTGATCAAATTCCATCCAGAATATTAATCATGTAAAATTAACATTGTAAGATTTTCTCAATCTTGCGTGAATACTAATCTTTTTAATCTATTGATTCTTTTTTTCTTAGAAGAGAGTCGAAGAGACTTGAGTGAAAAACAACTTTAGACGAGTTTAAAAATCATTTGAAGATAATTCGTTTACATCGCAGAGTGTAGGAGTTAGTAATAAAATTAATTATTGTCGCTTGAAATCCATTCGTTCGGTTTCTGTTAAGCAATCAAGAAGCTCGTTCGACATTTCGTTGCTCGATCATAAAATGTTGCGCATGAAAGATTTTCTCCGATCAGATCCTTGGGAAAATCTGAAAAATCTCGAGTCTATCTGCATATCTAGCGAGCCATCAAAACGCTTTAATTAAAATAATACAATTAATTTCTCGTACGCAATTTGCGAGATTTCAATTCTGTTTGACGTGTAATCTGAAAACTCAGAAGGGGTGCAAGAAAAAATGGCGCAAGAGTATTTCGTAGTACTTTTTCATCGTCAAATTGCATAAGGAGTAATACTCGAAATAAAATAAAAAGAGCGTAGAAAATTTTAACAAATATTCAAGGTTCTGTATTAGAAGATTTCATCTTCGAATCTTAATAATCGTGAAATAATCTCAAAATCCAGTTTCGTTCAATTGGAATGAGCAATAAGGATGATAGAGGATTGAAGATGTTCTCAGATTTTTATTCCTTATTGAAATTTTCTTCCAACATTCCTCTACGATTTAGGATTCGTGACTTCGTTTCTCCGTTCCGATCCGGAATATTAAATTGAACTTTACATTAAATTACTAACAAGAACGGTAATCATCGGTAAATGTTTCCACTATTATCATCCATATTTCTTCATTATTGCGCTAACTTGTTGCACAAATGGCAACTGAATTCCCACGATTATGACAGTGAAATATTAGATAGCGGTAGTACTAAGACGTTTTTGAATAGAACAATTTTGAATTTAACTCGTGTTCTCAATATTCGAAAATTATTCCACTATGATTCTTCTTTTAAACGGTGTATTTCTAATATATAATTTGAAATAATTCGTTCGAAATTGAAAATATTTATTTTCACTCATTTGGAGTTCACTCATTTAATTATTTATATTTATAAAAAATATTAGTCGTAAAGAAAATTCTCATATTATTATTATACGCTTTGAACGTATATACAATGATGAAAAAAAAAAATCTGTGCACAATCGGCAAATATTCTCTTTTCATACACGGAAGCAACAAAGATTAGGAAGAAATTATAATTAAATATAATAATTCCTTATAATAAATCCTTTCAGGGAGTAAAGCGTTGACAAAGCGTCATGATTTCCATGTATGAATGAAGCACGTTTTTTTCCATACGGCTAACCTTTCTCTTAGTATTATATAGTATTGCTTTTCAACTGAATGAAGAGGTCTAAGTCTACCATAAGGAAAGGTTCGTAATAACAGCTGTTCTCGATCATCTTTTTCTTATGGGTAACATCATCGACACACCTGCAATATCTGGATAAAATTATAATCCAATACAGGATGTCGAATTAAACGTTGGACGAGTAAGTGTAAACCATGCGAGTCGAATATTGTTATTTTTTTACAATTGAAAATTACAATCCAATCCTCTCTTGAAACAAAATTTTTATCTCTCAAGCATTGTCTGGCATTGTATATAATTTATAATTATAGTTCTTTTCTTTAGTGTTACGTGTGTGTCAAGTGATTTATGGCATGTCTATAATCTGAGTTATGAATAAAGAAAATTATGATAAAGATATACACGAAGAGGAGATAATTCTTTCTTCGAGAATTTTATTTTTTTACGCAAGACGCGAAAGTGTGAGTAATATATAACATTAGCATGGAATTAACCTCCATATCTTCGAATTTTTAACGAAGAAAAAATAGCTCAAAAAAGAAGAGAAATAATATGAGAATAATAATACGAATATGAATACGAGAAGTGAGAAATTTTTATTCGAGGAATTTAGATTTTTTTTTTTAAATTTTGATTCACTGTAAAAATATAAGTAAGTATTTATGAAATGAATCGGGGGAGATTTATCATTGAATATTTGGATACAGGAAAAACATTTTCTTATTTCGAAATAATTATTATTTCAATGTAAAATAAAATTTTAATATCTACATTTACAAACGGGAATCTTCAAATTTTTTATCATGTCATTGAATTCTCAACGTATCAAGGCAAACCTGAAGTGTCGTAAGTGTGATCATAAACGATTTCGTAAGATATATATAAGATAGTAACAAGATTATGCAATATTTTTTTTTCACTTTTAATTCCTTTTCCTTTTAATTCCATTTCTTTCTTTTTTTTTTTCGAATTAAATAATCATAAATTCGTCATTCCCTATTAGATTTTTGCTTTTTCTTTCATCCGCACGATCCGAATCCTTCAATTTAAACGAATAAAAATGTATAATTTGACACATTGGCATTTAGGATAGGATACGTTAAAAAATTTTTTCAAGCCTCTCAGCTTGAATCTCGCTCGTTATTTTAAAGTTTCATCCATTCCAAACGATGACCTCGACAATTTCGTCCCATTAAAATTTTACGAAGATAGAGAACATAAATTTCTCTAGTTTTTGCTAACAACGACCGACTAATTTTTTTTTTTTCCTTTACCATCTTGGAATACCCGGATCATCTTTCTTCATATATATATATATATAAAAGAAAAAAGGATTGTTGATATTAAGAGAAGTCGAAAATATAATTAATTCATTTTAAACGAAATGACGTAAAGATGAGAAGATAAATATCTGCTTTATAAGGAAGTAAATTGTTCATTTGAAGAAATTTTTCAGGGTGTTAAAGTCGCACTTAAAACGTATTGCGGTTTACTCGCGGCAAAGTAAAAGTATGGACGACCTGAAAAGTCATGGATGACCTCTACATCTGCACATACGGATCACCGCAGATGCATTCTCTCTTAATCGCAATGTTGCCCAATTAAACATTGAATATATTGTATTCAGAAACAGGATTTCACCAATCTCTATTATTTCAATATCTTTCGATATTAAGATTAAATCTGTTGGTGAAAATTTTATTTATCGAATGCAACGTATCGTTTAAAGATCCCTTAAAGATAAGATTGAATCGAGTTTAAATGCGATTGAAAAGGATTTAATAATAATCGTTGTGGTGTTATTATCGATGGTACGATGATTTTTAAAAGAGGAATAAAAAATTCTTCCTCTCGTTATTTTGATGATTGAACGGGATCGATGATATTTCGACAACTTCAGAGATGAGATACAATTATGATGAATTGTATGCTTCGTTGTGCAATTGAAGACGTTGAAGATTTCTAAGCAACGAGCTGATCTAACGAGTCTAACCTTGAAAACAAATGTAAAAGTATCGACAATTGTTAAATTTTGCTAAAATATAAACGTAAAAATATCATTTATAAAATTGCGAAATTAAAAATTGATAAAGTCGATAACGTCTGTTTGAAAAATTTCAACAGGAATCAATCTGAATTTTTTTATAATCACGATTCATATTGGTAATAAGAATATTTATATACTTTATCATGTATTAAATTATATACAAATAATCGCTCATTTAATAATTTTCTATTAATTTTCGTAATTCCTTCCATTTAAAATTTTTTTCAAAATACGATCATTTATCGTTCACGCTATTCATCGAAACATATAAATGTTTTTCAACGATCAGATTTTACTTTCGATACTTTTGAAACTCCGATTTATTCATAAATATTATTATATTATATATTATTTCCATTAAGTTAAGTTTAATTTATTACAATAATATTATCATTCGTTTCGTACGTCTGATTTGCCTCGAGGCAATGTTTCGTGTTGTCGTTACATTCTACTGTTTCTATTTATCGTATCTCGTATTCAGTCGAGATCGACAATTGCTAAAGGTTGGACACGGAGAGCTCTAAAATTTCAGATAATTTTAATTTAAATAAAATTCTAATTTTCACTCGATTATTTTTATGAATCATCTTTGAAATTCATTTTTTCAAAAGATATTAGTATTTTTTCACAGTGCTTTTTTTTTTTTTTACGCAGTGTAGATCTTGACATTTCCAATACGCGTTAGATTTTTATATATAATAACTTTAATATCTGTCGTACGTGTGTAATGTAAAATGTTAAAATTAATTATTAAAATAGAATATATAAATTATTTTACTAAATTTAATGGTCTTTATTCAGTTTTTAACTTATTCATCGGATATTCATTGATTTTTATTCTTAGACATTTCTTGAATCAAAAATAAATTTCTCGGAGGACTTTTCGATCGAGATATATTTTTAAAAAATTGTTAAATCCATTCAATTAATGTTAGAAAGCCATATTATATAAATGAAGCAACAAAAAATATTTTCATATCACAATAATTCATTCTTATATAAAATATTATATCAGATATCGATAATTTTAGCATTGAGTACGTTTTTTTTATATAAAATTTAATTATCATTCTTTTAAACGGTTTCGATATTTTGTGTAAATTAATCGAAACAAAAATTATATATATTGGATAAAAGAAAAAAATATTATAGTTTGATAATTCTCCTTCATTAAAATTAAATATCTCTCGTTCGATATCTCTGAAACGAATTAATCGAAAATGGAATTTACGCATATGAATATCTCATTAACTTCTAATTTTTGAAACAAAGATATTCAATAAAAAAAAAATCTGTATATTTTATTTATAATGGTTTCAAGATATGATTGGTAATTACATTAATTTGATTTCTGATTTAGAATCAATAAAAAGAAAAAAAAATACAACATTTTTGTTTTCTTCTCGTATGTCACACTCATTAATGCATTTTCGTAATTTATCAACGATTCATGATTCAATATTATGAAACTGCATGGAAATATTGTCTTGAATTTAATATTCCCGGTCACGCAATGTTACGTTATGCATTCGTTTAATTTCAATATCAATGAATATATTTTCATACGAACTTGTAAAGAATTTTTTAATATTTAATATTTAATAAGATTAATTTCATTTAGTTACATTTCGAGATGTGAGAAATTATTGATCTTTTCATTAGAGCTTGATTTCCTTTTATCTCGTTTATATATTATTTTAAGTGAATAAAAATATTAAAAGATTCTTTTAGAAAGAAATTTCATCATTGCCAAAAAATATATAACAGAAAAGGTTTATAATGAGAAGATATCTTAAACACGACACTTCCATTAAAATCTAAATTTTATTGATTTGCATCTGTTCAACGAAGATATAAAAATTGAATCGAATATAATCCAAATTTTCTCGATCCAAGAAAAGAAAAAAAACACATCATCGATTTGATATTATATAATAACACGACGAGATAATTTCGAGAATTATCGTTCGAGTATATGGAGTGAAAAAAAAAAAAAAATTCGAGAATATCGTGAAAGTATATGAATATTTTTTTACAATTTTTCTCTTAAAGAAGATTTCGACAGAGCAGAGTCGAAGTAAGTCTAAAATTAGGAAAGATGTAAGTATATCTTCTTTGGGTATATCGCAGTATAGTCCAAACGATCGCCTTTTCGATTAATAATGATAAAATCCATGACCGTAACCATACCCAGGGAAGCCTAAATGGAAAAGTAGATTAAGATAATAAATAACGTCGATGAATGTTTTGTCTAACGATCTAAGTATTCTCGCGTGCAACGTCGATGAATATTTTTGTCCATTTTATAATTTATTATGGATTAATAAAATTTAATAATCTTTCAACTCATTTAATAATACTATAAAATTTCATTTTACAATTTATTCTAGATAGAAGAGAATGGAAAAAGTTTTGCAAAAAATTCATTGACGTTGAAAGCACTTTTCACGCGTTCTATATCATCTCATGCATTGTATCCCTTACCGTATCCATAACCGTGCCCGTAATTGTATCCATAGAACGGATATCTGTAAATGTAAGGATAATAGTATCCACCGTATCCACCGTATCCACCGTATCCACCGAGGTATCCTGGTTTCGCAGAAACGATGCCAATGATGACAGCCAGCAACAGGATCGTGTACTGAAAAAAAGGATATCTAATCCTCAAAATATCCATAAATAAATAACAAATCGCCTCACACGTATCTTGATTGAAGTCACTTTTTCGTTATCAAATATATATAAAATTTACAACACGATTTCTTAAATTTTGAATTTCTGAAAAAAATTGAAAACTTCCATCTTTTTTCCCAATGTTGTGGAGAAGATCGATCATCGAAACAAATCGAAAAATGAAATAGAAGTGGAAGCATTAAAAGTGTGCGTAAGGAAGGAATAAATTTTATTTCCTCGAATATTTCGTTGAAAAGTTCATGATGAATCAATCGTGAGGGATAAAACTCATTTTCTTCTTCCTTACTTTTTTTTTCTTTTTCATCATTACTTACAAGTTTCAAGCAAGCCATTATCCGTCAGCTGACACTAGCCAGTTAACTCCTCTATGAATTGCACTAATTTTTCTGTCAACAGAGTACCACTGCCTGTCCAACGTTGGTCTCCGTTTCTTTTATAACAAAGGCGGCGTATTCCGCCACAGCCCCCACACTAATTTTTCCCAGCCTTCGTATTGGCTTCCCTCCGTTAACACTAATAGCAAACACTGGCATTGTTACTCTGG
This sequence comes from Apis mellifera, assembly GCF_003254395.2. Classification (NCBI taxonomy): domain Eukaryota; kingdom Metazoa; phylum Arthropoda; class Insecta; order Hymenoptera; family Apidae; genus Apis; species Apis mellifera. The sequence goes on from NC_037649.1 coordinate 7,093,681, forward strand.
GATTATGCGAATGCAATACGTCATTATGAAAGGAACACCGATGCAACATCCATTTCGGATTGGTCATCGTTTGTGTTCACGTGCTGTGAACCGGCGACCGCCTTGACATCCAAATTCGTCGTCCACGAGAATTCACGATTTTTCGTCTGAAAAAAAACCCTCCTTTCCTCCACGTTATATTATATCTGGAAAAGGGAAACAATGTGTGCCGTGAAAAAACTTTGTCATTTCCATTCTCATCTATTCCGATTTCGGTGATAATTTTAATTAACATCTGTTACCATTTCAGACATATTCCGGCGAAGAATTTCTTCCTCGTTTGGAGAAATTTCACGGATTCGAGAGGAGCGATGAATAGTGAACTTGGATCATACTTGAAATTACCATTTTCGTTTCAACTTCGAACGGTAAGAATCCCTCTTTTCCTTTCTCAATTGGAGAATTTCAAACTTCACAGTCTACTATTTCGTGATCGATATATTATTATTAAGTAGATCGTATATGTAGTTTTTTGGAGTGACTTTAGAAGAAAGTAAGATGGACAGAATCGTTTCAATGGATTAATACCAGACTATCATTAAAACTATACAATTTTACTATTCAGAATTTACATTTACATTTTCAAATATCAATTCACACGTTAGAATTTTTGTGAAAAAATTATTTTCTCCGATTCAATTAATTGACACGGTATAAAATATATTTAATTTGTTTACATAATACAAAAAATATATAATATATTTTCATACTCAAAATATAAAAATTCAACGATGATATCGTTCGCATGAAACAAAAATTGTCCATTGATGAAAAAAAAAGAAAATGAGAGATCGAGGAGAATTTTCAACGAATGTTATAAAGTCGAACAATTTAATTATTGTCCGAGCGAGGACAATGCGTGCACGAATGCACGATTCAATGGAAGGAGATGCAATCGTGATCGGAACAGAAGGAAGAAAAGTCGTGTGGTTGCGTAACAGGAGCATGGAAGAGGGGATCGTTACAAAATGGTGAAATTATACGGTACAGGTTGCGGGACGAAATCGTGAAAAAAAAAAGAAGAAAAAGAAAAAAGAAAAAAGAAAAGGAGAAAAAGATGATTGCAACATCATTGGGATCATGGAAAGGATGCGTTTGTCATTAATTGCAGTTAATGTGCGATGCTTGTAAACTGGTCGTCGAGTGTTATGTTACCCAACGAGATCGTCGTCGTTGAGACGAAAATATTCGCACGGATATCCATTTTTCAAGTTTTTTTTTTTTCCCTTTCTTTTTTGTCGATGAATCATTTCGATCGAAAAAAAGCTTCGTTCCCCGATCTTTCTCTCAGACGATATGTTAAATAGCGAGAATTTAAATTTTTATAATAGTCGATCAATATGCAACACCAATTAATTTAAAAATATATATATATATATCTTGGTGGATTAATAAAGCGTATGTGTAATATGTTATTTTTAAAAGATGAGGTGAGGTGAGGGAATTAAAAAAAAAAAATCAGATATTAAAAATCAGATGTCGTACGATCGATATTCTTTCTTTTTTTTATTTAACGCCATTTGTTGTACATTGAAATAAACAAGCATTGAAAATTTTTTTCATCATATGGATATGTTATATAAATAATTACGATAAACGTAATTATTTATATCAGAATTCGTGTGGACTAAATTTGAATTTCAATTTCGAATAGGTACATTATGATGTAGCGTATAAATTATTCATCGATGAATCGAATAAAATACGCAGAACCATCTTTAATAAAAATAAAATAATGACGCAATTGAATCACACGATGAATAATTATTTTATCTTCTTGATAAGAATTGCACGACTCTAATTATCTTCTCATTTTTTTTTTTATCGTGTGCAATTAAATACACTTTGTAACACTTAATATTCCTATACGCTTTAATATTTGTTCTCTAAGTTTATAATTTATACTATCCATATAATTGTACGATAATTGTAAACGTTATGCATATAAATTGTAATTAGCGATGGCACGAAGTGAACTTAATAGTTTATCAATAGTTCAAAAAGTAATAATAATAATAATAACGACACTCTTTTAATTTTAACACTTCATTACATTTCCAAATTGATTCGAAACATTACGACTTTTTATAACTTTCTTTGCGATAACTTTCTTTTTAATAATATCGAGTGAAATCGTCATATTTTTAGTTTGAAACCAGCTTGCATAATCCTTACTGTTTGAAAGTAAAAAAAAAAAAAAAAATCATCTCGCACGAATAATAATTAAATCCCATATAAACCTTCCATATTGAACTTCAATATCGAGTGATCACGCGATATCAAATTTGATCCCATCGCTAATTACAAGGTTTTATGTATATTACTGATAATATGATGTATTAATAAAATCTATATCTCATCGGATCGGAAACCTGTTCGAACATATTAATAATATAATGTATGTAAAATTTGTTTCGTTCCAAAGCGATTTCTAACGATAAACGCGCCTCGCCTCGATTATCGCTTCGAAAAACATATAAAATCTAATTCCGCTACGTTACGTGATCCTTTTTTCCCCTCCCATTTTCATCGGTGCTGCTATTTCTCCAGAATATGCGATCGACATCGAAGGCCTTTCCGCGTATTACGTATATCTCGCTTACGTCCGTCACCTTGAACGAGTATCGATAGATCGATTTTTATTGCGTTGTTACCGTTCTCCAAAGAGCGATCCGATTCGATACATATTTCGACAGATTTCTCTCCAAAAAAAAAAAAAGGCAATGTCGATTCATCTTCTTTCGATCTTCTTTAGTAGTAGTTGCATTTTATGAGCATAGTTTTAGGATTATAGAATCGTCCCCGTGAATCGATCGAAAATGGCGTGTGCGAAATTTTCTTGGGGAAGGCCAGGAAAATTATCAGACCGTGATAGTTGGTATGCGTGATAGCCACGCCGCTCTGTGTAATTGCAGGATAAGGCCAACTAGAGCTATGGGAACTTTTTTTGTATATCATCGGCCATGGGAACGTTTCTTCTTTGGTCGATGCGCGATGTTACGTTGGCGCGTGTCGTTTCGATTAGATAAGTTGTCGGATAAGTCGTCGAAAAGTTTTTTTTCCTTTTCAATTAAAACTGTTTCCGTTGATGACGTGAACCGTGATCACAATTATAATCCTCCCAGTGGAATTTGGCATTTCCCACTTTTACGATCTTCCTTCATTAACTTAAAGATTAAAAAAAACTACCATGCATTAGAATGTTTTTGAAAGTAAAATAACTCTTGAATATAGTTACTTATAAAGGTGAACAATAAATCTCTTCTTTTGGTGATAGATGGTTTATTTCCATTATTTAGATACAGGTTTCTCTTTTTTTCTTTTAAAGAAATTATCAGGAAAGAAGGAAGAAACACATATAAATTATAAGACAAGTATATTTCTTTTTCCCTTAAATTACAGTCTACCACTGTTACATCAAGATTTGATTCAATTGATTCAACGTTCGATCCCCAACTACTTTGCCGCCCTCTTTGCTAACGAATCCAGAGGAGAAGCGTTTCTTGTATCCCCTCGAGGGCGAGGATCGACTCCTCTCCGAAGATTTAATCTCGGACAACGTTTCAGCCTCGCTGTTAGAAGCTGATGCCTCAGAGTTCTCGTTGACAGTCTTTTCTGCCGGCTTCTCAGTCGTCGTCGCGGGTCGATGGTCGTAATGATGATATCCACCGTATGGGGGATACCAATGAACCGATGGAAAGTGGTGGTAAAAATTCAAATAAGGAACGGATTTGATCCCAGAAAATAGATGATCGTGGAATCCGAAACGATGTCCACCGAAGAATGGCACCGTGAAAGGGTAACCGTGAAAATTGAAACCCCCATAATGAGGGCCTCCATAAGGATACGGTGGATATCCGAACGGCGGATATCCGTGATTCGTGGCGTTGTTACCTCGTCCATTTTCCGGTGTAACGATTTGCTCGGAATTTCCTTGATTGTCAGCCGGATTCTGCGACGGTTGGACAGGCTTTCCGTAGAAATTTGGGTAGAACGGTTGGTGAGGGCCGAACCTGGGATCGTGATAAAATGGCGGACCGTGTGGACCGGTTCCGTTGCCATCACCCTGTGTTGCCTCTTTGTGAAAAGTGTCGTTGTAGGGGCGGGGATAGAATCCAGGAAATCCGTGATAGAAAGGGTCGTGATACGGAGGTAAACCATAATGGAAACGGGGGCCGTAATCGTATCCCCTTAACGCAGTTTGACCTTGATTCTGATCCTCCAATCTGGATGGATCATTTTCATCTCGATTATTAGTCACGTATCGATCCTCACTTTCCACGAGCCTCTCGCGAGGATAGAACTCCGGGTACCCAGGTGTGTAATAAGAATTATGAAAGGAGCCACGATAATTATACGGTCTTCGAGATATCCTGGCAATCTGATTACTATTCCCGTTTTCATCCGTGTTAATCTCTTGTTCCAGGGTTGTCGAATGTTCTCGAGGATCGACAGGTCTCTGAGTCGAGAGACGATGATAGCGAAGATCCGCTAATCGGGGATAATTTTGAATCAGATTCGAATTGGACAATGGATCGACGGGTTCGGATTTGTATCTGAATCCAGGAGAAGGATAATGGAGAGGTGATGGATTAACGTTGACTTCGTTGACAGAATTTTCTTTGGTATTGATTATATTTAGATTACCAGGTGCGTTCACCTCGTTGTAAGGAATCCTTGGATTCACGGTGAATTCGTACGGTTTGTAGGAGGATATCGATTCGTGATATTTCGAATAACGCGGAGGATTCGTCGCGTAAGGATTCTGGAATAGCGTTTCTTCTCGTTCGTTTGAAGAAGATTCGCGAGTGGATCGAGGGTAGCGAACGAAGGAGGAATTCGACGAGGTATCCGATCCTTCCGACTGATTGGTGGAGATCTCCAACGGTGGCTGCGCATCTTGAATTCTTTTCAGAAGGTTACCGCTCGACGATTGGTTCACAGGTGAGTCTTCGCTGAGCAAGGTCGTCGATAGAACCGAGGCGATGTTTCTGGCGAAAGACGTCAGCACTTCGGCACCTATTTCGCAATAAAAAGTGGTTTTTAATATTTTATTTCTTCTACAACTCGAGATTTGAATAGAGGAACTTTTTAAGATACTTTAAATTCTTTTCAAGATATACTTTCAAAAATTAGACCTAATTTGAATATATTTTCATAATTAAAAATTAATTTAAAATAAACTGTAAGTTTCTTTCGATCATATTTTTATTATACTTTTATTTTCTAAAAAATATATTATTTTTTCAGATTTTCTAAAAGACAAATGGGAAAAAGATTTGCCTTTAGCAAAATTTGTAGCATGAGTAAATTATCATGGAATTTTTAATTTTAATTTTATGAAAGATAGGTTGAATTTTTCTTCGTTAATTTAAACTTTTGCAATCTGTCTCGCATTCGAGAAGGAAATAATCGATCGCATTCGTTTCGCAGAATTTTCCCTTCTAAAAATAATCTCCATTGTTCTAAAAGTGGTTCAAGGGTGTGCACGGTGATCGTTAAAAGCGATTATTTCCCAGAACGAATAACAATCGATTTACTTAGACCATTTTTCGCCGCGTGCACGTAATCCTGAAGGATCCATGGGCTCGTCAACACGACAACAATCTGCAACAAGAAGCGGAATAGATAACTTTCTTTCTTTCTTTCCAGATCCAGGAAAATCCTAGCTCCCCTTCCCAACTGCGTAACAGGGAGGAATAATGATGGGCTCGTGATGGCGCGCCCGGTAATTTACCGCAATACGACGTTTTATTTGTGATTGTGCAATGGATAAAACGTACACGCACAAACAGTGAAGATACTACGCACTGTTTCCTACATGGCACAGTTATGTACCACTATGTTGCCGATTGTGCAAATTTTGCGAGCGAACAATTGAGTTGAGACGGAAGAATCTGTCTGGGTTTCGAAACGTTTCCGAATTGAAAAATCAGGATTCTTCCTTTCTTTTCCTTAAGGATTAATCTGGATTTTTAGAATCGTTTAAATTAATCTTGGATTCTTTTTAATTCTTAAACTTTCAAATTGAAACTTTCTTTCGAATTTTAATTTTGATTTAATTTTTCTGTTAATAAGATTTTCATATACATTGAAAAATTGGAATTTTCTTTTTTTCTAGGTTAATTTAGCTAGTCTCGACTTGAGTTATGGGATTAGATTTGAGCTCACTTGTATTAAGAATTTTACTCGAGTTTGAATTATCCAATTTTGAAGTATATTTTATCTTTTTCTCATTTTTCTCTTTATTCGTGTTATTTATATATATATATTTACACGATCGTAAATAATTATGAAGATGACGTGTATTCACATTCTTTCACGTTTCATTTGTACACTTTGTAACGTTGTAATAGAAATTCATCGATGTATTTCTTCATTACTTCTCACGGTATTCGTTATCGAAGCTTGAAATGCTTGACGAATCAATCAATCGCGGCAAACTTGTATTACTTCCTGAAATCTCTGGTATTCATGAGAAGAAAAGTCGAGTAATTGAGAAAATAATCGATTATATAACATTGATTTTGAAATATGCGACACGCATGAAAGAAAATCGATTGTTATTATTGTATATCACTCGTCGCGGTTAGTATTATAAGAAAATAACTTTGTTATTTAGATTCCTTTTTTTTTATTATATAATAAATTGAAATAATTTTCAGGAACTAGAAAGTATTTCTTTCTTTTTTTTTTTTTTTTAATCATAGCATAAGTTTTTTTCCTTTTTGAAAATATTCGCGCGTATGATAAATAGATCGAATAATTTTCAATCATAATCAATCGATCAGTTTGAAAGGATAATTGCATGATAAAAAACTGGAACATTGGAAATTTTTCAAATGCAATACGCATCTTTCGTTTCATCTCGATTCGATTTCTTTTAACACTGTTATTTATAATTTGAAAATTCCTTTTTCCATCATCCTCTTCCGAGCTACATCGTTAAACATTTCATTCATCATTTAATCACCTATATTTAAACAAAAATTTTTCCTTCCTATTGTGATTCACACTTTCACACTTCTTTCATCATTCTTCTAAAACAAAATGATTAGTTAATTGACTATTGAAATAGAAATTTATACAGGAAAAGTAGTTACAAGTAGTTAAAGTAGATTACGCAAACGAGCAATATCACATAAATCTATTCGACACGTACCAATTGGCAGTAACTAAAATTACATCCCGTTTCATTCATGGTTTATTCATTGATGTGGTTAATTTCTACGGTCGTAATAAAGCGCACGTGATCACTCACGATTTATACCCTCACCATGTACCCTCACTCATGAATGGTCATTATCGCGATTTAAACTATGATAGATAGAGTGCCCATGAGAACGGCCATGTTTCTTTTTTTTTTTTTTTCACTTATACCGAGATTTTTCCAATAAAAGAAGAAACGATCGATTTCCGTTCGATCAAAATCGAATGAAATATTCATTCAAGAAAATGCGAATATATTAATTTCCATTAATTAAATACACGCGTTCGTTTCTCTTTAATTAAATGCCTGAGAAAATAATAATAAAAAACTATCTTGCGCACAATTAACCTCTTCTCGTTTTCATCTTTCTATCGATAACGAATACTTTATAGAATTCTTTCAAGATATATTTACGATTAATTGCATTGAATTCAAGTAGAACACGTTCCCAGAACAGTCATATATATATATATATATATATATATATATATATATATATATATATATATATATATATACATATACACTGTATCATATTGTTCCCTTCGGATCGTAATTAGCACGATTATGCAACGTTTAATCCTTTCTTTGCGCAAGGACATGCACTTGCGAATATGCACAGGCGAGAATCGCACGGCGGATGGGTCGTGGAAGATGAATTCATTAAAATTTATCCGACATGTGTACATGTGGCGACAACTGGTTGTCCTGCAGTTTGCAAATCGTAATAAATTATCGCGATTACGCAAATGAAATGTGTGCAATTGTCAGATATCTGTATTTTATAATTAATCTGAATGTTGAGATTATTCGTACAAAAGTTTCTTTCGTATATATATTTTGATAACTTCAACGATTTGTAAATGACAAAAATAGAAATTTTAGAACAGTTAATTTAGGATAGAATCAAAATTTTTTAGAGAAAAAGAAACGTAGGCAAACGTACATTTCTAATTTTTCACGACTGATAAATTTAAAAAATTCTGAGATATGGAAATTGTATAACATTATTATTAACACGTTGATCAAATCTTTCTCCGGACTAACTGTGATAAGAAAATTGAATAATAATAATTCGTAAACATAAACTACGCGAGAAGTTAAAGAAGTTTCGCCGGCATCTTTTAGATTTATTACACAACCTTAGGATGTTTTCCTCACTGTAAACGAACGCGATGCACCGTGTGTCAATTCTTAACGATTATTATTAATGATCGATGATATTCATCCGGTTTCACACAAAGTATCTTCAAGAGGCCACGATATTCAAATATACATAGTGTATAACGCGAACTGACTGAATTTAAACAAACGTAATATCGGAAAAAGAGCAAATTGATTATATAAAATTGGCTTAAGGGCATCGTTAGAGGCGAGACGGAACGAAAATTAATTTTCTCGATTCACGTTTGAAAAAGTAGACCTGTTACCACACACCGGTCATCTGGATGTAGGACGAATATCATCTTCGTGATTGCGAAACGTTTTTTTTCTTTTCTTTTTTTCTCTTTCTCTCTTTCGCCAACGAGGACCGTATTAGCGTATCCAATATACTCACGTGCAGAGGGTAATGCATCGTGCGTGCAGCTCGTGACGACTAACAGGCATACACCGTGCCCGATGTCATTTATACTTTCTCTCCATAAACGATTTTTGCCCTAATTCAATTGATATAAGACCGATCAATTTTGCATATTTCATGCGTGAACGATGTTATTATATCATTTCTTTATGCAATAATAATTAATATATATATATATATATGCATCGATGGAAGATGGATTATTTTCTTACAAGCTCGACGATACGAGGATATATTTTATGTTACAATCGATGTGGTAACAACCGATCGATTTATCGTTTAACGTTAATTTATAGAATTTTTTAATTCGTTATTTTTATTGTTGGGTAATACGAGAAAGGACAAATTTAAAATAATATTTCTGAATACAATTATAGTATACGCTGCGGAAATGCCAGTACCTGATTCACTTCGTAGAAAACTGTTGATCGAACATTCGAATAATAACTTGTCATGGTATGCTTATTATTCTCATTTGCAATGTATAGTGATTGAGCAAACATAATTGAATAGAGTAATACCCTACCCTAATATACATGTACGAAATAAATTGTAAAGTAAAAGCGAAAAATATTTAAGAATATCTGTTTAATGGCAAATATTATTTGAAAATTGCTTTTAAATCAATTTTCATGACTTTTAATCACATATAATTATATACGTGACAATAAATATAATGGAATTCTTGGAATGCGTCGTGAAAGTATTGAACAAACAAGAATGGAATTTTTATATCTTTTATCGCTAACTTATTTTATAACTAATTATCTTTAATATCCTATGTGGCTGATCGTGCCCACAACACCAGGTGCAACAACACTTGGAACGTTGTAAATTTGCACGGGTCGTGGATGCACTCCCGCTAATCTCGTCGCCCTAAAATTTGGGGTGATGACCACTGGTTGTACATTTTTGAATCCATTTAATTGTCGCGCCTGAAGAGAATTAAATTGTTGCCCCATGATGAATCCTGGATACTTTGCTACCATCCCGGTTATACTTCCGTAGGGAATGCCACCTGAAAATAAAATAAAAATGGCGTAGAATAGAAGAAAAATGGAATGAAAGAATAGTAATAAAAATTTTATCATTATCTTAATTATACAAGGTACGTATTACTTTTATATTTATTTAACATTATTATTTTTTTTTTAGGGATAACTAACTAAGAAGCGTGGATATCGTTTGCTCAATCGTTGAAGTCTCCAGTCTTCGATGCATTGAAATCTTCATGGATTATCAATCACACGTGTTTAAAAATATAGTAAAATTTATTTTTACGATTTAATATTATTTTATTATCATTATTTCAAAATGTAAGATCTTTTTTATTTCGTTTCTCGATTTAATGGATTTGAAAGGAATTTGCGCGAAATATTCACGAACTTCAGTGTCGTCCTCTGTTGCGATTTAATCGAATATAAAAAAAATAATGATTGAAAATAATGATGAAAATTTTCATGAAAATTAATCTATTTATTTAAAAATATAAAAAAAAAAGAGATAATGGAATTGCTGTTTGTGTATCTATTACTAACGCATTATTATTTTTTTTTTTTTTTTTTACAGATTTAAATGAAAGGAAAATGGACAAACTGACTTACCATACGCCAATCCATTCACCATTTCCACTATTCCAGCGCTGTCTGGTGCGACTGTCGATAAGTTAAGCAAACCAACGACAGTCAACAGCAAAATGGTCTGCAAACAATTAATTATCATCTTAAAAGTAAAATATGATATTTCAAATGTTTCTATCGCTCGATATGATATATTTTTGAAGCGGAAAATATTTTATTTTTTTCTTTTATATTTACTTTCAATCAGATATCATGCATCAAAGATATCCATCTTCCCATATTATTGAAACAATGTTCAATTCAATTGATGTAAGAGAATTTAATCAGACATCAGATATAATACTTAATTAAAAAAATTAATTAAAGATTAACAGCCAGCTTATTATCTTCCAAATCATAATTTCACAATTGCGGACAAAGTTAATGGCAACAAATGACAATCGACGATAGAAAGTGTGCCATTATTTGCATGTCAATTTTTTGCCTCGTTTCATTTTACCATAAACAGAACATTTCATAGACATTAGAACTTAGAAATCTAGCGAAACGTTAAAATAAACATGTTCGAAACATTAACCGCTAGATGTTAATCGTTCTCACTTTCTCTTGACATTTTATTTTTATTCGAAAAAAGAAAAAAAAAAGAAGAAGAAAGAAAGGACAAAAAATGAGCGACAACAACAAACTCTATGCAACCTCTCATTTGAATGCACCGTTTTAAGTGCGGATCACTTTTATTTCAGCACACGTATCCGTATTTTCTGTGTGCCGAATCGTAAAACAAGAACGAAACTCGAGTACAAACTCGAAGATTGAATTATAGACACGGCGTAAGGTTTCTGTTGGCCAATCCAGACTCAATATTTCGTTTCCACGATTTTCGTCACTGAAAATTTCCCCCCTTTTTTTTCTTTTTTAATTTATATCTCGATCGAATAGAAATTTGAAACTGACAAGTGAATAAATGGAAATTGGATACTTGAAAAATTTGATGATTGAATAACAATTTTAATTCAATTTGAGAAGTTCAAAGTTTATTGAACACGCTTAACGGCGTTCAAGAAACATATGGACCTTGGAGGGACACAATCACCTCTCACGATGTTAGTCACGCGACTCGTATTACTCGCTCATACTTCGACTATTTTCTCTTTTTCGTTCTAGTTAAATATGTTAATAAAGTCTATTTCTATTTGTCACGCGAGAAACATCGATCTTTGTTTGATTTTAATATCGAATATATTTGTCAAAATTATATATTCAATCTATTATTATATTAGAATTAATTTAATTTATCGATCGAATATCTCAGACACTTTATTTTAGAGACAATTTGATTTAGAATACGATCTTTTTGTTCCATTGTTTTCTCATATATATCTTTCATTCTTTTATCTTTTTAGAAATACACTTCATTGGCACATCACTGAAGAAACATTTATATTTTTCATAAGTTACGAAGTTATCCTTAATTAGCACCACTGTTCAAGACATAATACAATGGCTTCTCTTTCCTTTTTTTTTTTCTTCTATTTTTACACAAAACGTACGAAGAGCCGACGTACCTTTAAAAAAGGCATAATGACCTTTTGGCAGCCGCGTGGCAAGAGGTAAGAAGGAAACTAAAGCACTAAAGTAAAGATCGAATTATATACGGGGCTCGGCCTCGCAGTTGGCCAATCAAACACTTGTATTCCCTTTCAGTATCGAGTTATTCATCGATGCAGGATTTTATTAGAATGCAGCGCGTTCTGGAAAGGATGGAGGATATCGTCCACCTTAACCTTGGTTGAATATATCCACATATACCGTTCACATTGATTCCTCCAATAAGGAAAAAGGTAAACGCTCTGTAATTTCTATTTGAGAAAATCTTACAATTCGAAAGTTGTGATCTGATCGAGAGATATTTTTAAAAATTGCTCAATCCAATAACAAATAAAAAGAAAAAAAGGAATTGAGCAATAGTTGAAAAATATTAATAATTAAAGATGCACAATTTACGATTAACGAAGCGTTTGAAAAATACGTAGTTATAACACAATTAATTAATTAATTGCATCGCCCACATAATTTTCTAGCCGTAAGATTATTCAGACCGTGAAGTTTATAAGTGTGCCTACTTAAATAAAATCATTATTTCAGAAGCATTGTATGGTTAATAAAATGGTATGAATCATTGTATCGAGCCGGCAATAATATATCATTAAGTGCAAGTGCGCTATTATTCATCGTAAAATTATCGATGAATCATTTTTGCCAGGTCTGATGGAGTACAATGAACGAAAGAATGATTGATAAATCGCACTCGTTGAATTTTATGGAGGAATCGTGACAATCTATTCGAGAAAATTAGATCAAGGATATCCAGGTTGGAAACAAGGATTGAAATTATATAACGAGGATAATAAATTATTGATATTTTTTTGATTATGATCAATTATATCGTACAAAAATAAATTAATCAATTGGAAATTAAAACATACGAGGAATTTTTTTTCAGAAAAGTATTTTATTTCTCGTGCAATATATTTATTTTCATCGAATTGGTTTTATTTATATACACGACACGATTGATATATAATTTTATTCGTTAACAAAAATATCTATCTATTTTTATTATTAAAATCGATATATTAAAAATTGATAAAATTTAATGGATTTATTTCAGGAATAGTTAAAATTATTAGAGAAAAAAAAATTATAAAAAATATTATCAAAGCATTAGATCGATAAATTATTTGCTTTGATTTTTTATTTTATTTCGATTTCCATTCATTTCACGTTATAATTTTTTTCTCAATCGTACACCAATTTTAAAAATAATTTTTTTTATAATAAATAATTTTTTTTATAATATTTCAGAGCAAATCATCCAGATCCAAAGAAAATCTGAAACGAATCATTATCGTAAGAAATTCATATTCTTTCTAAAGTAACTCAGATTCGTTTCGCCTTTTTATGACACCATATCACACAAAACTCTCTCGAAACATCAATTTAATGAAAGAAAGTTTTAATGAAAATCCATAATGAACCTGACATCCACTCAACAATATTTCATCAATCTCTTTCCAATCAATTTCTTCTAATTTTCATAAATATTGCCTCATCAAAATAACGACAGTTCCACTTTCAATTTTTCTTTCTCCTCTCTAGAAAAAAGAATATCATAAACTAAAATATAAAATATAAAATAATCCTATCTTAAAAATCATAATTCTCCGATATCCAAGAAGCCGAAGAGACAATTTCACTCGAACCTTGCTCGGTCATCTGAACAGTTCCATTCTGAGGCGTGAAATTCGAATCTGATGCACTTTCAAATTCATCCTCGTTGTCAGACTTATCAAAATCGCTCAACGAATCAATCCTCCCGTCCTTGAAGTCAAACCTGTCTTCGCTTTTGACGAATGGAAACATCGACTCGACCCCTTCTTCCTTATTCTCCTTCGTCTCTCCATCGATCGATCCCTCTCCCACGGTATCATTCTTCAGATCTTGGCTCTTTGGATCTTCTTTCTTTATATTAACGTCAACCTTCTCAGAACGCTCTTGTTTTTTCACGCTCTTCACAGAAGACAGCTCCCCCTTGTCCTTTGCCTCGTTCGCTATTTCATTCGCTCGACCCCTCTTCCTTCCTTTCGAACGATGCCCCACTGTTCCAGTTTTACTCCTCGAGGTGTCCACGTCGTTCACGCCGTTGACAGGTTTATTCAGGTCCTTCAAGTTAGAACCTCCGTTCCCCTTAACATCTTTATCTGTCGATTTCTGATTTCTCCTGCGAGCTATTCTAGTCGCTGACGCTGTGGCGCTGGTCGAAGAAATAGATTTTGCGACGTTAGTTGTTGATTTCTGCCTTCGACGAGCTCGATCGGCTTCAGTGACAGTCTTGGTTTCCACGGTAGGGATAACAATCTTCGGCCTCCGCCTTTTCTTGCTCCCTTGTTTCGTGGAATTCTTATTTCCCCGACTCTTGACCACAGTTATTCCGGACCCGGGATCGTTCGAGTTTCTACTTTCGAACGATGCATCGGCAGAATTAGTTACAGTTCTCGATTTTTCCTTGTTCTTCCTACTTGGGGCCAAGGTCACGTTCTCAGGGACGATCGATCCTTTAGAAATCCCTCGAGGTTTAGTCATCCCGACTATCTTTTCCACGGAATGATCATTTCCCTCCTTTTTTCTTTCCTCTTCAGAATCATCTTCAAGGATCTTCTTGATCGATCTACTAATTTCTTCCGCGTTCGTCGTTCGATTACTCGCGTCCAAAGGTAATCTCACTTTCTCTGCGCTGTATCTGCTACTGTATTTCACTATCGGTTGATTCTCGCTACTGCTCCCCGCATTGTCGGAATACAGCCCGTCCCTATATCGATTATTGTCCCAAAATCGATATCTACCTCGAGGATAGATGTTTCTTCTTCGCGTCGTTGCGGAAATCTTTTCCTCCTCGTCGTCATTGTCCTCGTCGTCGTCGTCGAATCTCCTCATAAACCCTTTGCCTTTCCTCTCCTTTTCCTTCCTTCTTCTCTCTTCCCTCGCCAAACGTTCTCTTCTTTCCCACGGATACTCGTATTCCCCGTTCGATTTGCCACGATTACGCTTCTTCCTTCGTTCATCCTCTTTGTCTCTGTACCAAGGAAACACGTATCCCTCTTTCTCCTCCCCGCTCCCCTCCGTCTCCTCGGAGCTTCTCCTTGGACTCGATCTCTTGTAATCGGGGAACGGGGGGTGGAAGAAGGCTGGCTTGTTCACTCGTGGTCCGAGATCACGGTATTTCTCATCCTCGAAATTCTCCGCAGGGGAGGATGGCCTCGACGCGTAGCTGAAGAACGTTCGATCCTCCTCGATCGAAACACTTTCCTTGGACGCTGGAGCGCTGTTTTCTTCCGACGATTCTGTGCTCGATTCGAGTTTCGTCATCGTCCCTTCTCTCTCCGACGATTCTTCGTTGGAGAGGAACGAAGGAGGGAAAGTGTTCGAGGTATCTTCTTTTCCCTTCTTCTTCCCTGTTCCGTTAATATTCATCTCGAACTTGTTGGAATCATTGAACGAGTACGGTATTTTGAAATCCTCGGAAGACAGGCCCACGTGTTTCGAAGGATCGGCATCTGAGAAACTTTTTAACTTGAAGAAACTCGAGGATGTTCGCGGACTCAACGTGGTCGTTGTTTCGTCTTCTTCGTTCACGTTCTCGTACACCGCGTAACCGTTTTTCGTTTCGTTCGCGGTTTGCTCGTTTGAACCGTTGATCGAATCTCGTTTGGAATGATCGAGACTATCAGAGACATTCGCACGATCATTTTTAGCTTCGTCGATCGAGTACGGTGCCTCGCGGCTTTCTTTCGCGATTATTTCTTGATCGTCAAATTCAACGATCTTTTCTGTGCTCGCTTCTCTCAAATTGATTTTATTGTTCGAGGAAGAACTTTCTGTAGTAATTGAAATTTCATTCGGAGCAATTCTTTTCCTAATATAATTATACCTTGGCTCTCTTCGTCTACCGTCCATCGTCTTCGTTTTATTCCCAAATTTTCCAACTCTCCTTATTTCACCTTTCGGTTTCAAATATCTTATCCTGTCGTTGATCGTGTACACGATTCTCTGTGGTTTTTCTCTATCGTTATTTCTCGTAGCCTTTCTCCTCGAATCTTTCCGAAAATTTTGATTATTTCGATTGGTTAAATTTTGCCTCGAATAATAATTCTCCTTCGAACTTACTGTTTCTGTTTCATCTTCTTCAAATTTCTCTTCGCTAACATCCGTCACGTCTCTTTTATAAATACGAATCTTCCGTTTCACGGTTCTAATCACAGGTTTATAGATTTGAACCCTCGGCCTACCCTTCTGCGGTACTCTAATCCTTTTGTAGACGCCTCTCTGTCTGTTTCGATAGAATTTAGAAATCATCGATTCTTTATTATTCTTCGCATCGTTAAAATTATTCGAACGATGATCGACAGGATTCGCGAACCCGCCACCCTTCTCTTTTCTCTTACGATTTGCCAAACTTTTCGCGGAAGAATTCGTCTTTACATCGTCGTTCTTCACATCCATCACAGTAATCTCATCCTGGGATGCTCCAGGGATCGTGGTCACCTCGTAGACTTGGTACGAATTAGCCAAATTCTTGATCGTACCCATCACATCCTCGTAGACTTGATTCTGATAAGGTGTGTACAACGACGATATCTTGCTCGCAGAGGCGACAGCAGCACGGTTTCTCTCGCTTTTCTTCCCCTTTCCCCAATTTCCAGCTCGAACATTAACATTAGAACCTTTCGCGTATACGATTCTCGACGACTGAGCCGAATAATCCCTAGGTCTCTTCCTCGTTCCTCCTCTTGGATAATTGTAACGAGTTCGTGCTCTCTTCGGATTCCTAGAAGCGGCGTAACCCTGTTTTCGAGGTTGACGATAATTCTCCGGCCTCCTGGACGGTTTCTGTATCACGAACTCGTCGTTCTCCTTGGGGAACATCATGATCCTCGATGCAAATTGCTTGGGATCTATCTCGGCCACGGGGACCGGATCCTCCACCTCCTTCTCCAGGAACAACGGATTGTCGAACGGATTTTCGTCGAAGTATTTCGACTTGAAACAGTCGAGCTTGTCCCCCAAGCCTCTGAGGCGAGGGAGATCCCCCTCGGTTCCTCGATCCGCCACTGGCTCCTCCTTCTTAGGTGGAACGTTCAGGTTGGCCTCTATCTCGTCGCAGTGCTTGTAATTATCCCTCGAATTGTAAAATTCCATTGCACCATAAGTTTTCGTGGGTACTCTCTCGGGATTTATCGCGTACTTCAACGCAGACGCAACTGGTATTTGTTCGTTCTTGTAGAAAGGATATTTCTCTTCGTCCAATGTCGCTTCCGTGGTCATCGTAACGTCATCGTTATTGTCATCCTCTGTCAATTCTTCCACGTAATCGAATTCTGGAACCTCGACCTCGACCTCGACTTTCTCTTCGTTATTCTGTTGTTTCTCAGTTTCTTCGTTGAAACGAGCGTTTATTTCTTCGTCCACGACATCTTCTACCACTTTCGGGGCTTCGTCCAGTAATTTTGCATGCTCTTTTAATCCGTGTTTTATTTCAGACGTTTCGTCTAATAATTCCTCATCCTTGGACATTCCGTCCAACAACTCTCGACGTTCCCTTGATCCATCATTCACAGATAGATCCTCATCAACTTCACTTTTGACTTTCATCACCTTGGATTCTTCTTCATTTTCATTGAATCGAAAATTCGTGTTTCCTTGTACATTTAACGATTCGTTGGACGTATTTAACCCATCAATTTCCATCTCAAAATTCTTCTTTCCTTCCACCAAATCGGTCGCGTTTCCTTTCTTCCTTTCGTCGTCATACATCAACGCCCTCGAATCACCTTCCAAGCCTTCTCCCCTCGCACCGCTTTCTCTTTCCACGCCACGCGACCCTTCCCCGTGTCTCGATTTCTTCTCCTCGAACCGTTCCGCCCGCGATTTATTCAGAGCAGGCCCCACTCCCGGCCCAACGAGCGGAATCACTTTCTGCGGCAAATTTCTCTCGTCCCAACTATTTTTCCCTCCTCGTTCTATTTCACCCCGATTCGACACGCCGTCACTCGCCATCGATCCGCCTTTCACAACAATTCCGTCATCCCCTTCTTCTGCCGATCTTCTTTCCCGCCTTTTTCCACGGATTCCACCGCCGCCATTTTGACTCCACACCTGGCCGAGGTGTCTCGCTTTCGAGTTTTTCGCGCGCCCCGATCTGTCTCCGTCACGACTCGCGTAATAATCTGTCGATTCTTTGCGCCAGATCGGATCGTTTCGCAACGACGGAACCATTCGCGCCAAATCGTACGGATTTCGATCGAACGGAAATCGTTGAGACGGCCAATCGTCGTAGATTCGTGTTTTCAGATTTTTGGGGAAGAAATTGCGAGGAAACGGATTCCAATCGACGTATTTGGCGTTGATCTCGTGTCGATTTCGCGAATCGAAGTTGTAGTAACGATTTTTGGGTATTTTTTGGGGGGGAAGTGGAGGTCTCATTTCTTTTATCTTGTCGTTCGATGGAGAAAGAAGTTTGTTTCGTTGTTGATTCTTCAATTTATCTTCGTTTCTCACGTGCATCAAAACTTTCATGTAATTTTCGTTCATTGAGGCAATTTTTGGCACCGTGGTATCGATCGCTCGTTCGTCTACAGTGTTTGACGGTTTCTGGTTTTTCGAAGATTCGAAATTTGACTTTTTTGGCTTGTGCCTGATTGTGATCTTGTAACGGGGCTTGCGATTGAAATTGAAAGAATTTAATGCTGGGTTGAAGGGAGGATCGTCGAAATCGTTCTTCTTAAGTTCTTCGGTATCGTCCAGATTCCTCTGAGTATTCGAGAACAAACTTCCTTCCTGATCTAAAATAAAAGAAGCTTGCGTCGTGTATCCTTCGTTGGAATTAATCGATTGCCAAAATTTGTTCGTATTTGCATCATCTAAAGGTAATAATCGATTATCTTGTCCATTAATTTTCGAATATTCCGAATCGATCTGAGACGTTTGATCTTGGACAATTGGTCGTTCAGTGAAAATTCCAGACTCGATCATTGGAAGAGACGTCGTGATTTCTTGATAAACGGAATATGGTAGAAGATTTCCCACCCGTGACGAAGCTTGTAAATTATTTGGGCTCAAAGTTGTTGATTCCAGAATCAATGGAAGTTCTGTCGTAGTCACTTGATTTTCCCTCGTTTTAAAATAATTCCAGAAGAGTTGACTGTAGCTGATAGTCGTTGGTTCCTCCCGAATACCTTCCAAATTGATCGAATCAACATCAGACGAAGAATTTTCATCAACCTCGTACCTGTACGGTTCCAAAGACTGTTCAGCCCAATTTTCCAAATTTTTTCTCAAAGTTGTAACCTCTAATCCACGATCTGTGGCATCCTCGTTCATCTTCCTCCTCCTGTTAATTTTTCTCTTGTAATCATCACGTTTCCTCGATTCACCCAAGTCTTCTCTACCACTCTCTATCCTTCCTTTCCCCAATTTACTTATCTCGATTCCCTTCTCTTCAGCTTCTCTTTCTATATCCTTCTGCAATTTTTCTCTTCCCTTCTCAGCGACAAACTTTGGATCCACGAAACCATTTATTTTCGTGCTCGTCTCGTAACGATCACTGTTATCCTGTATCTCTTCAGATCGAACCTTTCCACTTTTCTTCGTATTTCTTTTACTTTCCTCATCGTTCTCATCATCATAATCATCCTCGTTCTCAGACTTTCTCTTAACATCCAATTGATCGTGAAGCTTTCTGTCGTATCCTTCTTTAAAATCAGCATCCCTGACGTGTCCAGCATGATCGTAAGCCGAGTCCTCATACCCTTCCTCGGTGTACACAGTGTTCACTTTAGTATTTCTCACCACTTCCCTCAATCTCGCCGCGTTTGCCTTCTCCTCGTCGGATTCTGCATTCTCTATCGCCTTCTTTCGAGGCAATTTTCTATACGTGTCGATCTTCCTCACCTGGGCGTACACTTTTCTGGGTACAAATTCTAGATCGATCTTTTTGTCCTTGGCCACCTTGGCCCAATCGCCCGGAGCAACGTATTTAGGCTTCGTCGGAACGTTCCTAGACTCTTCGTGGTCCGAGTAAGGTATGACGTGGTCGGGTGGGCCTTCCGGCTCTTCCTCTTCCTCCGAGGAAGAGGAAGAAGAGGAGGAATCTTCTGACTCGTCATCCGATGGATTTTTAAGCCTGTTGCGCACCATTGTCTCGGACGATTGAAGAGGATCTTTCTGAGGAACGACGACTGATTCATCTTTGGGGACGATGGCCTGCAGTGGCTTGCTGTCGTTTCTCGGATCTCGATCAGAATTGTATCCATCCAACTGCACCGATTTCCCTTGAGAGGCGAAAACCAGCAACAATATTAACAACACTTGATTCATCTCGTTATTGCGCGTTTCCCATTGCACGATCAATTGTTGTCACATTGAATAATTGCAAAAAGCATCACTGTATATTTCTTATGTCACCACACAGATAATGATAAAACCGTCGATTCACGGGAGGAATATTTTTGGGAGAGTTGAAAATAATTAATAAACGGGGAGATGCATATTTCTCAAAATTGAGAAAATTCCATGAAGATAAATTCGTGGAACGAATTCTATCTTTTATCCGAATTTGAATACGTGTTTCGAATATCGATTTCCAATAATTTTCGATTAGGATCTTGCGTCGAACTGCACTCGGCACGGTCCACCTGGTCTAATTTATATTTTCCAGCGGAACGGAAAGGCAGAAGTAGGGTTTGAAGCGTCACGTTGTTCACGGGACCGTGCAGAAGCCGAAGCGATAGAAGCGATTCTGTCACTCTCGATTGAGCCCCTTGAGATGGATCGTTTCACCGGAGAGGGGGAAAAAAATAAAGAAATTCCAGTGGATCGCGCAGGGTATCGGTTAATCGTATGGATACTTTTTTTCTTTCTTTCTTTCTTTTTCTTTCTTCTGAGCCACTTTCTGCGGATTTTCGTTTAAATTGGATCGCACGACACGCTTTATTTCATGCTTTTCTGTCCACTTTCGAACGAATGTGACGAATATAGCATGAACATTAATCGGAGAATCTTGTCTTTTCGTTTAATTAAGAATTCTTTGCCACCAGTTGTACGAGTGATTAATAAAAAAATTACGAATTAGAAGTTTCTATTATTTATTTTCCTCGATGATACTCTGATGAAAATATTAAATAATTTACTTCTAATTTACGTACAATGTTTCCAATCGATCGATAGATATTACAGAAATAGAATTCTTTAATGAATAAATTATTCTCGGTAATTATTATTACATTCAATTCTAATTCGATGCAAACACCGATCCTCTGAGATTATTATTGAATATTTATTGAGGACGCGAGTGGCCTCGAAACCAGTGAAAAAGAACAAAGTTTCTTTAATATCGTTATAATCGTGTATTTCCTCTGCGTTCATATTTAAAAATAATTGAAAAAAAAAAAGAAAGAAAAGAACGTGGAATCTTGAAGAAACAATGGATCAAGTTTGAATTTCATTGTTAGCTTCGTTTTTTTAGAATCAAACGGCTCTCGATAACGTTTCATCCGGAGGCAGCGAAGCGGAGAAAACTGTGGCTCGGGAGACACGGTTCGCGGATCGACGCGGAAAGGCCTGGTGCAATTGCCTCCGCAGAAGCTTGGCAAGCGAAACAAACGATTTACAGACGAGCGAGCTAAGCGAAACGTGCTCTTGAATTGTGGCCAGCACAACATTCCCCCCGAAATTAACGTTAACATCATCGTAATTGGCCAAATCAACACCGAGTTTTCTATAATATTTTACGTGCCACGAATAATCCCAAGAGTGGAAATAATTTACAATGTCACGTTTAAAATATTGTAAATAATACATACAAAGTTTAATAGAAATGATTTGCAGAAGGAATGATTATTAAGGAACGAGTATTATTGTGTAAGAGGCGATAGTGAGATAAAAAGTAGGAGGTGTTTAGTAACAGGGATAAAGTTCCTTCTTGGTGGAGAGTAATGCAATTTTAATAACAAAAAAAGAAAAGGAATTGGCCGAGTTGAATTATTTATTTGATCGTTCACGGAATTAACATTTTATAATAATAATAAGAATCATTTATATAATATAAATAATAAAAAGTAGAGAGTAATAAATATACGATAAAAATTCGAGCGACTTATTACTTAATGTGTTCTCAATTGCACCTGCCCAACAATTGTGGTTCTATGTAATTACTTATACGGGTGTTAAACATCCACTACCGTTATAATTATAATACAATGAGTGACGATGAACGTGATTTCAACGAGAGCATCGACGAGATATCTTTATCTATGATGCTGTATATTCATATAACGTAATACCACGCATCAAAAATGATTTGAACATGATCTGCTGATTGCGACGGATACATTGTTAATTTAATTTCAATCGAAATTTACAATTTTTCCTTTATTTCCTTCATTCTCGAATACGGAGAATAATTTAACACGAGTTAAAAAAATTTCCAGTAGTTCTCAAGATGAAAAGCTACATTCGTGAAATGAAGCATCGTTCGCTATAATATTCGAACACGAATACTTTGTAAGATCAACTATGAAACTACGAAGCTGCGAAATATAATATCCAATTTCTCGATATTATATACTTTCGCTTCTACTTGGTCGGGAAGAAACAAAAGATCAGGTACTCCGAAATACGGGGGGACGGCGTTCAGGACGCGATCATCGGTTTCCACGAATTGGAATCGTTTTGTCCGGACATCGAGGTGGTTTCAGACGACTGCAACTGCATCGCCTCCGGTCTGAAAAAATCGATAATCGGATGGTAATTGTAATTGACGCGCCTCTGCGGCTCCTGGTACTCGTCGTCGAAACCGCCATTTTGTAGCCTCGACGTGGCGTCCATTTCCAAATCGTACGGTTGACTATATCTACGCATATTCACGATCTCTTATTTTTCTTTCTTTCTTTTCTTTTCAAATAAAAACCCTTTCCCTTCCAACAACACCGTTAATAACATCGCAATATAATACCTGTTTAAAATGGTGCTATTCACAGTCTCGGTATGATCTTCGATGTGAGACTCTCTTCTGTAAGGTGGTCTACTTGGAGGGGCCCTGTTCGGTCTGGATTTCAATAAAGGCCCAGTGTATCCCGGTGCTCTGGTATTCGGCGCATGCTGTTGGGGCAATTTATCGAACGGCCTCGAGCTCGTAGCCGAAGGTTTCTTGTTCTGTCTCGTTCTTACAGGGAGCGTGAACGACGTCGACGGTCGACTCGGCGCAGTCTCTATCCCAGGCTTCTTGCCGTTCGAGGCTGGAAAATTGCGGATGCACGTTTTATCCCCGAGCAAATCTTTGGAAAGATCGATTTTCTTTGTTCAACACGCACCGACGGAATCGAAATTGCTGGATGAAATAAACTTGTTGAAATAATTCAGCTTCGAGGACGATTCCTCGAAATCGTCTTTCTGCTCGCTGGTGATGAAGTCGGAGCCGGGGAAGGATTCCTTGATCCTAGCTGGTTGATCCTTTTGATGAGGGGGGAAGATTTCCGCGTAACCGTGCACGTGACAATTGCAGCAAGTTGGCACTTTGAAAATGTCCATGTGCAGGCCCAACTTGTTGTCCCACGTCAGAAGCCTGTGATAATTGTACACTTGGGAGCAGGAAGAACGATAATTTTCGGATATGAAAGCGCAGCTCGCTTGTGGATTCCTGAAAAATGGAATTTTTAAGATCAATCTTCTTCAATTGATTCTCTCTTTTTTTAAATATTAAACGAAGAATGAATATTTTATTGATGAATCGTAGCGATTGGTCACAATCGATTCTACTTGCTTGAACTCGACGCCACAAAGAAGATATTTTGTTTAACGACGTGTAACAGAGTAGATATTGAATTTCTGAAAGTTAGAGCGAGGATACGTGGATAAATTTTACCGGACACGAGAAAGTGATTCGATTCAAAATAAATCAACGGAACGAATGATCGAGGCAACGCTCGCTTCTTCGACTGACCAAATACCAAGTTTTTGCTTCCTATTGCTAACCGTGACCAAAGAGTTTAACTTGTAAATCGATGAAAATATCGTGCCGGATTATATTGATTTTTACGTAACAATCTCGTACAAATTGATCCAACTTACGAGCATTTCTCTAATCGCAATGTTTGCGTATGCTCCCCGGTGTTTATTATGTATTTCCAAACGCCGGAAGCAGCTCTTGCCAATTGCGGACGCGCGTATTTGATCACCGATGGACACGTGAAACCCTCCTCCACATTTTCGAACGATGGATTCAAATCCGATCTCCTAAAATTGAATAATAATTTAAGATATAAAAGAATCGAACATTTCGATAAAATTCGATTAGATAAAATAATAAGATATTTATAAAAATTATCGAGAGTATTATTCGGCGTTACACCGCTGTCGACGCAGTTGCCATTCACCAGGGGCCATATATATGCGTATATATTTCACTAGCGTGTAATTACATTGCAGTCTTACCTTCTAATTTCGTTATTCTCGTACCGATTCTCGAATTTACTTTCCAGAGGCAATGCAACAGGAAGAGTCTCGGCGGAATCGTCAAAATCTTGCGACTTGTAGTCGGTCAACAAAGCGGCGATCATCTCCTTGTTGCTCCTCAAACTTCTCGCGATGGCCTCGCTGAAAATGATTAATGATTAACGTGATATAAAATGAATTAATTCAAAGATAAATATTCGACTCTTCCAAACAACGATAATCCATGTCTGACGATTCGAACGAGATCGAAACAATTGGTTACAAAACGTGGAGAAAAGGAAAGGAAAGTCGATCGTACCTTTCATAACTTGCTCCCTCATCTTCGAACCCGTAATTTCCTAATTAAACGGCGATGTTTATGGGAATACGAAAGTCGAAACCAGGATTGTGCAATTCAAACAATTCGAATTACAGGAAAGAGAAAAAGAGAGAAAGAGAGAGAGAGAGAGAGCGCTTTCTTCCGCTTTATTTAACGAGTTACGTTTCTAACGTTCATTGTGAGACGACTAATTAACTAACGAATTATTGTCGTTCATTCAGAGAAAGTTTAACTTTTGAACGGGAATTAAATGGATTAATTGCGTAATAGTAAATAG
The DNA here is from genome assembly GCF_003254395.2 of Apis mellifera. Lineage (NCBI taxonomy): Eukaryota > Metazoa > Arthropoda > Insecta > Hymenoptera > Apidae > Apis > Apis mellifera. The sequence goes on from NC_037649.1 coordinate 7,118,755, forward strand.
AGAGAAGGAAAGTGGAAACGCAAGCAAAACTTACTGTGGATAATCAACAGCTTCCAGGCAGACTGTCTTCGTGAAGAAAGTGCATTCGTCCTCGCTTGGATCTCGTTTTTTCGTTTCCGTGGGTCGTCTTAGATTGGGTCTTATCAGAGATGGTGATCTGGATAGATCTGCGAATTGTTTTTTTTTTTTTTTTTTTTAATCGAATGTTACAGCATAAAATTGGAAATCGTCGATGGAATTTTTATTATTATTTTATTCGTCTCAATAACCTGTGAAAACGTTCCTTCGATTTAACGGTGCTGGTCTTCTCGGTGGTGGTCGATAACTGGGTCGTTTCCTTAAATTGGGCCTTACGATTTTCAATTCTTGTGGCTGTAAATAAATAATACCGTGAAAAAGAAAATATCATCTATCGAGATAATTTTAATTAAAATTCTTTCTAGTGAAATTGTGAGGATAATCATATCGTTTAAGTAGATTCTTCATTTCTCTTATTGGACGGACTTATATATAATTTCAATTTCAGTTTATCGGCGGAGAAATCTCGATCAACAACGCTTAACAACGCGTGTCAACTCGTATACATTTTAACCTGATTTCTGATTAACTTTCCTGAGAGGAAAGTCTCAACATCGTATGAGAAATTTACATAGGTTTTTGATCCTTATGAGAATTACGAACAGCAACGATGATAAATACATATCGCTGATAAAGATTTCTTCCGTGAAAGTGTTCCGTGGAGGAAAATAAATAATCCTATCGTTTCGAATAAATAAAAGTTTTCCAGTGGAGAATTTTACGGATCAGAAGAGACGAAGAAATGTGTAATGATAATCGTGTTCTTTCTGGACTATTAAACTTCATTATTTTTAATTAAATCGTTTACTTTATATACACGTTCTCTATTCGAAGAACGTCAGGTATTGCAATAATTTTAGAAATCCGTGAATAACGGTGAATACGGTTTCATCCTAGGACGGATTTTTGCGAGTAAAGTTAAAGAGCAGAAAGTTGGAGGCCGAAAATAATTATATGGAATGGCGCTCGTATGTGACAAAATTGTACGCCTTGATGTGATTTACGATAGAAAGGGGCTCCAAACGTCTGACTTTCTAAGAGTGTTTCCCAGTAACGAGGCGAACAGTCGTCGATCTCTCGTACGAGATACAATGATATCGGCTATGGAAGAAATTCTTTTTATTTTTAAAAAGAATTTCAAGATTCAGAAATTTCCTCCACGTAGGGGTTGAACGTTGAACCTTGTACGGTCACAAACCTGATCGAAGTTAGATCACCGCGATGCTACTCGATATTTACGGTTTGCACGAAACGAGTCACTTTCCCTTACAAGGTGTTGAAACTTCGTAGATGAACAAATAAAACATTCATCTTAAGCCGATAAAGGATGCAAGATTTATAATCATCGCGTCATCAGCCACGCGATCAGAAAAGGGTCAGTTGCATAGAAAGAGAATGGAGAATAAACAAGTACTTTTCTCTACTTTGTAAATTTTTGTTCTAATTTGACAATTAATTCACCTCGGGTAATTCTTCCACCGTTTCCTCGTCACCAGTGGCATCATCAGACACGATCTTGACAATGTCCATGCTCCTCGACAGAACGAGCTCCCTGCTGCCATTTTGTCGGGTTCCGTTGCTCAGCAGGGCACGAACCTTTTCCAATCTCTATCGAATTTGATAGAAAAAATACATATTTCTTTTTTTCTCATCTCTAAAATAATTATTCTCCAAATTACACGGTTTCGAATTCATTTTTATTACACCGTGAAAAAGGTATAATAAAATTCGAAGAGAATCAGAGATACAATTTCTCTAATAAACATGGTATAGGTGAATCTGTACAAGTATCCTTTCACGTTTCCATCAATGATAAATTTTAATTGCAATTAATCTGGCCAACTGGACGTTTATGCGTTACTTAAGAAAGTATTTAGAAATTTATTTCACTCACGCCCTCTCGTACTTGATCCGTCCTGTTTTTAAGATCGTCGCTCATCAACGCGACATTTGTCTCGTTACTTTCTTTACGATCATTATCGAGCTTTTCCTTTGGATTCTTCTTCTCTGCCCTCACGTCGATCGAGGATAGTAGCACGAACGCCTGAAAAATAAAGACGAATCTTATCGTGTCGAAACTTTTCCGCGCGTTTTATTAAATATATTATCCATCTTCTCGCGTGATCAATTACATTTTCACCCGACGAATTAATTTAACTTTCCACAACGTTCTATATCACGCTTTCTATGCTATGCGTGGTGTTTAGATTTCGATTTCCATTCAAACGTAATAAATGATGAAATTGCGCTCGGAGAAGAGCAAGGTTTTTGAAATTAAAATTAATCCTATCCCACGATTCTTTCCATTTTTTCCCCTTTCCTTTTCTTTTTCTCCTTTTTTAGTTTGAAAAGACATTTTGAAAGGATAAAATGTCGATTAATTATCTCTATTGACTCCCGTCGTAAAAGTTTGTTAATTCAATACAAAATTTTAACCGTGGACTATGAAATTTTACGCGAGTGATCGTAAATTTTTATATTTCCCATCAACGATTGATTTAAGCCGGGCAAACCACACATATGAATATTAATTGCAAACGTTAAACCAAACGTTAAAACGTTTACAGATTCGTAAACATAATTAATATTTCCTCCTTTCATTCATTCCTTCATAAAACACGACTTATTAAATATGATATAATGATATATTTATTTAAATAAAGGAAGAGAATATTCATAATCTTTTTTCCTTTTCTTTTTTTTTTTTTTTTTTTACATATACAACAATATATCACTGTGTATTGCTACTTCCAGATGAACAGAACCTATAATTAATTTCTCTTTTTATTCCATACTAAAGTTACAAAATTCATTCGAATGAATAGATTTTTCCCTTTCCTTCGTCTCTTAATACATTAAATCACGTATCATTTTCAGATGAACAAAACCTGTAATTAATCCTTCCTCCCTCCCTTCCACAGAATTTGTTGAATGAAGCTTATATAAACGAGGGAAGAGAACGTTACTCATTCAAAGAGTATTTCTCTTCCGTTTTTTTTTGTTCCTTATCTCGTACAAATGATCCTTTCGCTCTCATCATTCGCAATCATTGTAATCGAATAAAACTTTCCAGACACAATGGCGCGATTATTCCCGTTATATCGAGGAAAGAATTGATCGCGAAAGGAAACGTATAGGCGAGCTTCTGGATCTCGCGGAAGGGATATCTCGATCTCGGATGGAAACGTTAATTCCCCTCAACCGGAAGTGGACGTTGTAACGTGACGGCGCGTAACACTCGTGAAATCGTTGTGAAAACGCCGAGCGGGGCACGTGTCGATCTCGAGTGAAATTACGCCGATTTTTCGCCGAACTGAGAAATGATAAAATAGCGGATACGATTCGTCTAGTACAGGTGAAAGTCGCACGTTTCGAATTGGAATGGATAGTTTCCAGAAAAAAAAAAAAGAAGAAGAAGAAGAAGAAGAAAAAATTGACTGTGCGTGCATTTAACAAGAATTGGATACGATTAATAATTTTGATTGATGATGAATTATTCGTACGTGAAATTCTTCTCGTTTCGTGATTTATTTAAAATTTGATACAGGTGAAATGGAAATTCTGTCCTCTAGGATATTCGAGAGAAAGAGTAGTCATTTTTCGACGAGTAGAATTTCTAATAAATTTCGTTTATCGAATATTTATGGAATAAATATTAAATCGATGACAATCGGGTGCATAGGATCTATAATACTTTCCATTTATCAAGTTTACCCAATTCCCTTGTGTTTGAATTTGAATGAATGGTTGTGTAACTTTCACGTTGATGCAGGATCTTGGACAGAATAGTACTTTCTAAAATATAAATTTCTTAATAATATCACTCACCTGTTCACAGTATCGAGTGTCAAATGATATTATCCTAAATGATATCATCCTCAAAAAAGAAATCATAAAATCTTGACACGAAATATAATAAACATTACACTTTCAAATTATATCTCGTAACAATTGATTATTTTCAATGTTATACGTATCTTCTTCTGATTATTGACTGTTATTCATTCACGATTTCTCTCGTATTGATATTATAGATCGTATCGCATAGATCATGGGTGGTCTCACAAAAGTGATCCAAGATCTATCTAGGTTTACATGTAAAGATACTCATATACTATCTTGCATTGTATCATTTATCTGAAAGATCAAATATGCTTTGTACAGCATCAGTTTCTTATCAACTAACAATTCCATTATCGTGTTATTTGTCCTCTCGATAAGAATATATCTCCACTACTACTACTACTGCTACTCTATTATTCCTATACAGAGATTCGAATTTTCTCGAGGATCAGGATTGGAGAACGAAACGTTAACGTTGCCAATACGGAAAGTGGAAGATGTAACGAGACATGAAAAGACTCTCGCGATCGTGTTACATGAAATAACCATAAACGTAGAAATTCCAACATATCCTCTTCTTCGTTTGCAATCGGCGGTGACCTAGTAACCATGATGCTCAACAAGAGGAGGAGGAGGAGGAGGAGGTACGATTTCACTGTGAGTGATCTTTTTTTTTTCTTCTTCTTCTTCTTCTTCTTCTTCTTTTTTCTCATATCTAGGATGTTCATCAATTGTTGGCAAATAACGCACGATTTTCAGGATATTTTGTAACAGAGTTGCCGATTTTCACGATTATTTTTCTGAAACTCTTCTGTAACGCGTTTCCTTCTGTTATTTGATCAATATTTTTTGTTTTCCCTTTCATATCTTTACGAATTAGGGAATTAATGATAAATACAATAGATCTGTATGATCTATAGATTATACATAGGAAGTGAATAAAGAGGGATTTTTCAAATTCGATGTTAAATTAATACGCATCAAGTTGATGAAGATAAAGAATTATTATTATCTAAGGTATAATAACGCAATACATTATCCTCATTTTTGATTCTTTGAAATTAATTATATTATTATCAAGCTTGTAAACTTTGTAATTAGCTACGAAATCATCAACTTTCGCATTATAATATAACGAGTTAAATTTAGATGGAGGAACTTCGTTATTTAAATGCATGAATGAAAAAAATAATAATAATAGAATAATAAGAGAGACTTTCTATCAACGTACGCGTGTAAAGATCTTCTTTTATAAGATTTCCTCCGTGCAAGATCTTTTCTTCTTTTTCTTTATTACGAGTATCAACAGTGATAACGTTCTCCAGTTACAAAACTTTCTTGAATCTTAGATTATCATCGACAACTTTCACCATGCTTATCGATTTAAGATGTTATCCATTCGTGAATTATAAATCCGGATTTTATTGATATATTGGTATATTGGATATCGAATCTTCAATGAAACTTGATATACTAAATAATATATGTAATTATTGAATTCAATTCAAAAAGAATCATGTAATTTTTAAGCATGGAAAAAAGTTATAGAAATTAAATTATATTGTATATCTTATAATTCGTATTATTATTATTATTTTATAAATATCTATTTATTTTTGATAAAATTTGATCATACATTTTTTACAGAATAAAATTAAAGCAAATTGAAAATGTCATTGTAAAATTATGTCAACAATATTATATTATATTATATATTATTATTCACAAATTATTTATCACGTCATCTCACACATTTCTTTTTTTTTAAATAATCGCATCATCCAGGAATCATACGAGTAACGAAGCACCAACAAATACTTACACATAAATTGCATCCCATTATATGTAATTTTATCAATCAAACACGAGCCAATGACGAATAGAGAAAAATATGTATTTAAAAAAATCTAATTATCTGGCAGGATAGAAAACGAAGAGAAGAGTGAATTGATCGATCAAACGTGATAACGTAGAAAATCATTAATATGTTTCAATGATTTGGTATTTTTAATCTTCGATAAATTAGTTCTCACTAATACATGAGAGGGAATTCGAGACAATTAAGGGAATCTAGTTACTTTTCCTGGTTCCACTGGGTTACCAGATCAAGGCCACGCAAAGGTTGTTCCACTTTACATAAAGAGAACTACAGATGCGAGTTCGGCTTTTTTCTCTGACGACATTTCCTTTAAAATTTTGACAAAGAATTTGTAAGATTTTCGTTTATAGATTACAAGTTTGATAAACAATGGAACAAACTTAAAACGTGCAATATCAAATTAACAATTAATTATTAACAATTATTCGAATAATATATTTGTAAAGAATTTTTACTTAGAAATTTTTACTTAGAAATTTTTCAAGAAAGTATTACCTCTATGAATCGTTAATACAATTAATTAAAAACTTTTTTGTATCAATCATTTTTACAACGTATTTGTAATTCCTCGTTTATGCATCGAGTCCATGAAAGTTTCTCGTGATTATGAAAACACGGGATACATAAATTTCAATTAATCTCCGACAAATTGATGAAAGTAGAATTCGCAAATTGAAAATAGTACAACACCCACATATCAACATCTTCGTTAACAATAAATTAATAAAAATTGATAAATATATCTTACCACCGTGAGAAAAAGCAATCCTCGCGCCATCATTCTTCCCTCGCGCGATCTCTCATCAAAACCTTCCCTCTTCCTTCCAATCCACAAAACCACATTCACTATCACCACCAAATTATTTTGATCAATCCAATCGATACTCAACACAAAATATATTTCCAATTCTAATTTCTCCTCGAATCTCAATTCAAATTTATCCAGAACATCCCCTTCGGATCATTCGCCCTTAACTTCCTCTCAAAAAAGTGAAAACCAAAAAAATCTTCTAATTCCTTCAATCGCAGCCTCCCCTTTAACCAATTAATCAACGTTCCAGAGGTCTCCTAAGTCTACGAAACGGGCAACGCGATCGCGGAACAACGACGACGTTTCGCTCGAGAGGACGAAAAATTGTGCGCTCGTGGAGGCGCGCCGACCTCTGGATCCGGCCCGTGTACGCTCCTCGTCTTCATCAGATGGAAGGAGACGCGGTGGAGAAGAAGAAGAATCGCGGGCCCGATGCCTGCCCGCCGGCTCTCACGTGGGGATAATGTAGGAACGAGCGTGCCTCGGGTCCTGCGTGGTTCCCCCTTCGTCGAGCCGTGACCGAGAAAACCGGACGGCCGGATAAGCGTGTCGTGTATTTGGAGAGGAGGAAGAAGTCGGCCACTCGCGACCTCCTCTTCCTCCTCCTCCTCCTCCTCCTCCTACTCTTCGTCGACCGGATACGGCTTTAGTCGAGGGAAGTAAGGACAGAGTGGTGGTCCCCCGCGTCACCCTCGACGCGATGACACGTGACGTATTCGCTATACGCTATCCTCGCTCTTCGTTCCCTTCTCTTATCCCTTTCCCTTCTCTATAATTATTTTTATAGGATCAAAGGACGATTGTTGAGCACGATATTTTTAATAGTTTTAAGCAGTTTATAACGTTTATTTGATGTGTGTATGCAAGATCGGTCTGATTTCGTGGCGAGAAAGTTAGAGTAGTTTTTAGAAAGTTGGGTGTAATGCGTTAATCGATGTCGATGTACCGACATAGTAAATGTATAGAGAATTGATAAATATTCAAGTGTATAGATGTTAATGGACGATGATTATTATATTTGTGAAATATAGCGCTCCATATTCTCCAGTGTAAATAAACTTTCTTCTCTTGCACGGCCTCGGGATTCGTTTTACATACGTTTCTAATGGCGCATATCGATAGAATCGGAGGGTGAAAGCGAGCAATCGTTTCCGAATCGAACGGTTTCGAGTTAAATCCGCGATCAACGTTCGTCACTCTCTTCGCATGAAGGTTTTCGAAGGAAGTTTCTAAAGTATTCAAGATTCGTTGTAGTTTGTAATTGGTAATATCTTGCATGAAAATGAACGGTTAATGCAATATTAAAATTGTGAATAAAATTATGATTAATTTGCGATAAGAGAATTAATTTTAGATTGATCTATTATTGACGTAAGTAAAACTCGAATTTTCTTTATACATTTATTATTTATAGAACTTTTAGTTAAACTATTATGTTTTAGGTGTAGGATGTATCGAAAACTAACTATAATATTCACACAATGATTTGAAAAATTCAATATAAATTCACAACAATGACAAATACATTAAAAATTTCAATAATAAAATTGATATGGAAAACATATTTAAAAATTACGAATATAAAATTTCGACGAGGAAATTATTAAAAACATAAATTCTCAAAGAAGTATGTAAAAAAATGTATGTAAAGGTAAGAATAAAAGGGATAAATATTAGAATTAAATAAACTGGTAAAAAAATGGTAGAAAAATTAGTTCCTGCAAACATATAATCAAAATATGATAAGTACGCAAATGTAAGTATATAACAGGTAAGTTAAATAATTCATAAAATTTATTACATAAAAAAACCTTAAATGTGCCATCTCATATAGAAGTATATCCTCCTACTATAAAATCGATAAATTGATTAAAAATTATTTTACAAACTATTTTGACATTAGATTAGGAGAATATACTTCTAAAAGAGATGGCTTGCGAAATTTTTTGTAAAATTATTGATTATTTATATTAATTTAGTAATTATTCGATCCTCGCTGAGAGTTTCGTGGTATTCCACAGAATTCTCAGCAAGGATCGAAAGATCGATACAAGAGGGGGCGTGTGTCGATCTAATAAATTTGAATAGGTAGCGACGTCGGTGTGGCCCCGGCGTCGCTAAAAACATTTGGGGGTCACTTCACCCTCCAAAAAGTACTAAAAAAAAAAAGCGCGGGGAACACCGGAAATGTACAAAAACAGATTCCGGTGCTCCCGTAAGGCGCAAAGCAGGCCACCGTGGGGGTTTTAGCCGGTAAGAGTCCGGCACTACCTCGGCCTCTCCCCCCAGGGAGGCCGAGGTGTCCTATGAGGATTTCCCCCACGTAAAAAAAAAAAAAAAAAAATTGGAAATTCATAGCTTAAATCTTGAATAGTTACTAAGAGAAAATAAATCGAAAGAAAAATCAGCATGAAATTATTAATAAAAAACAATTAAAAGATTTAAGCTAAAATTTCCGAATTTTTGACAAGAGAATATAATAAGTAAGGAGCTGACACGCACAAAAAATCGAAAAAGCCATTTTTACAAAGTCTCTGGACAAAGGTTCCGATACATAACAGGAGAAACTGATAAGCAAGTAGGTAACACTAAAAATTTTAACAGAGACGAAGGTTTCTAAGTTTCTCGTCCAAATTTTCGACTTTTTAACAGGACAATATGATATCTAAAGAGGTGGCACGTAAAAATTTTAACACAGGCGAAGGTTTCTAAGTTTCACGTCCAAATTTTCGACTTTTTAACAGGAGAATATGATATCTAAAGAGGTGGCACTAAAAAATTTTAACAGAAGCGAAGGTTTCTAAGTTTCTCGTCCAAATTTTCGACTTTTTAACAGGAGAATATGATATGAAAAGAGGTGGCACTAAAAATTTTAACAGAGGCGAAGGTTTCTAAGTTTCTCGTCCAAATTTTCGACTTTTTAACAGGAGAATATGATATGTAAAGAGGTGGCACGTAAAAATTTTAACAGAGGCGAAGGTTTCTAAGTTTCTCGTCCAAATTTTCGACTTTTTAACAGGAGAATATGATATTAAAGAGGTGGCACGTAAAAATTTTAACAGAGGCGAAGGTTTCTAAGTTTCTCGTCCAAATTTTCGACTTTTTAACAGGAGAATATGATATCTAAAGAGGTGGCACGTAAAAATTTTAACAGAGGCGAAGGTTTCTAAGTTTCTCGTCCAAATTTTCGACTTTCTAACAGGAGAATATGATATCTAAAGAGGTGGCACGTAAAAATTTTAACAGAGGCGAAGGTTTCTAAGTTTCTCGTCCAAATTTTCGACTTTTTAACAGGAGAACATGATATCTAAAGAGGTGGCACTAAAAAATTTTAACAGAGGCGAAGGTTTCTAAGTTTCTCGACCAAATTTTCGACTTTTTAACAGGAGAATATGATATGTAAAGAGGTGGCACGTAAAAATTTTAACAGAGGCGAAGGTTTCTAAGTTTCTCGTCCAAATTTTCGACTTTTTAACAGGAGAATATGATATCTAAAGAGGTGGCACGTAAAAATTTTAACAGAGGCGAAGGTTTCTAAGTTTCTCGTCCAAATTTTCGACTTTTTAACAGGAGAATATGATATGTAAAGAGGTGGCACGTAAAAATTTTAACAGAGGCGAAGGTTTCTAAGTTTCTCGTCCAAATTTTCGACTTTTTAACAGGAGAATATGATATTAAAGAGGTGGCACTAAAAATTTTAACAGAGGCGAAGGTTTCTAAGTTTCTCGTCCAAATTTTCGACTTTTTAACAGGAGAATATGATATCTAAAGAGGTGGCACTAAAAAATTTTAACAGAGGCGAAGGTTTCTAAGTTTCTCGTCCAAATTTTCGACTTTTTAACAGGAGAATATGATATCTAAAGAGGTGGCACTAAAAAATTTTAACAGAGGCGAAGGTTTCTAAGTTTCTCGTCCAAATTTTCGACTTTTTAACAGGAGAATATGATATGTAAAGAGGTGGCACTAAAAAATTTTAACAGAGGCGAAGGTTTCTAAGTTTCTCGTCCAAATTTTCGACTTTTTAACAGGAGAATATGATATGTAAAGAGGTGGCACGTAAAAATTTTAACAGAGGCGAAGGTTTCTAAGTTTCTCGTCCAAATTTTCGACTTTTTAACAGGAGAATATGATATGTAAAGAGGTGGCACTAAAAATTTTAGACAGAGGCGAAGGTTTCTAAGTTTCTCGTCCAAATTTTCGACTTTTTAACAGGAGAATATGATATGTAAAGAGGTGGCACTAAAAATTTTAACAGAGGCGAAGGTTTCTAAGTTTCTCGTCCAAATTTTCGACTTTTTAACAGGAGAATATGATATGTAAAGAGGTGGCACTAAAAATTTTAACAGAGGCGAAGGTTTCTAAGTTTCTCGTCCAAATTTTCGACTTTTTAACAGGAGAATATGATATGTAAAGAGGTGGCACTAAAAATTTTAACAGAGGCGAAGGTTTCTAAGTTTCTCGTCCAAATTTTCGACTTTTTAACAGGAGAATATGATATGTAAAGAGGTGGCACTAAAAATTTTAGACAGAGGCGAAGGTTTCTAAGTTTCTCGTCCAAATTTTCGACTTTTTAACAGGAGAATATGATATGTAAAGAGGTGGCACTAAAAATTTTAACAGAGGCGAAGGTTTCTAAGTTTCTCGTCCAAATTTTCGACTTTTTAACAGGAGAATATGATATGTAAAGAGGTGGCACTAAAAATTTTAACAGAGGCGAAGGTTTCTAAGTTTCTCGTCCAAATTTTCGACTTTTTAACAGGAGAATATGATATGTAAAGAGGTGGCACTAAAAATTTTAACAGAGGCGAAGGTTTCTAAGTTTCTCGTCCAAATTTTCGACTTTTTAACAGGAGAATATGATATGTAAAGAGGTGGCACTAAAAATTTTAGACAGAGGCGAAGGTTTCTAAGTTTCTCGTCCAAATTTTCGACTTTTTAACAGGAGAATATGATATGTAAAGAGGTGGCACTAAAAATTTTAACAGAGGCGAAGGTTCTAAGTTTCTCGTCCAAATTTTCGACTTTTTAACAGGAGAATATGATATGTAAAGAGGTGGCACTAAAAATTTTAACAGAGGCGAAGGTTTCTAAGTTTCTCGTCCAAATTTTCGACTTTTTAACAGGAGAATATGATATGTAAAGAGGTGGCACTAAAAATTTTAACAGAGGCGAAGGTTTCTAAGTTTCTCGTCCAAATTTTCGACTTTTTAACAGGAGAATATGATATGTAAAGAGGTGGCACTAAAAATTTTAACAGAGGCGAAGGTTTCTAAGTTTCTCGTCCAAATTTTCGACTTTTTAACAGGAGAATATGATATGTAAAGAGGTGGCACTAAAAATTTTAACAGAGCGAAGGTTTCTAAGTTTCTCGTCCAAATTTTCGACTTTTTAACAGGAGAATATGATATGTAAAGAGGTGGCACTAAAAATTTTAGACAGAGGCGAAGGTTTCTAAGTTTCTCGTCCAAATTTTCGACTTTTTAACAGGAGAATATGATATGTAAAGAGGTGGCACTAAAAATTTTAGACAGAGGCGAAGGTTTCTAAGTTTCTCGTCCAAATTTTCGACTTTTTAACAGGAGAATATGATATGTAAAGAGGTGGCACTAAAAATTTTAGACAGAGGCGAAGGTTTCTAAGTTTCTCGTCCAAATTTTCGACTTTTTAACAGGAGAATATGATATGTAAAGAGGTGGCACTAAAAATTTTAACAGAGGCGAAGGTTTCTAAGTTTCTCGTCCAAATTTTCGACTTTTTAACAGGAGAATATGATATGTAAAGAGGTGGCACTAAAAATTTTAGACAGAGGCGAAGGTTTCTAAGTTTCTCGTCCAAATTTTCGACTTTTTAACAGGAGAATATGATATGTAAAGAGGTGGCACTAAAAATTTTAACAGAGGCGAAGGTTTCTAAGTTTCTCGTCCAAATTTTCGACTTTTTAACAGGAGAATATGATATGTAAAGAGGTGGCACTAAAAATTTTAACAGAGGCGAAGGTTTCTAAGTTTCTCGTCCAAATTTTCGACTTTTTAACAGGAGAATATGATATGTAAAGAGGTGGCACTAAAAATTTTAACAGAGGCGAAGGTTTCTAAGTTTCTCGTCCAAATTTTCGACTTTTTAACAGGAGAATATGATATGTAAAGAGGTGGCACTAAAAATTTTAACAGAGGCGAAGGTTTCTAAGTTTCTCGTCCAAATTTTCGACTTTTTAACAGGAGAATATGATATGTAAAGAGGTGGCACTAAAAATTTTAACAGAGGCGAAGGTTTCTAAGTTTCTCGTCCAAATTTTCGACTTTTTAACAGGAGAATATGATATGTAAAGAGGTGGCACTAAAAATTTTAACAGAGGCGAAGGTTTCTAAGTTTCTCGTCCAAATTTTCGACTTTTTAACAGGAGAATATGATATGTAAAGAGGTGGCACTAAAAATTTTAACAGAGGCGAAGGTTTCTAAGTTTCTCGTCCAAATTTTCGACTTTTTAACAGGAGAATATGATATGTAAAGAGGTGGCACTAAAAATTTTAACAGAGGCGAAGGTTTCTAAGTTTCTCGTCCAAATTTTCGACTTTTTAACAGGAGAATATGATATGTAAAGAGGTGGCACTAAAAATTTTAACAGAGGCGAAGGTTTCTAAGTTTCTCGTCCAAATTTTCGACTTTTTAACAGGAGAATATGATATTAAAGAGGTGGCACTAAAAATTTTAACAGAGGCGAAGGTTTCTAAGTTTCTCGTCCAAATTTTCGACTTTTTAACAGGAGAATATGATATTAAAGAGGTGGCACTAAAAATTTTAACAGAGGCGAAGGTTTCTAAGTTTCTCGTCCAAATTTTCGACTTTTTAACAGGAGAATATGATATGTAAAGAGGTGGCACTAAAAATTTTAACAGAGGCGAAGGTTTCTAAGTTTCTCGTCCAAATTTTCGACTTTTTAACAGGAGAATATGATATTAAAGAGGTGGCACTAAAAATTTTAACAGAGGCGAAGGTTTCTAAGTTTCTCGTCCAAATTTTCGACTTTTTAACAGGAGAATATGATATGTAAAGAGGTGGCACTAAAAATTTTAACAGAGGCGAAGGTTTCTAAGTTTCTCGTCCAAATTTTCGACTTTTTAACAGGAGAATATGATATGTAAAGAGGTGGCACTAAAAATTTTAACAGAGGCGAAGGTTTCTAAGTTTCTCGTCCAAATTTTCGACTTTTTAACAGGAGAATATGATATGTAAAGAGGTGGCACTAAAAATTTTAACAGAGGCGAAGGTTTCTAAGTTTCTCGTCCAAATTTTCGACTTTTTAACAGGAGAATATGATATTAAAGAGGTGGCACTAAAAATTTTAACAGAGGCGAAGGTTTCTAAGTTTCTCGTCCAAATTTTCGACTTTTTAACAGGAGAATATGATATGTAAAGAGGTGGCACTAAAAATTTTAACAGAGCGAAGGTTTCTAAGTTTCTCGTCCAAATTTTCGACTTTTTAACAGGAGAATATGATATTAAAGAGGTGGCACTAAAAATTTTAACAGAGGCGAAGGTTTCTAAGTTTCTCGTCCAAATTTTCGACTTTTTAACAGGAGAATATGATATGTAAAGAGGTGGCACTAAAAATTTTAACAGAGGCGAAGTTTCTAAGTTTCTCGTCCAAATTTTCGACTTTTTAACAGGAGAATATGATATGTAAAGAGGTGGCACTAAAAATTTTAACAGAGGCGAAGGTTTCTAAGTTTCTCGTCCAAATTTTCGACTTTTTAACAGGAGAATATGATATTAAAGAGGTGGCACTAAAAATTTTAACAGAGGCGAAGGTTTCTAAGTTTCTCGTCCAAATTTTCGACTTTTTAACAGGAGAATATGATATGTAAAGAGGTGGCACTAAAAATTTTAACAGAGGCGAAGGTTTCTAAGTTTCTCGTCCAAATTTTCGACTTTTTAACAGGAGAATATGATATTAAAGAGGTGGCACTAAAAATTTTAACAGAGGCGAAGGTTTCTAAGTTTCTCGTCCAAATTTTCGACTTTTTAACAGGAGAATATGATATGTAAAGAGGTGGCACTAAAAATTTTAACAGAGGCGAAGGTTTCTAAGTTTCTCGTCCAAATTTTCGACTTTTTAACAGGAGAATATGATATGTAAAGAGGTGGCACTAAAAATTTTAACAGAGGCGAAGGTTTCTAAGTTTCTCGTCCAAATTTTCGACTTTTTAACAGGAGAATATGATATCTAAAGAGGTGGCACTAAAAAAGTTTAACAGAGGCGAAGGTTTCTAAGTTTCTCGTCCAAATTTTCGACTTTTTAACAGGAGAATATGATATGTAAAGAGGTGGCACTAAAAATTTTAACAGAGGCGAAGGTTTCTAAGTTTCTCGTCCAAATTTTCGACTTTTTAACAGGAGAATATGATATGTAAAGAGGTGGCACTAAAAATTTTAACAGAGGCGAAGGTTTCTAAGTTTCTCGTCCAAATTTTCGACTTTTTAACAGGAGAATATGATATGTAAAGAGGTGGCACTAAAAATTTTAACAGAGCGAAGGTTTCTAAGTTTCTCGTCCAAATTTTCGACTTTTTAACAGGAGAATATGATATTAAAGAGGTGGCACTAAAAATTTTAACAGAGGCGAAGGTTTCTAAGTTTCTCGTCCAAATTTTCGACTTTTTAACAGGAGAATATGATATCTAAAGAGGTGGCACTAAAAATTTTAACAGAGGCGAAGGTTTCTAAGTTTCTCGTCCAAATTTTCGACTTTTTAACAGGAGAATATGATATGTAAAGAGGTGGCACTAAAAATTTTAACAGAGGCGAAGTTTCTAAGTTTCTCGTCCAAATTTTCGACTTTTTAACAGGAGAATATGATATTAAAGAGGTGGCACTAAAAATTTTAACAGAGGCGAAGGTTTCTAAGTTTCTCGTCCAAATTTTCGACTTTTTAACAGGAGAATATGATATGTAAAGAGGTGGCACTAAAAATTTTAACAGAGGCGAAGGTTTCTAAGTTTCTCGTCCAAATTTTCGACTTTTTAACAGGAGAATATGATATGTAAAGAGGTGGCACTAAAAATTTTAACAGAGGCGAAGGTTTCTAAGTTTCTCGTCCAAATTTTCGACTTTTTAACAGGAGAATATGATATTAAAGAGGTGGCACTAAAAATTTTAACAGAGGCGAAGGTTTCTAAGTTTCTCGTCCAAATTTTCGACTTTTTAACAGGAGAATATGATATCTAAAGAGGTGGCACTAAAAATTTTAACAGAGGCGAAGGTTTCTAAGTTTCTCGTCCAAATTTTCGACTTTTTAACAGGAGAATATGATATTAAAGAGGTGGCACTAAAAATTTTAACAGAGGCGAAGGTTTCTAAGTTTCTCGTCCAAATTTTCGACTTTTTAACAGGAGAATATGATATGTAAAGAGGTGGCACTAAAAATTTTAACAGAGGCGAAGGTTTCTAAGTTTCTCGTCCAAATTTTCGACTTTTTAACAGGAGAATATGATATGTAAAGAGGTGGCACTAAAAATTTTAACAGAGGCGAAGGTTTCTAAGTTTCTCGTCCAAATTTTCGACTTTTTAACAGGAGAATATGATATTAAAGAGGTGGCACTAAAAATTTTAACAGAGGCGAAGGTTTCTAAGTTTCTCGTCCAAATTTTCGACTTTTTAACAGGAGAATATGATATCTAAAGAGGTGGCACTAAAAATTTTAACAGAGGCGAAGGTTTCTAAGTTTCTCGTCCAAATTTTCGACTTTTTAACAGGAGAATATGATATCTAAAGAGGTGGCACTAAAAAATTTAACAGAGGCAAGGTTTCTAAGTTTCTCGTCCAAATTTTCGACTTTTTAACAGGAGAATATGATATGTAAAGAGGTGGCACTAAAAATTTTAACAGAGGCGAAGGTTTCTAAGTTTCTCGTCCAAATTTTCGACTTTTTAACAGGAGAATATGATATCTAAAGAGGTGGCACTAAAAATTTTAACAGAGCGAAGGTTTCTAAGTTTCTCGTCCAAATTTTCGACTTTTTAACAGGAGAATATGATATTAAAGAGGTGGCACTAAAAATTTTAACAGAGGCGAAGGTTTCTAAGTTTCTCGTCCAAATTTTCGACTTTTTAACAGGAGAATATGATATCTAAAGAGGTGGCACTAAAAATTTTAACAGAGCGAAGGTTTCTAAGTTTCTCGTCCAAATTTTCGACTTTTTAACAGGAGAATATGATATCTAAAGAGGTGGCACTAAAAATTTTAACAGAGGCGAAGGTTTCTAAGTTTCTCGTCCAAATTTTCGACTTTTTAACAGGAGAATATGATATTAAAGAGGTGGCACTAAAAATTTTAACAGAGGCGAAGGTTTCTAAGTTTCTCGTCCAAATTTTCGACTTTCTAACAGGAGAATATGATATCTAAAGAGGTGGCACGTAAAAATTTTAACAGAGGCGAAGGTTTCTAAGTTTCTCGTCCAAATTTTCGACTTTTTAACAGGAGAACATGATATCTAAAGAGGTGGCACTAAAAAATTTTAACAGAGGCGAAGGTTTCTAAGTTTCTCGACCAAATTTTCGACTTTTTAACAGGAGAATATGATATGTAAAGAGGTGGCACGTAAAAATTTTAACAGAGGCGAAGGTTTCTAAGTTTCTCGTCCAAATTTTCGACTTTTTAACAGGAGAATATGATATCTAAAGAGGTGGCATGTAAAAATTTTAACAGAGGCGAAGGTTTCTAAGTTTTTCGTCCAAATTCTCGAAAAAATATTGTCCCATGATGTTTCTTGTCCAATATCCGCACCAAACATTGACACATTGTAGGTGCATTTGTTTTTCGCTAATCACACGTAGGTTCTCCGATCCCCAGCACGGCAATTTTGGCGATTAACAAAGCCATTGTGGTAAAAATGTACTTCATCGGTTAGGATTATTTTGCTCAAAAAACTTGCATCCACTTTTTATTGATTAATAATCCATTCCACGTTGTTGTATCGTATAACACTTCATTTTCACTAACCTAAACTCTCAAGAGTCAAACTGTTCTTTTTTCAGGGTTGGCAACAACTGAATGCAAGAATGGCGGTAAATTCAAATCTTGCGTTAATTTAGGCACATCTTTTATAAGATGGGAATATGTTAATTAATGTGATGAATTTTTGTTATTGTGGTTATTTATTCTATATCTGGCTAGGATTTCGATTTTTCTATTAGTGAAAATTGTAGTTTGTTATTTCAGATTTGGAATGTATAGGATTATAGGAATTTTGGAAAATAGGAAATGATTAATAAATAATCTTATAAATCCTTTTATAATTTTGTTTTATTTCAATTATATATATACAATTTGTATACATTTTATTGTTACATTTTATATATTTTATTTCACACAATCTTGCTCTTCTGTTTTCTGTCTTTCATTTCTTCGCTGGTTTTCCCATTTTTTCGTTGCGAATTATCACCAAATTATCCAAAACAATCCAGGGATTAGTGTTGATAGCCACAGCCAAAGACGTGTTGATTTTTTTTGAAGCATTCTTGACATTATTTCGATGAAGTGAAACGTGCTCGTTGTAAAAAATGTGGGTTACCGGCTCGTTAGTATTTCTATAAAAAAGAAAAAGTAGCATTAATTAGTATAAGATAGAATTTTCAATTGAACACAAACGAAAGTGGAACGCATCGTTGCGATTTTACTTTTAATTCATAATTAAAATAAATAATTATAATAAAATTTTCTAATAGAAAATATTGTTGATTGTTTCACGATCTTAAATTTTAGAGATAATATAAATAATATTCTGTCTATAAATCTAAATTTTTTTATATACTCTCAAATTTAAATTAAAATAATATGTCAATTTTAAGATAATTCTAAAATTTTAATCCATTATGAATAAATTTCTTTAATAAATCCAGCGTATATCTTACTTATTTCTTTTAAATTTTAATTCCATTAAATCTACTTTTACACTTTTTTACACTTTTTTACATTTAAATCTACTATTTTACACTTTACAAATAAGAAATAAAATTTACACGAATTTTCCTATCAAAGTTAAATCTCATTCTTGATCGATCGTTGGACTACCCTTCACTGTAAACAAGTCTCGACGTTTTACGGCTGTTTCAAGATTTCCGGAATGCGATCCAATTTACGATAACGATCCTTATCCTCCCGATACCCGTGCGACGTAGGATAGCTCCGAGGATCGAGGACAACCTTGCAGAACGTTCATATGCCGTCCACGCAATTCTCGCTGACAGTTCTTGGGGATGATTGGAAACGTTTCACGATTCCTCCTGCGATTTACATGCTTCCTTTACGATCATTCTGCTTTCAATGACTTCTGTTGTCTACTCGCCTCGAATATATTTCTATTTCGTTCTTGCAAGATCTAATTAAATTGGTTGAACGATACGAACCTTAAATATTTTGTATTTGTTGGAAAGATGGTTCATTATTACTTTCAATAATTTTTAAATGTATAAAGTTTTTCTTTTCCTTCTTAATCTTGCGATTCTTGCGCTCTTTGTAAACTTTGAATTCAATTAATGATACATACGTACATGTATACTTTTGATTTTCTTACGAGACTTCTCGAGAGGAAGGATATAAAACATACGAAGGTCGCTGATGAAGTTAAATTATGCAAATTTTACGAGAAGATACCGTAATGGAATCGAATTTCACGAAATCCTGTTTTCTAGACTTGCTTCTTATTACGATAAAATTTTCATTGACCGAAAGAAGTTTTGATTTAATCAAAATCTGTATATAATTTTATAATCCTTGAATAAATTTTAATGTTAATAAAACAATTTTTGTTATTTAATCAAACCCTTTGATCCTTGATAATATTTCAATGTTGAATTTATTATTTTCGATCTTTATAAATCTTCTTTCCTTCGTTTCATCATTCGAGAAATACTTATGAACGAAGATTTTGGAATTATTTTTTAGAAAGTCAGATATCGTGGACGAGAGTAATTATTGTTCGAATTTATAAAATAATACAGATAGATGAAAAAAAGAAACAGGTGAAAGTTTTATAATGACAATCATCGAACTGTAATAGATCTCTCCTTACAAATAAATAAATTATCGGAAAGTAGCAAAAAAAAAATAAATAAATAAATAAATAAAAAATAAAGAAAAATAATCTCAAACGTAGAAATGCAATTTACATACGATTAAATTTCCTATAACTCTGACTCCTTGTTCTTCCACGTTTATTTTATGAAATACATAAAAATAATCATTTCCATTTTGAATAAAAAATATTTCCAATATTAATATTTATGATAAATTTATCATCAATTAACCAACGATTGATAAAATTGATTAAAATTGTTTGCTCAGAGTTAACAATTTTTCTTTTTTTACTAATTTCCATTCAAACAAGTATTTTCAATCAAACTCAAAGATGCATCGATGTGTTGGAATGCATTTATTTTTCTTTATGGAATGCGATGGAAGCAGGCTAATTAACACGGTGGAGTTAAACGGAGTTGGCAATAATGGAGAAACAAGAAAACGAAGAGGATGATATCATCGTGACAATTCGTTCGTAAGTTCATTCGCAATTAAATCGACGGGAGACCGGGACTTTAATTGAGATCTGCATTCTCGGCCAATTATTCACGCACTTCTCCCGTGAAAAATGCAAAAATGTTCTATTAAAACACTTTCCTTCCCTTTTTTCTTCGAGAATATTAAATTAAACGAAAGCTATTTTTTAATTGCCTCTATCTGCCTGCATCTCTCGTTTAAATTAAATTATTTATATTTTAATTAATTATATATTTTAATCTTGATTTTGCCACGGCTTGAGTTATTTATTTATTTAGATATTTTTTTCTCTAGTTTATTATTAAGAGAGAAATCTTCTATTCTTGAGGGGAAAAAAATTCCTCTCGAGAAAAAAATAAATATTTCTGTACAAGAGATTGACAGGGAGGAAGAAATTTTTTTTTATAAAAGCGTAAGAAAGAGAAATAAAATTCGTATGGGATTTACGACAACGTTTACTGACAAAAAAAAAACTTCTTATAATAATTGAGTTTACATACAATATTCTTGTATTTTTTTGGGGGATGGGGGGGTGTAACAAAGAACAATAGGCAAAAAAAAAAAAAAAAAAGAGGAAATAGGAAAATAGTGTATATACAATCGGATCGCAGAGCAACGTCTCCAATAAAATCTAAAATAAAATAATAATTACTTCTCTTCGATATTATCGGAAGCGAGGTTGAAATTCTCGAAGAGAACTTTGAATCGACGTTGACGTAGAAAACTTAATAAAAATAATCAACCGCGAATGATGGGGCTTTGATCGGTTTTTAAAATACGCATGTAAAGAAAAAAAAAAAAAGAAAAAGACACAAAAAAAGAAAATATCACAATCCACAAGAATTAATAAAATTTACACGTGCTCGAGGACCAATCGCCACCCCACACGCATCGAGAAAGACTAGAATGATTAAGAATATAACTCGACGATTGAAACTTTTGTAAACGTTCGTGCTTAATGATGATACAATAATAATAATAATAATAATAATAATAATAATAATAATTATTATAATAATAATAATTATAATAATAATAATAATAATTATTGTTACAATAATCGATATAAACTATGATGGAACGATAGAAAAAGATCGCATTTATTTTTTTTTTCAAGATTTTGTTTTTGATCGACGTGATGCGTTTATGTACAATGGAAAAG
The DNA here is from genome assembly GCF_003254395.2 of Apis mellifera. NCBI lineage: Eukaryota > Metazoa > Arthropoda > Insecta > Hymenoptera > Apidae > Apis > Apis mellifera. Next base: position 7,140,079 of record NC_037649.1, read on the forward strand.
AATATGAAAAAATATATAATACACATATAAAACGATATACACCCTTGCTCAAAGTTTTCTATAAAATTCATTATATTTCTTTCAAATAAAGTTAAATGTTGATTTAATTTTCTACGTGAAATGATTTTATCACGAGATAATTTTATCGTACGAGACGACGATTGCGATTTTTGAGCAAAAATGAAGATCGCTCGATTGATACATTGTGATACTCGATTCATGTTTGATTGCAATTGTGCAATTGATCGTTTATCGGAGCTTTTCTTCGAGCAATTTTTTTATTTTTATTATTATTCGTTAAATATACATATCTATGAGCAAACGATGTTTCTTTTTTTTTTGTTTCTACATTTTTTACAGCATGTTTTTTTTTTTTGTTTAATTTACAGCATTACTTTATTATCGATAAATCGTTAAAACTATTAACGAAAAACACCGATAGGAACGAATCTTCGACGACTGGCGCATTGATTGAACAAGGAGAGGAGATACGTTAGAATAATACTAAACGAAATACTTAGAAAAGAATCTTAGATGTTTTCTCCTCGTTGGAAAAAAGAAACAGCGAAGAAACACGGGTCTTATCTTTAACTGTACATGTCATATCATTATTCTATTTTCATATTTGCATTGTTAGATCATTCGTTTTATCTTGGTTTTCAACGCCGAAACAACATTCACGCAACCACTCTGTCCTTTCTTCATTTTGCATCTCATGCAAAAATATTTTAATATTTAACTCGTCTTTCACGAGTTTCATATTCAACGTATTAGCACTTTTTCTTCGTATGCACCCACGTCAAAATATTTCGAAGAACAGGGCATTGTCATAGTTCCAGAAAACTTTTACAAAAAGTTACAATATATAAAATCTACAGATGTTCTCTCTCTCTGTCAGAAATTTCCTCCAAGTATAAAATCCTTACAAGAAAAAAAAAAATTAGAACAACATGGACGGATTGTATAACAATTCTTCACGAATATTTAAATATCAAATAACAAAAATTTAAATACAAAGACCTATTCTGCGTAAAGATTTTCACAATCGACTGCTTTTCCTTGTCAAAGCGTGTAAAAAAAATCGCGTGTAAAAGAAACCAGTTTACAGTTTTCCTCCAGCAACAGGCTACACATGAACAGAAACATCACGCCACTCGTACAATTATCGATTAAGTGTCGATACCTTACAAACGAATACGATTTCAAAGGTATTCGAGTCGTTTCAATATCCATTAATCGATATCGATGTAGATCCACGCGCGACGCCCTCGATCGATCGTCGAAATGGAAGATAAATAATTTCCAAGGGATTCTCGCTTCGAATCGAAACGAATCGGTTCAATCGGTGCATTCGGATGCGAAACTCTCGAGGTCCACGTAATGTCCGTTCATATTGTCCTCGAGAAGCTGGGCCAGATCCCTTCTCAACGTTTGGAATTCCGGCCTCCTGTCCGGATCGGCGTGCCAACACCTGGATATCACTCTGAACAGCTCGCTTCGACAGTGCGAAGGCCTCTCCAGTCGATAACCGTTCTGCACGTTCCGCATCACTTCCCGTGCCGTCATGTCCGGGTACGGTGTCGAACCTGTAAACCAAGAATTTGTTCCTGTGACGAGGCTGATAACGAAATCAATTTGATACCTGAGAAATATCGTAACCGGAGAAGATTCTATAATATCCTTTCTGAACTGATATCGACATTCGTTGAAACGAGAATTAGGATTGTAGAGATGTCAGATCTAGAAAGATCTAGAAGATCTGTCACGAATCTAAAAAGTTGAAAGTTGTTGGGGAAAGAAAGAATTCATGTTATAACTTTTAAACAATATCTTCTTGATTCTTCTTAATAATAACAAATTTTGAGAGAGAGAATTGAAATAATTTATATTATATTATATATGCATACCCAGGGTGACAATCTCCCACATCAAGATCCCAAAGCTCCACACGTCCGTTTTGGTGGTGAAGAGGGAGTAGATCAACGACTCGGGCGCCATCCACCTTATCGGCAACGCGTTTCTGCCATGTCTCGTCTCGATCACCTCTCCATCCCCGTCCGCGAATCTGGACATACCGAAGTCAGCGATCTTGCACAGCTTGTTGTGGTCCACGAGCACGTTCCTCGCGGCGAGATCGCGGTGGATGATCTGCAAAATCGAATAAAAACACGCAGGCTCGATCAACATTCTTCTCCTCCGTGCAAGCTAGTGACCGCAGGTGGATGTTCTGTTACGCAACCATCCAACCGTACCCCTCCCCTCCCCCCATCACGCGCGTAGTGTCGAGTAACAGGACGCGCGAAATCGAATCCCCGCCGAAGAAAAATTCTTTGACCCTTTAAGATCGATTTATACCGATAAACAATTCATAATTGAATAATCTGTGGGAGAAGAATAAGAAGAATAAGAAAACTATGCGTCACTTGGTTTAATATTATTAAATTTCTTGGATATGAAAATAGAATGAAAAATTATTGCAACTGTTTTCTTTAATATTCCAACAATCTTTACGCCTTCTCAATTAATTAGATTAATGGTAATATTTTTTACTGGAAATGACGGCTTCGATTTAATATCAATCTAGAAAGAGAGAGAGGCAAATTATCATTGTCCATTATCGACAATCGGAAGCAGACAATGTCCGAACGATTGGACTTTACGACACTCGGATTTCGCGTTGTTGGCTTCGTAATACAGCAGCAGCGGACACGTTATTGCATATTATTTATCGCAGCAGCTGATTTATCGCGTGTTCGTCGTACTGTTATTCGCCGCGGAAGCTGGATTTGATTTATTTTACGTTCGAGCGTGGCCATGCCCGTCGCGCGCCTCCATTCGAAATTGCTCGCCGCGTGAAGTTTAATCGCGTCGTTTTGGATAAGAATCGAGACGATGCTCGATCATTCGTTGCGATAAGCGTTATCGTAAATGGTAATTCGAAATTCTTCATGGGAAACATGAAAAAAAAGTCGAGCAAGCGAAATTTCAACGATTACACGAGTTTACTTTCAAACTCTTGTTGGCTATTCACAGATCAATAGTATCTTTTTCATCTCAATTCGTGATAAAGTGATGATTCAATTTCATTCCATACGAAATTGAAAGCGTTTCTCGTTACTCTAATCATAATTAAAAAAAATTCTTCCACGAAACGATTCCACCACGATACAAGTCCGTAATTCTCGAAGAAAGAAAGATTATTTTTAAGCCGATAATAGGAGAAATAATCAATTCGCCAACCGAGAGATCCAACGAATGGGCCCGTTCAACCGTGGCCAATGCTAATGAACTTGCGGCTGCTCAATGTCAAGGCGGACTGGATGTACGCCGAGCGTCTCTGCTCCTCTACGTTCCTTTAATGACTTCATCTTCTAGATTTATAGCGCGAGCGCGAAAAACCCGGACGCGACTCCATTTGTCGTCGTATCTCTGCGTTTTTGTTAGCGAGCAACGTATTTCACGTCGGATGAAAAATGTATTTTCGCGGCCGAGCCTCGCGTAACGTAAAATTATTTATCGTGTATCCTGGTGCTACCATGTCGTTGATATTTATAAACGTGACGAGCAACCGTGTCGCTTGTGCGGGTGTACGCTGCTCGAACGTCTTGATCTTTGAACCGAATGGAAATATTATTTATCATTGACAACATCTTAGGATAATATAGCCATCGAAGGGGTCGAAAATTGTAGCTGAGATGATGATGAATCCGTTCTCTAATAGATCTCTCCTAATGGATTCTTCGAACGATCAACGATGAACTGAACGAGATGATGTCGAGTCTTAAACATTCTACAATTTTTTAGAAATTTAATTTCTGAAAAAAATTTTATGGTAGAGCGAGCAACGTGTGTATGAGTATCCTTGAGAACGGAGAATATTCGTCACAAGTTGATGCGTATCGAAGAGTTAAATACTTTATTATTGCAAAATACGAAAAGTGAAAGAAATAAAGAAAAAGAAGAAGAAGAAAAAAAGACATTGACATTCTACGGTTTAAGTCGCAATATTTTTATATACGTGTCGCACTGATAAATAATCTGAAACTGCTTGGACATCTTTATTGCCCATGCACTGTTATCTTTATTATGCTTGTAGAAAGAAACATTGTTTTTCCAGTTACAACGCTTTGTTTCAAAGAGCCAACTGTTCTCTGTATTTTTCTTTTCTCCTCCAATACATGTAGCTTGCACGAATACAGCACGAAGGACGGATTTTTATATAAAAATTACGAAAATACTTGCTCAAATATTTCGAAAAAATTAATTCAAAAAATTGCACAACTGCAAATTATATTCCACTTCGCGTGGAAATATCCGTGTTAATATTAATATTTAACGTATTTGAAGATAAATATTTTGTCGAGGATAACATCCGTATTTTAATTTGACAACTTAAACGACACTCGTGTAATTTAAGCATCTTAAGCCAATAAACCTTCCACTGTTTCGCGGCTTTAAATCATTTCATCTCGTTCGTGAATCAGCTATAGCTTCCACATTCAATTAAGGATTTCCTATGTATATCGGCCTTCGCAGGAATTTCTACGAACTCGTATATATAATCTTTGATTGAAATCGAAATCCTTGCTGTACGGTTGCTGTTAAGTCGTTCTTCCAACTACCAACACCGGATACTGATTCCAATCGAAACTTCCTTCGATGCCTCGAGCATTCCACGCCGTATCGATTTGTGGATCGTAACCGGTCGATGATGATGTTTAAATATTTCCTATACCCTCTGCCTCTTTCGCCTCGCCTTCGATTCTAATTGTAATCGATATTCAATAATTAATATCGTCGCTATTGTTTCCTTTTTTTTCTTCCTCAGAACAATAGGATTTTGAATCCTACTCGTATGAAACGTTGCAAAGAATCTGAGTAACGAATTAATTTTCCAAAAAGAAGTAAAATGTATCGAAAGTAAATTTGATCGAACAATTATCAAATAAATATATATACGTTCAAAATGGCGGTTATTAGAGGAAAATGACTCATTTTTTTTTTATCAAAGAGATTCGATTACTGAATCATCAATATAAATCCATAAAAAAAAAAAATAATTTGCATTTCGTGATTCACGAATGTTTTAACTGTACGCTTGGATTTGTTATTCTAATTTTCTTCGGCAAAGAAAATCTTGGAGAGGGTTATAAGGGATAGATGACACGACAGAAGCACGAACCAGTCGAGCGAATTATGGAAATGAAGTAGATACGGATCAGGTACTTAGCTAGCTTATATAAATTAGCATATATACATATCAAACGTTAAATAAACCAGTTTCTCAAGAATTTTCATACTATGCAAAAACTCCCTCTTATAATCTCCGCTACGTTCTTATTTTCCATCGCTGCACCTCCTGTATCTATAAGATATTTTACGATCCTTCTTTTTCTTTTTTTTAATTTTCCAAATACTCGCTAATTTATTTATTTGTCATATGTAAAAAGAAAGGGAAAAAAAACCGTTTATTTCCATTGCAATTGAGGAGCAATTGAAAAAATATTATCGAATCGGAAGAATTTTATTCTCTTCCAAGGACAAGTGCATCGTTTATGGTTTATTTTTCACGAATATCGAATTACCGGCGTGTCAGCGTTAATCGTTTTTCGAGGAACGCAAAAGTTAATCTCTTGAAGTCAGCAGACGATCAATAATTATTCATCGGAAGGAAAACGAAACGTTGCATTCCGATATGGAGAAGACTCTTACTCATAAACTTGACGAAACACTTTTCTTAACTTTCGATATCTTTTAAAGTACATAATTCAAATTTTTATGACCATTTTCTTTTTTTTACGTCATTGGATGTCGATATCCCCTCTCCTTTTTTCTTTTTTAAATAATATAATGAAAAATTATGTTCGAACACGAGAGTTTAGCAAGGATACAAGTAGGCGAAAAAAATTTTACAGCCTCGACTTGGAAATATTATTTAAAGGAAAAGATGTCCATTAAGTGTCGTCGGATGCATAAAAATATTTATTTTACGTTTCTAAAGCGAATCTGAAGCGTCAAGTGAAAGGTTACAACCATAAACGTGCTCGTGTCACTTCAATCGTGTCACATTATCATTTCATCGAATTTTTCGCTTCGAAAATCGGCAGATAAAAAATTCGACGACTAATACTGGAAACTGCCTCATTCCCTATTCAGCATGCTTCAAACTCGTAGATATATTTTTAACCTAATTTGCATACCTAATCTCGCAATCACGAGAGATCATTTCTATTAGAAAATTAAGATCTTTGCAAAATTCTTTGACATCTTCATACAAATTTTTATATAAGATACTTGCGAAAAAACTTTGTGTAAGATATGCAGAGAGAATTCCAAGAATTTTTTTCCTTCTTTCTATTTCTTTTTTCATACCAGAAAAAATGAACAATTTTATCACGTTTATGATAATAAAATTTTTAACACACGAGTTAAAAATTTTTGTTATCTGTCTGTAATATCATGGATCCCTCACCCATTGACACAGATTCATCTGACGAAATGAAAAGTTGGCCCCAATCTTCACGACGTTAAGATAATATTTGAAGCGCAAATACGAATGTTTGCCATTCCATCGTTTTTTCACTCTCGACCTTCAACTGTGACGTACAGGCAACCTCGAAGGACGAGGGATTTTTTTATCTTTTCACGCTCGCATCCCATTTACGAAACTTTCATTCGATCTCAAAGCCAAGATTTTCAAAAGCCAAGCTTCGTGGCTTGGTTATCGAGAAGAGATTTTGATTTATGACCTTTCCCCTTCTATTTTTACGAGATGGGTTCGTAATATTATTAAGGATATTCCTTAATAAAAGAATTAAATTTATTTTCTTACGAGAATTCGTATTCGTACAGTAAATTTTCTTCGGGATAAAAAAATCTTCCGACGATAAATAACGTATCGGATATTTAGTTTAATTGTTGAAATTTTACGCTCGGATTCGAGGTATATCTCTACGATGAGATATAGAATTGAAAAAGGGATGAGAAACGAGATCAACGTGGCTTGAAGTAACAACATCGGGGGCGATACACCTCGATATAATGTTACAGTAAGTAGACTGTCGCTGTATCGTTTTGGCTCCGATGCTAAGACCCTTTGAACACGCGAGCATACATGGTCATAATAAATTTTCGGCCCCGAGAAGGGGATAAGCGTAAATGGAAATACAAATAGGGGGAGGTAATAATTTAAAACTCGGCCACGTACTTTCAATATTTCACGGATATTGAAAATATGAACGGCTCGCGTTTATTAATACTATTAAAAATGAATAAATCAACGAGAGTGTAATATAACGAAACTAACATACTTCATCGTGAAAAAAGAGTATCGAAATTAAAAAAAATTATCTAGGAATAGCAAACTTATATAATTCGTTTCTCAGTTTTCCAATTCCAAATATCAAATTAAATAAATACAAGAATTTTTCAAAAACGAAACAACAATCTCCTCTATGCAACAGCCTTCGAATTTAGTTAAAAAAAAAAAAGACCGAGCAAAAGTTATCAAAATTGCGATCTCACCTTTTTCGACGCAAGATACTCCATCCCTCTCGCCACGCAGTACCCAAACACGGTGAGATCCCTGGATGTAAGCGCCGCTGAGTCCTCGCTGAAATTGTAGAAATCCTGCCTGGTGCGATGATCTCGAAGATAGGCCAGCAATTTCCCGTACATCACGTACTCGAGTATGAGATAATGAGGCTCTGCGAACAAAAACCGTGGCCACGATTATCAAATTACACGGATCAACAGAATTAATTGGGACGATCTGGAAAGTTTCGCGTTCGATCGGCGTTAAACTCGGCGAGGGGGAGGGGAGGAGGAGGGATTAGAGGACGCGAAGGGCCGTCTCTCTCGCCCGCACGGGGCCCTTCGGGTAATTTAACCGGAGCACTTTCGGGTCGCCCGGTGGGCAGTATCCGGCTGATTGTAACTTATGGCCCCACTTCTGCACGGCCCCACGAGCTCGTAACTTTCATATTAGGCTAGCATTACCTCCCTCTAATAACTTTCGTTTGTTAAGGAGCGTTTCTTTTCTGCGTTCCCCGCTTCGTTCCGCACGAATCGAGGCGTGCGTGCATCGTCGAGTCACAATATTTGCACGGCGAGAAGTGGTAACCGCCGCTCGAATAATACAGCAACAGAAATTTTAACCTTAATGTTAGGTGGATAAAGGAGAATTGGCGTGGATCATCTTTTCCAAAAAATTGAGAAAATTTTTTATTGAAGCGTGGAAGAAGTGATTGTAACTCTTGAATTGTATTTGTAATTTTAATCATCATTATGCAAGTTGTTATATACGAGGAATTTTGATTAATTTTCCATTTTCGAAAATCCTTATAAATATTCTTAATCGCGTATTTTAGAAAATGATCAAAGCTAATTTACGGATGAATCATTCCTGGCATCCAAGTATCCCAACGTGTTTCGCACTTGGACTAATAGGGTTCCAGATAAATGGCGCGGCAGGCCGTTTCAACGAAATGGGTAAAATTTGTCACCAGGTAATAATATCATCGTATAATTATCACAACACGTGGTAATTTGTCTCCTTTCATCTGTTTCTTGTATTTCACCCAATTATTTATCTCCTAATTTGTACAAGAATTGTATCAATGCTTGTATTTCGACGTTATTACCATTTTTCTTCTGAAAAATAATATCAAAATTCTTCGAATATCCTATAATTATCAGAGAAGTTCATAAATTATATTTTTCTATCCATTTGAAAAAAACGATGGAGCCTCTTTACACGCTTCTCCTTTTCGTTTTAGCTCGTTGAAAGGGATCCCTTTTTGACAAGAGGCGGCCGTCAAAGGACGAAAACGTCGTTCAAGAGGAATTCGAACGTGCCCACCATGACCGAAACGATAAATACGGGGGCCCAGAAATTTAGATGTCGTAAATCTTGCTTCACGCAGCCGTGTTTTCTTTCTTCTACGCGCTTCGAAGGAGGGTTAAGGGTGGGGCTGCCCGCCCTCCCCCCCTTAAAACGAACACTTCGCGTCCTCGACGGACCTTGAGGATCGTCCACAATTATTAAAACTGTTCCTTTCAAACTCCTTTCCGTACAATGTATACGAATTGTTGCAATAATCGTTGAAATAAATGAACCATCTCAAAACCAAGATAAAATTTACAGATGAATTTTTTTTATTATTTATTTTATACAATTTTATTTATTTTTCTTCCCAAATACGTGTTCTTGAGATTCTTTATTTGACATCTTAATTTAAAAAAAAAAAAATATCTCAACTTCTATATTTGACTTTATTTATTTTTCTTCTAATTCTTCAAGATTTGATCTTTCGTTTCTAAGATTTTAATTAGAAAAATCATTTCATTTTTTTATCTTTATTTCTTTTTTAATTCTTTATTTACGTTCTTTTCCAATAACTATTCAATATTCCCAAGATTTTAATAATTTTTTTTCGTTTTATTTATTATTTTTCACAGAGAGATTAACGATTACACAAATTTCTCTTTGCGTAGAAATTTAATTTAATCTCCCCTTTTCAAAATTAAACTTAATAATCTTCAAGAGAGACACTTTTCAAAGATTAGGAATCGCTAATTCCATAAATTTTGCTCACCTACTATATATATTATTTATTATTTTATTATTTATTTATTATTTTTCATAGAGAGATTAATGACAATTACACAAATTTCTCTTTGTAGAAATTTGTACAATTGCGTAGAAATTTAATTTAATCTCCCCTTTTCAAAATTAAATAATTAATAATCTTCAAGAGAGACACTTTTTAAAGATTAGGAATCGCTAATTCCATACAATAAATTTCGCTCACCTACTATACGTATTACTCGATCGCGCAATTTTTCCAAGCGTATCAAGCTATTTCCCACTAGGGGGTTAAATTTTATGCTATTACTAGACCAGATCGCCACTTGATATTACCATACAATCGGGGGAAAAGGACTAGACTCGGCGCATAAATAACGATGGGACGCCGTAACGACGTCAAATCCAGATCGACGTCCATGCAGAGGGCCTGATCGTATCGATACATACGTGTATCCCCTGAAACTCGCTACGAGCGATCATTTCGACTTAATAGACGTATTGTGCCACGAGGATCCTCGCCGTGGGGACACGTATGGAAATTTATACGATGAGAGCGACGATACCGACGAGAGTCTTGCAACGAAAGACGTATAATGGGCCTCCCTCCTCCGAGCCACGGCTAAAACTTCCGAGATTGTCTCGTTTCTGTTTTGATGTCTCAACCATTGGATTTTATCGTTATAAGACGGAGTATGCTGCGTGCGATCAGGTGCATATGCAATTTTACGACTATATGCATTGTACGATTTAGACAACTCTTTGTATATATTATAATATATACACGGGGGAGGATGTGTTTCATAAAAATTTAAATTACCTATTAAAATATAATTTTTTTTTTCTTTTCATATGAAAAAAAAAATATAAACTATTATTCCGTCGTGGGATGAAAAGAAGAGAAGGAGAGATGATTCTTCGTTCGATTCTGTAAAATTTCAATTTGAAATAGTTGTAAAGAACGTTTGATCACATCGAAAACATCGTGATGTGATAAATGAATTGCAAGAAGATGAGAATTGCATTGTATAAAAAAATCGCGTTACATAAGCTCCTAAGTATTATCCGTAATTATATATCTTCCTTCTAAATTTTCATCGTCTAACATCTTAATTCGAGACGTTACATCAACTTCCATTTCAATTTTATTTATTTTTCTTCCCAACTACGTGTTCTTGAGATTCTTTATTTGACATCTTAATTAAAAAAAAAAAAAAAAAAAAAAAATTACCTCAACTTCTATATTCTGACTTTATTTATTTTTCTTCTAATTTTTCAACATTTGATCTTTCGTTCCTAAGGTCTTAATTAGAAAAATCATTTCATTTTTTTATTTTTATTTCTTTTTTAATTCTTTATTTATGTTCTTTTCCAATAACTATTCAATATTCCCAAGATTTTCTTTGAAATCCGTCGATGCAGCAAGAACTTTCGAGAATAAACTTGGTTTATTGGTGTTGAAACAGGTGGTCATTTTTTTTTCACTCGTTTTTTTTTTTTTTTTATACGTTGTACATACATTTTGACGCAGTTTCGTGAGTGTGCAACTGCGCACTAATCGACAATTGGAAAAACGGAAACCACGATTGCAATTTATCAAGATAATTGCGATCATTGTCGGAAACAATGATTATTTAGCTATCTTGTATCGATGAATAGATTATTACCTCAATTAATCAGACACTGATTGCCCATAGACAAACAAAAAGCTATTAACATTAAGAATTTTCAAAATAATAATTGTTGAAATTATTATGTCTTCTGCACTCATAATAATAAATAATGTGTCGTAATTGATTTCTGTTGAACTTGCAAAAATATAATATTTTGTGCCATAATTCTGTTATAAAAATTCGAGTCAAACGAATTCCACGTAATTCTTTTTCCTTTTTTTTTAACCCAATTTTTAACGAAACGATGATTCATTCCATTAAAAAAGGTTAATTTTCTTTCTATCTTTCAATTTTTGCACAAACAAATATAAAATAAATAAAATAGACCTATTTGTAACTTCTTTGAACAACGGCAACAAATTAAAAAATCCAATTCAACCGACCATTGTCTCCATCGTCCAACCAACATCAGAAATTCATCAATCCCTCCAATGCCAATTTCGCGGAGGCAGTGCGCAATGCCTATTACTCAATTACAAGCGTAGATGATGGCACGTAAACAGCCGATTCTTCCACACCATTACCATCTTCTATCGATCTTCGATCTTTTTTATCCGGGAAACAATAGGGTGTGCGCGCGCGTGTATATATATATATATATAAACGATCACGATCATTTGAAGACGGAGTCTAAGGAAGAAGAAAAAAAAGAAAAAGAAAAATGTCTATCGAGTGACTCAATGACGTGGAATGCATCTCTCTGTCCCTCTTCTTTAATCCCCTAACGACGTCTTCGATATGCATTACTCCGTGTTTCACGGCGATACGATCGGTGGATGGTGAATACACGAAATCGTAAATAATCGAAGATGAGCCAGCCAGAAGAGATAAAATTGAGAGTCTATCGAAACCAGTTATCGTGATCATAGTTTTCGCGATCGCGAACGTAGCGTTTATTTTATTACATATCGATTCCTCTCGAAAACTATAACGATCTGGTGGAAAAGAAAAGTAATTCTTCGTGTTTTTCACAAACCGTGAGCGCACGACGATGATTAAATAAGATGAAACGATATTCCAAATAATGCAAATCCTTCTTTCGGCTGCGTCGAAGAGTAGGAAGATAAAATTGAGAAAGAGGAAAAAAAAGGAAGGAAGAAAATTTTGCTGCATGATTTTATCACGTGAATCCAATATCACGTCCTCGATAGAGGAATGTGTTTGTCGGGAAGACGTAGATGGATTAGTATCGTGAAATGTCACTTTTCGATTGAACGAAGATCCATCTTGGAAGCTTGATTACTTAATCACCGTGCATTTTGCAATCTCAACGAACGAGCGTGGCGGTTCGTGCACAGTTGCCGACGTTTCTAAAGTCAAGAGCAAACGAGACAAGGTCAAAAATAAATGACACGTGAATTAATAATGTGGACATACATATGCAAAAAAAACGACACTTAACTTGGCTGATTTAATGACTAGTAATAAGTGTTAAGCGCTATGTCAATTTGTATTTTGCATTTTTTCTTTTTTTCTTTTTCCGCTCGTTTTAACTTTTCGTCGCTAGGAAAGGAAAAATGATCAAACCGATGATCGAATTGATGATCGAAGCGGAATTGAAATTAGGGAACGAGCTTTACCTTGTTCCGTACAGCAACCCAGAAGAGTGACAACGTTCGGATGGCTGCCAAGCTGCTGCATGATTTCCAGTTCTCGAACCAGATCCTCCTTCTCACGGTCGGAAGCACCCTCTTTCACCGTTTTCACGGCCACTAAACGGGTCGTCCCTTGATGACCTGTCAAATCATCGGCTTCAGCCTTCCAGACCTAAGAAAATAAAAATTCACTTCTACGCTTTTCGTATAATAGGATTTTAATTATAAAGATTGAGTCCCTTGCGCGAAACTAGGTTCAAACTAATTAATTTAGTTGGTGGTATACGGTATATCAGAGTGGAAATTATTATGCAACGAATGAATTATTATCATCTAACAGAATTTTTTCAAACAACATTTCCCATTTAATTCTCTCGACCATTAAAATCGTATTAAAACCTATTACAAACGTTAAAACAAAACAAATTAAATCCTTCCCAATTAGAAGATAATTTTTATAAATTACTTAGAAAAAGAGAATGAATTACGCGATAATAAAATCCAATGTAAATAATCGATGAAGTCAATAAGGAATTAATGAGAATGACTAAAAGTAACTCGAACGTTTACTTAAAAAAAAAAAAAAAAAAAAAAAAAGAAAAACATTCGAAATCCATTATATTATCGCTTCCTCGAATTATACTGAAATTATATTTCTCGAAGGAACTTTTAGCATCGTAGATAATATCAATAATCGATCGTCAACAATCAATATCACGTATATATCTTCAAGGGATCGTTACGCATTGGAAAAATTTTGTAAGAACGGAAACGACACCGTTTCGTTCAATCGAGACGAAGAAGAAGAAGAAGAAGAAGAAGGTCGATTCAAAGCTTCGCAAACCGAATTTTCGCGCTTACAGCCGCAACGATTTATTATCACAACCACTCTCTCTCTCTCTCGAGGCCTCGAAGATGTTCCTGTCCCGCGCGAAATGGAAGACCAACTCCTTACCTGGCCGAAGTTTCCTTGGCCGAGGACCGTCTGTAACCTAAGCTTATCTCTAGGAAACTCCCATCTGGATTCTTGAGACGAAGGGGGCGGTGGTTTCTCCGCTTCGTGACACTGGAACGGGAGAAAGAAGGTGGTCGGTATATCGTATCGTATCGCGAACGATAATTATTTAAAAATGCCTGACGAATAAATCTGCGGCACATCCTCCCTTTGATGTACCGCGACTCCGGGCGAGAAACAGAATTGCTCTCCTCCGTTCCGCTCTCTCTGAATTATCGTTCCTTCTCCAGCCGATTATTTTTTAATGAGCGGGCCGAAGCGGTAATTTCTCTATGACTCGACGATTTTTCATTCTCTTACTTTTTCTCATTTTTATTCCTTTCGTTTTAATTGAGTTATAATAAGATGCTTAAAAGCGTCTTAACAATGATAATTGTATATATATTGTAAAATATCATTTTATACTTCATTGCTTCTTAATGAGAAGTTGGAGAGGAGAATGAAACAAGGTCGAAATTATTAATTAATCTTCCTGTATTTTTTTTTTTTTTCATTCCTTTGTATCAATTGAATTTTGTATCACATAAGAAGCAAGATACGCATCGTGAGATATTATTTTGTTATTCCATCCAGGTTTTTTAATGAAGTTCGAATTGTTGTAGAAAATTGAAATTATGATACGGAATAAATATGATTTAAATCGTAATTTTAATCGTTTTAATTCGATTATAATGAATATTTTGTAAAAAAGTAATTCATTTCTTTCGATTCAATTTAATAAATACGTAATAAATGTCTAATTTCGTATATACAATTCCTCGAATTAAATTTTTATCATATTCCATATATGAAGAAATGATATTACATTTCATATTCGTAAGAAATTATCCGATTACTCACCAAGTGTTGTATCCTGGGAAGTTTCGTGATCGCCTTCTCGATGGACGTTTTGAAGTCGCCATTCTCGAGATTCAAAGCATCCTTCCTGCAACTTATTTCCGACGACGTATCCGATTCCTCCAGCACCTATGCAAAATATTAACGTCATCATCGTCACGTACCTTCACTCACCGCCAAGAAACGTGCAATTCCCGCGAAACTTTTGATTTTTCTCCCTCGAATATTTTCACAGTTTCTTCGAGTGATCAGTGACTCAACACGTCGAGGAATACGAGATAGTCACGTTCCAACGGCAACGATTGTTTATTTAAATTATGAATATTCGATTAATGCAAAATGCCGGTTTTCTTATAAATGGAATCGTTTATATACTAACGAAAGGGACGTGAATATTGTAGATAACGCTTATGTACTCGAACACGACGAGGATAAAGTTTGAAATTTCGGGATAGAGGACGGGCATCGCGAATTCGAATTCGAGGAGGAAGAGGAGGAACGTGTTCGACGGACGGTCGATACGCGACTATTTCTTTTTTTTCTCTCCGTGGAAGAAATTATTTTCTCTCTCCACTTCCTTTTTAAAGCGATATGAATAAATAAATAACTCGAAACGAATAAATTATCGATCGGTTTATAACTAATCTTTGAACCTTTGTATACACGGTCAAAAGATCATCGGATTATGAATTATACATTTTCGTTACAAGTTGTCGAGGACACGACAAATTGAAACGATTACCATTTTTTCTTTTTTTCGTCCTTCCATTTTTCTTTTCCAAAAAATTTTTTCTTCTCCGATTTTTTTCTTTTTTCATCAATTTAAAATTCAAATTTTTTCTTCACTATCCGCAATCCGAAACGAATTCATTAATATTAGAAAGAAGCGAAGATCCATTGAGTCATTGAGAATCATCATCCGAGTAAAAATTAATCGAGCTCCATTGTGTCCATTCTGTGTGGCGAGTTCAGGGACACGTACAAATTCGAGAGTACAACTCGAACGTAACGCTTATATCACGATACCTTATATCACCTTTCGTTTCTACAAATTTATTTCTCTGCCTCAACCTTATCCCGAGAATCAATCTTCGAACTTCTTAATTGTCTCAAACTTATCTCGATAACCCGATCGAGAGAGAGAGAGAGAGAGAGGCACTTAGTTTTCGTACTTGCACCAAGCAAGATAACGAAAGTACACAGTAAGGTTTAATGGCCGGATGATAAATGCCCAGGACGGTCGACGATAATCCAAAGGGATACCGCGTAACGGTACATAAGTGGCGGTGCTATACAATTCGCGTCGTTTCGATTTAGCGATCATCGGCCAGATACGCTTTACGGTACACAATCGTAAATCAAAGTTTTTGCCCGGATAATACAGCAGGCGAAGGAGGAGAAGGAGAAGGAGGAGGTAGAAGTGGAGGAGGAGGAGGAGCAGGGCCGAGAGGAAATTACACCCGCCGGACTGGAATCACGGCCGAATAAAAATGAAACGTTTAGCGGCTCAAGGATACCATTTCGAATGGCCTCCCTTCGCGCAGCTGGGAGCATCGCTTTGAGATCCTCGCGTCGATCAAACGGATAGTCGTTGAATTTCGTTCGAAGGGGAGAAAGGAGAAGGTTTTTGTCCACAATCTTGATTCAATATCCAAATCCCGAGGGAAAGAAGAATCGTAGAAGGTTCTATGATTATATAAAAAAAAAAAAATATCTAGAAGCTAGAGGCAAAGATTTTCATTCGAAAATAAAATGAACTACGGTGAAATTACCAATTAAAAAAAAAAGAACAAGAAGATCACCGGCACCAATAACCTTGTTCTTGCATCTCCATCAATTGAAACGCAGTTTGGCTCACCAAACACCACTTTCACCCGACGGCCTATATACCCATATATATAATTTCTAATCCTTAAACACATGCATCCACCACCATTTAAATCATCGATCGCTCACCTTACGATTCCTAAGTATCAGTCTTCTAAGAATTAGGCCAACGCCGACGGCGATCGGGAACACGACCAACGTCGCCAAGATGTAGCTGACCACGGCGACCGTCTCCTGGGACGCGATCGCGTCCCCGTCGTGCCTCTTCGATATCACTTCACTGATATTCACCGACTCCCTCGGACTGACCGATATCAGCCCAGTCTCGAACAACGTCCTGTTCAACTCGCTCGGATACACCGAAGTGTTGTATTCGGGCAAGATGGGATGGTGATACACGGTCCTGTGCCTCGTGCGATTCCCACTTCCGTTGCTATTCGACGATCCTCTACCCGGGCCCGTAGCCGGGACCTGGTTGCTCGCCGCAACCTCCTCGTGCCTGTCCCCTTTCCTCGTGTCCGGGCCACGGGTCCAACTCTCCGCGTTCCTCGGTGTAATCGTGTCGCTGGTTTTCTCGCTCGTTCTCGAAGGCTCGGAGGGCTGCTTGGCCGGAAGCGGGTGTTCCGGCCGCCGTTCGGCTCCCCGGGAGAACGGGTTCACCGGGCCGCTGTTGTTGAAGATGTCCGACGTGTTGTACAGATGCATTATGGGCAGCACGTCGTCCTTGTCGGTGGACGCGTCCTGCGACTTGTCCGACAGATTCCTCCCTCTCACTTCCGGCGACCTTTCGCCGGACCCTCGCCTGCCATCACCGTCATCAGAGTCTGCCGCCGAGATCGAGGAGGGCGTGTCCAAGGGCCTCGACTCCTTCGAATCGGCGCTGGTCGTCGCGCTTTGGTCTTGGGCGATCGTCGAGATCTCTATTTGCACGGTGGGCAAGGGTGTGGTGGTGGCGGTGGTGGTGGTGGTGGTGGCGGCGGTGGTGGCGGTGATGGTGGTGGTCGTTGACGCTTCCGTCGTGGCGATGGACGAGGACGCGGTTGCACCCGCGGTCGTGGTCATGGTCGTGATCCCGCGATCCTTAGACTCGTGCACTTTTTCCGCGTCGGAAGGATCGACGAGGCCGGCCACCGTTTTCGTATCCGTGATTCGGTTCGGGGCCTCGGTCGGGTTTGAGGTGAAAGTCTCGATCGGGTCTCGGGCCGCTTTCGCGATCATTCTGGGCGTAACGGGGAAAACGGGCGCCGGCAACGGCGCGGTAGTCTCTTTGGCCACGATCGTTTCGTCGGACGCCGCGGTCACTGTCACGGTCGGCGAACCGCTTCCGTTCTCCGTACCATTATCCGCGCCGCTCTTCCCGATTCCACCGCCGCTGCTCGCTACGTCCACGCTCTCCCTCTCACTCGCCCGCCCCACGGTTTCGTCTTTGGTTTCGAACGCGCTCGCCTTGCTCACCGCTTCCGCTCGCTTCCTACTTCCGCCCTCGTCCGTGGTGGTCGCGTTCACCGTTGTCGGAAGAGGACCACCGCTACCACCATCGCCACCATCACCACCACCACCGCCACTCGAATCGACCACCGTCTCCGTTTCCACGGAGGGAACGAACGAAACTCTCTGCTGCATCGTCACACCGCTCGTCGTATCCGCCACTGTCGCGTTTTCCAAAATCATATCCTCTCCGCTCCCGTTCACGATCGTCACATCCTCGATCCTCGCCCCGACCCTCGAATTCCTCTCGTCCCCCGCTATCGAACCGCTCTTGTTCCTCGCCGCGTCCGAATCCTCGTCTACGTTCCTCGTCCCTTTGATCCTCCTCTGGCTCTGGCCATTTGTCAACCTCCTCCTCTTCCCTGCCGCCGCCCCGTCCTCCTCTCCCTCGGGACCAGCCCCGATCCTCTGATTCAGCACAGCGCTTGCCGACTTCCTGAGAAACCTTCTCTCGTTCAGCCCCTCGATCTCCGTGCTCCTAGGCTTCGCGCGACTCCAACGCACGCCGCCCCTCGGATGATACGCTTCCGCGGTCTTGGCCGACCTCGGCCCGCTCTTGTTTACGGCGGTCAGCTGCAACTGCGCTCTGCCGACCGCGCGCTGCTGCTGCGACTGGTGCGCACCGACTGCAACGACCACTTTCCTCTGTCGTTCCCCCACCAGGTGAGCGGACGCTTCGCCACCGGCTGCGGCTGGTTCGACGGTCGTGCCGGCACTGAGTTCCGCCGGCGCTCGGCCTGCCTCTATACCCGCCGCGCCGCCGCCACGAGGAGGAGGCAGAAGAGGAGGCGGCGGCGGCGGCGGCGGCTGCGACTGCGGCCGCGGCCGCGGCTCTGCCTCTGCCTCTGCCTGCTCGCGCCGCGATCCGCTCGTTATCTCGGTCGTACCCGTGCTCGCCTCTCGACCTCCTTGTTCCTCTCTGCTTAACCCAGGTCCGGTGTAGTTGCGCAATAGCCGCGTCACGTTCGTTATCGTGTAAGCGTACACGTGCTGCTGCTGGTGCTGCTGTTCTTCTTCCCGATGCCGTGCATCCCGATCCCGCTCGTGTTCCCGCGCCAACGCGCCGCTCCCTTCCTCCACCCTTCCATGCTGCTGCTGCTGCTGCTGCTGCTTCTGCCGCCCCTTCCAACGCGCCCCCTCGATCCCGCTCGATCCCGCCAGAGTGCTCGAGGTAGGAACTCGTCCCTCCGTCGAATCGACCACCGGTTTAACGGTGTACTCGTCCAACACCCTCCCTTCCGTCACCACGATGCGGAGGGTGGACGTTTCCGGCGACGTCCACACGATTCGAAACGGCTCGGTGGAGGGACGGCCGACGAGCTTCTCCCTCGAAGTCGACGTCTCGATGTTGTTGCTCTCGCGGCAGGCAACGGTCGTCCGTCGATGATAGCTCGTTTCGTCGATCACGCTTCCGTCCACCTCCAACGATTCCCGAGGACTCGAGAAGGCTGTCTCCTCCTCGAGGTACGCGACGGGATCGTTGCTCTTCCTCTTTCGAGGATAAACCTTGGACGGTTTCGCGTTCTCCACTCCGTTCACGGTCGAGGATACGGGTTTCGATTTGTTCGACGCGTCCGTGGCACGGTCTTTCAGCTTCGTTTCACTTTCTGCCCCGTTCCGCTCGCGCGTGATCGCGACGGAAACGGGCTGCCCGCCCGGTATCTGGGTCGAGTTGGTCGCATTCCACGTTTCAGCGGCCACGTGGGCAGCGGCAGCGGCGGCACTTCCTCTCCCGTGGTCCACGTGAGCGGACGGGTTATCGTCGCGAAATTTATTTTCCGCGACAGGGTCCGATCTACCACCGGTACCATTTCCCGTTCCAATAACGTTCGAGGCGATCGTCGCCTCCGCAGGCCTCGCCTTCCTGTAGTAAACCCCGTTTTCCCCTCCCCTGAACGCGTTCTTCATCTTCGACACCTTGTTCTTCTCCACCGACTGCCGTTCCACAGCGATGTTCATTTCCTCGTTGATCATCTCCTCCAACCTGGCCACCGGTACCGGTGTCGTCGCGCCGAAATTCCTCTTCATCGAGTACCTTCTCCTGGAGTTGGCCGCGGTCGGCGCCGTGGCCGTCGACTCGGCCGTATCGTTGTTATTACTCGTCCCGTTCTGAATTTCCGGTTGAATCTTCTGGCCGAAGTAGAGGAATTGCGACATGTCCTCGACGGGTATGTTACTCTCGACCGGCCTGAAATAATTGTAGAGCGACTCCGGCATGGGGACCGTGTTCTTTCCTCGAGTTTCCGAAGTGTCCGATGATTTTTGATTTGGGACGAGGGACGAGAATGACGTGGTGGAGGACAACGAGCTCTTGTCGCCGATCGAGAGATCCTCGACGTTCCCCGTTCTCCCCGTTGAACTCTGCTCGACGATCCGTTTCCCCCGTTCCTCGTCCCCCAACTCCCTGCTCGACGTCGCCTCGCCCCCGTCCATCACCCTGCCCGATGTTTCTTCGTCTGCCGGTTTGCCGGCGGCGGCAGCGGTTACGTACATCCCATGCCTCGTCTCCTGGGCCTCGAGAACGTCGATCGCCGCGTCTTTCGAGGACGCGTCGAACGGTCTCGGTGTGCGGTTCAGATTCCGAGATTCCGAGATTGGCCGCTGGCTGAACATCTGCCGCCTCCTCGCGGCGAGGATGCTGCGAAGCGCTTGCTCCCTCTTCGCCTTGGACGACGGTAGCTCGGCCTGGAGGGGCATGCGACCCTGACGATGATCGCCGATCGAGGACTCTGCAACCAAACGAGGCGTTCGTTCGTCAGTTTTGGTTTCCAAAATCGGATGTTTTAAGAGATGAATACTCGACTTGTATGAATAAATATTATACATAGTCGATGGTTAAATCGAATAGGTCGAAATACACTCGTTTTTTAGAAATTATATTCGCTGATCTAAGCGAATTAATTAATTGGCGACCAATTCCGCTATTCGTATAGGGAAAGCTCGACTACCGTAAACGGATTCGAGAAACACGGAGAACGGATAATTGTTACATGAGACCTGTGCTCACGAATGCAAACTCCTTCTCATTTTTCCCTCTCCTCCTCCTCCTTCTCCTCCGATTTTCCAATCGATAAATCACGAAACTACCTCTCCAAATGTCTCACGCGGATTAACAAACGATTAAACATGGCCAATTTACCATTATTATTATTATTGCCAGAAGCGAGTTGAACGTATCCATTCTCGGTCACGAGATCTGAATAAAATAAAAGTAGACGATTTTCATGGATGGTTAAAATAAAGTTACAATTTGTCGTGCGATCGATTATCGTATCGAGGCGAGTTCGAAACGAGATGTTCCCGAAGAGGAACAGCTGCGAGACGAACGGTTCCTCGAGATCGCGGATCCCCGACTTGTTATCCTTTTTACTTTTCTCCTCGTCTCTTTTTATATCCGGCCAAGGTTCCACCGACCCTGTACCGTTACCTCACGGTTCCTTGGCGCGACGGTTTCTTCCTTTTCGTCACATTTCACGTTCGAGAACCGTTCACGAATTCCTCGATTAAAATTCGCGCGTATCAAACTCGAGATCGATCGACGATTTCTTTTTTCTTCCTTCCTAAGCAAATTTATCCTAAGTTTTGGATTTTAAATTTTCGAAATTGAATAATAATTTGAATAAATGGATAGATAGAATTTATGGAATATAAGATATGTTTTGAGAAACGATCTAGATGGAAGAATTTGGTCGATCGAGAAGATTTTAGGTCGAGCTCGTGCTTCGTGCAATCGTGGACGGGCAAAGGTACTTTCATCGTGAATACAGAGGCAGGAGAAGGAGAAAGGATCTGGTGAGTACCGTTAGCATCGAGTACTCGTTTATCGTTCTTGAACTTCCGATCAGATATATTGGAGAGGAGTTTTAGGAGAAAGTTGCAACGTTTCACCAATATATTTCCAACACGTATTATTTAAAATCCAATCTTCAAAGACGCGTTGTCCACTAAATAGTTAAAAGTTACGATAAACGAATAAAAGATATTTTAAAAGGTATAGAAAAATAAATGGATGTAATTGAAATTAATAATCTTCCGTTTAATACATCCAATAACACGCTTATTCTTGTTCTTTATTTATTTATAATAAATACTGGATACCCTGATTGTTGTAAAAAAATGAAAAAAAAATACGTATCGTTAATTCTCAACTTCTTTTGACACCCTTTGCGCCTAAGGAGGAGAAAGTAGGCTCGTGTTACCCCGGCACACCGTAGAGTAACGGTGCAACGAAAGAAAGGATTCGAAATCAAGTGTCAAGTTCTCGTGGGTCAAATCGCTTTATAAAGACGGACGAGCCGAGATCTCTATCTCGGCTCACGATACGACAAAGAGTAGGGGAAGGGAGGGTGTGATAACATTGTAGCGGTATCTCAAGGTAATTACGTGGTACCGGTTTCCTTATAAGCGTGGAGAAATAAAAGATATCGAGGAAGAGACTCGGCACGCGGCCAATTCCAATTCCCTCGTGTGTCCATTTCTCTCTCTCTCTCTTTCTCTTCTCTATCCAATTTTTTTCCACTGAACTACCGTACCACACTCTCTCGTTGAACAGATTTCCCTCGGTATTCCAAACAGTAAAAAATTATCCTCGCATTGATTTACCTTTTAAGCGAATTAAACGTCGAAAAGAAAAAAGAGAAAAAAAATCCCTTGATTGGTTTTATCGTCAATCAAGAACTTTATTTATAGCAGTTAAAGACTAATCGAAAGTTGCATATCGTCGATTATTATTCGATGCATTTCTACAAGTGAACAAATATCGTAGTAGAAGTATCTACTCTCCAAGATAGGATAGCAAATAT
Organism: Apis mellifera; assembly: GCF_003254395.2. Taxonomy (NCBI): domain Eukaryota; kingdom Metazoa; phylum Arthropoda; class Insecta; order Hymenoptera; family Apidae; genus Apis; species Apis mellifera. The sequence continues at coordinate 7,162,902 of NC_037649.1, forward strand.
TTTTAAGAATCCTCGGGGATAGTCGAATGAATTAAAAAATTTTCTCTCGTCCTCGAAAATCACTTATGATCGAATCCTATTCACCACGATTAATAAAAGAAAAATGACATGACATAGTACAGCAGGAGAATAGTAAAAACGACGGATAATTCAGAGATGTTCGAATTTATTCCCAAGGTGTCGCGAATCGGTTTAAATGCGTCCGCAATTAAATCGGTAAATCAACTCTTCCGCTTCCCTTCCGGCAACGTTGCAAAAGGATTGGGCGATAATTTACCAGATTTTTTCCTCCCCCCCCCCTGACGCCTACCTCGAGCGTTGGAGGCGAACGAGGAAGAATTTTATCCGAGAATGACCGCGTCAGCCACTTACGTCTCCATACCGCGCGAGCATAACTTACAAGCCTACGACACGTGGAAAGCAGCTTTAAACGCGGGGTACCGCTTCCGTGGTAAATCATCAGTGACGGGAAAAGGGATGCCCCTGTGCGCGGGTTAACACAGTTGTCTTACCGTTTCCACGATGAAATGTAAATTGTGCATAAATTTCCACCTCCTATGAACATCCCGACTTCCCTCTTTTCGCGTATTAAATTCGTTATTCTTCTTGTTATTGTTATCTTGATATATTAGAGCAAAGTGTATATAAATATACGTGGAAGAAATGAAAAATATGGTCTGGGAACGAGTCTGGGATGCTTTTGTAAATGAAAATTTTTTTGCTACGTAATTATTCCGTGTTATATTAATCGTGGAATGTGTGTGGGATGAATTTGTGTTATTATGTAAGAGTATATTTGGAAATAAATATGTATTTGATTTTTGTGTGACGAGAGTTTGATTAACTTTATGAATTTATATCAATGTGAAAATAACGATCATTATTGTTTTGTATTAAAATTAATTACTCTTCATTTTTTGCTCATTGCAAAAGAATGGTATTAAAGATTCGGATGTTTCAATAAGATTCGAAGTGGTTAAAATTGCGAAACAAGTATATTCAGGCTCTCTTCAGACGACCGACATAAAACCCTGTCGATCTCGTATCGAGGGTACTTTCATCGGAAGATATTTTTCTGAGCCGCTTTTCAACTTGTCAATTGGATGTAAGGAAAGGTTATTAAAAAATGTTTTATCGAGGCCAAGTCTGATTGACGACTCATCCGCCTGGAAAGTGCAGCCGGCTCTGCCAGACGTTCGAATATTTCACGAGAGACGAGTTGCGAATCGAAGATAAAATTGTGATTATTTATTAAAAACTTCGTCGTCGGCTTACAACTCGTTGTATAATTTAAGTATAAACTTTTAATTATCATTTTAATGATAATAATTTTAAGTCAAGTATATAAATTTATAACAAAATCAATTTTTCCAACGTTTATATCGTATTAACTTTTCTCATCTTGTCAATCTTAACATTTATCTTAATTTATCGTTCGTTTATCGTAAAATAAAAAGCGATATATAAATTTAAAAGAGAAAATAGTCAATACTCTTTCAAAATTACAAAATCAAAAAAAAAAAAAATAATCAATAAATCGTTCCACTTAAACAAACTGTTACTGTTTGACAAACGTTATTTGTCGAGTTATAAAACACGTGAAATCCCTATATATATATTAAATTTAATACGATACTCGCGAAGGGAGTACGTTTTTCTCGAGATTGATAAGAAAAGTAAGGAGGAACACCGCATTTGTGTTACAAGAGAGGATCTTCTCACACGCGATGGTACATCGACATCTTCCACCCTATCGTGCGGTTAATGGACGATTCTCGTTTTGTTCCACCTCGAAAAATGACCGGTCGGACGAATGGGTGTGCACGGAATCGGCCACGCGATTCCGTCATTTTCGTTTCTCAACTCGTTTAATTTTCGTTCGGGAATGGAAAAACACGAGACTCGAGATGCTGGAAAATAAAAGAAAAGCGAAAAACGAGAGTTTAGATTAAATAACGAAAAACTCGAGCGTTTCCCGGAGGGGAACGTGCACCCGGCTTCTTATTTTATTACAGTTATTAATTTTAACTTGCCATCGGTTTCAATTTTTCACAAGCGCACGAGCATTTCTCTCGTCCAATTGACAAAAACTGGGCTTTCGAGTTTGATTATCGGCGCAATCAGCCAACCTGAGGTTCGTATAATCATCGACGCGGCAAAAACTTGGCTATCCTCGTTTACGAAACAGGACCAGAGACACGATTGCCGCGGGAATACGCATTTTGTTGCGCGGAATCGTGCAAACCGGTCGTAATTTTCAGAACCGGACAAAGCGGAAAAAATTTCAAAAGCGATTTGCAACTTGCCCTCCGACGAAATCCGTTTCTTCTTTCCCGAACACGTTCCGTTATTTTTTTCGAAAATTCGATTATTAACTCGAAAATCCATCCTCATTCCATAACGAGAGTCTAAAAGTTAGGTTGGAATTTCACAAAAAATAATCTCAAAAGATTATTTTCTAATGTAATCTACACTATTATCTATTATCAATCGACCAAGATCAAAGAAGAAAGATTCCATCAATTAAATATTCCCAAAAAGATATTTCGCTTACCGAAGCGCAAAACCGAAATGACGGCGTTGCCGAAAACACGTTTCCATTTCCGCCGAATCATATTCAGCGGTCGGCTCGGTCCCCCCTCGGTCACTCGATTCCACGGATCGAAACGAGGATCCCGAGGATCGTTTTCGCATCGACAAACCGCAATTTTTGCGAGGAAACGTGAGGGAAGGCGCGGGCTCGTTCGTTTCCCAGGTCCTGAATAATGCAGACCACCTATTATCCCTTCCGGAAATATCTCTCTGAGTCATCATCTGACCTTACCGCGCGAGAACCCACGTTGCGGGGGATTCTTGCACGGGGGGAAGGAGAGGGAGAGGGAAGGACAAGTGGTGTCCTCGCTGTCCCGTGAAACCGAGGGGAAAAAGGACGATGATAATAATAATAATGATAATGATAATAATAATAATAATGGCGGTGAAAAAGGTGGAGGCATCTGGCGGAGGGAGTTGGCGTCGTTGGCGTCGTGGAAGAAGGCACGAGGAGTCGTAGGTTATCGCCGCGAAACGTGACCGCATAAAAGATCGTAATGTTTTATGTGAACACGTGTATAAGGAAGGTCAGTGATTCCTTGATTCCGCCACGACTCCGCCAAGGGACAGCCATTGTTCAGCGCGGGAAACATCCATGTCGCTGGACGATGTAGCGATTACCGTTTCTTCATCGATCACCTCCGTACAGGGGTGAGTCTCTTTCATTCGATATTCCTACTCCTGTGTATCTCTTTCGATATACACGAAGAGATATATTCGGGAAAAAGAGGGAGAAAGATCCTGATTCCTGATGAGAAAATTCGAAATGCAGAGAGAATGGTATTTGAATTTCGGCGAATTTTGGAAACGAAGAATGGAAGGATATTTGGGAAAAAATCTCGGATACGAATCGCGACGATAATATTGCATTTTCCGCCGTCATCTTATCGCCGTTCGAGGATAGAGATTTGAAAAATGGAAGGATTAAGTGGAAGGTTGGGGGGGGCAAGAGTTTCTCGCGTGGAATTTCGAGCGTGGAACGCGAGCTCGGCTCGTGCGCGCGCCACAAAAGGAGGAGAGCGAGATTCGCGGCAGATAGAAGTCGGTCTTGTCGCGCCGCTTCGAGTGACGTACAAATTGTCGGACGGCTACTTAAAACGAACAAGTGTTCATTACTCGTGCGGCGATAACTTTGCCCCCCTCGTAAATCCAGCCCCCCTCGAAACCGACTATGCTAAACGCGCCTCCCTGTCCCCGATCCGTGTGTTTCTCTATCTCTCCGTTTCAAACGATGAAACCACGCGATGAAACATCGCCTCGAACAAAGTCTCGCTCGTGACTCGTGAATTTCATTCTCGATCATCTTTTTCCTTTCTCTTCGTAATTCGTCACGCGATAGATGCTTCGACTCCATTTAATTTCCATTATTCTTTCCTCCATCGGAAAAATTTTGCCATTTAAAATTCTCGAACACTACTCAATTACTATCGATTGATTCCTCAGAACGAGGAAAAATTGTATATCAATTTGTAATATCGATTCCTTTCCTTTACTGTAATCGTCCAAACGATGTCTCTCGATTTCACCGATGGTTTCGATGGTATACCATCATATTTTTCCTTATTCGCCGCAGGACACGATCGCTACGGAGTTATTGCAGAAATTTTAACTTCGAGTCCCTCCTTGGCGCCGTTTAACTTAATTCGTTAATAAAGCTCCTCAGCTATACGTGATTATCGTAAATGCTCGCGGTTTTCATGTCCCCGGCAACGAGTAATTGCCGTGCAATTTTGCACACGAGCTTTATCCGTGGATAAAGGCGCCTGTGGATGTTAATCCGAAGGTTTAAATTTTGCGTAGGCCCGAGAATAATTGGCTCGATTCCGTGTTGCCAGCCGCGCGAAAGTGAGAACGCGGCGATTGTCGCGTTCGAATTCTTCGTTGGCGAGGAGATTGGTGGAATTTGAACGCGTTCGTGCTGCCTTTGTTTCAAGGTATTCAAGATATTATAAGATTTCGATTATATCTATGTGCATCATCCGACTATTGATTCTGATAGCAATTAAAAGATCAGCACGAATGATCTTGTTGCATTTTGGATCTCAATGAAATTTTTGAAACTTTGGAATGGAAAGAATCGAAATTAAGATTATTGCATATTTGAAAGATAAATAAGAATTTTTTCCGATATGTATTTTTCGAATATTCTTACTCATCGTGGAAACAACAATCTGTAAAAATTTCATTCTATTCGATGCGATCGAAAGGATTCTTCTAATTGTTTTACGTAATGCCCTTAAAAGATGCGATGGATTAAACAGATCCGATTCCCTCGTTCGTTGGAACACGTTGGAAATAATTATTCCCGGATCTTTGATTGTCTCGAGCACGAGGAGATGCTTATTTTTATTTTTTGTTTCAAGGCGACGGAAATATTCCACACAACGTTAATGAGAATCATCGTTCGAGTGTTTATTTTATTATTCGCGGAAAAAAAAAAAAGAAGAAGAATTAAACCACGTAACAAAAGATGTAATGGAATATTCATCATATTAGATATATATTAACTACGCTTTTAAATCTCGCCGGATCGATCTCTAACAACTTCATTAACAGGATTAACTCCATCGAAGCCGGAGAGGAATAGACAGCGATAAAACGAGAATAATATATACTTCCTATAAATACAATTCCATCATTATCGTTCCGAAAAGGAAAAGAAGGAGAAAACACCTGCGTCTTAATGTGCAAATAAGAAGCGAGGATCGCAATTGGAAACGTGTTTAAAGAGGCGAACGATCGCGTGTGTTGCCTAGGCGACGCGGGGAACGCATTCAACGCGCATATGATGCACGCGTGTTGAACAAGTCTAACCACCTGTCCGACACAACTCCCTTTGTTCCCAGCAAGAGAATTTTTCGGAAGATGCAACAGGTTACACGAACACGTTCGAATTATATCCGAATGTTCGTCACCTCTGCTCTGTTCTTCATCACATTAAGAAGATGAAAGAGTATTAATCGAGAGCTCAAGATCGAAATTTTACAATTTTCAATACGTTTTGTACCGAATTTTATTCACAATTGATATAAAATGATCTTCTTGTCGAAGAAGCGTATAAATCTACTCGATTGTTACAAATTCTTTCGAAGGATCGAAAGGAAGAGCAAGTAATAAATAGATGTATACTTGAAATTGTTTCCTCCTCGAGGATTTAATGATGTTGTTTCTCGCTCAACAGACGAATCGATCGAATGGATCCCTGCGAAACAGGTAAAACCGCCGTCTATTCAATTTCAAAATAGCCAACTCGGCCGATTCATAGCGAAACGATGATTTCATTACATAATTATCAATGAATTATACGTGTTCAGTGACCGGAGTGTCCTCTGCGACTCGTCCCACCGGAAGCGGATACACGCTTCACGAGAGACGACCACAAGTGGAACGAGTGCACGTACAGACGAGGCGCAGTAGGTGCGCCGGTGTGCGTCAGACGGACAACGCCTTTCTGCCGTGTAAAAGCAAACAATGAACTCCTTTTTTTTTTCCTTCCTTTCTTTTTCAATACTTTCATTATAATCCATCCTCATCCGTTTCTTTTATCGCTAGATCTATTCAAAAATTTTCGAGATAAAGATTTTAAAGAAATTAACGATTGTTTGGAATGATCAAGGATCGTATTGTTTCCAATTCAGATGAACGAACACTTTCAAGAATGAAATTACGGATCGACTAAGGAGATGAATGAAAAATTTTTATAAAAGTTTCTATGGCAATCCGTCTGTGAACAGTTTCGAGAATCGTGTACGATTTAATGGAAGATCCCAGAGCTATTATGCAATTGGTAGTCGATGCAATCTCGGACGTGTGATCGTGGTTCGACCTATTCGAAACCAATTACACAACTCTGAAATTAATCGCACCTGTGTTATTGTTGTTAAATTACTTTGGAAATCACACTTTGTACACGATTATGGAAACGTTCGATCGAACATGAAAACTTTGAAACTATTTTTTTTTTTTAAAAATCCTCCCCTCGTGAAACAATTTTCGCAACAATCGAACTATTTCTTAAAAATAATATCGCACGTTATTTAAAAAAAAAAGCGTTGAAAAATGATCCGAACACCGGATGGCATCGTCTCGAATTTGTAGCAAATCATAGAAACCCTTGTCGATGCATTATCGACGTACCATCTCGTACGGAAGAAACCAGTATTCCATCCAATGTTTAAGGGCCTTCGATTCACCGATCGATAAAGTTACGCGTGCGATTACGTGTCGAAGATGGTATCACCTTGAGCGCCGTTACATAAGATTTCCAGGGACGCACAATGGGGATCCCGATGTTCCATTAAATCGTATGCAAATACCGGGAGAACAATGGAACGCGAACGATCGGATCGACGTTCGCGAAAAGTCAGTGCTTGGTCGAGTGCTGGAACGCTTCCTGGATGTGGCAACCGATCCTCGGGATCTATGAACAGGGATCTAAGAGTACACGCGACAAAAATTGATTTAAAATTTGCCCAATTCTTCTAAATTTTCTTCAAGAGAGTGAAGAGAGGAGAAGAATGAAAAATTTGTTCGACGAGAGTTGTTACGTTTAAAAGAGACACTCTTGAATTGGATTAATCGGAGAAAATTTTAAATTATACTTTTTTCCAGAGAAAAAAGGAAGAAGAGAAAAGATGGGAATTTGAAAATCTATTTGGATTCACGCACGTGACGATTCTTCGCTCGTCAACAAAATGTTGCGTCCGTACGAGTTAAAATTATAGTCGCGCGAATGGAATCCCGTTGGACAGAGGAGGCAGCAAGTGCGGCTTATTGAATATAAATCATAATAAATTGTACGACACAGTGCGGAATTAATTTACGGGTCGATGATTTAAGATGTTGCGTATAGTGCGCATAATTGACGCCTCGTTTCCGTGTCCAGCCTCCTGAGACAGCAACACAAATTCATCTTCCTTCCAAAGAACCGGCCACTTCTCTTCCTGGTAAAGGAATTCGAATTGTTTCCTGGTGAACGCGTGATCGATCATCCGACCGACACGTTTCGTTATCTCCAACCAAGATCGAAGAATCCTTCCACGAATCGTTTCTATATACACTTCCAAATTTCCAAATTGAAATCCACGAATTTGGAAAAATCGTATTCCATTTTTCCAACTTCTCCTTCAAATTCGAGGGAATGAAGGAAGAAGAAAAATCCCTGGATACCTAATTTTAGACGCTCGAAGAATTTGTTTAAATCGTGGGGGAGGGGAATTGCGACAAGGATTTTCGAAACGTCTCCAATTCCATGGATGGAAATATCCATAAATTTCGTTGTTGGAGTATTCGAAAGGTTTTCCAATCATTTCCTCCACGGTATTCGTGGCATGTTGCAATCAGTGACGAGCGATGGAAATACCAATGAGCGGTGGTTTCGCGGTTGCATCCTTCTTCAACCCGAAGGTAAACGGGCGTAGCAACGATCACGATCAAGATCATTGACTTCTCACGAATGTAAAGCGATCCCCTGAAAGCCTCCGTGCTGCCGGTGCGATCTTTCGCCCGGATATCACGTGGACACGGAGAAAGGAAGGAATTATCAAAGTCGTGCATCGCCCCGACGTCACGAACTGGCTCACACAGAATTCTTTCCCTCCCTCTCCGCTTCGCTCCCCATTCTTTCTTTATACATTTTGGACGCTCCAATAGCCCGACATTATTATTCCTATATCCAAGAGTAACTCCTTTCGTACCGTGGATATTAAAATATTGCTCCTATATTCTTATTTTTTTTGACTCCACGTCCAAATATTTATGTGTGTGTACATAAATTCGAAATTATCAAAATTTCTTCTTAAATTTATATATCTTCCAAGCCAATCTTGAAATAATTAAGAAATTGTGCCATACATCTTTTAAATCTTTTATTTACCAACATTTTGCCAACAAAGAATTAAATTATATTCAAAAATAATCGTAGAAACTCTTTAAATTTCCTCAAAAACTTATTTAATATCTTGCTAATACTCTTTCCAAAATATCTTCATAACCAGGGAATTCAATTTCTCAATCTCAGTTAATTCACTCAGAAGCCTTTTGCTCAAGAAAGAGAGAAAGAGAGAGAGAGAGAGGCTTTCCAAGCATATGCTAGACGAGTAGAGATCTTTTCGATCTCTAAACAGCTCCCCTGGCTCGACTTTATCACGAGGGGATACGGCCACCGGTGTTGGTTGGAAAACTTACGAACTGATAAAGGGAATAAATTGAATGGAGACGATGGCGGTGGCCGATCGTCCGAAAGGAAACGAATCGACTTTCCCCCATCGGCGGACGTTGAAGCCGGCCGTCCAAGGCCAAGATCACGGTCGAATGTTGGACAATCGCCATCTGTCATCGACCGTTTCCCTCGACGATGGCGTGGCGAGCAATGTGGAATGGTAATACACCGTATTACGTGTATCACCTGCCGCATTAAAATCTCCAATATCTCGGGGAACGGGAAGAAAACTCGAGGAGGAATCTCTCGAGGATGATTCTTCTACGTTTCGTCCAATACTTGCTCGTCACTCTTATGTCCCTCGATTTTTTTTTCTATGATCCGTAACTTCTGATCGAATTCGAATTACTTTATCATCTCAAAGAGCGTTCTTTCGTTTTTAAGAAGAGTAGGGATGAGCGCTTTAAGAGTTTTCAGTCTTATGCAAGAATTTTAAACGATGTGTCATTCGTTTATTTTTTGCATTCTAGCTTAGAAAATCAGGAGGCTACTGAAATAATTTGTGCGCCACAAAGTATGTATCTTATAACATGTAAAAAACAGTAGAAAGATTTAAAGCTGGAAATTTTAATTTGGAAGACGACGGTGAGTTGGAGGAATTGCTCGACGAAAATTCGAGATTTGTATAAAGTAAAGTCTTGAAAAATTTAGAAAAAAAGAACTTATTTGTCCATCTGAGATATTTTGAATATAAATTTTCGTAACTTGTGAAAAGTGTATACGATTTATTTCGTTTTATAAATATCACATCTTGCGATAAAACGTTCGTTCAACGTTTGGCCAGAGAGGTAAGTAAATGCGTTGCCCTCTTAACGAACCTGATTCTATTTCGTTATTTCGTTAAGGGGCGATAAGGTTCGTGTTCCACGAATCGTATTTTTTTCCTTTTTTTTTCTTTTTCTTTCTCGCCGCGGAATCGTACGGTACACGAAGCAATCGTTGTACCGCAATTAGTCGAGCCTTGTTGCGGTTTTAATTAACGAATTAACTCGACAAGCTGTTAGCGGTGAAAAAAATGATGTAACCGAAAAAAGTCTCAACGTTCACGAAAGATCCATTAATAATGGATTTCGCGATTGTTTCCGTTAGGAAAAATTTTCATAGATTGGAGAAGAAAAATTCTAGAGGAGTAGATTGCATCGCAACAGATTAAATTGCAAATTTGTCGAAGCTTCGGTTTGAGAAAAAAAAAAGAAAAAAAAACGGGAATTTCAGAATAGATGATACGATAAATTCTATTAGCTACTCTATTAAATAGATGTAAAAAAAAAACATTTGAATAATTACGGGATAGCGAAGCGTGTACGATCGTGAAAAATACAGGATGCGCGTAAATATAACGAACAACTCGTTATATTTACTCGATGATCGAATAGATAGACGAATAAAATACGCCCATCATTTACACGTGATCTTCTTCCGGCACGCAATACGCCACGATTGATGAGAATTATTCCGTGATGCGAAAGACGAAACAATTCGAATATCTTTCTAATTATTATAAAATAAGAGATCGAATGGTACAGAAAAGGAAACGAGAAGAAAAAAATTGTAAAAAATTTTCATCGAAGCAAAAATATATAATCGTTATCGCGTGGATATATATATATATATATACATACACACAATACTCACGCACAAAAAAAAAAAAGAAAAGAAAAATTTCAAAGGAGAATTCGTGGAAAACGAAATAGAATTATTTCGAGTTAATGGAGATTAATTTTTGCGCAACGTGCAGCCCACGGAACGTGTCCTCCCACCGATGTGAGACAAAGCCTGTAAGGATACGTGGATAAGTATCGTTACATGTGCCAAGCCACAGGGATAGTCATAATGTAAGCATTGAACCGGCGACGGTGCCTGAACCGTCCATTGTATTCCGTAGCCGGAGTCGCAGGTTCGGCCAGCCTTGAAGCGGTGAACCTCCCAGCGCGACAAGATGATGCATTGTTACAATGCGCGGGCCTATAGTTGCCCTTTAGGGTCACGCAGAAAATCGCAAAGGTTAAGAGGTATCAACGCCGGTGCATCTATACCACGATATATATATATATATGTCTTATACGAAATACATTTCGAATTTCGAATTCATAACAATTGTTATGACGCTGGAAATACGTGAAAAGGAAATTTGTCGCTCGACAAATTTTTCAAAAAGAAATACACTTCATAGGATCGCGAGAGATCCAATTTGGATTGTTGTTCCGGAATAATCCACGAATCCATCGAGTCTCTTGGCTCGAGAAAGTTAGAATGTCACGATTTCGCGGTGACAGAATTGAAACTCGTGTGATCTGAATCGTTTGATCCCAACATCTCTATTAATCCAATTATTATTACCCAGGATTCTAATAGATTCGAGTTAAATCTCGTAGATAGATAGATAAAGAGATCTAAGTGCGTAATACGCTTCAAAGGATTGGTATTGAAGAGCTTCTCGTAGGAGAGGAACAATGGATCCGTAAAGATCCGCCGCGTTTTGAAACTTGAACGTTTGGAAGGAGATCGAATGGGGAAAGAAGGCGAAAGAAGAAGCTCAATAACGGATATCGATGACGTTGGAGGAGACATCGGCACGTCCGCACGCATTCCGGCAGCCAGTTATAAATCACTGATTCGTATCTCTTGGTAAGGCCTCCTTAACCAAATGGATGCTACTGTCGATTTGAATTACTGCCCTTACATCGAAGGGACGAGCCATTGCCAGCCGACATTGCCTCTCCAAACGGTTCAAAGTTCTATGTAAACTACCGCCCACGTTTACATTCTCTCTCTCTCTCTCTGGCCACCTCTTCCCTCCTCCTATCCCTCCCTAGACGCAACAAGGGCCCTCCACGTCCCTCCGAGTATTCCTCTTCCAAGTGATCTAAGGAAACGTCCTCGGGTCCCTGAGCTGTCGCGCGCATGACTGCCGGGATTTAGAATCGGGGGTGATAGCGACTGAATAAAAGATGAAGGAACACGACCGTATACACCGAGGATCGTATCTCACCGTTTGGAATAAGGATTTTGTAAAAGTTTCCAAGGATCCTTGCTCTTGCGATCCGTCTTCTCGCTTTTTCTCTTATTTCGGATCTCGAGAAGGGAGATCGAACGGGCCGCGTTTCTCCACCGTTTCTTCTTGCCCCAGAATCGATCTCGGAAGGGATTCGTATCGATTGTGCAGCGAAAATTAACCAAATGGAACGAAATATTCCAATATTATATATATATATATAGATCATTTCTCTAACCCACGAAAATTTAAATGAATCCTTTCTTCGCTTGTCTGCTGCTTAATCGATTTCTTTTTTTAAATTTCATCCCGGTAAATTGGACGCAAGTAAGTAAGAGATAATCCTCCTCTTCTGGAGTTGGTTATTCCTTTTATGGCAACAAAACGAAAACTGTTTTGAAAGTATTAGGTGTCTGTGAGCTGAGAAGGGAGTAGTCGAGTGTGAGACTGCGTAGGCAGCGGAAGATGCGTCTTGGAAATGATTGTCTCCCTCTTCGAACGAACCTGAGCCCGAGCAACAATCGTCCGTTGAACGTTTTCTTCGAGAAGAAGAAGTCGGAAGTTCCTTTAAACGAATCGAGAAAGAGTAATTTTTAAATCGATCAATTATAATTTACAACTCTTTTCTATAAATCCTGTTTCCTCGTGCAATCGAATATGATACATAACAGGGGGGTAAAAATGGTGACCAGGTTGGAATGTGGACCACTTCTTAGAGATAATCAGCATCTGAATTATTACCCGGTTATCGGGTTATCAGTCGAAGGAACGCTCGGCGAAATATCTCGTCACGTATTGTCGAACGCGAGGAATCCGAAAAATGCACGCTGGAATTGGTTCGCGGACGACAAGTGCGTTTTCAGGGTGTTCTCGATTGCGTAACCCAACGACGCATTGGGTCGAAGCGAGAGTCTCCAAGTTGGGGTCTGGGTGTCGTTAGTATGCGAAGGGAAGGCCGAAAGCGCCTAGGAATTCCGCGAGAGAGGTGTAATTTTAGCTTCTCCTCCCGACCTTGCCAACTTTGTGAAACTTGCACGTCTCGTTGCTCGAGCATCGAATTCGAGAGAACATTTCGAAGGGTTCTGGGAGAGGAAAGTTGGTGGAAAATGTGAGGAGAATACTCGAGGAAGTAATGGCTTTCTTAAGATCTTCTTGATAATATACATCTTTTCCTTTTTGTCGTATTATCATATTAAATGTATGCATAATTTTCATTGTACGTTTCCATTTATATGTACTATCGATATCTTTTCACATAAGATTCGAAATGTATATATTTATTTTTGAAAGAGTTCTTTAAACTCCACGATCATTAATTACACCTTCTCGACGTGCAATATTATTATTTGCATACCGATAAAATACTTCTCGTACAAGTAAACGCGAAAAGAAAACTTTCTTAAATTGATCAAAAAACTTCTCATCGCATGACGACATTCGACTCCTCTCCAATCTCTAAAAAACACACGGAAATTTCATTAAAAATACATAACACGTGTAAAAACGAATGACTCAATGGAACGATACAGCCGTCGTTCCGACGGGATATCAAACCTCGACTCCCACCTCGTCGCCTCTGGAACCTCTATCAATTTCTCCGACAATAAGGACACTTTTCACTCGGTGAACCTCCTCAGACTTGTCCGCCCTCACGACGAAAACGACCGAGTCCCGAGTGGAATTCGAATCGGAAACGTAAGCGCGCGCGCAACTTTTTTTCACGCCTAAAAAAAAAGTCGCAGCCATTATTCGAATTGGAATATGACACGAGTACATTCACACGCTCGATTCGCGCGCGCGCGCGCATTTGTGCATTAGCAGCAGCGGGTACGTCGTAGACAGAGCCGGCACGGCTCTGAATCATTCATTCGTCCCGTCGTTGCACATTCGTCGTCCTTTTTGTCGTCCACCCATATCGCGTTTAATATTGTACGTACACAATGCAACATCGCCTCGAGGCGTAGGCAGGGCCGGGAGAGGGAGGGGAGGGGAGGGAGGCGAGCAGGGCCGTCCAAGGGGACGGTTTTCTTTACCTTCCTTCCGTTCACCTTTTATCCACGTCGGCTTTCACTTGTTCCATCCGTGACGAATTTTGTTGTGGCAACGTTATACACGCTTTCGCGCCGCGTGTACATTATTTTTCAAACGTTCAATCCTCGAATAATAACTTCCCCCCTCCCCCCTCTCCTCGTTCCTCGCGTGTCTTCCGTCTCGACGCGATTCGACCAGAAATGTTTGAACAGTGTGGGTGAAATAGGCGAATACGTATTTATATACGATTCTGCCAGAGAAACTATCGACTGAGAGTATCTTTTAAAGAGACGGACACTCTCCGCAAGCTTTGCCTTTGAAGGAAAAAGGAAAAACACGCGTTGGACGATCCAACACCCCGTATCTCTTCACCAGACACGACGAAAAGCAAAAGGGAGGGTGGAGGGAGGGAGTACACGCGTAGATGAAATAGGCGAATCGAATACGTATTTATTAGATTCTGTGAGAAAGTATCGGCTGCGAGTATCTTTTAAACACACTCTCCAAGCTTTACCGAAGGAAAAAAAAAAGAAAAAACGCTGTCGGACGATCCGACACCCCGTATCTCTCGACCAGACACGACGAAAAGCAAAAGGTGGAGAAAATGGCGAGGAAGGGAGTGCAACATCGATGTACAGTCCCCTCGGTAAAACATGGGAGTCGAGGTTGATGTACAGGCAGTTGCGCCACTTGGACGGATACAAACTGAGGAAAGGGGGGGAGGGAAAACGAAGAGGGTGAAGAAAAAGGGACTTGGCCAGCCAGGGGAACGAGAAGAAGAAATACGCCTCTCGTCTCGAGGTTCCACCTGGACGAGAATGGTCGGTCGGTGGAACGCTCAACTTACGTGCAACAGCCTTTCCAAGCTTCGCTCTCTCGCTACGGTTATAACGCCGCCTCCGACCAGCCTCGGAAGAATGTTGCCACGAGGAATCATAGACGGACTGGCCAAAAGGACATTAGAGAGACCAGCATCCCTCTCTTGGAATTTCCTTTCGTGTGCATCCTTCCTCGACAACCAATATTTCCTCGCGTTCGACGGGAAAATTGAAATGCTCGCTGCCTCCTCCGTGGAAAGGAACAAATATTTTTTCTTCATACACACGTTGGAACGGAGCCAGACAGAGGCGACCGCGAGTGAATCTCACGATTTAATTTTTATTATACATTGGAAATGTATTTAAAATTTTTCGAGAGGATGTATTTTTAATATTTCGAAAGATCGTTTTTTCCAACGAGCAGAGGGATATATGTGAGGAGGAGATATGCGAAAAGAAGGGACCAATTCGATTTTTCTCTCGAGCGAACAATAGGTGATTTAACGTGTGCGATGGGAACGCGTATGGCCGCGGAGTTTTATCTCTTTATTTGCTGGTGAGTCTCCGACTGTCTAGTCTAGCGGGAAAGGGTCTGAACAGCGTCTGCGTTCAATGCGTTTCGCGAATAAAATGCACGATATCTCGTAGCCAAGCAGGAAATATTGCGCCTAGAATATAAAGGGACGATAAAATTATTCAACGAGATCGACCGTCTAACAAAAAAAAAAAATTACGAAATTAAAAAAAAAGAGAGATTGAAAGAGAGAGAGAGAGAGAAGAATTAACGGGGCAACGTATTAAAATTAATAGGCCGGTAATTGAATACGTTTGCCGGCCAATTTAAAATTCATTCATCAGGGCAAAAATCCCTCTCGTGAGTTATCCCTCTCGGTCGAGAGCCATTATTCGGACAACTTTTCTTTCCACGCGAGGGACGCCTCCTCGATTTCAAGCTGTCGTTCTCGAAACGAAGACGAACGATTGTCGGCCACGGCCTGCAACCCGTTCCGTGCCGTCATAATCGAGTTTGTAATCCGCTTAAAGCCGCGCCACGCCGTAATTACATAATTCAATCAGCGCGCGAGCGAGTGCATAAATCGTTGCTCGGAAACAAACTGCACTACCGTGGGAGTCGAAACACTGGCCCCTCCCTCCCCCCTTTCTCTCCTTTCAAACGTAATCTCAACACGTACGCAGCCGCGTCTAATCTTCGCTGCGTTTCTCAATCGATCCTTCTCATATTTCTCATATTTTATTATCTTTCTCATATTTTCTCTTCGTGGAATTAAACGAATCGATTATTGAAATCGAACAACATCGGATGGATTAAAAGAATATTTCCAAAAAGAATTCGATCGACGCGAAATCGTCGTCTGCGAAAAATTCTCCGCGTTTCTCTGGGAGGAATAAATATATCTCGGGAATAATCATCCATCACCTCGTTCCAGGGATCGCAAGAAAGATGGCCGCGCGTAAAAGTCCAATCATCCAGAACGGAAGGAAGCCTGATCGAGCTCATTCACTCCTCGTTTCGCCTCGATAGCATAGGAAGATGATGATAACTCGACGCTGTCGACGTTGCGCGCGGGCATTCCCTCGGTTAAAGACCCAGGAGAGAGAGAGAGAGAGGCTTACTTAACCTAGCCTTAACGCACGATCCCATAGAACCCTTCCTTCCTTCCTTCCTTCCTTCCTTGCGTGCCGACGCATACACAGGGAGGATCACCGACAGGTAGAAGCGGTGTAGAAGAGGAGTGCGGCCATTTTGTTATATAACTCGCGCGCGAAAGGCCTTCCTCCTTGGCCAGCTGGAAAAACGCTTAGACAATGCTGCTTCGATCGTATAAGGACCGTCTAAGATGCAACCAGAGGGGGCCCCCTTTGCCGGGACCCCTTTGTTCTCTCCCATCACCCTCGAATAATTACCAGGAACCTTGGGAGACGCGCTTCTCGCGCTTCGATGACGAACTTGGAACACGGTCATCCATAATTTTTAAAATTACACCGATCCTGAGAAAAGAAAAATTGAGTTAAATCAAATTGGAGAATCGAGACTAAAAAATTCCATGAAATGGAAAAAGTGAAATTAAATTTTTGATAAAGGAGGAATAAAATTCCGATATCCATACGAAAAAGAAAAGAAGATTGTTGTATGATAATGATGCCAATAAGAATCGTGAAATCGTGCGTTAACCTTAAGCGATCCGAAGGTGGAAACAATACCCCCAAAATAATAGAACAAAGGAGGGCGCCATGTTGGAAGAAATTTACATGGTTCGAGTTTCGTGTAAGCTCTTCGAAACAGGGACCTCTCGAAGGGAGGAGCGAAACTTGGAAGAATTCGTGAACAAGACAGGCCGGTCCCCGGTTTGGAAAAGGGCAAGGAGACGAGGTACGATTCGAACGAATCGTAAATTGCCTAAAGACCATCTGTTCATCCTGGTATCCGCGCAAACCATTGTCAGCTATTCTTTTTTTCTTCTTCTTCTTCTTTATTCATTTATTTTTGTTTCTCCTTTTTCGCTTCTTCTCCTCTCCCTCTTCCATCGCTATTTACCGCATATAAGGATTCGTGAGAGGGAGGGGGGAACGGGCCACGTGTTCCTCTCCTCCGAGATGCGGTGGCATCCACTCGAAGGGGAAGGAAGGATGGAATGGAGAAGAACAATGCTGACGTCGGATGAAAAATCGAGAGAGAAATTCTGTAATTGCCAGATCTGGTATTTCATCCTTCCTCGTTGCATCTATCGCGAAACTCGTGTCACCGCATACTTTACACCGCATACGGAGGATGTAAACTCGCCACCTTGTCTCGAGTCATTCAGAGATTTTCTCTTTATTTTGTGATCAATGATATTCCATCCGAAATATCGTAAAAAAATGAAGGAAAAAGTGTGTAGAGTTTTGAAGAACTCTTTTAAGAAACATTCTCGATATTAAAATTTAAAACGTACCTAATATTCTCTGGAATATTTATTATTTAAAATTTCCTTGGAAATTGATAAAGTTCAGAATATCCTTCTTGCATGCTAGCGCGATGCATAATGAAGAAAGAAAGTAATATTTTTCACGCGTTCGCAACGTTGCAACGTAATTATAACCGCGCTGCAACGATGTTCTTCCAGAAGGCGGGTTCAATCTGAAAAAAAAAAGAAAAAATAAATAAAAAATCTAGCTGTCCGGACTCGCGTCTTCAATTTAACTCGGCGCGGGATCCACGCGTCGAAACGTGTTTTCTTCTTGACTTGAGAATGTAGAAGAAGAAGAAGAGGAGGCGCGAGATAAAACCCTTTTTCTATCCCCCGAGAATTGCCCCGCGGCCCTCGTCCCCACCGCGAATCTGCATTCTGTAATGACTTCCTGCTGTAAACTGGCAAAATAATAAAACTGAATGGTCTCGTTACCGCGATGCGCGCACACGTGCTTCAAAGGCGTAACGAGGCGAGCGTTTTCAACCCGCATTCATTCGCCTGTCCGTCAAACTCAGCTGAGAAATTGGACGAATGATGAAAAAAAAAAGATGAAAGAGTGGAATGGTAAGATATTTAGAAACGAATTCAATCCAATTTTTAATTTATTATAATTTTTATCGAAAACAGAGGTAATTCTCTCTCGATGATGTAATAATAATTAATCGAACTAAATTTGAAATATTGGAAGAAGATATGTAATAATTTAAAAAATACAAATTTTTTCTCATCGAATTACCCTCATTGTGATTTGTTTTCGAGAAGATGTTTATTTTTACAAGTTCTTCCAAGTCAAGCCATCTGTTTCATCTGTTTTCGCAGTATTTTATCAATAACGAGTAATAAGACGCGCGAAGAGAAAAAGAAAAAACGATGGAATAAAAATCAGAGAAATGTTTTGGAGGGGAACGATTCTTTAGGAGCGATTCGAAAAAAGCAAAAGTTGCTTGTATCGCGTCCATCTTCCCACATGTGATGATTATGCAAAGTGGCGAGTGGCTGTCAAAGAGTGTAGGCGCTACGTTGGGTACTTGGTGGGTTTTAACGTCGACATTGAACGATGAATTACAAGCGTACGGATAAAGTCGAGAAATAATTAATTATTTATCCACGCGATATTCAAATTATGATATAACTCGATGTTAAAATTTTTCATCGCCTTTAAAGATTTTTTCTTTTTTTTTTCCCCCTTTTCTTAAAACAATCTTGATAAATGTATATGAAGATAATTGTAGGTGTCCGATCCGTGGAAATCCAGTTAACAATTACAATAATAATCAGGAAGTGAGTAAAGAGAGAATGTACACTGTGAAAGTGTATTCCGAGAAATAGAAAATCTCAATTAACCTTAATGTATGTAACTAACTCGTATCACGCTGTTAATCGAGTCAGAAAATTTTATCAAATTCATTTGTTCCAAAACTGAAACGATAAATTTGATAAGAGAAATAAATGCAATAAAAATTCCAATATGATAAGAAAATGGCTTTTATTGTTGCAAAGGATTCTTTCCAATTTTTCGTTTTTATATTATCAAGAATAATATTGGTTGTTAATATATTTAGGTTAGTTATATGATTGAGATTTATTTATCAATCATATAACAAATGAAAAGGATTAAAATAAATATATGAAAAGAATTCTTTCCAATTTTTCGTTTTTATATTACCAAGAATAATATTGGTTGTTAATATATTTAGGTTTGTTATATGATTGAGATTTATTTATCAATTATATAACAAACCTAAATATATGAAAAGGATTCTTTTCAATTTTTCGTTTTCGTTATATTACCAAGAATAATATTGATTTTTAATATATTTAGGTTTGTTATATGATTGAGATTTATTTATCAATCATATAACAAACCTAAATATATGAAAAGGATTCTTTCCAATTTTTTGTTTTCGTTATATTACCAAGAATAATATTGATTGTTAATATATTTAGGTTTGTTATATGATTGAGATTTATTTATCAATTGGTTGTTAATATATTTAGGTTTGTTATATGATTTATTTATCAATCATATAACAAACCTAAATATATTAACAATATTATTCTTGGTAATATAACGAAAAGGAAAAATTGGAAAGAATCCTTTTCAATAATAAAAGTCATTTTCTATCCAATCTCGGTGACGGGCAATTTTCTCAGTGGCGTGAAATTCGAAGATCGTCTACGCGTTAGACTGCACGCTTGGAACTCGTCAAGGTGTCCACGTTTCCCGTGGTTCACCCAGCAGGTGACGAATGACGAGTTCTATCCCCATTTGGAAAAATCGATCCCTAATTATCACGGACATTGAACCGAGAAATTAAGAGGCTTGGTTCAATAGACGCGTCATGAATCAGGTTTCGTAAAAATTCGAGTAATTCGCTGAGTCCAATTCGTTTGATCGCATTGGATCATTGAATGAAGGGTGAAAGGGTGAAAAATTATAACGGATGAAGAAGGCGAATATGGACGACGAAGATGGAAATAGTTGTCGAATGAGGCTGTTAAGATTGTATTTTGGGTTAATGATAGGTGAAATAGCGGTGTATTAAGAGGAATCGTACCTGTTAAGGTGAATGCGTGGAAATGATTGATGGTGATAGTTAAGAAGAGGTTTTTGATAGTCTTCCAACGAGCGAGGAAAAAAATTGGAAAGTTAAAGAGTTCGAAACAAGTGTAATCTTCGAAGGAAAATTTAATCTTTTTCTGTAGAAGAAAATAAAAAAGATGGGCATCTTCTTTTTGGTGGGGATCTAATCACCGATATCATAGAATTTCTCGATGTAAAAGTCTCCTCTTAATCAATTATTTTCTCGTATTTGAAAAATACGTTCTCTCCTTGGAAACCTCTGGATCAAGATCCACCACGTATCGTAAAGTAGTACAATGTATTTCATAATTATCATCGAATCTACAGATAATCTTCTTAATTACGAAAAATAAATTGCATTTACAACCTTCATTTCACTCGTCATTGAGAACCGATCGAATCGCCTCGATTTAAAATCTCGTTACACCTTCAAGGTTGCCGTGAAACGAAAAATCCGCATAAAAGGCAAATAAATTTCCGAGATAATATGCAATGATTAACGATGATAATTGCCAGTTTATCAAGAACACGGTGATTAGTCAATCAGTCAGTGTTATTATTTAATCTATCCTTTTCACGAATGTACGCTCATTTTTCCATTGAATCATTTGAACCAAATGAATCACGACGCGATAACGTGTCGGTACCTTGAAGTAATAAACAAAGTGAAAAAAAGCACAATAGCCATGCCATATTCTATCCCCTTTCTAGAAATAATAAAACTCGTTAAAAAATTCTTTCCAAGTACACGTCTCTCAAAGCCATGCCACGGACAGGTGTCAAGAAATTCACCTTGTAATACATTTTCCATAATAATTGGAGGCGTCACATCTGATTGATTACCATAATTGAATTTATCGTTCCTTCGCAATCATCTTTCCGTTCTTCTTCATTCTGGATTACAGTCGTAAAACGATCGATCAAGATTGCTTGAGATTACAATAGCGTCCTCTCGCTTCGGTCATACGTTATCGATGATCTTTTATTCACAATGCAAAAAACGAAAGGAATATCGATACTTTTAAATGTTACAATTTTGTATAATGACACGCTTAATCAGAAAACTGGTCACGCTAGAATCACAAAACTGGTTTACTAGTTGGATTTTTCATTCTTGCATTAATTCCTCTTCTATCTTTATACTAATCACGTAATCATCTTTCACAATAACTTCATTGATCAAAGTGCTTCGATTTCATATATAAAAAATATATTCAACTCAATATCGAACAATACACTATATATGTATACTCTTTCAAAATTCATTTCAATTTTCTCTTCTTCCTTTTTCTTCTTTTTTTTTTCAAGAAACCAAATACTTCCAAACTCCGCGAAGAGAATACGAACGAGAACGAGGAATTCAGAAAATCTGCGAGCGTATCATCGCAAACGTATCACAACGCTCGTCGTATTCCTGACGTCTGAAACTCATCGCTCAGCTTCATGCATATTTAAACGACACCTGGATACGCCCAACAGCCGCCCAACATCCACCCTCCCCCCCGATTCGGTTCAGTTTCTGGGGGCGAATCTACGTGCAGGCAATCCTCGAGAAACCGCCGTTTCACTTTCCTTCTTTCTCTCTTTCCTTTCGCGAAATGGCAAATTGGAGATAACGACGCGGCGCTGGTCAAAGTCTGGGGGCCCAGAATCCGCGGGGGCCCGATTATTCCGCTGCTCAATATTCCTCGCGTGCCGCCGTTTTCCACGTCGTCGATCGACGGCTTTTACACGCGCACGAAATCCAGGAGTGCGCCTCGCCAAGCTTCCACCGTGAAAGGAACAAGACTTCTCTCTCCTTCTCTCTCTGGAGGATGGAAGCGTGACGCTTTTACCGAAACCGTGTGTGCTGTGTGATCGACCACCGTTCGCGAGCGACTTTGGAGGGGCTCTGTCTCGATATCGTGTCGAATCGAGATGGGATTACAAGATACGTGTATGGCGAGTCGAAACTGTTTGTAAATACGTTTCTCTGTTATGGATCATGCCACGAGGAATTTCGTGCCAATTGAAATTTGTGTATAAGATACAAACAGAGAGTGTTGGATCTGTTTAAATATAAAAGAAAGTAAATATACATACATATGTATAAAATATTAACACGTACTTGTATAATCGTAATCTAATTGTAATAATTTGTAAAAGGTATTGGGAAAATCTTTCTTTTGGAACAATTTAAAAAAACTTTAAAAAATTTTTTTAAAGAGTGACAGATTTCTTTCCTATTCCTCTGATAATACATAAATGATTGTGTAAAAAGATTAAATAAATACACGTGTAAATTTGAATTTTGTAGAAACAGTATATACATATATATATATATATATATATCAGAAGGGAGTATTCAGCAAGCGATAGTGCGAGCAGGTTTACGGGGGTTTTACCCGTTCCATATGAATTTCACGCTCAGCATCTGTATTCATATCACTCTACTTCTGCGCGTCTCGTTACGTCCGCACGCGTCCCTTTACGTCCCCTTTATGTCTCCGTGGTGTCCTTTTAGCGATGCGGTTCTTTAAGGAGAACTGCCGTCACACACCGGGGACATTTAAATAAAGCTTCGAACCGCTTTGTCGAATCCGACAAACGTCGGATTAACTCGCTCGAGAGAGAGAGAGAGAAAAAAAACCTATCCCCCTCGAAATAAAACTCGACGTACACATGCAAAAACTTTCGATGTTTCTTTATCTTTATCTCGAGAGATTTTCAAGACAATTTCTTAAACGCTCTTCCTCAAAGCGGGCTTCGCTCCATGATTAATTTTCCCAAGATCGAAAACTGCTGAACTGAATCTCTAGAATCTCGAGTCGAAATCTCGGGTTCCCACAGTTGGGATGTTGGCAGCCGACACCCACCGTTTCTTTCCACGGTGAGCGGCCGAGAGGATTTTAGATCGGCGTCCCCTGTGTTCGGCCGCGGACGAGCGAGCGCAATTTCCACGGGTCGGGCGGCGTGGCAAAAAGCTTGAAAGATCTACCCGCGTGTGTCGTTTGCGGCGTCCGTGCACCAGCGACAGAAGTGGTCAATGCCAACGGTGTCGTTCACCTCCTCCTCCGTCGAAGTCGTCGCCGCATCGTCCAGCACCCCGCGTGATCGCGGCTCGAGCAATAGGAGAGCTGGGAGCGAAGACACGGGCGGAATCCGCGTGACGAGTGGCTCGCTCATGACAGTTTCAGTCACGAAGAATTCCGCAGGAATTGTGGCGAAATTTCGCCCGAAATTTTCCCTCTCCTTTGTATCATCCTTTATCCCCGAAGAATTGGAATTTTCATTCACCTTCGATCGGATAGAAAATATATTGAAGATCGTTTCCTCTCGTTGAAGATACGATTTATTATTATTATTGTTGTTGTTTTATATTCCCCCTTCAGCATCCCTTTTTGAGCATCTGTTATTAACTCGACTCGACGAGATTATATTGTGACTGAAAATATTCTCGAACGGGAACTTTTGATTCTTTAATCCGGTCTAAAGCGGTGTTTCAAAAAAGTATCGACTTACTTAAACCGTACTTCAAACAAGCAAGCCATCATTTATATATTCTGACAGTGCAGAATCACGTGGTCATGCTCCACGCTTTAATGGACCGTCTTTTTCACGCTTGCTCATCCGTGTCGATAACTCCTTCGCGCGCATACCATCCTTCATTTCTCCATGTCGCGAAAATATTTTCAATAACCAAATGGAACAACAAGCTTGGGGTTAAAAGTGGAAAACTTTTAAATATTCCAAAAATAAGCATCGCGTAATAATTTCCGCTCGCGAGGATACTTTTTCCCTTGTATGTGTGCACAAGAAATTCGATTAATTAATTTATATATAAAATTACTTTGAACCCGCACCAAGCTTCTACACCTCTTACTTCTTTTTACGAATAAATCGTCCCCGCGTTGAATACAGAGAATACTTTCCAACCTTAGCTTCGATCTATGCGATCATCATTGGCGCAGGAAAGAAAATAAAGGCAGGTGGAAGAGAATAAAGAGAGAGAGATGGAGGAGCAAGGAGGAAGGAAGACGAAGGCAGGTGGAAGGATCTGACGAGATGCCGCGCAAGTTGGAACAGTGACAAGAAAAGCGGCGAACGCATTTATTTTAATTGGAGGCAACGTACCTCTATCCGCGTGGCGGCTACCATGTCGCAAGGACACGGATGTTTCTTCTGCCGCTGCCACGCCGGAGGATAATTTAAGGATTCATTGTAAGTGTGACGCCCGAAACGAATGGCTTCCCTTCGTCATCGAGTCGGGAATCAACCTCTGGGAACAGAGAAGATTCGATCAAGATTCGACCTTCCATATTTTTCCTAAGTAATTGGAGAAAGAAAAATTGTGAACTTGGTCGATGAGTTGGATTTGCCCCGTGAATACTAATACGAAGGAGGAAGAATAACGCATACGAATGTATCGATAATACGAGAATAATATTGTAATTTAATTCTCATCCTTTGTAACATTATACGTTTCCCTTATGTTCGATCATTATGTTTTCGAAATGTTAGTTTTTTGGAAAAATTGCAATTTTCATCGTAACGTTTGCGAGACTCGTCCGAGAGAATCGAATATTTACTTTTAATTGTTCGTTGGAATCGTAGAAGAAGATTTCTTTTTTAAAGCGAACGATTTCTTACGTGAGAATCTCGATACTAATTTCTCGAGCAGAAGAAAATTGATTTTCCAAGTTATTGATAGTCGCATCGAAAACAGTGTTATCTACATTTTTCGAGCGATAACTGAACGATAACTCGAATAAAATGGATGGACGATAACAAATCACGAGTCTAACACTCCACTCCCATGAATAATTCCCGAACGTGTCCGACGATCTGTCATCGCGCGACTGATGCATAAACCAGGCCACGAAGAGAAAATAAACCAAACTATACGCAATCGAAACTACCGAAGAAGAAATCCGACGTGATCGAGTAAAACGAATTATTTACCATCAATGTCTGTCTCCGTCTTCGATGAATTTAATAACAAATTGTTGTCTCGAAATATATATATATATATTTTTCATCTTGCGCATTCTCTTTCTACCATTCGTTCTTACGTTCTCAGAACGCTATATGCACGTTTATAATACCTGTATGGTATAAAACAAAACGCGGACAAGGGTCTCGTAAAAGGCGCCATTAATGCGATGCCGCATCACACCGCTTCCAGAGGTCTCTCCTCTCCATCCGCCATGACAGAAGCGGTTATTAAAGTGATTACAGTGGTGCGTACCCCCACGGTAAAGCAATTATTACTGAATTTACATTTATTCATTGCGTCCCGGGATCAGGGGAGAAAGAAAGAGAGAGCTCATGCCTTATACATGGCTGGTAGCTAGGAACTCGGCTATCTTTATGCAGCCACGGATAACAGTGTGCATGTCGAGTCCATGTTTCTTCGAATCCTTCTTCTCCTCTTCTCCTTTTATTCTCTTCCCCTACTTTGTCCTTTTCGAAGAAAAAAAAGAAGAGAGAGAGAGAGACGATTTTACGACGGAAGGAAAGGTTTCTTATTGTACAGGGACGAGAGGATAAAGTTGAAAATTTGAGATTAATTTTGAAATAGTATAGGTTGATATTTTTTTAGGAATATCATGCTCCAATTATTTTTTTTTTTTTTTCGCTTTTCACAGAATCGTTGAATCGATAACGCAGCACCTTCGAGTGATCATTAGTCAAAAGACTGTCTTCGTAAAATATTATTTCCTTAGCCGAGTTTAATGGCTAGTTATAATCCCATCCGTGATTAATGACACGGCAAACTATAAATTTTCTGGATACTGGATTGAAAAATGAAATGATGAAAAAAAAAAGAAGGAAAGAAAGAGAAAAGAATCACCAAACTCCTATTAACTCGTATTCCTCGAAGAGCAATCGATTAAACATTCGAGCTGTTAAACTGGTTAAAAGAATCTGTCGTGGTTGTTGAATGCCGTTCCTCGGATGTGATCGATCGGCAAACCCGGCCGAGTAATTAGTTATACAAGCGATCATATACAAGCGAAAGCACGAGTTCTTGGCCTCGTTCACGTACGTACGAGGTAGCGAGGTATGATTTCTCTTCGAGCAGAACCGTTGATGACCGCTTCTGAAACATCGATGGCCACGGTTATGTAACCAGAGTTCGCCACAGCCAGCTTCGCCCCTTCTTCCCGCGCCAAATTCCTCTCGTAATTGATTCTTCCCCATACGTTCTGCACTTTAGCGCCCGTTTCTCGAAAAAAGCCCTCTCGTTACCCGCTCTTCCGCGTTCGAACGTGTCATTAACGATCGTAAAAAAACGGCTCGGCGGAGGAAAACAAAAGATTTTCGACGAGGAACGATCGATTCCCATCCCTCACGAGCGAAAGAAATTGATAAAGAATTTTTTCCTTAAAACGAATTATTTGCCGTACGAATTAAACAATCTGTCACTGCTTGGTCCATCTTTGGAAGGGAAGAAATATCTCCAATTACGACTTCATTGCGAAAGAAATAACTTCCTATCCTCCGCGCAACTTTGCCGTCAGAATTAAACAATCTGTCACTGCTTGGTCCATCTTTGAAAGAAAAAAAATATCTCCAATTACGACTTCATTGCGAAAAAAATAACTTCCTATGCTCCGCGCAACTTTGCCGTCAGAATTAAACAATCTATCATTGCTTGGTCCATTTTTGGAAGGGAAGAAATATCTCCAATTACGATTCTATTGAGAGATTCTATTGAGACACGAAAAAGTAATCTTTTTTCGTGTCAATAAAGAACAACTTCCTTCTAATAAAATTGGAGTTAAGAAACGATTTTCCATTAAAACTTCCAAACTCCTAATTCTAAGGAAATTCTAACCGATCTCTGGCATCGAGCAGGGTATCTAGATTTTCCAAGGCGTCCGTTTGCTAATCCATTCCACCGTGGATGAGGGTATATTGCATTTGCTTGTTATTCTCCCCCTGCTGCCGCATATCTGCATTTATCACCAAGCTTTCTGAAGGGATTCTGTCCCTGGCCCGTGTCTAGGTGATCGTGCACGGCTCTCTCTCTCTCTCTCTCTCTCTCTCTCTGGCCGGTGCATGAGGGTATGGTAAGTCACGATGAGGCCGGCAAAGGGAAACCGTATCGGCCGTATATGCGGGTCGTGCGAAAGTCGGGCTCGATTTGTCCATGCACGACTCACGATTCACGCGGTATTCAGGTTATGGTGGTATCCTGATGAAACCAAACGTGATGCACATTCTAATCCTAATATGTGTGCGTGCTGTAAAATTTTGCCATATTTCTCTCTTTTTGTTTTTTCTTTCTTCCTTTAATTCTCATTCACGCCTCATTGTCCACGAAGAGGAGGATACATGGTTGCGATATTATAATTTTCATATTTGTAACAGAGGATAGAAGATTCTTAAAGCATTCTCTTTTCCTCCATTCCGTTTTTTAAGAATATATGAAAAACCAATTTCCATTCTAATCCTAATAAGTGTGCGTACTGTAAAATTTTGCTATATTTCTCCCTTTTCTTTTTTCTTTCTTCCTTTAATTCACGCCTCATTGTCCATGAAGAAAAGGATACATGATTATGATTTTCATATTTGTAACAGAGGATAGATTCTTAAAGCATTCTCTTTTCCTCCATTCCGTTTAAAAATATATGAAAAACCAATTTTTATTCTAATCCTAATAAATGTGCGTACTGTAAAAAATTGCCATATTTCTCCCTTTTCTTTTTTCTTTCTTTAATTCACGCTTCATTGTCCATGAAGAAAAGGATACATGATTATGATTTTCATATTTGTAACAGAGGATAGGAGATTCTTAAAGCATTCTCTTTTCCTCCATTCCGTTTTTTAAGAATATATGAAAAACCAATTTCCATTTACGCAAGAGTTCGGATTCTCCAAGAACGATATAATATCGGTTTCGAAGTAGCTTAAAATAGTTTCCGATTCGCCAGGTTTCTGGGAAAAATTAATCGATAGTATACGGGATACACAGCATCTGGCTCGATTATCGGCCTCGTGTGCCGACGCGTGGCCTTCCCTCGATCGTAACGCCGCGTTAATTTCAATCAGGTTCGGATAAAATTTCGTAAAAAAATTTATCGCCAAGAAATGGCGCGTAACTCGAACCAACCGATTTATACCGCTCATCCTCCCGATATTGAGTCCGCAGATAGGGCGTGCGCGTGTACGCGAAGATAAACGGCGAGGTGAGAGGGTGGCCTGGTGGTCGATCGTGCGAAAATCGATGGGTGACCTTCGATCGGTTCGTTAAACCGACACACAGGTTGCACACGCGACAAAATGCAACCGGACGTGCAACGTATCCGCGATACCAAGCCACCGGTGTTTCTACAACGCACCATTTACTTTGTATTCGATCCATCGTGCTCGCCCATCCAGTAATTCGAATTTACAACAGATTCGATCCTTCCCTAGCTGTACAATTCGTTTCTTTCGCTTTCTCTTTCCACCTCGAATCCATATATCCTATAATTATTATATACGATTAATACAAATTTCTGTGAGATTTCTATTTATTTTTTATTCGTCAATTATTTGTGATTGTTAATTTTTTCTTTATACAGGAAGATTCGATGATGAGAGAGGTTCAATGGTATTAGACTCTTCTTGCAATTAATAAGTTGAGCACAGTTGTCAAACACCTGACTTCTTCAGCTGTAAGGGTCAAAGTTGCTCCAAGTTGCTCCCTCAAACTCCCTCCCTCTTTTCTCTTTGTCGAGTTCTCGTGATTCTCTCTCGGTCTTTTTACAATTTTCATGTACAAAAGTTGGTAAAAAGTTTCGCAAATGAGGTAAAGAGAAAGAAGAGGAGGAGCGTATTAAAAATATTCCCGATACGAAATTCGTATCGAAAGCGTTCGTATGTAAATGCGAATCCAAATACGAGCTGACGTATCGTCACGCGTCATCGGTGCATGCAATGATCCGCATGCACTGTCTTCAATGGACAGTGAAAGCCACGTGGGATTAATGGGAAAAGAAGAAATTGCGTGTCACTTTTTAACGAGCGTGTCGCGATAACACTCGGAGAAATTTTAATCACTTGGCTACCGATTGTCGAATCACGCATCCGAATCCCGATTTCTTTGACCGACACGCGCAATAAAACGTCGCTATTGTGTATCGATGAATATCCAGGCGAAAGTTAATTCTTCTTTTTTCCTTCTTTCCTTCCCCTCTCACCAGACGAAGATTTCTCGTAAAATTCTCGATTTACGTTGCTCGAACCTGCAAATGGTTCGTAAAAAGCGACGTTATTGTAAATTGAACGTCTATTAAACGATTTCCTTTTGAAGAGGGAATTCTTTCGTATGCTTGGAAACAATGAGGAAATATTTTCGTATTAACTGAATAAGATAACTATACATAATCAGGAAAATATTAATTCTGGAACAACTCAGATCCATATAAAAAAAATTCGAATTATTTCGATTTAAGGGATTACATAATGAATTTAATGATACTTTTCTCTCGATGTCTTCGAATATTTTCTCAATTATTGCGAACCGAGTGAAAAGTGATTTCGTGCAAATGTGTTCAAATTGAGAAAATTTGATTATCGAAGAGAGAGAGAGAGAGAGGAGAGCAAATCCCATTTGCGACATCCGTTCACGAACGGAAATCTTAATTATCAGGCAAGCATGCGGGCTTGTTTAATGAACTAACGAGATAATTCGGTAACAGGCGGTCGCCGAGCGCTTCGTTACGGTAATCAGACACAAGGCCGCCAACCTGTGCATTTTCACCTGCAATCCGCTGAAAGCAGCGCCGACTGGAGGAGGAGAAACTGTGGCACGCGCTTCCAACAATGGCAATTTATAACAATCGCAAGATTTATCACCGCCATAGATCCCATCTCATTTTGTTATCATCGAGCTAGTTGGAACAAATTAATTATATTTGCTCGAGAAGATCAAGTAACTCGATTAAACCAAGATTAGAAAGATTAGAAAAACTCGTTAAAAATATTCTTGCGAAAAAATATTGGCCTTGGTTTTTCTAAAAAGTTAATTTGATTTCCAAAAATTCTACTCGATTGCTACGATTTTATTGTTTCTCTCTTTCTATCAGAAAGATTATGCAAGTCGAAACGATTCTGCCACAGTTTATCGATGTCGTTAAATTATCCAAGAAAAATTAAATGTATTTAACTTGACGAGGGAACTCGTTTCGTAACACGTTACGCGGACGCGTTTCGTGAGAATTTTTCATCATCCATCTGAAAACCAATTTTACAAGAAAAATTGCATTGGCATTGCAACAACCAATTTGTTACCATTTTTCAATCTCTCTCTCTCTCTCTCGCATCGCTTCGAGCAAAGTTATTTACCGAAAGGGGGAGAGGAAGTAGCTACAACTTGCAACTTTATAACCGATTAGTCTCGATGGGAGTGTTTTTTTTTTCTTTTTTTTTCTTTTTTTTGAACCCTCGATCTGGTTCCAACGGCACGCAAGCGAAGCGTTTTCCAACGATTGCCGGTAAACGCAGCACTCGCAACAAGGTCGGATGTTCTCACGCCGGTAATGGCATCCGGTTAACGTACCTGAAAAAGAAAAGAAGATTGAATTAGATCGAAGCTGATTACGAAACAAAGTGGTATATAAATATAGTTTTCGAGAAGGAGTTTGTAAATCGGTGAAACTCGAGTAAAAGCATTTTTAATGATAGTTACAATTAATACACTCGTAAACTATCATCTAGAAAGAAAGAATATTCCTAAATATACTAATCCTGCTTTCCTGCTTCGAGAAAATAATCTCGATTTCTCCAAATTTCACCATACAATTAAAGTATCCCTCTATCATTATCATAAAGACATTGCCAAAAATTCTTAGAAACTTAACCATCATAGGAATCGAAATATTCCATCTTTAAATTTTTCCTCGATCAACGAATACGAGTCAACCTTTTGATAATTTCTTCTCCAAACAACTTTTCTCACTCCCAGAGAAAGACATTCAAAGACATTGCCAAAAATTCTTAGAAACTTAACCATCATAGGAATCATAAAGGTTCGAAATTCGAAATATTCCATCTTTAAATTTTCCTCGATCAACGAATACGATATACGAGTCAAACTTTTGATAATTTCTTCTCCAAACAACTTTTCTCGCTCTCGGAGAAAGACATTCAAAGACATTGCCAAAAATTCTTAGAAACTTAACCATCATAGGAATAGTAAAGATCGAAACTCGAATATTCCATCTTTAAATTTTTCCTCGATCAACGAATACGAGTCAACCTTTTGATAATTTCTTCTCCAAACAACTTCTTTCCTCGCCCTCCCCTTGCCTTGTGTTCATCATTCGCAATATTTCAATATGAAAAACGAAGACGAGCGACAAAAAGCAAACGTATCTGGATCTGCATAAATTACCTTCGATCACCTTCCACAACCGGTCCCCTTCCACAACAACACACCAATACCGATCCTTCTTTTTACGGCAACCTTCTTAGCGCGCTTGTTCCCATCCACGAACGCAAAGCTCTCGATAGGCTTTGGTACCGGCGTCACAACTAGTTCTCGGGATCTCGAGAAACGAGCGAATGAGAGGAAGAAGGGAGAGGAGGAGGAGGAGGAAAAGAAAATTCCGCGAGACGTGGCCTGCACACGCGAGTCATCTTGTCCAACGTTGTAAGGGCGTGCCGATGAACCTGTTGCGGATTTACGTGCCACCGATAACCACCACGGTGAATATTCACCAGACGACAACCGGTGGAATACGAGACGAGTAATTTGTTCGAGATCGGCGGCGGCGACGAGGGGATCGCCCTTCGGGCGAGGAAATTTGCATGATTAGCGTGCAACGACGACGACGACGACGACGAAGACGACGAACGAACGAAGACGACGAACGAACGAAGCGAGGAACGAGGCCGTCGAGGACGAGTTGCACGAGATGTTTGGGGAGGGGGGAGAAGCGTTGGTATGAAGCGTGTGATGGATCGCGGCCGACGTGGCGTTGCGTGGTTTGCGTACGCAAGACCACCTAATGCGACTATTTTCGCTTATTGCGCCTCGCACATATCTATTTAAACGTGGCGTGGCTATGTTGTGTTACGATACGGCTTCTGGAAAATTATCGCGTTTCTTTTTTTTTTTTTTTTTGCTTATCTTTGCTTCCTCGTGAATGGATCGATCGATTATTTTAAAGAATAAGATCGCGAAGAGAAGTGAACGAATTTAGAAAATTCGAAGAGAAATGGTTATTTTTTTACGTCAGCTTCGATCAACATTCATCATTCGATTATAGCATAATTAAGCTAATTCCAATAGATCGGTTACTTTCAATGAACACGCGATAAGAAACGTATCGATTCTCCTCCCTCCTCCTTTTCAATTATCAATTTTTGTTACGACAGGTAAGAAGTTGTCCGTTCAAGAGACATTGCGCGCACACATTAACGCGCGAGGCGGAAAGGGTTTCGCGCTAATGACAATGGCCGAGCGAGTATCGTTTTCTGGGTGGACGCGCCGTAAGCGAAAGGACATGCACGACGACAAGACGCGAAAGTGAATCCACGTGTACCTCCAACTAATCGGCCGATAAACGCGGCTGAAAAATCCCCACTACCACGTCCTTCTCCCCTTTCAAGGGTGCAACGTACGAGGCAACACAGATCTATTTTCTCCTAGAGATACGCTTGCATTCTTACTATAGATTTTCGAACGAGAATTTTTCTACTCTTCACTGAATTAATTTTATGATTCTTCTGTTTTCGATTTTATTAATAAAGATTATTTTGAAATATAAATTTTATTCCCCTTCATTCATTCAACAACGTAAAGAAACAAAAAAAGAAAATCTATTTTCTCCTGAGATAAGAGATAGACTTGCATTTTTACTATAGATTTTCGAACGAGAATTTTTCTACTCTTCACTGAATTAATTTTATGATTCTTCTGTTTTCGATTTTATTAATAAAGATTATTTTGAAATATAAATTTTATTCCCCTTCATTCATTCATTCAACAACGTAAAGAAACAAAAAAAGAAAATCTATTTTCTCCTGAGATAAGAGATAGGCTTGCATTCTTATCATAGATTTTCGAATGAAAATTTTTCTACTCTTTGTTGAATTAATTTTATGATTCTTCTGTTTCAATTTTATTAATAAAGATTATTTTGAACTATAAATTTTATTCCCCTTCATTCATTCAACAACGTAAAGAAACAAAAAAAGAAAAGTTAAATTATTTAAATATGAACGACAATCAAGTATCGATTATTCGAAGCATTTATCAATCTGTAATAAATACAACCTAACACTAAGGTGAAAAACGTCAAAGAGGAATAAAATTCTAGAAACCGTAACGCACAATTAACGATCACGACATTTAACAACGATCAGCTTGTCACCACCAACGAGTTACCAACCTTCTCTCTCTCTTTCTCTCTCTCTCCATGTTTTGGAACTGTTCCACTGGAGCAAGGAGGGAATTTCATAACCAAACAAAACCCTCTCACCTTTTTCGTGGCGACTCGACGTGGGCCGAGCCCGTTAATTGGGCTCACGAACCATACAAACTTGGGCAAAAGTTTCGACTCGTCGAAACTCGTCGTCCCTCCGATCCTTCGTTCTCAAATCCATTTCACGCTTCTCACGCGGCATTAGCACGTGAAACGCGCCCCCCCTCCTCGTTTCGTGGATCTTCCGAGGACCGGCCAATCGCCGAGGGAAGGAAAAAAAATTCGATCCACGAGTGGCGCGACGAGTGAGATAACGATTACGCGGCCGCTGTTACATAAAACGCGTCCATTCCCTTCCCTCGCTCGGTTTTCGAACCGGCGGAATTCCACGTCGTGCCCCTCCTTCCTCATCCTCGAAAACACTCCTGCGCTCCTCCTATTGTACAGTCGTGGCATGCACGTGGATCCACCTGTAAAAACCCCTTTCACCGTGATTTCTTTCTTCTTTCTTTTTTTTTTTTTCGCGTGATGTTTCGGAGAGAAGCCTGATTTTTCGCATTACGCATCCGCAATTTTGCATTCCGCTTCGAGTACAAAGTGAAGAATTTCGAAGGTGAGGTAAAATTGTGGTGTATCATACACGTGGACGATTTGATGAAATCGTTTTGCGTAATATCTCACGATATTTTTTGCTATTTTATTATTCTGAATCCTAATGTTGCATTTATTACGGCGATGGAGAAAAAAAATTATTGTGGCATTTCATTGTGACGAAGTATATACGATAAATTGTCGATTTACAAAAATTTAACGATTCAAAACGTTGTTATTCGCGTTATATCATTCTTGAGCGATATATTGGCGCGAAATTTGTTATTACGACAAGATTGATAGAGATTTTAATAATCTTGATATTATGGATATTTTTATATTCTCCCCCCTTTCTCCTGTAATAAAGTTGCACTTTAAACGAAAAAATGTTGCTTTAATATAAACCGTAATTATTGAGCAAGAATAAGAAAACGCTCGGGGCAGGACCAGTTAATTTAAACTAATTGCGCTCCTGTTGGATCCAGTTTATAATGTATTCATACCGCGTAATATTATGCATCAAGTCATCTAATTCCAAGCGGAATAATAACAAACCTTTCCCCTCCTCTCGAGTCCTCCTCTCTACAAAAACGATATTTATCCTTCGTTCTCGCAATAGACAAACAATTTTCTAATGAATTACAATTTCCTTTTCACCCGAATTATTGAATTATTTTCCTAATTTTTTCCAGATGAATCCTATATTCTTTCGAAACGAGAATCGAATCAAAAATAGGCGGAAAATTAACTTTGATTCGCGATAACAAATTCCAATTATCCGAACCCCATTCCGAATCTAATCTCGTTTCACATTGCATTGGAGCAACGATGTAACCACAAATTTACAAGAAGATCGAAGAGGGGAGGGGGGATGAAAAAAGTGAAACGAAAGCGAAAAGGGGGATGATTGCACATTTCCAGTATCGTTCAATCTCGTGGCGGTGTTTCGCTAAGAAGAAGAAGAAGAAGAAGAAGAGGAGGAGGAGGAGGGGGTCGTCACACGTGAATCGGTAATATCCGAGAGATTTGCATGTTTTATGCATTGGCGGTACGCCCAGCAATAAAAGGGAGAATATGGGCGGGAATCGATACGCGTCCTAACGCAAAAATTCATGGATGATATCTGCTCGTAGACCCTCGATTACGCCCCGACACGCCGAGATTTAGGGTCAACGGTCGTCCTACAACAACAAGGCCCATCCACGAAATAATTTTCGAGGCAAACGAGGCCTCGCCCCTCCATTTTTTTCCTCTGTTTGGATCCCGATTCGTTAATTGAGAATTGACGAGGGAGAACGAATGGATAATCGAATCGGATGTTTTGTTCGAATGGATGTGTAAAAATAATGGGAAAATAAAATTTTCAGGAGAGCGATTCTCTCTCGGATCGATGAAAAGATGAAAATCTGTATACTATGTTTGTTATTCAAGGCGAATGGAAAGGATGCAAATTGAGACGTGTTTATTAAACGGTTGGAATTATTTATCTGTTAAATATAGAATGTTAGTTAATTGTACGTCTTTTTTATTCCGTTTTTTTTCTTTTTCTTCTTTTTTTTTTCATTTAAAAGATATTAAACGCGTGACTAACGCATTATTATCTGTCTGATTGTTCTTTGGAATTACTCGACAAAGAGAGATTAGACATCGAGGATAAATCTTTCGTTTCCCCATTCATCTTTCTAATAAAATTAAAAATACACGATCATTCAATATTCTATAACTACTTTTCCATCTACCATCCTGCCAACTCCTAAATTCCAAAACCAATGACTCATCCAATTCGTGTAATACCATAAAACCCGTTCTCCGGAATTATTTCCCCGGTAATCGGTCGTAATTAGTACCATCTCCTAGATTGCGATAATTACTATCTAATTATCGTTGGAATTGACGAAAACTAGGCAAATTACTCTCCCACGGTGATTCCGTAATGGCCGGTAATAAACGGAATCGATGGGACTCGATCACGAAGCCGTTTGTCCAAGTTCTCGTTTCCTTCTTTCCTTCTACTCGAGGAAGAGGTTGGATTTTTCTATGGACTAATTATCATGGTAATCGGTGACTGTCACGAAAGTGGCACGAGGTTAACCGTTACACGATTCACAGAGTCACGCGCCGATGAGAAGGAAAACCGCCGTCTTCTTCGTCGTCGTCGTCGTCCCGGGACAGAGATCATCGATTGGGAGATGGGACGTGAAAATTGAGTCAAGGAAACCGGGCGACATAAAAGATTTCTCGTGTTACAAATATTTTCTTCGTTTACCTTCGTCGTGCAAAATAAATTAAAGTTTCTTTTTCTTTGAGTTGATAAGATAATGGAAATTTTCGTCTATTTCTATTATTTCTCGTATATAGACTTTCAAAAATTCTGAAAAAGAAATGTAGAGCTACTCGATGATTTCATATTACTTTCATATTTCATATTACTGATTACTTATATTCCATATTTAATAAAATTAATCATTTATTCTTAAGATTTTTCTCTAGTTACTCCTTATTTCTCATTTCCTTATATTTAATGAAATCAATCATTTATTCCTAAGATTTTTCTCTAGTTACTTCTAACTTATCCCTTATTTCCTTATATTCCATACTTAATTAAATCGATCATTTGTCCCTAAGATTTTTTTCTAGTTACCCCTAGATTATCTCTCATTTCCTTATATTTAATGAAATCGATCATTTATCCCTAAGATTTTTTTCTAGTTACCCCTAGATTATCCCTCATTTCCTTATATTTAATGAAATTGATCATTTATCCCAAAGATTTTTCTCTACTTTTCTTTACTTCTAACTTATCCCTCATATATATTCCTTATATTCCTTATATTCTAAAAACTAACGAACGCGAAATATCCTTAAAAGGGAGTACAATGATCGCGAGCGTTGGCAAGTCGAAATAAAGATAGCGAAACGGAATCTGTCTCGGTTTCCCCTTACGGAACGGGGCGCGAGGCGTTCCTTAAAATTCCTCGTGCTGGTAAATAACGAGCCGATTCTAATCAATTGCGATTTGTTTCGCGACCGATTCTATGCGCGCGCTGCGAAACAGAATGCATCTATTGAGACGTTTCCCGTTCTAACGAGCCCCTTGTTTCCTTCGTTCAAACCCCAATTACTTCGGGTTTATCGGATAAAAATAACGAAACTCGCTGGCTAATAATTGCGCCCCTTCGTTCGAGTTACGCTCCTTTTAAGCCAATGATCACAGTTATTTCTTTCGAAACTAATCGTTCGTTTCAAATCTCACGGATGCGCGGAGAAAGAAGAGAAAGGATCTCTCCAAATCGAGTTTCTTAACAACTCCCGAAGATATATATGATTACTTATAATTACGTTTTCGTAAAATAACACGTACGAAATCGATGCATTTCCTCGATCAAAGAAAGAAAGAAAGAAAGGCGGAAGACGCGATATCGATTGTGCACCACAAGAGATTGAAAGGAACTATTTCCTTCTCGTTACAAGAGTAAATTAAATTGTTTCAAAAATGAATTCGTCTCGAAACACAATTGAAGAAAAAATTGCAATAAAAATCAACTATTCTCTTCAAATTCAATCTTCGAATTTTCCAACTTATACACAATATCGCAATAAATTATACGAGCACGAATTAAAATATCGTGTAAAGGAGCAATCGAATCGAATTAAACCGACCAATTTTCGCGGATTATCTCTGCCGGAATTTCGCACGCCATTTCCCTCTTCTTTCAATTAAGACCCCCTCCCCCTCTCACGAGGCGTGTACGAGCCGATTCGTCGCGATAATCGCGCGCACTTTTTGCCCGGGGACCGTTCCACTCGCGTTCCGCCGCGAATAATCGGCTAAACGGGCCTGGTTCCGCTAAAGGAGGATCGAAAAAACGGCGAGGATGCTGCGAGGAACCGTTACACCACCGGTCATCTCGCTGTAAATTGCGCCTCGTCGAACACGAACTACTGAAATTCGTGCACACGGTCCACACACACACACTCATGCACACACATACGTGCACACACTTGTATCTGTTTCTTTCGCATACGAAGCGACGGTCTCTGGCCGCACGATCGCTTCCTGGTGTCACGGATGCCATCGATTTTCGATACCCTGAATTCCCCGACCGGTTTGTTTACCGGTTCGATGCTTTTTTCCACGGAGATTGCGGAAGCGTGTGTACCCACGTAAGCTGGATTTAAAAAGATTTAAAAGCGTAAACATATATATCGGACGATGATTGAAGGAGGAGGAGGCGAGTTTTTTCTTCTTTCTCTCGAAATATTTCTCTACGAGGAACGATGGAAAGATTAATTGATGGAATTCAATTGTATCGATGAAACGGGCTTTTGATTACAGATAATTAATGAACGAGCTTCGAGAAATTTTCGATCTTGCTTTCGAATAATAAATATTATTTTTATATCTTCAAGACTCGGGATGTTACGTAATGGTGTTCGAGTTACGGTTGAACACAGCGATGAAACGTAGCTACCAGTTGAAAGGAGGTTGAGAACCTGGCAGCAGGATGGACGAGAAAAGTCAACGCACCGGAGACAGGTGGCTGAGAGTCGTCCACTCTTTCACGTATCGCGCCTCAAAGTTTGACGGTAATTCCCTGGAGAATTCGCGGCAACGTTACCGATGGTACCGTTACATCGGCCGACGAAATATTTGTGCGCCTCTCCAACCACGATATCCCCTCGTTTCCCATCGTTTCCAATATTCTATTGTCATTGGACTGATGTTTCGAAAATTATGAAATTCTATTACTCGAACGATTGTGGACGATTCTATTCTCATTGATCTACGATTGATATTTTGAAAATTATGAAAATTTTATTAATTGAACGATCGTGAATGATTCTATTCTCATTGATCTATGATTGATATTTCGAAAAATAAAATTATGAAAATTCTATTTGAACGATTCTACTCTTATTGATCTACGATTGATATTTCGAAAATTATGAAAATTTTATTACTCGAACGATTGTGGACGATTCTCATTGATCTACGATTGATATTTCGAAAATTGTGAAAATTTTAAATATAAAAATTCGATCGTGGACGATTCTACTCTCATTGATCTACGATTGACGATTCTACTCTTATTGATCTACGATAAAATTATGAAAATTCTACGATACTTGGAAAATTATAAAAATTCTATTAGTCAAATGATCGTGGATTCTATTCTCATTGATCTACGATAAAATTATGAAAATTCTATTAGTTGAACAATCGTAAACAATTCTACTCTCATTGATCTACGATAAAATTATGAAACTCTACTTCTACGTGGTACATGAAAAGATGAACGATTTCATCGATGCACTTGTGTTAGATCGAGAAATTCGATTTAGAAGAAAATTCGACTTGAATTTACATCATAAATTAATTTTTATAGTGTAGATAATCGTTGGTAGACCGTCACGTATAAATGACGGTATGGATCTGCGATGCGTGAAACGTGAGATTAGCATACGAAGTCGAGATGCAACGTCACGAGTTTACACCTTGATATTATCTATGCTTAAATGTTTGTTACGATGCAACGCGGAAAGTAGAAAAAAAAAAGAGTTGCACAATTCCTCGCCCTTCTTTCGTCAACTCGTTTCCCATACCTTTGTGTTTTAATAGATTTTTAGAAATTTCGTTGCAAAATTCTGCTCCGCTGAACCTCCACGATTACTATACTCTCGCATCGTGGTTCCTGCTTATTTTCCAACATTAACGCCCGTTATTAGCATACAATTTATTTTTATTGCTATTTCGTTTTATCTTCCAGGATATCACACGTCACTCTCGACGTTTATCTTTAATTTTTATAGGTTCTGGTTATTGAATTGGAATTAGAGAAATGGCACTTAAATATATATATATATATATATTTCTCCGCATAAATACCGCAATATTTAAATATCTCTTCTTTCTAATACGCGGAACACACGAAACCAAATCTCACTAAAAATTACATAAGAAACGTAGAGAATAGTAAACGAGAAATATTCCAACGTCTAATTTCAACTCGAATTATAAAAACTTCCTATTTAATATTCATTCGCAATTAAACAACCTAGTGAATATCGAGGGAACTAAGTTAAGCCAAGCATCATAAAAAGGAAAAAAAAAAAAAAAAAGAAAAATCTCGACTTTACTAACTTTAAAAGCCAGTGCATGCACGATCATCTGACCATTAATTATAATCTATAATGAATCTAACGTCGATCCCCACGTTAGAAATCCAGTAAATAAACAGATGTTGCGTATCCAAGTGGTCGAGCAAATTACACGACGGGAACAACACAAGTGTCTAACTACATTCTGAAGTGGCCGTGTAGTAACAGCGACACGAACAAACACTTGCAAATAAGTCAAATATGTGTACAAATGCGCGAGAGTTGTCAAACTGCCACGGAATACGGATGCTTGCCATTATCGTTCACGCGCGGCTCTCGATCCGATCTCGAAAGAATGTTCGCCGAATAATGGCCCCCTCCGACAATCCGCTTCCGAGACGAATAAATAATCCTGACTGGTATCCTGGTTTATCTATACACTGCATTCAATCTAAAATCCAGATAGAATTCTTTAATATTCTCTTTCTTTAATATCTCAATTTTAATATTATAATTTCACGAAAAAGAAAAATCTGTCATATTTTTGGAGATCTAATTTTGCGACAAACGAAAGAAAGAAAAATGATGATTTATTAGATGAAAGAATACTCGAGTAAAACTTTAAATTGAGATCTCTTTAATTTCTAAAGATCTTCCCAAAAATTAATCAACTCCAAAATAAATCTATAATACGCTAAATAAGCTCTGTAAAAATAAATTCTCTTCTCTTAATCCGCTCAAAGAATACGATCCCTGTTCGATAATTCCATTATCGAAATAAGAAGAAGAAGAAATAACCAATCCTTTAATCATTCATCTTCCAAAAATTCTAAAAGGAATCATCGATAAAATAAAAAAGAAACCGCCAAAGGAATAGAATTCGACAAAGGGATAAGTGTTTATCAGCTACCGAACTCATTTGTTCACGATCACACAATGACAACATTCTAAATCCTGGCAAGAGAAAGAGAGAGAGGACACTTTATCACGAGGACCTGGTTTCGCAGGTTGCCCCGTTGTTGAAATTAATAAGAGCCAAATAAACGAACGAAGCAAGACAAATGGCGGCGCATTGTGCACCAAGGAGCGCGTGGTCGTGGCCGGGTTTATTTATTTCGTCGTGCGCACACCGCCAACGTCACGGGCCCTCGAACACGACCGTGTGATTAAGGAGATGAACAGCGGATACAGTGGCCCACCATTCCACACCCTCCCTCCCTCCTCTTTCTCCTCCTCCTTCCTCTTTTCGATCGGCCGCGCCGGAGCGGCCTCATTTGCTCCGATTTGCTTCGATCCTCGGTTGTCCGGGTACAACCGAGACTGATCTATGTAATCCGGTTTCGATCTCACTTGATACAGTTTCGAGGCGCAAGTTTGCAATTCAACTGTTGATTTTTGGAAAATGGAACCTCTTGTAATCTATTCTTTGTTGGACGAATATCATCACGATTCACATTTAAAATTTGGTATAAATGGATACCAAATTTGGCATGTTCTTCAAATTCGTCACGAAGCGAGGAAAATAGCACGATTTTACGATTTCGAATTCCTTTCAAATCACTCTCTCTGTCTCTCTGCTCTCCTCTTTTCCACGATGGATAAAAACGAAATTAAACCAACACGAAATTATCCGTCGTCACAAGAAAAATCTGAAAATCTCGTTTATCGAATCACGGTCGTCCACTCCAGTTTAACTCGATATTAGCTCGGCGAGGAGGTGGAATCCAGTTAGCGTCGCGCATCGAAGGAGAGAGAGAGAGAGAGAGAGAGAGGCTTGTACACCGCATCATAAATCGTCCTCAAGATCGATTAACCCCTTCCAGTTAGAGGCCGCTCCCCAAGAAGCTTCCACAAGTCGCGGGAAGATTCCCTGGAAGCTGGCCTCGCGGGACGTGTTTCCTGAGAGAGGAAGAGGAGGGGAGGAGATTTTTTTGCCCCCCTCGAGCCCCAAGGATCGAAGCTCGAGGCTTGTCGAGGCTATGCGTTATAGATCGGAATCCCTCGATCCCGCAGCGGCAATGTGACGCTCTCGTTGCGAACGTGTGGCACAAGTGGTGGATCGGCCTGGCATAAATCACCCACGGGGAAATAAATGCCGGACTGGTACGTTTCTCCACCGAGAGTATCTATATATATATATATATATATAAACGAATCGAGGCTGCGTGTTACCATAAATCAACAGATTGTCCGCGGAAAGAGCCGCTGCTGGTAGTCGTTGGCCGCCTCTCCTCTGTCGTTAGATGGAACAACGAGTATGCACTCGGTGTAGGTCACCTCTCCCACGATCGATCCTCCAGTACTCCCCTGTGTTTGTGCATCGTCACGAGTAACAAAGTAATTCCGGTTAAATGGATATAAATGGGCCAAAGTGTAAATTGTCTTTTCCTTTCTCTTGACTCTATAATTATATGAATAATGAGACGAGAGAAGATTGAAGGAAGGAACGAGATTGAAGGGATCTTTTTCGAAGAAAATCC
Organism: Apis mellifera; assembly: GCF_003254395.2. NCBI lineage: Eukaryota > Metazoa > Arthropoda > Insecta > Hymenoptera > Apidae > Apis > Apis mellifera. Next base: position 7,205,684 of record NC_037649.1, read on the forward strand.
AGATGAGACGAAACGAGGAATGAAGGATCAATCCTCTCGTTACTCGAAGTTCTGTTACGTCGTTTCATTGGGATTATCGATCGAATATCAAAGGAAACAATAGATATTACATCTCCGTACGTTCCACGGTGAGGGATAAAAGGGTGGACGTTCCTTGAGGAAGCTTGAATCGCTACTCAATTCCACCGGCGATCGGTTTTAATCGATTCAACCATCTGAAAGCCGAGACAAAGCAAAATCCATCCCTCTCTCTCTCTGGTAAATTGGCCCAGGTAAAAGTGATCGAGAAGCATCCATCTACCTGTTGCGTCGAGGACGATCGAGGCCTCGGATCAAAAATCGGACGTCGAACGCATCTCGAGTGGTTCTTGGTTCGTCGATTAACGACTCGTTACGAGACTCCTTCAACCAACGAGACTGCTTTTCCTTTTCTTCCCTTTCTTCTTCTTCCTCTTCTTTTTTCCTCCCCCTTTATTTTTCGTAAGATAATCTTACGAGTAGCGAGGCTGCGGTATAATTAGAGAGAGGAGAGAATCGCGGGTCGGAGGGGAAAAAATGGATTCCACATTCTTCGAGGCGCATACCATCCGACTTGATAATCTCCACGAATTGCAGGTATTCGAACCGTACCTAAAATCAGTAACTCCGATCCGTCTCGAGGCCGCCTCATTACCGTCCAACCTCTCTCCATAGATGCTTCTAATTGCTCGGCCAAAGTCTCTCGAGATACTCGAAAGGAGAAAGGGGGGGGAATCGCGTGATCAGACTGGCCGATCTCTGCGCTCGAGCCGATTCTATTAGGGAGCTTTGGGTGAAAATAGTAGCTAATTGATAGGAGAGATGTCCGATTTGTTCCGATCATGATTATCTCGATGCAATTTGGACCGAATCGAGGAAATCAGATATTTTGGTTTATTCAGATAGTATGGTTTGAATTTTTCTTCTTCGCTTCGTCGTGGTTGATCGGTGTTACAGAATTTGTTGTATTGGATCACTCTTATACATCGATCTTACGTTCCCTATTATTGAAATTTACATCGTTCGAGTCTATATCGAATCTATCAATGTTTCTGGATTTCTCTTTATAATAAATTAATCCATATTAGAAATTATATATTTTTCTTCGAAACGAACAATTCTACTTCATCATATCCTTAACCACAAATCTCGAGGATGGATTATTACGATCCATGGTAAATTTTAATTTTCCTCCAATAAAAACTTTAACTTTCTTAATTTAATTTCCGTGGCTTCGTCCATCGATCTGATTAACGGTATAGAAATTAATTCGCATAGGCCACGAGTCAGCCTGAGGGAGTGAAAGAAAAAAGTACGGGCCGGTGACACCGGTAAAACACGTTAATTTCGTAAGAAGACCCTTCCTTGGCCACCTTACCGGTTAACCGGTCGAAGACTAAGCACCGAACCGTGGTCTGAAGCGGAGGAGCGGCCATAATAATCGTGAATCATCCTCTTCCCTCCTCCTTCATCCTTCATCCAACGTTCCTTCGTACGGAAAGAAAGAAAAAAAAAATCGAAACTGCGCCTACGCACCACCCTCCCCATCCCACCTCAAATTGTTCTACAGTCTTTACAACCGTTCCGCCACTTTTCAGAAGCGGCACCCTCTCCTCCTCCCTCTCTTTTTCCTTCCTTTTTGCTTGTTGTTTCATGCTCGTTTAATGGAGGCCACGTTTCGAGGATCTACGACCAGTAGCCTGACAGTTTCAAAAACACGAGAAAATTCTCTTCCCTTCCCGAGGAGAGAGAGGAAGGGCTTGTTCTGCCACAATCAGGTCGAGACAATCACGTAGCTCGACGTTAACCTCCTTTTGAAAATTTAGAAACCGAGAGAGAGAGAGAGAGAGAGTTAATAAAAATTCGATAATGGGACGGTGAAATGAAATCCATCGAGGTAAATTGCGAATAATTCGCTTCGTTCGTCAAGTTGGTGTAATCGCTTAATAACACATTTTCGAGTTAAGAGACGAGGCAACTTGATCGATCTTGAAATTCACACGCGAGCGCAATCGGTATTCGGTGGGTAAAATCAGATTCCACGTAGTAGGCTCGCTTACTCTCGTGACAAATAATGCAAATCTCTTCGATGAGTCACGTCGATGAGTAATCCCGTAAGAATTAATGCAAAGAGATCCAGATTGAAGGATCTTTTCTTGTACAGTAATATTATTATATATGAAATGGATAAAAGTATATTATTATCGAAGAAAAAGATTTTTTCCTCTTTATCCATTTCCACGATTTCTCGCTCGAAAGACCGATCTATTAGAAGAAGTCGATTCTGAAGGTGTTTGCGATATTTCCCTAATCATCGATTCAACCCTCTCTGGATCTGTTCATGAATATCATAGGCGACTCGAGGAGGGAGAATAATGGTCGCGTGCAGTCGATGCTAGCATGAAGCTGGTTGGCAATTCAAATCGGCGAGTCGCGAAACTCAAAACTCTATCAGCATTCGGTGAAACGGTGAATAAGCAGAGAAGAACGGATTCGAAGGAAGGTTGGAAGAAGGGATTTCTCTTATTCCAGATGGATTATTCGCTCGGGGTCAAAAAGGCTCGATCCTCGTTTCGTTTAATGAGCCAAGAGATTCTACTCGATTAACGTTCGACCGATTTCCTTCCCTCGAATTAAATCGGGTAGAATAACGATCCCCAAATGAACGATGTTGCGAATTTGCTTGAGAAACTCTTCCTCGATCCTCTTCTTTTCCTTTTTTTATTAACTCGTGTACAGAATGGAGTATAAATATTTATATGAATATCGATGATGCGAGGCAGTGAAGAGTAGATAATTCTTGAAAATCTTTTGTCGTGTGAATTTTATATTGTTCTTCTCCGTTCCAGCAATTTCATGAGTCTTCTCGTTTGATCCAGAATTTTTATTGAGGAACGTCAAGCGAGTTCACGAGTCTTCCATCAACTCTTCAACCGTATAATAAAATTACGAAGAATTCAATCGAGTCGCATTTTCACAATCTTCGGAGAATCTTCAAGAAAAGAAAAATTCACAAAATATATCTTCAAAGAAGTGGAAGATCAGAACTTTTCGGATCGACTTGACCACAGATTTTTTTTAAATTTACCACACGCGAAGAGAGAAAGAAAGAGAGAAAGAGAGAGAGAGAGAGAGAGAGGGAAAGAAGGAACGAGAGATCGCGGAAGGAGGTCTTTGTTCGGAAAACACAACACTATCCCCGGCCGGAAATAATATTTCACCGGGGGAAGGAGTAACGAGCGCCTCTCTTCGGGAAGAGGCCAAGACACGCTCGATGTTCTCTTCTCCCGTTATGAGATTTTACGGCGGATGCGCACATTATAAGATTTTTGCGCGTTGCGAGGGACGAGCAAAAACCTAGCCATTTTCTTTTCTTTTTTTTTTCCAATCTTTTCCAGAGGAAGAGGAACATCACTTCCGGTGTTAGTACACGTTCCAGCGCTTCTTCCAGAGCGAATTTCTCGCCAAGGACGAGAGAGGGGAAGCAACGATCCTGCTTCTTGGACTTGGAAACTACGGATTTAAGGAGACGAGACCCGTTGCATGCACGCTGCATTCATATTTTTGACAGTTCCTTTTTCTTTCCTTTAGAAAGGAATGATGGTAAAAATAAATAAATCAAATTTCAATGAATTCATCAAGTGTGAGCAACGTATATATTGTATAATTCTCCGTGTCTTTTCTACGATTATATCCAATAACTTGTAGGGAAATTACAATAAATGTATCCCAAAAAAGTTTGATGCAACCATATTAACGCGACAATAAATCCTTTTTCAATTAGACGCTTTAGAAAATTTGTCGAGATGAAACATCCTTCGATTACTTTTTATACTTTTAACAACAACTGTTTAAAACTTTCTTAGAATCGCTCATTCTATCATTCACGATTCAATACGACCAACATTTCCCCTCCTCTCCTCGAGAAACCTTCTTCTTTGATTTCAAACCAATTTTTTTATCCACGTTCCTTCTACCAAAATCGAATCGACGAGGCCTTGATCTCCATAAAGAAAAACAAGGGCATCTCCCCGCTATATATGCTAATCGCAGGAGGAAGGCTTCTCGAATTGTGAACGCGTGGACGAATCAAAAAAGAAAAAAGAAAGAAAGAAAGAAAAAGACACGGTTGACACGGGCGGAAGGCCGAGCGATTATTTCCAAGGATGGCCGCGGAGATGGATGTATCTGGCCGATCTCTCCGCTTCGGCTGCGCTACGTCTCCATAGGCCGAAGGCCTCGCAGGTCTCGGATGACCTCTGCTGCGCCATGTTGCAAATGCAAAAGAGTCGGCGCCGTCCCCTTTGATTCGATAATAATTATCGACCTCGTGATAGAAATAACAATATGAATAAGACAATAAAGAAGACGAGAGAGAGAGAGAGAGTTATGCGCGCGCGCGCCGTTTCCAAGCCGGAACGTTCCTTAATTAACAAGTATTCTAACCTCGAGCGTTATACGCGATCCTCGTCGATAATGGTATCGTCATCGATCCAAGCGATCGATGACACGAGTAGATACTTTTTTCTTCCTTCGAATGGAAATGGGTCGAGAGTTTTTTTTTCCTTTTCAGAAGAATTCCTTCTTCTTTGTGCGTGTAAGATTTATGTAATTCGTCCAAGACAATCCGAGATATTGTTTTTAATAAAACTCTTCCTTCTTCTTTGGAAAATTTGAAATGGATCGATTCAAGATAATTATCCCTTTCTCTCGATAATTTCGCTCGACGTGTAAAATTTCAAGAATGCGATATTAAAAAGTAGGATCCAAAGTTGAAGCGAATGGAAAATTGCGGGTAATTTTCAGTTTCTACTTTTCTAAATCGTGGAAATTAAAGGAAGTCGCGATTATTTTTACGCTTCGTCCGATAATCGAACGAAACGACGTCGTTATGCGGTTGGCCTCGAGGGATTGAATAAAATTCCCAGGTGTCGGTGATATTTTTATCCACTAATTGTGAGCCGATGACTATCGTCGTCTCTGCAAAGAAAAATTATCGGCGACGATGGCCGACGAATGCAATCTATTAGCAAGATTATTGGGAAAATTATGAAGCGTGGTCGAACGACGGAAACAATATTATCTCGATAACTCAACTCTATAATATATATTGCTTATAAAAGTGGAATCAAAAAAATTATGATTCTCTCTCTCGAATTAAAATCGTTCGATATATACAATATGAATTTATAAAAACCGATAATCTCGTCTCATCGTTCGAAAAAACACGACTAAAAAAAATGACCAAAAATCCGTCCAAAGATTATCGTTCCTTCGAGGAGCAACATAAAAATCGAGGCTTATACAGAGGGAGCGTTGCACGCGTCTCGTCTCACGTTCGAGATCGAAGGACAGAGCCGATCGCATGGCTCTGAAAAAGAATCGGATCCCCCGATCGCAAATTACCCGAGCGGAACCACGAAGAAAGGGTTCGTTGCAGAGTCAAGGGTCCGTTCCAGAGTCAAAGGTCTCCGGCGGTGAGAGCTGAAGGCTAAGCAAAGGATAGGTTAGAATGATTGTATGGAAGGGGTGGGAATTCTACCGCTTCGCCGTAGAATCTTTATTTTGGAATCAAGGGTGTAATATAGATGGATGGATTTATCATTTTTCTCTCCTTTTTGTCCTCTTTGTTGTCACTCGTTGTCTTCCATTGCGATGGAATAGAGAGTGCCATTATTCGTGCCTTTTTTCAATCCGAATATATTTCCTCAATCTGAAATAAAATATTTGAGTCAGTGTATTGAATTTCTTATCGAACACTTTGCACTGTGAGATTGAACTCTGACAATTTTCTTTGGAATTATTCAGCTTTGAAACAGTTATAAAGAATTGATTATTGATTCGATTGTGTCAAAATTTTTTTAAATACAAATTAAAGAATAAATCGTTCTATTGAAAATCGGAGAATCTTCTTTCGTCAATCTTCTTATCGATCCTTTAATTAATTATCCATTATTCCGTGTCGCGTGAATTCTCTTGTTGAGCAGATGAGTGTATTCTTATGGCATTAAAGATGCATGGATCTATCTTTAGCGAGAAGGCACACGAATACAACGAAGCCTATTTTTCTTCGTTAACTGTCCAAATACACGGATATGGCAGAATTCCGATCTGCTAATTATTTAACAGCCATTGTTGTGCATCACGACAATACATCAAAGGCATTATATTCTTTCGAGCCAACATTCTCCGCTTTCGCGTATAAAATATTTGCATCATTGTTATTCTACCGATTAGCAGAATTCTTTGTTGCGCAAACGATTCTCCGTACAACTATTGTTTATTATTATTTTCATAAGTGATATTCACGGAATCGAGCGAGAAATAAACAATTTTTAAAAAACGGATATTGTATGAAATTTCATAGTGTCTTGATTTTCCGATCATTTCTAATCACGAAGAAAATTACGTGCGAATAATTTGAGAAAAAATAATAATTATAAAGCACCTATACATTTTTATAATATTTGTAAAATTAAAAAACCGATAGATAATCCTTTAATTAATTAATTAAAGATCGAAGCCTCGAAATTAAGACTTTCTTCCTCGTCTTTCAAACTTCAACTCCAGCATGATTTCCAATAAATTGTTAGCGTTGAATCGTGAATATTGCGAAATTCCGCGTCTATTCAACGGAATCGGGTTCGTCCGCGTATATACGCGCTTCGAATGTTAATTAACGCGGATTACTGAGACTGATCGCGCGAATTATCGATGAATGGAGCATCGAACTCAACATCGATGGAATCGCCAATGAGAGAATGTCCAACTGTGAACATAGATATCCATCGATTTTTGCAAATTGCAAAACTCTTCCATCCGTTATATTAATTATTTCGAGGTGTTATTTCATATCCCCAAACTTTTCTCCTTCCTAAAATTCTTAAATTTTTCCCTTTCTTTTGCTTCTTGCAACATATCTTAATAGTTCTCTGTTAATCGTTATTCGATTCGAAAAATCGACGATTCGATAGAAAAAAACGATCTCGAGAGGCAATCCGATTGAAATTCGAGCGATGGTGGGATTTTCCGGAAGGAAAGCGAAGGATATAACTGGCGGATAAACTGTCGCTGTTAATGGCGTTATTAAGAGGAATTGGACGGTGACGCGCAGGTGCGTACAGGGCGTTGCAAAACGCTTACGAAGCGACCGCCGACGATTTTATCGAAGCCAAGGAAACCTGTTGGAAGAAGTGTTATTGCGACGCGCCGGTGTATCTGTGTGTACGATCGCTAATAAATTCCAACAACTCTGGAACTCCTCTCGCGGCTCCTCTCATTTTCCACAACCACCAACTTCTCCTCCCGCCTCTTCCTTCCCAATGTGAATTTCTCGATTGAGTTTGCGCGCGATAAAAACTCTCCGCAACGAATAAATTAATATCGATATCGCTCCTTTTTGTGCCGGAGAAACAGATATATTTTTATCCTTTTTTTTTTTCATCATTCTCGATAGAATGAAACTTCAATGAATTTCTGATTCAATTCAATTTCTATCAAGAGCAACAATTTCAATCGAGAGAATCGATGAATTTTTAACTATCAGATGAGTATATATATTTCTCCTCATCGAATGAATAAAATTTTATGGCAAAGAATCGTAACAGATATTCCTTCGTTTCCATTGATCTTTATATCTTCATCGATAAAATTTCTAAGTCTCTTACATGTGATTTCTTTCTTTCTTCTACTCACACCAATACACGCTCTGAACTGGTAGCATCATCAGTGTACGTACCTGAAAGCAGAAAAATATAGAAAATGTTAGAACGAGCGAAATTTGTAATTTTCTTATATTCTTGGATTTCTTCGATTCTTCCATTCTTTCCGTGTTGAAATACAATGTGCAAGAATGCCAATCAATATTCGTTTAATCCCCTTTTTAATAAACGGAGGGGGAGGAGAAGAACATTTCCATTTGGTAGCAAAATCCGAGAGAAAAATGGCTGCCGGTTTCATTAAATCGCGATCGGGCGCGAGCGAACCGCTCAAGGTGAACGTATCGGGGATGCGCAATCTCTTTTTCTTGCTCCCCTGAAAACAATTATCGACCGGCAAGAGATCTCTCCGAGAACCGCTTTTCGTATACATAACGCCACGTCGAGAGGCGCAACGAATCTTCATCGAGATACCTCGAGCAACTCTCCTCCTCCCGAACGGGTAAAATATAAACGAAGCCGGCATTTTAATTGCCACGGCACTCGTGGCCTCCCGTGCTATATAAATTTCCTTCTTTTTCCAGGGAAGGAGGGGGGATTGAATAATGGTATCGAACGATGAGAAGCGTATTCGCCCGGAAAAATGAACGCGTTGCTCCTTTCGCGCCGCCATTGCGCGAGTGTGTAACGTCGACTGTGAATCAAACTCAAGTTGAAAAATGTATATCGGGGATAATGATAAGTATATTTCGGAAAATTAAATCAGACGTATGAAAAGAAAAAGAAAAGAGGAAAGAAAGTTTCGATCTAATCTTGTCTCGAATGATTTATTTCTTTTCGATTTATTCCAAAACAATATTTCTTTAAGCGATAGTTAATTAATTGTAGAGGATAGAATATTACGAGATGGAAATATTTATGAAGACGTCTATAGGGGGATTTTTTCACGATGGGAATATGTATAAGGGGGAGGATCGATTGAGGGCGTGGGAGGCGGATGAGGAAACATGAGTATGTCGAGCTTGTGTCGATATGATTTGCGGCTTCCCGCCTCAGTTGGCAGCAGAAAACAAAACGTAATTTATACTACTTTCCAGTCAGATATTTCATTCGTTGGAAAGAAAAAGTGTTTCGTTTCTTGGAAAAAGTGTTTCGTTTCTTCTTCTTTTTTATTTATTTTTTTTTCATTGGAAAAAAAGAGATGAAAGATTAACAAACTCACGTGATACTGGATGAATTACTATGATTGTTTTTCGTTGGCAGTATCACAGTGTCAGTTGCGTTAAAGAGGTGAGGTAACAATGGCCCACAATAGTCGTCACAATCCAAAAGATAAACATCTCACCTCGTGTATTCACAGGTTTTTTTTTACCGCGCATATATCAATGTTTAGCAACGCCACGAGACCGTCTTAGGAATGACGATCCTGCAACGCATTGTCCCACTTCTTCTGCGGCCGATCATTGAGCAAGAATCGAGCGAGTCTCCGCGGAATCGTAAAACACGACCACCATCATCTTCGAGAAGTCTTATTTTTTTGCCAAGAGATAAATCGATTCTCTCTAATCAATATCTACGATCCTTTTGCGATATTTAAATTTTTGTGAATCTGTATCTTCAATTTATCATCAATCATCAAGATTGTAAATATAAATAAACATATTTATTCTCCTCGTTCAACAATTTAACTCGAGCGAAGCTCTATTAAAATTAGAAAAACTTTGATTCGCTGTAACTCGGAAGATAATAACTTCCGGTCAACGAGTGAACGATCGTTAGAAGCGTTGAACTTTCCTCTTTAAAACTCTTTTTCATTTATTCCGATACGACTTTCGATTCCGAAAATATCCTCGTGCAAAGGAAAGGTAATTTTTAAGATCATTCAACTTAAACTCGATCGAACTTTGTTAAAATTAAAAAAAAGAACTTTCAACGGTTATAACTTCGAGGATAATGACTTCCGGTGAACGAGTGAACGATCATTAGAAGCGCGGAACTTTCCTCTTTAAAACGCATTTTCATTTATCTCGACACGACTTCCGGTTTTCGAGATATCCTCGTGCAGAGACAAAGGTAATTTTTAATCGTTTACTATTTCCTTTACTCGGATCTCTCGCTCGCACCTCGTCGCGCTGACCTATCCCAAACTCGAGACGAGCGTCAGACGCGATTCCTGGAAAAACGTGGTACGCGTTTCCAGGAAAAAATGTGGGTCACGGACCCATTCACGATTTCTACATCGAGCGTTACTGGAGAATTTCGAATCTTTGTATCTCGGCAACGACTTGAGATATTGGAATGAACGAAATGAAATGATTTCAATGGCATAGTTTCTTCCATTTCTCGAACAGATTTTGACGATAAAATTCACGTGGAAATTCGAATTAACTTTCGTCTAAACGTAATTATATAAGAAAGGGATATTTAACATTTATCTGAATTATAATATTTATAACATCGAAGCTATTGAAAAAGAAACTAATAAAAAAATTATATAACAATTCGAAAGACGATGAAAATACCGCAAACACCGTCTTTTACGAGGCAACAATCGACAGAACCAACGTCGTAACCTACTTAAACAACCTAGCCTCGCCTAGGTTGTTCCGTTGTACCGTAAACCGAGGTTAAAACTGATAAAACCAGATTTCAAAGATGAGCCTCTCCTCTTCTAAGCTGCGTGCACGCTCGATTTACAGTTACTTGGCCTACACGAGAAATATGTACGCAAGGAATATCGCGTTATCGTTGACCGATATTATATACAGTTAAGAAAAAAAAAATGGATTCGAATCCTTTCTTAGAAATCAAAATCCTAGATAATCCTAGAAAGCACGTAACATCCACTTTCTAACCGTATTTCAAACAACACTTGGTATTTGAAGAAATAAAAGGATGCTGCTATCGACTTCCCTGTATCTCTGCCACTTTCACCTTTCACACGACTTCTCATCCCCTAATTTTCGCGTATCTCCAACTTTCAAAAGATAAAGTACATTACTTTCAAAGTAAGAAAATACCGATTCAACTATCGGTCCCATTTTACATGCTGAAATCCATTAACCGAATGTATGTGTCCTGTTGCTTTCGTTTCACAGACGAAACACGCTCGAGGACGATAGCTCGACAGAGATGCATCCACACACGTGACTTCCTGCGCCGTGACAAGATGCATGCCGGCCGCGTGGGCGTTTCGTTGCTTTCACTCAACAATAAGCCGCGTTGCGTCCGGTAATTGGCGCACATACTGATGCTCCTCCAACTGGAGTCAATCCAACTCGGCAGAAATATTCGATTTCGGGTGGAGGAGGACGAGATTTCTCGAGAGAACACACCCTCCACGAGAGAACTCCGCGGAGGAGGAGAAACTATCGGCAGCGACTCGACAAATTGGCCGGCGCATTAAATTTTGAAACGAATCGCGTGGGCACATATACGTATGAATCAATTGGATCGAGCCGTTTATTATTTAAATGGAGGCCATCTGTAATGAGCGGCGGTAATAATGGTAACAGGCTTCCGCTAATGATCCCACGAATCGGCCGGCGGAATAATAAATACGTCAGAAACAATATTCTCGGCTCGGTACGTTCACCGAGAAAGCTCACGGAGCGAGTATTGTTCATTACGCGGAGTTTTAGAACGAAATTATGCGCACGCCTGTGTTTAAGGCCACGACTGTTGAATTCCACGTTCGTCGAGGATCGTTTATTGCCAATAAATTTGTCGAGTCGTAAATTAGTTTTTGTTTTACCGCCATGTATAATTCTACCCCTTTGTAATCCTTTCCAACGTTTAATTACAATAGCGCGTCCTTCGATGAGTCGCGTGTTTTTCTTTTTTTTTTTCTTTTTTAATACATGTGTATATATATATATATATATATATATATATATATATATATATATATATATATTTTTCTAATTCACGGATCCATCATTTCCGACCGGTTAACATAACCTCAAATCCCTCCGCCAAAAGCGAAGACCGCAGCGACGAGTTTTACGAGGCGGTCTGTTTTCGCGGCGGTGAAACCGACCGAGAAACGCTGGCCGAATCTTCTCTCGCGGTTTTTTCATCTTTTTAACATTTCATCTTTCGCCCAACGATTATTATCGTACAACCGCAGGAGATGGCCATCGATTTCTATCGTCGATCTTCCGCGTCAAATAAATCTCTCCTCTTATATACCAATATCTTCAGCCCAGAAATAAAGAGATTATTCTCAAATAGAATATTCCCCTTCGAATGGGAATGAAAGTAGTATAAGAAAGGACTATAACCTAACCTCAAAAACTTTACCCTTCGAAAGCGAAAACCGCAACATTTTACGATGAAACGAGGTAAAAAAAAGAAAAAAAACATCCCTAACTTACGATACATTATTTTAATACCTTATTTTTCACCCCCGCGACGCATTTCGAGTCAGCACCGACTTCCACGACCACCCACGTCAAATAAATCTTCGTTATACCGTGTTTTTCATCCCGGGGAACAAACCCGATTACTCACTCCCTGATAGAACGGCTCTTTCGTATAGAAAACCTGAGGAGGGGGATGAGGGTGAAGGTATTATCGGTATCGGTGGAAAAAAAACACACGCTTGCTCAAGAAACGAGTAACTTATGGCGTCGTGCCGTATTCTCCCCTCTCCCCTTTCGAGAAGCCCAGGTTCGCCAATATCGTATCGAGCTTTCAAGGTAAAATAAGGGAGGGAGGGAAAAAAGTGGGAGGAAGAGGCTCGACGGAGAGGCTTTTCAATAAAACTTATAGTCCTTATAAACCATCCTCCTCCTCGGAGCGGCCCAGTGGAGCGGCATGCGGCCTGCACGCAAGGGTAGGAACATGCACTTTATAATAATAGTAAAAATGACGCGGCGGCGCGCAGCATGCGAACTTCTTGCATGCAAATGGATTGCAGGTAGGCTCGTAGGTACCTCGGTATCCCGTGTGCAACACGTATATATACATTGCTCTGTGGCAAAACGTATTTCACCATGGGCTACCAGACCGTTCGGCGCGTCCGCTCTTTTAGTCTGTCGGCCGATTTCCTTTCTTCTTCTTCTTCTTCTTCCTCCTCCTCTACCAATACCTCTTCTTTTTCTCCCTATTGGCCGTGTCTTTATACGGCTAGCTTTATGCATCGATTATTGAAATAATTGTAACGCCTACAGCTGTCGTGAGCGAACACCGCAAACGAGGCTTTATGGCGTAATCATTGTCCGAGAGATATAGGCGGCCGATCTTTATGGGATCGTTATTCATTCGGATCTGGAACGGAGCTTTCGTAGTTAGGGCAGGTGTTGGTGGTGTTATTTTTGTCGAAGAGGATTTTCTCTCTTCGAGAAGCGAAGGAATCAAAGGGTTTCTTTTTTCTTTTTTAATGGACGAAATCCTTGTACGATAATAAATTTGACGCGAATCAATCTTTTCGTTTCTTTTCTTCTTTTCCTTTCCGTATCCATTAATCTTCTAAACGGAGATATTTGTATTGCTTTCTTCTCCTCCTGTTTTGCCATTAAACCACAGAGACACGATATTAAACTGGAAACGCGTGCAATAACAGTTGCTCGTGCTCCTACTGCAATCTCGTATTATATCCAATTTCATTTGTATTTTATTCTGCTCGAATAAAAACTAACTCTCGAGTCCACCAAGAGCCCCGATAAACGTGGTTCGATTGTTATTGAAATCTGTTACAAGACCGCCAACGGAACGTGTATTTCACGAATGATCCTAAACTATGTCGCTTAAATAACGCGGCTGTATATTCGCTGTCGCGATCGGCTTCTGGAACGGGGAATATCGAACGAAGCCACCGTATGAAACGGGTCGAGTTGCATATATACATATATATATACCCACGCGTGTTTCTTCTTGATAATAAAGAAAGAAGGAAAGCAAAGAAGAGCATATGCGTATAAAACAATAATTCGTTCCATGAATGACGCCATTATTAATAAAATACTTTCCGATATTTTATTTCGTAACAATAGAATCATTTATTGAATTTCGAAGAGAAATTTATCGAAACTCCAATCCAACTGTTTGGCGGATTGGAACAAATTTTTAAATTTACCAAAGCGCTCCGTCTGTTAATTACACAAATTCCTAACTACACGCAAATACCTATGAAAGTATGATTTAGGATCACCACGACGAAAATCGATAATTCGATGCGGTTTAAGCCTAACCTAACCTCCTGTCGAGTCCCCTCGTTCCCCCCCGTTCGTGTTCCCCGAACGTTGGCAAACAGTTTCTTTCAGGAATGAAAAAGCGAGAAACACGACAAGTGACAAGCATGAAACTGCGTGTACATCAGCGTATATCATCGAGCGCCAGGTGATAAACGTTCGAATTAACGGAAGTTGGGAGGAAGAGAGGGAGGGAGGGAGGGAAAAAAAGAAATGCCCACCTGTTGAATTATTATTACTCTTAACCGAGGTTGTTTAAAAAAAGAAGAAAGAAAAAACCTCGACTTACGAAAATGCGCAAAACGCGAGAAGCCGCGAAATAAAATGGCCGCGAATGGCCACTTTCTACCCCATGGCGCGCGTACCGAGACACGGCGTTTAAACACCGATGGGCATTGCTCATCGCTCGAAAAATATACACCCGGACACCTCGCTTACGCGCTTCGACTGTTAATCGATCCAACTCACGCGATTCCTGTATTTACCAACGTTTTTGCGCGGATGGATCGTTAAAAACCTCCCGAGCGGAGCTTTACGCTCCGATCGTGAATATACACGGTGTGTACGATCGAGTTGGCATCGAACGAGATTGCAATCGATCGATGATTGTCCGAGTAATAACGATAATAATTATCGCGGGAGGAAATTTTTTCCATCGAGCGAAAATGGAAGACGAGTAATATTTGCTGAGCTTTAACGAATCTTCTTCTTCTTCTCGAGGGAGGCAGGAGGGGGAGGAAGGCTTCGAAATTGGCGGACACCGTGTATGCATTGTACGCCGCGTAATTCCACGGCGACCGATTAAAGACCGCCTCGAGAAGGCTCGACACCTGTGCCGCTCGTTTACACGCGCCTCGGCCGCGTGTCATTTGCGTGAGAATGCGCAACGTTCTTTGAAGAACGTCTCTTGAAGCGGATAGCGCGTTCATTGGTGGTCCCATCCACTCGACAGCGCAGAAGCGATCGTAAACGATGAAAAATCTCGTGTCAACGGTTGCCGGAGTTGAATTCCCCGCGTTGAATTCGTTGAAACTCTGAGAGGGGAAATTTTTTCTTTTTTCTTCTTCTTCTTCTTTTCCGGAATAAATTGTAAATGTGAAAAGACCGGCGAGTCGATGAAGAGGGAAATTCAACTTTCACAAATATAAATTAAACGAGTATCGCGATTCGTCGCGCGTTGCGATATCCGATGATCGATACTCTCGGCTTCTTTTCTTCGTCAACGCATTAATCATCGCTTCGATCGATTTGTCGAACGAATTTTCCACAAGTTTTTTCCACAAGTTGGGTGGATTATATTCGTGCAATTTCACGATATTTCAGGGATTAGAATTAGAAAAGTCCAAGGATAAATTTTCTATTCTTTCGTGCAATTCGATAAGCACGATGACAGTGACTGCGACAACAGTGATCGTCGGATGAAAGTTATTATGGTAGGGAATTGGAAATTGAGCGAATAACGACGAAACATCGTCGGGAAGATGAGATGCGGATGTTGACGATAGTTTCGATACTCGGTAAAGTTTTTGTCTTTCTTTTTTTACTTAATTTTTAAATCACTTTGCGATCACTTTCTCTAGAATCGTTTCCTCGAATTGGAAATTCTCTTCATCAAGGAACACTTTCGTTTCAACAAACGATTCCCCGATAAAATTATAGAAATTAAATATTGAAGAGAGCATCGTTTGAAGAATTCTAATAATAATAATAATAATAAAAGGATAATCCTTAATAAGTAGAAAAAGGGATGTAGAAGGAAAAGAGAAAATTCAAGGACTCGTAGAGCGCAAAAACGTGCAACACAATTTTACAACGTCGTATATTAGAATTTACAGGTAAAAGCACCAACATCGCGTCTCTCGCGTAATTATTCTATTATTTTAACGCAATGCATGAATAATAACTTACGTAACCGGCATCGCGGAATCTACACGCATAAAAGTCATGCACAAACTCGAGAAATAAATGCAAACTCCACTGCTATATACAAAACCTATCCGATCCAACTATCTGCAGATTCCTCCAATCCAAATGATACGAAAGAGAAGAACCTATTCGAGAAATCAATCGATAAAATTAATCTGAACTGCGAAAGAAAGGAATTCGAGCAAGTCCATTGACAATTTTTTTTCCTTTCCTCGGTCGGAGAGACCTTTCTTCCCCTTCATTCGCCATTAACAGGCATGCGCATGGGAAACCGTTAGGTGAAAGGGAATCACGGAGGCGCTCGAGGTAAATCGAAGAAACTCTTTCGCCAAGAGATTGTCTCGCAACTCACCGCTAAGTGGGTGCACACCTTCGATAGAGACCAACCAAGGTAATTTATAGCGGTCATAGCTCTCTCTCCTTCAACCAATCGAACACCTTTCCCTCTTCAACCTCCGAAAATATTCCTTTCGAACGAATCCCTTCCTTGCGCGAGATTTGCAAGTTTCGCCTAATCCGCTTAAGCTCGATCACGGGGATAAATAATTTGAAAAAGGACGAGACAAACGTATTATCGGAAGCTCCCTTGGTATAAATTCATACGTATTCTCTATAATACCGAAATTTATAGGATAACGAATAAAACCCATCGTGTATATATTATATATATATATACATCGATCGTAAATTCAACGAGCAATATAAACGCAATTGCAAAGAATACGAGCGCAAAATAATAATAATAAATTTCTAGAGAACCGCCAATCTAGAAATCAACGACCATCTAATTAAAATACAGAAACTAAACACACGTTCCCTCCCTCGAATCGAAATCCTGAAAATCCCGGCTCGAATCCAAAGATAGAAAACTCGTTAGAGGATCCGCGTCCGCGAGACGAATTACCGCGTATTAACGCTTCGCGCTCGAGGACGCGCCTCGACCTCCCCATACCGCGCGATCGCTCATAAGACGCATTAACACAACCGACTGACGCGTCTCGTGCATAACCTCTCCACCGGTTGTACACCTGCTTTATTAACGCGGCCGTATCCTCTGGAAAACCTGTGGAGAGCGTAGAGCAACATCCCTTTCCCTTCGGGAAGAGAAAAAGAGAAAAGGGGGAAAAAGGGAAAAAAAGAAAGGAAAAAGGGGCGCGTTAAATTATCGGCATAGCCGGTGTCACGGGTTCTCGCGTGTATATTTTAGAGGCGAGCGTGATCTTCTCCGCGAATATAAACGCGCGTTACCGTGAATGCATCGCCAACGCTTGCACCTATAACGCCTGGCCCTCTCCCGTACGATCATAAATCGCTGGTACCCGGGTGAAAAATCCTCTTATTCCGCGGCGGCGGCGGCGGATCGGATATCCGGGGAATGTTTATCCATTTACGCTTTCCGTGATAATTTACCCCGGTCGTTAGCCGACGAGCGATTTTTTTGCTCGGGCGTTGGTTAGATAGTTGGGTGAGGCGGGATGAGAAGAAGGGGTGGATATATCCTTGATTATGGAAAGGGTGCCAGCCAATTACGCTCCAGTGATAAACGATCGTTTTAATCTATTTGTACGAGATAAATATTCTTGTCCTTAAATTTTCAGACTCGTTATATCACCGAAGATCGTCGATCGTTTTCTTTTATATCGTTTACACGTTGAGATTAAATTTAAATTTGTAATAATGTTATCTATGTAGCTTGACAATGTATTATTATTCGTTTCTTAACTTGATGCTTGCGTTTCTTTTTTATCCAATTAAAAAGGATAAGATACACGATTGAGATTGAAAGCGATCTTTCTTATCGATGGTGAAAGTGTTGTATGGAATTGTCTCGATTTACGAGTGTCGCGGGGTTATCTTCGATACACGGTTAAAATTATTCATCGGATTTATCCGTCTCTCGTGAGACTTTGTGGCAAAGGCAACTTTCCCACCCGTTTCCAACGGGTAAAATGCGACAGATCTTTCGCTGGATTTTAGGCCGCGATATCTCGCGAAACGATCCATTGCGTTACTCGCGATAATACAGGCGAGAAAAATACAGGTATCCCAGGAATTTCAGCATCCTCTGGAAAACGTGTAATCGAACGATTCTCCTCTCGTCTTACGAAACGAACGAAGCTATCCCTCGCATAAAAATTGAAATCTGAACACGCGTTACCCAATCGTCGTCCTCCTCCTTTTTTTTAAAGATCGTTCGATCGTCTTCTCAGCTCGGAAGAATCGCTCGTAATATTGAACCGTGAGGCAATACTATAAATCGATCCAAGAAATTCTCTTTCCAAACTATAAAATTATCTATAATCTTTGTAAAGAAACATATTCGTTCGACATACGGAGAATCGCATATATATCTGAAATCTTCGAAACTGGAAAATATTCCAAAAATATCTAAGATTTATTTCTAAGATTCGACTCTTCTTTAAAATTCCATCGAATTTTCGAAACTTATCGAAATTCAAATTTCTCACATTTTCCCTCTTCTCACGTTTCTTTATCCATTGTATCTTTTTTTTTTTCTTATTCGTAAATCGTATATACACACGCACATTTCCCATACACAAAGGAGCAAGTTCCTCGAACTGAATGGCGACAAACGACAAACCATTAGCGGCAACGAGCCGGCGGATGGGTCCCAGAAGTTCGATAACCTTCACCGACACGAATGGATAGATTGTACAAGCGCGGCCGGTCATTAATTTCGCGAGACTTGGCCATGTTTTAACATTATCGTAATCATCGCGAGGATGTTCCCGTTATTTCCTGCCCCCCGTCCCCACCGTGGGAATGACACGGAGGACCCGTTCCGGCGGATGGACGGACACAGCAATCCCCTCATCGATCGAAACCTTCGAAAATTAGACGTTAGATCGGGGCGAATAATTGCCGATAAACTTGTTGTCGTCCCATTATCTTTGCAAAATCTTGTGCAACTTTGTGCAAACGGATCACGATCGCGCGGATGAATCATAAAACATCGCAACGATCCATTTCGTAGACCGATTTCCTCTTAACGAATTCCTCACCAACACTTTCGTAAATTCATTCCAACCAATTCTAAAGACTATCACCTAGTAAAACGATCACTATCCTCTTTCTTTCTCTGTTCTTGGCCATTTTTAAGTAGCCTCATCTCCGCCATAAATCCGATTTACCGTTCGCCAATTTCTCTTCTTTCCCGTACAACAGACATTCCGCAATAACGGTATCCGCTCTTTCAAACAGTTTAAACGAAACGAAAGAAAGGAGAAAAATTGTGGAGAGAGAGAGAGATAACAAAATTCGAGTGCGTTATCTATTAATGGAATTCCTATATGCATATACCGCGATCAATTCAAGAGAGAGGGAGAGAAATGGAAGATTCGCACTTCCGCCGTGGAAATTGCTGGATGTTGCGCGAGCAGGTTCGACAACCTTGCACGCTCGTGCGTGAACCGATGCTCGGCCGAGGAGAGGCGAGCTCGATGTTCCGCGCGTTAAAGATGATTATCGAACACGTGAAACGAGGATTCGAATCGTCAAACGAGCCTTGCCGCGCACAGATCCTAGATACAGAAATTCTTCCGGCCAAGTGAGTCGCCTTGTCTTCGCCTCTCCCCTTCCCTGTCGTTGCTCGCGCGTAATTTGATTGATACTCCTCTCGATATTGTAGCCTCCGGTTACATCATTCCCTCTATTCGTCTATTCGTGCTTTCTCTCTCTTTCCCTCTTTGTGCACGTCGCGGCTCCTCCTCGCGCGCATCGATGTCCAATGCGTACGTATTGTTCGATAGAGGATCTTGATTGAAGCGTACGAATAGGAACTTTGTGATCATGCATTTTTGAAAAATGGAATTGAATCGATTTATGAAATTTGCGTTTAAGATATTAAACACGTATCATTGAAACATTGTGTGAATTGGTATCAAACTTTGTGATAATGCATTTTTGAGAAATGGAATCGAATCGAATCGATTTGTGGAATTTGCGTTTAAGATATTAAATATGAATTATTGGAATATCATGTGAATTATGGTATCAATATTTTGGAACTTTGTGATAATGCATTTTTGAGAAATGAAATCGAATCGATTTATGAAATTTGCATTTAAGATATTAAACATGTATCATTGAAACATTATGTGAATTATGGTATCAAACTTTGTGATAATGCATTTTTGAGAAATGAAATCGAATCGAATCGATTTATGGAATTTAAGATATTAAATACGAATTATTGAAACACTATTGATATCAATGTTTTTGATAAGATTTATATATGATCTTGATAATTGAGATTCGAATGCGACGAAATATATATTTTAGAAGACGTATAATTTTAGAAAAGACGAGTCTTGGAATCGCGAGCGATGCGATGCGGAGAGCGAATATCCGATTCGACTCGAGCAACGTATTCGATACGTATCTCGATTCGACGAGACGTGTTTCTAAAGGAGGCGAAGAGAGGACGGCGGCCTCGCCTCGTTACAGGCTCGGATCAACTTTAGTCATCGGTAACGAGCGATTAGCCGACATGGCGAGGAATCTGTGCGGTAACGAGGTCACGAATAAGTAACCGGTACGGTCATCACTCGCTAATTACGTAAGCCTCGCGACAGAGAACAGCCAATTTGCACATGACGAAATGGAAATACACGATACTTTGCGAAATGATAACGGTTTCGAATAAACCATTCCGGGTTGGAGGAGAGGAAAAGCTTGTCGTCCGAGTCTCGACAATCTTTTCGCATTATTTCATCCACTCTCTCTCTCTCTCTCTTCTTCGAATCTTGTCCATATTACGTCACACGTCGTTTGAAACGTTATTTTTATTTAAACGTGCACTTAAAACTCGACGACCAATCGAAACATTTTCCATTTTCCAGCATTCGAACGAAAAGCAAATCGCGGAAACGAGAATATTTTACGCAATCGTTGCAGCAATTAACCTCTCGAGCGTGTGGTCGTTAAGCAACCTCTTAAAACACATCCCTGTTAAACCTCCTCGAAACGAACGGTGTCCAGGGTAATCCGTAAAATCTCGAGCATCGTCTTCTTGCGCAATTGACCGATAATCGGAGGAGGATACGTTCCAGTCTTTTTTTTTTTTCCCCTCCTTTTTACGTGCCCCGCAATTATTCCTCCTTCTTCCTGTGTGAAAGCAACGCGGGGACGAGGCGATCGCTCGCCGAGGAGGAAGAAACACGACTGACGAAGAGCCGAGGGCGCGCACCTGCAGCCTAAATCGAAGCGTTAATCCGTCCTTCTGACCTATAGACCCTCTCTCTCCCTCTTTGTCTCTCCTCTTCGCAAAAGAACGTTATTACACCAGGTGAAACTCATGGGAACTCCTCCGAGTGCACAAC
The DNA here is from genome assembly GCF_003254395.2 of Apis mellifera. NCBI lineage: Eukaryota > Metazoa > Arthropoda > Insecta > Hymenoptera > Apidae > Apis > Apis mellifera. The sequence goes on from NC_037649.1 coordinate 7,226,822, forward strand.
TCGGTTTTGCAAAGATACGACTGGTTATTTATGCGAGTATCGTAGGCCAAAACGGGCAAGCTCGTTCTACGATCAAGTTTACGATCGTGAACATTGGCGCGAGTGTATGCGAGTTATGCAACGTAATTAATTCTTTTTTTTTTTTTTTTTTCCTTAAGAGAGAAGGTTCCCTGCTAAATACCGAAACGTTTCGTAAGGAATACAATAACGTTTTGTTAATGAACGAAATTATTCTGTTGAAATTGTTCTGTGAGTGAGATGTGAATAATTGAAGAGAAACGAAACTGATGAACGAACGATTTGAATGTTTACGAAAATTTATAAATATCCGCGAAATGTAACAAGAAAAATGTATCAATATTTTCGATTCGATAAAAATGGATGAAAGGAAACGGTGGGCGCGTTTTCGTATCGCGATATAGGAAGAAGAAGAGGAAGAGCTCGCGAGCAGAAGCTCTCTCCCTGCATACATTACGTTTCCATGCTCGTAATAACGTGCGCTATGTCTCTCGACTGGTTTCGATGTAACGTAAGCCACGTAGCCAATAGTAGCGCCTTTATGTTACCATATTGTGTAACAGGATAATATTATCGGGGAAACAGCTTCCGACACTTGCTCCTTCATGCTTGGTGCTACGTGTACCGTCACCTCAACCGCGATTTCCTCAATGTTACCGTACGCTATTACCATCGGGGGGAACGATACTTTTCAAAAACGATCCAATACTCTTATTCTCTATTTCCTGTGCAAAATTTACAGTTAATATATTCGATATTTCATTCGACGGAATAATATAATAATCGAGAATAACCATTGTAAAATATCGCACGATCTATCCGTTTCGAAATCCGCATCGCGTTCATACCGCGGCCCACCATTCGTCCCCAAACGAAAAAAATAATTCGACACGCGTATATCCCGCGATACACAAGAGACAATTGACAACGTTCGATTATAATATCCAATATTCTCCGGTTGCACAATGGAAGGGAAAAGAAGCGAAATCAATTTGCATTCATCGATCTCGAAACGCGAAACGCGACCGCGTGTACACTGTGTGTCCGTCGATCGTAATGATTCGAAATAGAGTTACGAGAGAGTTACGGCTCGATCGCCGCATTATCCACATTCCTCGAGCCCGAAGAGGGGATTCCCTGGGCTTCCTGGTGAAACGCAACACGCCGACCGAGAAGATGCCCCCATCGGTGAAATCGAGATAGCGAAACCCCGCTTATCTGGCAACATCTATCGGCCACCTTCGACCCATCGTGATTCGTCTCCCTTGTCGAACGTGCCTACGTTCCCGTTGCTCGAGAGATGAATCGGATCGAGGACGCGTTTCAAAGATTTTTAAGATTACAAGATTGTGTAAGTGTCTTTGCAAATTTTTCTTGGACGAATTTTGTTTTTAGGCCCTTTCAAAGATTTTTGCGATGATCGTGACAAGTTTGGTCTTTGAAAATTTTAGTCGAAGGAGTGGAGATTTGTTTTAGGTCGCTCCAAAGATTTTTGTGATCTTTGAAAATTTTAATCGAAGAAGTGGAGATTTGTTTTAAGTCGCTCCAAAGATTTTTGTGATCTTTGAAAATTTTAATCGAAAGAGTGGAGATTTGTTTTAGGCCGTTTCAAAGATTTTTGTGATGAACATGGCAAGTTTGATCTTTGAAAATTTTAATCGAAAAAATTTTAGGCCATTCCAAAGATTTTTGTGACGATCGTGGCAAGTTTGATCTTTGAAAATTTTAATTGAAGAAATTTTAGGCCGTTCCAAAGATTTTTGTGATGATCATGGCAAGTTTGATCTTTGAAAATTTTAATCGAAGGAGTGAAGATTTGTTTTAGGTTCCAAAGATTTTTGTGACGATCGTGATAAGTTTGATCTTTGAAAATTTTAATCGAAAAAGTTTTAGGCCATTCCAAAGATTTTTGTGACGATCGTGGCAAGTTTGATCTTTGAAAATTTTAATTGAAGAAATTTTAGGCCGTTCCAAAGATTTTTGTGACGATCGTGGCAAGTTTGATCTTTGAAAATTTTAATCGAAGGAGTGAAGATTTGTTTTAGGTTCCAAAGATTTTTGTGACGATCGTGATAAGTTTGATCTTTGAAAATTTTAATCGAAAAAGTTTTAGGCCATTCCAAAGATTTTTGTGACGATCGTGGCAAGTTTGATCTTTGAAAATTTTAATTGAAGAAATTTTAGGCCGTTCCAAAGATTTTTGTGATGATCATGGCAAGTTTGATCTTTGAAAATTTTAATCGAAGGAGTGAAGATTTGTTTTAGGTTCCAAAGATTTTTGCGATGATCGTTGCAAGTTTGATCTTTGAAAATTTTTATTGAATGAGTGGAGATTTATTTTTCAGAGATATTGAGTTTTATGATTTCTCTCTACGATACGGTTTTTGAAAAAAAGCTTGTTTCAACGATTTATTTCGTGGGGATGTTTAGCTACGATCAAGATATTACGCGTTACGTGGTGAAAGTTATACGTCTTGCGTATGATAAACTACAATTCTGAAGTTTGAAAAAAACCGATAGGAGGAAAAGCGAGGATATCCGAAGGTTGTTGCACGACACGCTGGAGGCGAGGGAACGTTTCTAATCCTATAATCAAAGTCGTTCGTTTAGCGAGTGGGATTAGAGCGGGATCGTAGAGAGAAATCGTCGGCAATTTGAACGAAGATCGAACCACCGTGAGAAGAGATCCACGGATTTGTAGTACGCACCTCTGCTACTTGATTGCTCTTAAGCGCTTTCAACTTCGCCTGATCGATACGTCTGGCGGAATAAATCATCGTGATTGGGAAAGGTTCGCGGAACATTAAGAAAAGAAAGGGAAAGGATAAGAGTGATCCTCGATACGAAAACGAATAATTATAAAAAAGATGATAATTCAACTCAAATGAATCAAATTTTATCCTGAAATATATTCTAGTGAAAATAATCGATCGTGCTCTGTGAAATTCAATCAGCTATAAAAACCTATCGCGACAATTAATTCGATCCTTTCTCTCCCTTTTGTCTAAATATCAAACTTTAGAATTAAAAATAAAAGCACACGATTCGAAATCTAATCCTAAATCTAAAAAAAATTAATCGTGCAATTCTTTTCGAAGCTATATTAACGCGAAGAGGAACGCATTTACACTGACAAGCTCGATCCCAAAGTCTTATTCTACTTCTTTTTCCCAAATATTAAACTATAGAATTAAAAATAAAGACGCATTTCGAAACCCCAATCCTAATCCTAAATTAATCGATACTATTCTTTTCGAAGTTAAATCTAAACTAACTAATTTAAATTAATATATTAATTTTTTTCGATAACACATTCCTTTACGTCTTTCTCTATTTCTACATGAAAACGAAAAGGAATGCATTTATATTAACTTAATTCCAAGATCAACTCCTCTCCTTTCTCCCAAATATTAAACTATTAAGAATTAAAAATAAAAACGCATTTCGAAACCCCAATCCTAAATTAATCGATACGATTCTTTTCGAAGCTAAACCTAAACTAACTAATTTAAATTAATATATTAATTTTTCTCCATGTCACATTCCTTTACATCTTTCTCTATTATCGCATAAAAACGAAGAGGAATGCATTTGTATTAACAAGCTTAATTCCAAGATCAACTCTTCTCCTTTCTCCCAAATATTAAACTATTAAGAATTAAAAATAAAAACGCATTTCGAAACCCCAATCCTAAATTAATCGATACGATTCTTTTCGAAGCTAAACCTAAACTAACTAATTTAAATTAATATATTAATTTTTCTCCATGTCACATTCCTTTACATCTTTCTCTATTATCGCATAAAAACGAAGAGGAATGCATTTGTATTAACAAGCTTAATTCCAAGATCAACTCTTCTCCTTTCTCCCAAATATTAAACTATTAAGAATTAAAAATAAAAACGCATTTCGAAACCCCAATCCTAATCCTAAATTAATCGATACGATTCTTTTCGAAGCTAAACCTAAACTAACTAATTTAAATTAATATATTAATTTTTCTCCATGACACATTCCTTTACATTTTTCTCTATTACCATGTAAAAACGAAGAGGAAATTTATATTAACTTAATTCCAAGATCAACTTCTCTCCTTTCTCCCAAATATTAAACTATTAAGAATTAAAAATAAAGATATATTTCGAAACCCCAAATCCTAATCCTAAATCGATACGATTCTTTTCGAAGCTAAACCTAAACTAACTAATTTAAATTAATATATTAATTTTCCTCGATGACACATTCCTTTCTCTATTAAAATGTAAGGGGAAAAACGAAGAGGAATGCATTTATACTAACAAGCTTAATTCCAAGATCAACTCTTCTCCTTTCTCCCAAATACTAAACTATAGAATTAAAAATAAACGCATTTCGAAATCCCAAATCCTAATCCTAAATTAATCGATTATTTTCGAAGCTAAATCTAAACTAACTAATTTAAATCAAGATCAACATATTAATCTTGCTCGATGACACGTATCCTTCCACGCGTATCTCTATCCCTCTTTCTCTATTACCGCGTAAAAAAAAAACGAAGAGGAATGCATTAACAAGCTCGATTCCAAGGCGTTACTCTTCATTATACTTTCCACGTCGCGCGCGCCAAGTATTTTTCCACGCTTGACCCGCGAACAAGCGGACGTTTTCACGGCGTTTTACAGACATCCGGTGACCGGGATGGAGAAAGTTGGAAGAGGAAACGCGTAGCGCGCGCGTAATTCACGTCGGATCGCGCGTCTCGTTTCAGAAGGATTTCACGGTAATTCGTAACGATGCCCATAAAGGTGAAGCGAGGAGGAACGAGCTGCTGGGGCAACGAGTTGGCCAAAAATGGAGACGCGTTGCCTCCATCCACGATTTACGATATTGATTTTAAAAACGATCGATCGTGTGCCCTATCGATCCAGGAAGAGATTCCTCCCGTTTAGGTCGCGTGCATTGTCTCGGATCATTGCACGTTCCATGCTATAAATCTTCCTAGGAACTGTGTTAACCATCGATTTTTCCAACACTTTAAATTTTCCCTTGGTATTTCCAAATTGATTTCCTTTTTTCACTCCAACTTTGAACTTTTCTCTTCCAAAAATACTCTCATCGTTGATCGATTTCCAGTGACAAACTCGTGTAAATATTTCTTAAAATATCGATTACACAAATCGATGCCTTCTTTCTTCGATCGAGTCTCAATTTCGTATCGTAAATGACACGATTAATATCTTTTATCGACAGTTATCCATCGTCGATAATTAAATAAATTACGATACATTCGATTCGAATGAAATTTTAAAAAGTCTTCAATATCCAGACACACTTTTCTCCTCCTCCTCTTCGTAATATCCATTTCGAGGAAACTTTATACGAAAGCGTATAGGATTATTCGAAAGTTCATCGTTCCCCACAGTTTCACGGGAAAAAGAGTGGTTGAATCATCGGTGGACGTACGGTTGTGCACGCGGTGCATCGTAATGATCCATGGACGAGGGCAGAGGCGGTCAGAAAACCGCGAGTGAAAAATCGGAGAGAAACAGCTCGACGAAACGTCTTGCCGGGACCGCGAACAGACAATTTATGGGGCAATGACGTGAGAACGAACGATCGATTTACAAGCGCGAATCGTTTACGATATTTGTATATATAGTCGAGGCTCGACTTTGTTTTGCTTTCGAATATATATATCGCTCGAATAATATCGTTCCAATTATTTACACACGATTATATCAATATACATATAAATTATTATTAGTTAAATCGAGATAAAAATTTGCGCGATTCGACACTTTTTATCGAAAAATCTTTCTCGTTTAAAAAATCAATTATTTTGAATCTTTTTCTTTTTTTTCTTAATTTTCGAAATCTCTCAAAAAAATCGAAGGAGAAGGAAGAATCGATAAATCGCTTGTAAAAAATCGATACTTTAAATATTCTTATCATTTTTTTTTATCTCGGTTCCGTCCAAGAATTTCTTGTATAATGAAATTTTAATCGTAAAATTATCTCCCCCGTCTTATTACACTCGTTGTTATTTCGATAAAACTTTTCCCCCCCGGTAACAAGTACGTACAAGGGGATTATGGAGGCGAGGTCGTAATTTAGAAACTAGGCGAATATCAGGTTTTGTACAAGGGAAAGAGGCGTTTCGAGGCCTGGTTTCGCCGATAGATTCGACGAGATAACTCTTGATGCCGTGTTAATTATCCGTTCCTGGCCAGTAATTACCATTGGGATAGCAACACGCCCTAAATTCCAGGCCTGCCACCATCGGTGAAAAACGTGTACCGATGGAACCGGCCCATTGATCCTGGCCATGATACTTTTTTCTGGCCCTTGTACGCGATATTCCTTTATTTTTTTTTTTTCTTTCTTCGATCTTGCAACACGTTGTACAAACTTCCTTTCTTTCCCCTTTTCTTTTTCTTTCGAGAGAAAGAGGTCAGAGAGTATTTCTATTCCTCGATAGAATTTTCAACCGTGTTATTTCAAAATTCTTAATTCTCGAACGAAGATACATATATATTCGATATATTTTTAGGAATTTGCAATATGATTCCAAAGTTATTATCCATCCTCGGCAAATTTTCATTCATTTGTTAAATATTAGATAGAATTCCGAATGGATAATCTCTTATCCGAGATTAAACAATTCGCGTGCAACGTTTCGAAAGCGCAATTAAAACTTGCATAAAGTTTGCATAGCACCGTGAGATTTAGCATTTCCATAATCGAACTTGGAGATACGCAGCAGTAAAGTGGTGATGATTCGTACGATAATCGAGCCAGAATTTCTTCAAAGTTTTATCCCCCATTTCGTTGGGGGATAATTTGGGTGGCATGCGTATATAATGAACGAGAGGGACCGATCGTTCGCAGCTAATACTTCTTCCAACCAAATCGTCCACTTAACGATGGAATTTGCCATCCACTCAAGATGGAAACGACTCCTATTATCTCTTTCAATGAGAAACGCGTATGAAAAACTTTTCCTGTTTTTTATTTATCTTCGCACACTTCTTCTCGTATATAACGTTGAGGATAATTAATTTGATATCGACGAATTCGATAAATTTTCTTTCTGGATTTCTTCCATCCAGTGGATGAATAACTTCTCCTTTTTTGAAGAAGAACTTCTCTCTCTTTTCTATCTAACTTCTCTTTATACTTTACTTATATTAAACTTATACTTTATATTTATACTTTTAAATAATTTATATCTTGTATAACGATAATTCGATAAGCAAAATGAAAGAAGGAACGTAATTTTTCCCTTCTTGGTCGAGAAGAAAAGGAAAGAAAGAAAAATAAAAAAATACGTCTCTTTTCCAATCCTATTACTTTTAAATAATTTATATCTCGAGTATAACGATAAGCAAAACGAAAGAAGGAACGTAATTTTTCCCTTCTTGGTCGAAGAAGAAAAGGAAAGAAAAGAAAATAAAAAAATTCGTCTCTTTTCCAATCCTATTATTTTTACGAAAATAATTTATATCTCGAGTATAACGATAAGCAAAACGAAAGAAGGAACGTAATTTTTTCCTTCTTGGTCGAAGAAGAAAAGGAAAGAAAGAAAAGTCAAAAGATTCGTCTCCACTTTTCCAATCCTTAATTATTTTTATGAATCGCGGGAAACGAGAGCAATAAATAATCGACGGAAAATATTGCAACAATTTGACGATAATTACGGGGCGCGATACGATCGCCATTTGGCCGCAATTACGCGGCCTGATAGGACGCGTATCACTCTCGAGGTAACAGGTTTCCTCCGTTGAAACACAATCCGGCCGAGCGTGCATCGATACGAGCGAGCCCCTCGACGAAGCCCCTCGTTCCCTCGTTGCTGTGTACGCGAGCAAGAGTTGAATTCGATGCGTTCTAACGTGTGTACACGTGTGATGCTGCATGCAGTTCGTAGCAATTAAACCTCGCGGCCAATTGGCCGTTCCACTCCTGTTATTACCATCAGATAATGCGAGCGTAACGCTCCGCGAGAACAGGTGGACGGTTCAAGGGCAACGCGCCGATCAAACCCTCCTCGATCGCAAATTTTCACTTTTGCTCCATCTCCATGAGCGAGCAAGAAATCAATTCGAGAAATCGGATAGGAGACGGATTGTAAGAAATTCTTTCCTTCTTTCTTCGTAGGAAAAGTGTGTAGATACAATTGGGATGATCGATCTTAATCCAAGTTCGAAAGAGCGGCACATAAATTCGATCGTGAAATTTTTCTTTTTTTTTTTTCGTCTACCGAGAAATAAGTCCCTCGAAGCGTAACCCTTTTCGTGCGTGAGCTCGATACATCACAATGCCTATCGACGTCCATCTCACACCGCCTCCTCCTTTAATTACAAACTGCCATTTACCGGCATGCATTTTTTTCACGCGTTTCGCGCCTCGAGCCTCCATTGTCCTTTGAAAATATATACATCGGAGGCGAGTATCGTTGCCCGCGAAATATTTTTCGATATGCGATATTTCAACTTCGTATTTCAGCCTTATCGATGCATAATATCCATCCAGGCAAGTTTCCTATCATCCTTCTGTGGAGAGGACCATCTTTGATCTAAACTATTATTAATCTGTTTTTCGCGGAGAGAAGAGGGATATTCTCTTTTTTAAACTTGATAAGTGGTAAATAAATGCGGATACGGGGAGGAAATGCGTGTATTTTTCAAGACGACGCCTCTTTTAATACGATGCTTTTATCTATTTTTTATGCAGCTTGTTTTTACAGCAATGTCTTTTATAGGCAATTTTATTCCAATTGTGTTTGAAGATCGGATAAATCGTACATCCATCGCCATATATATAAATATTCGATCTTTTTCTTAACCGATTTCTTAACCGATCTGATGATTAATTTCATTGATATGGCAAACAGAAATTGATAAGAATTTTTGTTTCTTTCACTATGATTACGATTTGATTTATTCGATTGAGTAGCTTTTATTCTTGTTTTCAATTCGCTAATTAAAATGTTTGTTCTTGGATATTTTTGAAGTATAAGGTTTAACTACTCGTTTAACTAGTAACAACTAAAATATGTAATCCAAGACCTGACCTGAACGGTATGATAATTGGCTGATCTAGTGATCGAGTAAACGATAGCTTAAACTGGCAATTTGTAAGGAATTTTGATGGAATGAGTTTCGAATTTGAGATTTCATTTGGCGAACAGTTCTATATCAGAATATTATCGATCCATGACTTTTTCTTTTCTCCCTTCTATAATATCGCTGCACAATCCATTTCCAACAACGTACGTGTCTTCAAAGATATATGTATTAAAAATCCACGAAATTATTATTAATGGATCTCGCGGTTCTTTTATTTGAAATCTTCGATTCGTAAACAACTTCTTATCTCGAGTTAATTTTAATCCCAAATAAAAGAAATGGAAATGATAAATATCGCTCGATACGATTCCTCGATCCATTAATCTTTGCAACCACGATGCAACCATTAATGTTTGCTCGACGATCGGATAAACGGAGAAACGTCTTTCCAATACAAATTATAATTTTTCTCAACTATGGTCGTAAAACAGATCCGTCCAACTTCAATTTTCATTACCCAAATAAAATTTGGGATAAATATGTTTCGCGAAAATCAGCATCGATCCAAGGAACGCAACACGCAACGCGAACAATTATTATTGAATCATCCTGTTACACGGCGCAATCTCACCACTGATCTCCAGTCGGATTAAAACGTTGTAACTTTTTTTTTTAAAAGATAAATCCGGTTCCCCGGCGCGATAAAAGCGTTTTAATTAAGTATTGAGCACCGGACGGTTGTTATTTATTTTCATTCGTTCCATTATTCATACGCCCCTATCCCATTTCTTCGCCTATCTACGCGCCACGCTATCGAATCCGGTCTTCACACATATCCAACTTCTCTTTTCGAGAACGCAGCAATCATCTCGATCATGAAATAGAAATATTTCGCCAAACGTTCTCTCTTCCGTATTCTTCTTTCGTATCCACATAAAAAGAACGAAATCATTTAAAAAACCTCTTCTTTCTTCCTTTCTTCGAAACTTTCCCAAGCGTCGCTCCAATTACCAATCCCCTCTTCCCAATTATCCCCTCCCTGTAATAATTTAATAAATATCTCACGCGATCCGAGAAGAATCAAAGGCCGTTCAACTTCCTCCCCTTCCCCCTAAGGTTCATTAACTTAAGGCGACGAGGCGATGATCGGGAAGGGATCGCGATTTAATCGCGATCCGATAAGAGGAGCGCGAGCTCGTGATCGGGCGGAGAGTGGCGGAGAAAGGAGAGCCGAAAGGTTTACGGCGACTTCTAAAGTTCAATAGCAACCGAGGAGCAGGCAAGGTTCCGCCGCTATTTATTTTATAGGCGCGCGCTCCACTTGCCAACCGGCCGAGAGTGGCGAGGGACCCCCATTCACCGTGGAACGCGTTCGAGCGAGATGGTCGAAGGGATAGCGGCGGTGACGGGACAGAGACGGGATGAAATCAAGCTTTACGATTTGCGGTGCGTTTTCAACTGTTTCCACCGCGTGCCACCGCGACTCGATGCAGCATCGGCCTCGATATACGATTTACGCGACAAGTTTGCACGGCTCACTTCGGCCCTCGATCGATATCGCAGCATCCAGTGTTTCCAAGTCGGTCGAAACAACTGGTTATCGCAATCTTTTCTTATTTTTTTTTCTTCTTTTTTCGTTTCGTTTCGTCGCTCTTCTTTTCCCTCTTTCTTTCTTTCTTTCTTTCTTTCCTCGCCTTGAACTTGACTCGATCGTACACACGTACACGCAAACCGGTTTAAATCCAACTCGATTGAAGCCCCCGATCATTTGCCAATCGCTCGAGGGAAAGGAAGACGTTCGGAGGTAAAAGCCGCTCTCCCAGAAGTCGTTTCTCCGTGATTACGTTAAGTTACGCGCGATTAACGAATCGGTTTCCCTCCGAGTTTTCGAGATGGAAAAGGGGGATGAAATTGTATTTGAAAAAGAAGGAAGTTTTGTTTTCCTCTTTGAGGGAATTTAACACCGTTTCGAACAAAGTTCCTTCTTCTCCTCCCTCACAATGTTTGATTTATACAATAGCACAGGAAAACTACACGAATATTTACAATTACGACATCGTTCTGTTAACGATCTAATTAAGAAAATTATATTTATCTCCTCTTCGGTTTCGATTTCAATTCTATTCGCCGAAAATTCCTTCTCCTCTCACGTTTAATTTATAATAGCACAGGAAAACTACATTTATATTATTTTATATTTTATATTTCAGGACTTTTTACAATTACGATATCGTTCTATTAACGATCTAATTAAGAAAATTATATTTATCTCCTCTTCGATTTCAATTCCATTCGCCGAGCAAAATCCCTTCTCCTCCCCCCTCCCACGTTTAATTTATAATAGCACAGGAAAATTACACGAATATTTCACGACCACTTACAATTACGGTGTCGTTCTATTAACGATCCAATTAAGAAAACTATATTTATCCATTCGATTGAAAAAAAAAAAAGAAAAAAGGAAGCTAACCTTCGATTAGCCTACTCAGAGCCGATCAATCATTAAGAGATCCGTTATCCAACTCGGGAGAAACATCATCTTATCCATGATCTACTATACCAATAAGAGATAAAAGTCATCGGCATACACCCGTCCGCACGGGCGTAAGTAACTCGTAATGAAAACGGCCATTCATTACGCTAACATTAATCAACGTCCCTTTATAATCGGTTTCCACGCTCGAAATTTATCTACGCCACGGACGAGCCCTCCTCGAACGGTTCGCGCTACTCTACTCTACCACCAGTGTGTGTAAACCAGAGAGATTCCATTGCTACCGTAGTAAATTGGCAAGTTCGAGCTAAGTAGAAAGATAAAACCAGGGAAAACTCGCGTTTATCAAGGAACTTCGTTTAAAGTGAACGAGTGCAAGAGTCAATAGTTCAACTGATCCATTTTGGATGAGAAAGAAAGTCGAAATTGGATGATTCGACGAAGGATTGACGATTTCGAGAGCTTTGTGAAAAAATAAAAAAGAAGAATGCATCCGGGAGAATTTAAATTTTGAAGAAAGAAAATTCTAAAAATTTCGAAAAATCAGAATCGTGAAGAGAAACATCTTTTATCTTTTAAGAAACTTTATCGAATTATATGCACTGAGATATTCATATGAAATTTTGGACAAGAGGCAGAATTTTGAGACGGAGTGGAGAGGACTTTCAACGGCAAGGATCGCCAAGAATTCTAACTAGCCGCGGCGAGAAGAGAAATGAATTAATTCAACGGTTAAACAGTTGCTGCGGAGGTTCCATTACGCGAGTGTATAATCCGGAGGAGGGGGAGAGAGAGATAAATCAGTTTCATAAACACTCGCAAGACATTCCTCGACTGACGACATTAAGTAGATACGAATCTACCGGTTATCCCGGTTAAATTCTCCGCGTTATGCGCGCGAAATGAGTCGTAACGTGGCTGGCCTCGCGCCAACTGCGTTCGAAACGCGGTGGAAAGGCTCGTGTCGCTTCTTTCATCGTGACTTTGACTCGACTCTACCTCGTATCCCAATGTAAACTGCTTTTTCCAGCGCCCTTTCGATTAAAACCCGTATTAAGATAATGATGCAGAAACGAGGCGCTTACCAACTATATAACGCCATCACCCTACTATGAGCAACAGATCTGGAACGGTAAAGAACGTAGAGTGTACCAACTATACTTATATTACCAACTATATAACGCCATCACCCTACTATGAGCAATTTAACAGATCTGGAACGGTAAAGAACGTAGAGTGTACCAACTATACTTATATTACCAACTATATAACGCCATCACCCTACTATGAGCAATTTAACAGATCTGGAACGGTAAAGAACGTAGAGTATAATAATAAAATTCGCCGTTTATATCGGGGAATTTCTTCGAGGGATAAAACGAAGACGACGCGATTCGAGCAGCCTTCAACTTATACGTTCGGAAGGAAGGAAGGGGTTCACAATCGGTCGTTTGAGAGACCTCTAATTGTCGAAGGGGGAGGCCGATCGTGACGAAGAATGGAAGAATATCTCGCGAGGATCCGTGAAGGAAGGGAAGGGAGAGACACGAAGAGGGGTCCCTTATTAAAGTATATGGACTAAATGACCGGGTCGTCTTTGAGAAGCAAGAGCCGCTTGTCAGCTTATTGTGCCGAGGCCCGAACTAACGCACCCATTCATTTATACATCGGCCCTCCCATCAAGATAACAAGAGAAATTTTTTTTCTCCCCCCCTCCTCGTTAACAACGATCACGAGAATGTAACGCTACACGCGATACAAGATACAGAGTACCAGCGTAATTAAACTTTGTAAACGGGGGAGAAAAAAAAGCATTCTTTTTTCTCCATCTTTCTTTTCTTCGTTGCAATGGGAAATGACGCATGCCTTTTCGAACGACGACGACAACACCCTCGTGAAATTTGCCATTACGAGATATTCTCTATTCTTGAAGTTTTGCGTCCAATTATTTCTCTAAAAAAATAATATTTCAAGAAATTATTCCTCGTCTCGAAATATATTTCGTGAAAGTAAATGTATCGTTTCTCGATGAGAAATATTTCGATTCGAATTTCCTTTTGTAACGAAGATTTGTATTGGACACGACGGATATTTTCCATTTCTTCTTTCGAATTTTTGATTAATTAATCGAGCGTTACGCGGTGACTTGAACGCGGGTCATAAAGAAACAGAACTCGACCGAGTGAGTTAAGGATGACGAGTACATTTCGAGGCTAACGAATCGACGTGAATTACGATCCGGGATATAACGCGTATAACCGACACGATCGCCTCGTAAAAAGTTTAATCGCGTATAAAGACACGTACGAACGGCGAATCAACTTTCGTGTCACGGCCTGTAAAGTGGCTGCGTGCCGTCAACTCGCCTCATTCTCCCGATATATATATATACACTCAAGTTCCATCATTAAAATTGGCCCTTTCCTATCTATACACGCGACAATTGTTCCGTAATTTAAAACTCGTTCTTACCTCATACCTCAGCTTTAATGTCTCTCAGATTGCACGGTTTGAAAACTCGAGAGGGCACGTGGATTACACGCGCAATTACGATTACTCAAACGCGAAAATAATAATATCGTGCCAAGGATTCGAAGGAATCGAGAATAAAATTCCAACGAGATGTGGGAGAGGAAGCGATTGATGGATGAGTGGAAAATTTCCAGAAGAATGATTCGATTGAAGCAAAGCGAATAACGATGAAATGGCGGGTATTTTCCATTTCGAAAACGAGATCATCAACGGCTACGACCTATGCCCTTCTCCCTTCTCGTTATTATATTTCTCGCCCGTATTGTTAGCCGAGATTTACCGCTGTTCCATAGCAGTAAAACATCCCAACAGCGGTGCAATTTCTTGCCACTCGGACTGATCGGCCACCTTTTGCGGAACACGGCCGTATTCGAGGAGCAACGTATCGCGAGGATTAACACGTTTCCAGTTTGCACAACCAGAAAGAATGGATATTATATTGTATTGCTTAAATATATATCCTTATAAATTGGAGAATAGAGAATCTGTCTAATAGATAAATTTCCACCAACTGAAAAAAAAAAAATAAAATTAGAATAAAGATCTCTTCCATTTTGTTAATCTCGTCAAAATTCGTTTCCAGTTTGCACCAGATGCACAGTGGATATTATATTGTATTGCTTAAATATATATCCTCATCAATTGGAGAATAGAGAATCTAATAGATAAATTTCCACCAACTAAAAAAAAAAATAAAATTAGAATAAATCTCTTCCATCCTCTTTTGTTAATCTCGTCAAAATTCGATCACACGTTTCCTGTTTGCACAATCAAATGCACTGGATATTATACTGTATTGCTTAAATATATATCCTCAGCAATTGGAGAATAGAGAATCTAATAGATAAATTTCCACCAACTGAAAAAAAAAAAAATAAAATTAGAATAAAGATGAAGATCTCTTCCATCCACTTTTGTAAATCTCGTCAAAATTCGACTACACGTTTTCATAATCAGATGCACGAAACAGTGGATATTAAATTATATTGTTTAAATATATATCTTCATCAATTGGAGAATAGAGAATCTAATATATAAATTTCCACCAACTGACAAAAAAAGATAAAATTAGAATAAAAATCTCTTCCATCTTCTTTTATTAATCTCGTAAAAATTCGACCACACGTTTCCTGTTTGCACAATCAGATGCACTGGATATTATACTGTATTGCTTAAATATATATCCTCATCAATTGGAGAATAGAGAATCTACTATATAAATTTCACCAACTGAAAAAAAAAATAAAATTAGAATAAAGATCCCTTCCTCTTTTATCAATCTCGTCAAAATTCGATCACAATATCACGTTAAATATAATATCAAACGATCCATATCGAGACGAAAGGACGAATAAAAAAAATGATCCTACCCCAATCGACAAAGTTTACGACTCTTCGTGACCGTTTTAAGAAGAATGCGTCCTCCTCCGTCGCCGCACGATTAGAATTCTCTTCGACAGGTCATTACCGAACGTTACACGGCACACGTTATATCTTACACGTCAAGGTATATATATACGTTTTTCACGAGAGAGAGCGTAATCAATGATCCATAGTGCGATTACGGTTGCGTCAAGATGCTTGTTGACGAGACAGAGAGAAAAAAAAAAGAGAGAGAGATCGTATATCGTAGCTGTATCGTTGGAGAATAGTTAATAAGAATAAGAGTGAGTAACGTTTCTCGTAAAGCAGCCAGCGTGTGGATCCCCTTGCGTAACGCGATCGAGGATAAATGCATGTACTGGGTGTGTCGTCGCGAGTGTACGTTGCGAATTCTATTGGCTTTTGTTGGCGAGTTAATCGTGTTAATCGAGATTCTAATTTCCGTCGATTCCATGAATCAACGTTGGATATCGTTGAAGAGAAAGAAATTGAGAGACGGATTCGATAATTGGAGTTTACGTGACGTTGATCGAAGGTGAACCATCGAATTGAACAGTCGGTTTGAATGAACGTGGTTTGATTTGTAACGCGGAGGAAATACCGCCGCGATTACGGCAGAGGTGCGAGTAAAGATGTTGCGAGGATATTTTATGTTTCAGGTAAATCGTGTGGTTGATGGTCATTTGTTGCTCGTTTTATGGTTAACGTTTTATAGTTATTGGTTACGTAAATATCAATTTTATGACATTCGAAATGTTTTATTTACACGTACGTGCATTCGTGATTGATCTGTAAAACGGGGATCGGGTATCCTTATACATGCTTTTCGATCGATTATTATCCAATATCCATCTTTTTTCATACAATGTATTTTCCATTTACTTATACTTTATTTAAATGATAAAACTTTTTCTTAAAAATAAAATATAGCGTTCGATCGGTCAGTCGGTATAAATAATAAGCTCCGTCTCTCGTAGATCTTTCCCACCCATAAATATTCCAATAAGATTTACACGGCGTGAATTTGATCCTTAGAAACAATATTCTACTCCTTTCGCAATCCTCCATGCGCGGAAACGCATTCTGGGAAAATCGAATCTTTATCTTCCCTTTGTTAACTCGTAAATATCGGAAATTTTCGAAACGAAACGAAAAGAAAGGAAAGAATCCACGATTAATCGCACACCCTGTGTGCACTCGTAATCGATCTCCACTATGAAAAACGATCGTCTAACCCGCTGCAACAACACGATCTTCGCCGTTAACCACATTTCATCTTCGTCCACCGAGGACACGGAAGGTAGGCGTGAAACTTTAATAAACAAGTTGCTTCTCGCGCGTACATCAACTTTTCCATTAACGTTTCGACGAACGGTTGTCCCCCCCTTTCCACACCCACGCGTGCCTTTCTCTCTCTCCCTCTCTCTGCAGACAAGAGCATAAAAATTAATGATGTAACGTTACACGCGAGTAGAGGAGCATCGAATGCCCTAGAATCCTCTCGAGAGTGTGGTGATTTACGGAATCCCGTTCGCGCATCACGTTCTGCGGTTACAAAATGCCCGATCGAAACTCGTGTTGCTTAGAACGTACCGTCTAAATTCTCTCTGGGAACGGATTTTAACGGGTGGAAGGAAAGTCTGGGGAGAAGGGAAGGGATTCCATTTATTGCGTCTCGAGATTCTCTCCCCTCTTCCTCGAATCGAATCGAATTATTATATCGCTTAGAAATTTGTGAAAATTGGAAAGGTCGACGATATATTTAAGAAAAAAGTATCGATATGGAAGATATGGAAAATATTAAGAAAGAAAAGGAAAGAAAACTTGGAAGATTTCTAACGTTCGATTAAATATGTTGTTTATTACGGCCACTCGTGTGTAACGCGTGTGACGATACTCGTACAAGGAATACGAATGCGCCTATTGTCTTTCGCGAACGTCTGGGAGAGGGAGGGGAGGAGTATCGCGATTTTTCCAGAAAATGTCGCAATAAAACAATAATGGAAACAATACAAGTGGACAAAGTGAAAGTTATGCGTTACGTATTAAAAAAAGCTTATGCGTGTTATTATATTAAAATCATCCCGTGTATACGTATTATCCCGTTTAATGGCCACGAAAGGAAATTAAAAAAAAAAAGAAAAAAGAAAAAAAGAAAGAAAAATGTTCAAATTGTGTTCGTATGATCCATAGGAAAGTTTGGATCCGAGATAAAAACGAAATTGTCGTATTTTTAAAGTTAATAAATTCAACGATAATAAATTCTACGATAACTTTTACCATTGTTTTTAACACGTACCGAGCGGGCACCGACTTATTCATGTGCTAATACGAACGCCAATAACGGACACACCGGATCGCAACAAAGAAAGTCGACCTTGCGGATGGCTCTATAAGGCTCGAAAAAAGCCCGTGCGTACGCCTCTCGAAGGTGCAATTTATGACTTCGTCATTAAAATGTATAAAGGTTCTGCTTATCACGTCCCCCAGCGTCGTATATATACTGCACGCTATTACGACTCGGTGTACCGACGCTCGAAACCAACCATTTACACCATCGAAACCGCACACACCATCTTCGAACGAGACATTGGCAACGAAATTCAATTCTCTCGAAAAGTATGAACCGAGGCGTCGATCGTATACGTCTAAAGAATGAAATACCGAAAATTGATCTATCTGCACGAACACTACGTCTATCGATTTCACGTCCTGGCTAAATCAATAATCGACGGAAATCTTTCGTCCAAGGAAAATTAAATTGAATCGTTTCCAAGTGGAAGGAAAGAAGAAACGGATCCAAGGAAAACGATTTCAATTTATAATGGCGAGGATTGGCAAAGTTTTCTAAGTCGTTTCAAAACCCGTCGGAATCACGGCCTTCGAGGATTATCGCTAACGATTCCTCGTCTGTGTGGACGGGTGTGTACGAGATCCATTTTCGGACGGAGGAAAAAAATGACGAGAATGTCGTCACTCGATGCCACCCCACGGTCTCGTACCCGACTTTATACGGTCTTGGAGAATTCTTACGATCGTAAAAGAGTAAATCTGTGGCCTCGTTCGTTCAGAGGAATCGCCATACGTGTCCCATACGTGTAGGCATACGACCAGTTTGGAAACGACACAATTATTGCCACCGATCCACCGCCGGATCTATCGGGACGATTATATTCAACGTTTCGATATCGATCGTTAATACTCTCTCTTGTTGTCGCATCGGGCTCTAAATGCGTTCAGATACTACCTCTTTCGAGGAGAAATACATTTCTCTCGTGAAGTTTCAAAGGATAATTGTAACGAGTCGCGTTTAAAAGTTTACGAATCCCACGAATCTCGAATTTATTTACCGATTCCTTAGAAACCCGTGGATAGAGTTAACGATTTTCGATATCAGATTCTACAAATCATCCGTGTCACGTTCCCCCCAGAATCTCTTCCGACCATCTCTGAACTCCTAACCACGTCTTATCAATTAAAAACTATCTACGAATTTTGCAATAATTTCCAATTTACACCTGTATCCACTCCATAAACTCGCGTCCACGTCTAACCTTACAAGACTTCCAATTCTACCTATCGGCTTCACGAAAACACATCTACATCGAATTTTACATTCCTAATTCCTCCTATTTAATCCACTAAACTTCACGATATTCTCGAAACTCATTTCGAAACTAATCTGCGTTAAATTTTATTCAACATTCCCAATTTACGCTCCAGAACGATACCTGTCGCAATCAACACACGTACTCACAAGGTTCGCCCATAAACGCCTTCTCGTCATAATCAAGGGCTTCCTGTCGCAACGGCAGCCCCATAATTTTCACGGCGACACACGCGTGACAATTGTCCACGTGTCGAAATCGAGCATGTCGCTACAAGGTTGAATGTTGTAAAAACCGACGTAATGCAATTGGCAATTACGAACTTACGAGTCCATCTATCCGAAGAAATTGGAGCAAGTGGATGGATCCATGTCAGATCGACGAGATCATATAATTAATGTGTGCCACGAACAATCGATGCCACGCCTGTGCATGGAAACAATCCACGACGTCGTCCTATATTCGACTCGCCGCCATTCCTGATGAATTTGTGCGAATGGTTTTGGAATTTCTCTTTTTTAAATAATCGAAGAAACGGAAGGATTGGAAATATCTTCACCTGGAATCTCTCGTACGCTGCTTGATAATGCGTACTTGATTACCGTCGCATCAGAGGGAAATCCATGCAATGAGGAAATGGCCGCTCTTACCTGGAACAGAAAATATTTTCCCTTGTTGTTAGTTGGCAAGTTGGAAAATCTTGTTACAGTGATTTTTTTTTTTCTACTTTCATGCGTGTTGTTCACTTGTTCACTTGTTGCGTAAGAGATCATTGTTCTTCGTTTATGAAATAAAATAAAGAATTCGATACTTTCAGCGAGAAAGTAGTCCCGCGATATCCCACAAAATTTAATTCTACGCCCTTCCTTTATTTTAACTCCAAATATTTTAATATCGAAGCGATAATTTTAATAACACCTCGAACAAGTGCCTTGCAAATCGCGAGGAATCAATGTCGCACAAAACCTAACGCGCACGAAAAAAGGAAAACAAACACAACAATGTGAGATTCATCCTTCTTATACTTCTCTCTTTCTTTCCACGCTACGCAATCTCGCACACACGCACACACACATAGGAGGAGAAGAAGAAAGAAAACTGTCTCTTATGCGTGGTCGATCAGCGTGGGACACTTTGTGTGTAAAACGTGCATACCTGATCGTGTACTCGTGGAACGCCACTTCTCAGGGGGTCGTTTCCTCGATACTCGGCCAATGTTCGTTGTAATCCGATTTTTCCACTTCTCTCTACGCCGAGTTGTTTGATCGGTCTCGAAACGAGTCGAGGGTATCGAGTTTCGAGTTGTGTACGATGGCGAGGTACAAGAGACAAGCTGGCCTGGTGCGCGATGTACACACGGGAACGTTTCTGCTCGCGAGCAACGCGACCGGCCGCCATTAAAACCAGATATACGATTCTGGACGGAGAGGATCTCGTATGTTAATTCGACGGTGACGACGCAATTTGAGGAACTGACTCGGCTCGTGGAACCGACCGTCCTCTGTGCCGTTTCGTCGGGTCGGTCGAAAGGTAAACACCGGGGAAGTCGTGCGTCTTCGGACAAATTCGTTCGTCGTCGATCATAAGATGGAAATATGGAAATATATATAGACACAGGCTGTTATTTATTGGTGAATAATCAACAATCGTGTTTCGAGATATTATTTCTTTTAAGAGGGGACGGATAACGGATATTTCTTAGAAGATAGGAGTTAAAGAAAATTTTGATATTAAATGAAAGTGATTATTGAGAATGAATGTATAAATTTAGAATACTGTGTAATGTGATTATTTTGAAATAATTTTTCTTTTTTTTCTTTTTTTGATTAAACAAGCGTTATAAATTTAAAAATGTTGGTTTAAAAAGTTTTTTAACGATAGAGATTTTCGAAAGCAATACGAGTAATTTTTTTCTCTCTAGAGGAAATAAAGATCGGTTTCTGGGACTCGTGTAACGTATGATAATGCAACACGTTAACGATAACATCGTAAGAAAGGGCTGGTTTCATAGGTATATTTCGCGGAGACGTCAAACCTGCCTGCAGGGGTGTGTATTGTAATACGCCCCTTCCTCCTGGCTTATATAGGTTTACGCGTGTACAAGCGGCGCACAATCGCCATATCTCACAGAACGAAATCTCTTGCACAGCCTGAGATATTATGGTTATAAAAGTATTTATACTTATTATTGACGGTGCGCACGGTGTAGGGATAGGGGGATGCAAGGCGAAGGTGTTGTTGATGGGGCTTTCGAATAACGTATTTATGAATGCCATTGAAATATGAAACGGAAAGGGTCCTGCGTTATTTTGAACGCTTGGGGGAAGAAGGAAAATTACGGAATTTCATTTCACGGAGTTGTAAAAGTAATATTTGCTCGTGGAAATAATTTGACCAAAGTAGGGAAAAAGAGAGAAAGGTGGAAAACTCGTGATGCAAACGGATTAATCGTTCTTCATAAAGTTATAAAGTTGGCAAAAATTATTACTTGGTAACATCGTACACCATCCATTTCTAACATTCGATCACCGACTCGGATATTTAACTACTACTTCCACGTTAAATTCTTGCGTGCTGCTACACCATGCTGCCGCACCAAGCTCATTCTTCTCCAGCTCATAAACAATTCAATCATATCTGCACGTGTACACGAGCCTATGCATTCGATTGTTCCTTTCTCATGACTTTTAGTGCCCCTTCGGATCGCGTGTACACCGGACAATATTGAATGGCAGATACAAGTTTCGTTACTTAACCAATATACCTTCTGGGGAAGGAATGAAAAATATATTCGAATTGAATAAGCTCTTAATACCTCGTAAAAAAAGGATAACCGGAGTCGTAACGCGCTTTAATAGTTGCGTAAAACGCATCGTGGATTTACGATTCGTTTTGTCCCGCGAGTGAAATGAAACTTTTCATGGAAATATCGCGATAAAATTCTCCGGGAGAGGTAGGAAAGAATGTTCGCGCACGTTTTCCACGGTGTTCCATTATTGCCCGATCCCGACAATCTTTTTTTTACCTAGACCTTTACGAAATTAGTATCATTATGGATATTGTAATTTCTATATATATATACTATACATTCTTTTCCAATTTTTCCAATGCAATTTATTGATCGATTCGCAGATGTTATTCGATTAAAGAGATTTAAATCTTTAAATAATTTTAATTTCATTCGATCGTCATTGTACGATAAATTACGCAATTTAAATACCATTTCAATTTTCCTATTATTATATTTTTGGATAGGAAGGAAAAAAAAGAAAAAGATAAGATATTTTAATCGTCACTCGATAATATCGCGCGATAAACGGCGAATAAATTACGGAAATTTTTAAATTTCATTTACACGGTGTAATGATACAGAAACGCGAATATGTTTAATCGAATTAGTAATGGCATAAGCGGCGATGTTAATTAATAACCGCAATTTCCATTACTCGGCTCAAGTGTTGCTCGAACAAAGTGAGAGCACGCGATTAAGCAAATTGCACCCGTCACTTGGAGCAAGCTGAATACTAGCAATTTATAGCAAGGATAACGCGATATTAAACGTCCTCAAGCGTGCCATTAAATCGCAATAATTTAATCGATTATTTCCCATCGATTGAGCACACCGATCGAGATAAATATTTTAGAGGAGAAACAAGGTTTTCCCTGTGATAAAACTCGTCGTCGTGGAAGAAGTAACGAAGGACAAAACGCATTATTGAAATGCACGCAACAAAGTCATCCACGAGTCCAAGGTTTCGTCGGGGAAACGATTAGTTTAACTCGTGGGAAATCCTTTCGTCGTTACGAATGCCAAGTATTGTCACTTACGAAGATTAATTGGAATAAACGCCATTTCCTATTGGGAAATCTTATAATTTATAGACGATTTGCACGAGAGATTGTATTATGCACAGTTTTGTACGTAAAGTATATACGTGCGATAGACTTAGAACTGGAATTATTTTTGAGAAAGTAAAGAAATTTATTTATCTCTCGCTATAAATGGAATTTAATCCTTTAAGTTTTTGATCTTTTCTTTTAATTATCCAGATTTTTTTAAATTTTTAGCATCTCAAATTGTTCGATATTCTTCTCTTGAGCATTCGAGGTGGTAAAATTTCGATGTTCGAGTTTCTTTTAATCCTTAAGATTTTTCAAGCTTTTAATATCTCAAATTGTTATTCGAAGCTCTTGAGCATTCGAAATGATAAAATTTCGATGTTCGAATTTCTTTTAATCCTTAAGATTTTTCAAGCTTTTAATATCTCAAATTGTTCGATATTCTTTGAAGCTCTTGAGTATTCGAGATGATAAAATTTCGATGTTCGAGTTTCTTTTAATCTTTAAGATTTTTCAAGTTTTTAATATCTCAAATTGTTCGATATTCTTTGAAGCTCTTGAGTATTCAAGATGGTAAAATTTCGATGTTCAAGTTTCTTTTAATTTCTTTTAATTAAGATTTTTCAAGCTTTCAATATCTCAAATTGTTGTTCAAAGCTCTTGAGCTCATTCGAGATGGCATAAAATTTCGATGGACGAACGCGTTTCCTTCCGAGTGATGAAAGCGGTGGCCGAAACGTAAAGAGAGGCTACGGTTGGTAGCAGTTTGTTTCACAAATCACTTGGCCAGTGAGGGTCACGTTCACACGTACACACACACACACACACGTGCGTTTCACCTTCCATCTACAACGTTTTATCTTTTCTAGGCGATTTATGCCCGCGAGTCCCCCTCTCAACATCGTCTCCTAGACAACTTGTACAACCGCTACGCCTCTCAGCGGCTTCTCAAAGGCCACCGAAACCAGCTACGCTGCTCTCTCTTTCTACGAGTTAGAATATCGAAAGACGATATTTTCCCAACAAATGCTCCATTCTGCCCTCCAACTCGAGGTACTATATCTTTGCACTCGAGGAAAATATGCCTCTGCCTGTAACCGAGATAAAGGAGGGAAACATTTTCAAACAACATCGCGCTATTTCGAATTTTGTCGAGTCTTCAAATACCTAGCTTTCTCTTCCAAGTAACTCTCGAAACGAAACCCATTCCAATAGATCCATCCTTAATATTTCCAACGATTATCGAAGAAACTACTCGACAAATCTACGATGAAATTATCCACAACGACTGCGTCGAATATTCATGAACAACACCTTCCTGATCTCGTCGAATTTCATTTCGCATTTCCCCTAAACTCTTAGTTTACCGGCAATGCGAAGCGTTGAGAGAGAGAGACAGAAAGAGATTTCAAAGCGAAGGAGCATCTGCATAGAAAAGGTGCGTAAACCGTGAAACTCGAACGATTCAATAGACCATTTCCTACCTAGTAGGTAACGCGAACGTGCAGGTAAATGTTTTACGATCGAGCTCGCTTGTCAGAAGTCCGCGCACTTTTATGACGATCGCCGCGCTCTTTGTTCATTGTTCTAACCACGCCTCCACGATACAAAGGGGGAATAAATTTCGCCTGATCCCTTATCTTCGATAGCGCTCGAACATCCCTTCCCTCCTCCTTCTCCTCCTCCTCCTTCTCGTGATCCGTATCGAAAATATCGATCGATCGAGGAGGATAAATTAAACCGACTGTGAAACGCAACTTTTGAAACACGAAGAATCTCGTCTCGTTGTAATGTAACGAAGAAGAAAAAGATATCGGATCGAAAATGACGCATCCTGAAGAAAGTAGATTATTTGTACTATTTACCCGACCTCGATCTCTTCCTCCGGATCTGGCGTTCGAGTCTTTGATTAAATCGAAATTGTCGTTTTTCCCTCCCGTTTAATTGGCGGCGATCCGCTAATAAGAACAAGGCAAGAGGGAAGATTGGAGCGTGCGTGGAAAGTTTCTTTTCTCGGAATTCTAATTACAGGATTAAAAAGTTTTCTCTCTCTCTCTGTTAATAAGAGAAAGAATTTCGATTAAAATGTGGAATACGCTCGTCAGAGTTATCATAGGTATATTTACAACCTTTTATTTCCTTTTTTCTTACTATTATGAGAATACTTATTTCTTAGAAAACGCGTTTATCCAATTGTTTAAAATTACTTTTAAAAAGATAAATTATTCAATTTACACTTATCTTAAAGGAAAGCCTTTGACATTTTTTAAAACGACCACTTTTAAAATTAATTCACCCAATTTCAAAAAAAAATTACTAAAATCTACACATGAAAAGAGATCAAAAAACGAATAATATTTCACTTTAACCCTCTATTTTCCAATTTGGAGACTCAAATTTCAAAGATACGTTTCCTGCATGGATTCAAAATACAATGTTTTAAAAAACAAGAATACACTGTTAGAATGCTACATATTATTATTTATTTCATATATTTTATCAACTCGTCAGAAAAATTGGTGCGGGACAGAGGGTTAAAGAAAAATAATACAAGGGGAGGAAAAAGATAAAGGCACACCTTGTTGCCGAAGCTTGCAGCGCGCGGACGCGGACCCAAGGTCGGGATAGGATAAGCTGTCCGTTTTTCAGCTGGCTCGCCGGCTTCGCAGCAGCAGCCGGCGACACACTTACGAGACGTTGACCCCGCGGCCGGCTCTGTAAACACGGCGAATATCTTCATTTGCGTGCTCGTAGGCGGCCACCGGATGCCCGTATGCGAGCGGAATAAAGCGGGCGGGCAACAGCTGCAACTCGAATCGTATCTGGGTAACCCGGTCCCAGAAACTCGTTCCGCCCTTCCTCCACTCGGGGGCCACTCGGACGGAGGCGGCCCGCGTTCAGGAAGCGTCGGACGAGTCGAAATTCTTTCCCTCCTCGGCTCGCTCGCTCGAGTCGCGGCTACGAGGGAGGCTTCTCCACGCCTCGACCCGCTCGATTGTAATCGATACGCTCGGTTGCTACGAGGATGCTCGCGTGTCTTTGATACCGCGTGAGATAATTTTGTTAAGGAACGAGGATGTTACGGCTAATTTATGGGGGAGGGATATATGTATCCTGGTTGGATCCTCCCGGCTTCTGGGAGGAGAGACGTGGAATTGTGATTTTTTTCAAGGATATTAGGATTTTAGGAATTGGTATTGGAATATTTATCTTAGAAGATATCTGATCTCTTCAGAATCGAAACGCTATTTTATTAAATAGAATTTTTGAATTTCGTTGAGAATTGAAAAGTGTTGCTCGAAATGATTATATCGAGATAAGAATTGGAATTTCAAATGTAGGATGTTAGAATTTATAAGATTCAGATAGGAAACGATTAATTTCGATAATAATCGTGTATTTTGGATCATGTTCTCGAAATATGATAATTTAAATGGAGGGACAAAATGGGATACGAGGGGTCCATATAGTGGAAATAAAAAGCGGAGCATTGGTTATTTTATGCGGGTGACCCAGTTTCGAAACTTGTTTCTCCCTTTTAAGAACGTTCCGAGTCCAGTTTCGCCGAATCCTCCAGGAAATAACAAAATCTTGCTCGGCCACATTTTTTTTAACCATTCTTTTTGGAATAACAAGTCGTCCCAAAACAATTCCTCTTAATTGATAATGAAAATGTAAAAATCTTAATACGCCAAATATCTCAATCACTATTTAATAAAAGAATAGATAAATAAAAGAAAGAATCTATAAAAAAATAAAAGAATCTATTTGTTCATCGTATGAACGCAAAACTGTTCCACAATTACGCGATAAATCATCAACAATTATATTGCTTTTTCAAAACTGTTTATTATCCATCTAACTCTACTTCATGATTTCGAATTGCGAACCGGTATCCTATCTTTTCTCCAGATTTCTGACTAATGATATTCTTAATGATATCATTTTTCGAACTCGAAATTCCTACAAAAAAAAAATAAATCGGATGGAATTCGAAAACACGATGGAATTGGAATTTCATTGTGTCGTACGAAAAATCCTGTCGAGCGATACGATAAAGAGATAAGAAGGACTTGTAATGCACTTATATCAGAGACTATTAAATTATATTGGGCTATCGATAATAGTTCCAATTAAATGATAACAGGCTCGCGATATTCGATAACCACGTGGCGGTTCTTTTTTTTTCTTTTCTTTCTTTTAATTAACTCGCGATTCTGGTATCTTTACCAATTAATAATGATGGTTATATAATATTTTTTACATTCCATACAACTCGATTTTTCCCAATTAAAGATGAATTATATTTTAATTATTCACCAAGCCATATTGCTTAATAAATTATTCAATGACACGATTATCATCTGTATATGTATAATTTTTGCTGTTGTTTTACTTGATGGATTGATAAAAGGATCACCTGAAATAATGAAAATGAATTTAGCAAATCTAACGAAAAACAACATGAAATGTTGCCATATTAAAGATTCTTTGAAATCGTGCCATTTGTAATTAAAAAAAAAATTGTTTTACTAAAAAGATTTATATTCACGTAAAATAAAAATCATTTCTATTAACCACTTGGAAAACTCTATTTACAAATTTTCAACTTTCACATTTAGTATCTGATATACACACATTCGAATCTATAATAAATTAATTTTCATCGAGAAAAGAAATGTTTAACACATTGATAGGATAATCTGACACGCCTGAAAATCATCGAGGTACAATTTCATCTCGACTTTTCGAAGACGATCGGCTACCCGACCGAGCGAAAAATCCAACAAGATATGTAACACGATAACACGGATCCCCGATACATCGATTCTCAAGCACTCGACACAGATACAGGTATTGGAAAGGAGAAAAGGAAACGATAACCATGGAGTTCTCGATCCATGTGACACGGAACATCCGATCCGCGCACTTTCTCTGGTCCAATTTGCGGGAACACGGT
Organism: Apis mellifera; assembly: GCF_003254395.2. Lineage (NCBI taxonomy): Eukaryota > Metazoa > Arthropoda > Insecta > Hymenoptera > Apidae > Apis > Apis mellifera. Next base: position 7,254,705 of record NC_037649.1, read on the forward strand.
GAGATCTGGATTCCTGAGGACGAACCAAGCGAACGTGAACTTTCCAACGAATAGATCGGACTCGTTACGATTTTTCATCATCGTTATTTCGAACGTCTGATAATGAAAAATAGAGGACACCGATTTTTAATCGATCGTCTCTACGGAGAGGATGATTTTAATCGTGAAAAAAACGATCGACTTCCATAAATATTCGACTTCGATAAAAACGAGCTTTCTTCATTTTACTTTCTTCGTTCGATGGCTTACTTTCACGAAAAAGAATTCCTCATTTCTTCGCCTTTTCTTTCTTTCTGTGGATCAAGCTGAATGATTCCTTTTTCGTTCGTTCAACGACAGATTTTTTTCTTTTCCAATCTCGAGTATATTTGAGATCGAAAACTGTGCCACCAGTGTGGAAAGTTGGGAATATAATATACGAGGAGGATTCCCATCTCGAGGAGAAAGTTCACGTTTGCTTATTAAATATTTCATAGTAATTATTGACTCGCTTACAAATACTAACTCTTACGTAACGAAACTGCTAACAGTTTCGAACGAGAGGATTGCAAGAGGATCTGATAGGTAGAATGGTATATATCTGCGGAGATCGATCGGTTAGATAAACCGACTTGAGATTGTTCAATTCAACAACAAAGTAATCTATCTAGCAAGAGAATCGATCGTTCGTTCATCATCGTTTGCTCGTGGATAATTTGAAATTGGGTAATTTTTTAAAAACGAATGTATCAAAGCAGCCATGATAACTAGCGAAGAATTATCTTCGAAAAGAAGGAAAGAGACGATGAATCGAGGAGGAAAGAGTATAAAAAGAAAGAAGGTTCCAAGAGGAGAAGCAGAAATTATTTGACAGGGTTCCTGCGCGAGGTTCCAATAAAATACACGGTAGTGAAAAAAGGGTGTCTCTATAACGATAACACGTCTTCATCGGTTTCGCTCGTAATTTAATTTTTCCCGCGGATTCTTTATCGCTTAAAATGTATTTTTTTTAAGCCCTCGATTTCCATCCTCGTAAAATGGTAGCGAAGATATTAAACGATGGGAGATACCGATATCGAAGTATAAACAAAAATTTGTATGAGATAGATTTCAGAATATTATTATATAAATTTTTACGATCAATTCGATTTAAAAAAAAAAAAAAGAAATTGAAATAGGCCAAAAATATTCGAATTAACAAATATAAAACTCACAAGATGTTTTTCAAACAATGCTCATCGATTGTATAATTTGAAATTAATATTCCAAGAGTGATCGATCAAAATTATACCTGATCCCATCAAAGCATCCGCTTCGATGAAATTCTCACCGACGAATATTATACGAATTATATCATCCCGCGCATCCCCAGCCAATAATTCACAAGAAAGGAATAAAAAGGAAACCGTGGACAACCTAATCCGCGTCTACCCGAAAAATAAAAAAAAAAAAACGAAAAACCGAGCCAATATATCGGCCAAGGGGGAGAAGAAGATATTTTTCTGCGCGAAATGGAGGCGTCTCGTCGCTCCCGTTTCCAACGCGCGTCCCTTGCCCTTCTTCTAATTCGGCCGTGGGCGAGAAGATGATCGAGTCTATTAGCCGAATTTATAGGGGGTTTCGAGGAATCGAGGCGCAATTTCTCCCGCAGCGTGGGTATAGAAACTCGCTGGCTTCGACTGTGAGAGAGGAAAGGCAGGGGGAGGGAGAGAGAGAGAGAGGCAGAGGAAAAGGAAGGGTGGAGGTTCTAGGAACCGTCGTGCTCGCGCATCTTCATTATCCTCGTCCAGGGCCTAAGGGCATCCGTGTATACAACGGTAGAACCGTGCTTCGACTCGATCAATTAGCGTACCAGACTTCGTGATACGAATGCGCAAAAAACGAAACGAAGCAAAGCAAGGATGCTTGGACGCGATTTTATGAAAAAAATCCTTCTCCGTTCCAAGGAGAGATACGAGCTCGTGTCCCGATTTTTTGTACAAAAAAAGATATCGCGGATTTGACGAAGACTCCTGCAATTTTGATTATATCGAGTAGATTGGGATTCGAAGGAGAAGAGAGAATTTGAATTAATACGATGAATGGAATGTCTAATAAGAGAATACTAAATAATATATTTCATTTTGAAAGAGAGAGAAACAGAAGAGTATTTTGGATACTGCAAGAAAAATAGAATTATTTCTGACGAGGAATCCTTAGAAAAGAAACTTTATTTTTAACCTCCTCGTTACGGAAACTGTTCTTACAATGCCTGATCGACATCACAATACAGTTGCGCTCACGTCATCGAATAATCGCCACGATAAGAAAAGAAAATCGAAAAAAAATATCGTACGTTTACAACGACGCCCGTAAAAAAAAAAAAAAACGTGAACGTAATTACGAGACACGCGAGAGAATAATTATCCATTGAACTAAGAGGCAACTGGCACCACTTGGGATGATCCACGGTTAAATGAAATGAGTCACGAATTCACGAGCTCCATGAAAGGGACACGTGGCGTATTCGACGGTTCGCATTGAACTGAATGTAACGCGAAGCGATACAATAATAAAGGAACGTCCTCGTGCCATATTTATATACAGAAAGGAAAATATATAGTTTCGTTTCGCGATATAATAATTAACTTTTGAATAATTCTCTCTGAACACAATATTACAATGTAAGATAAATAAGAAATAATCCGATAAATGAATCTTCTTTATATACATATATAATGATAAAAAAAGATAACAACATCGAATCAAATACACGTACAAAAATATATATCGAAAAAAAGTTCAGAAAATAATAAAAGAGAAGGGATATACAATTTATCGCACGGACAAGCTCGAAAAATATAGCAACAATGACCATTAGACATGCAACAGATTATCCTGGGCAATAAGTACAAATCGAACAACAATCCTTGGAGCCATAGAATGCCAGACGAATCACATTCAAGTTGCAGACGGTACAACGTATAAATGTTATCACGGTTGAATCGAATGACCTAGCCGGGTCCTGCTTTGAATTGTCGGTCCAGTTAAGGGGCAATATCGAGCACGAGGCCCTGGATAGAACCCTGAGGCTAACGAACTCGACCAGGACCCACTCTGACAAAGAGAGACTCGACAAAGAGTCTCTATCCCTTAGATCGAGAGACCGGACCAGCCATCTAGGACCCCGAGGCAATTGTGCAGTCATGGCATGCAAGAACCCCTGACCTTCGACCCCCAGCTTGGTCCGGCTAACCTCTCTCTCTCCTGAAGAGACCTGAAAAGCTGATCCTGACCGCCTTTCTAAACCCGTGCCTCTTCGATTTTTAACGGATCTAGAACGAAATATCTTTTTCTGTCATCAAATTTCTGTACCCTTTTCGATTAAATAAAATTAAAATTATAAAATATACCACGCTTGCGTTTAATTGAATAAAATCTCCAATCTCCAATTTCCTTGCTAATTTCGTACTATGATTACATATTCGAAACAATTTATTTTTTAACAAGTTTTGTAATCTGATTGCAATTGTCGACGTAATCGTTACTTCGTTCGAATCATTCTCACAGATGTAATTGTCAATATTGTTAACTATTATCGTTTATTTATATTGGAGAGTAAGTATTCGTGTTCATTCGTGTACATGCAATATATTTAATTTTAAGTCAGTTGATACGACGCGTTAATTTTAAGCGACATTAGCAACATTCTTCTCGGTGAGATATCGCTTCGAATTACGGTGGACGTATTATGGTAGCACGATAATGGAACTGTTCAAAGTCAATTAACCGTTTCTACAAACAGGTAGACACAGTTCTTATTACGTACGCCACGTGTACGATATGAATTTAACGCTGCGTTCGATCGCAGACGATTTCATAACTGTTTTGTGCAGCTGTGGTGACTTGAACGCTTGCACAAGCGAGATAGGACAGATTAATCTCTCTCCTGGAGAGATTAATTTAATTTTTGTGAAATTTATTGAATCGCGTTGATGTCACGTTTTATCATTCTGCGCTTCTTTTATCGTGCTTATATTACATTTGTTTCAAAATTTCTCAGAATTTTAGATTTAATTACACTTGCTACGATAATGTTTATTGTTTATTTGCTCGTTGCGATCTTGTTATATAAAGTTTCAACATTTTCTCAGTAGAATTGAGAAATACGAAGAGTATTTCAATTCTGTTATAAAGAATTGTAGCTTTAACAATTCTATGATTGTTCTCAAATGTATCATTATGAATTGATATCATTAAATATATGGTGCATATGTGTCACAATCTTTACCTTTACTTTTAATCATTCGATCAATACAAATTGAAATTATATTTAATCGAGACAATTTCTCCTTCTCTTCTTAATCTTTTTCTTCTCAAATTACTATTTTATCATTGTCTCGAGGATACGATTGTGAAATTTCATTTTATTCGGTGTTAATAACCGTTTTTAACAGTTTCACAGGCGATGAATTCAATAAGAAGCGAAAGCTAAAAGCTCGTTGAGGACAAGAGAATTATATCGTTTTCTCTATTCTCGATGATAATGGGATACTACTAGTTTAGTTGCACGAGTTTTAAAACCCTGCTAGCTTAATGATATAATTATCGTAGAGTAAAGTAAGAGAAACTGGACCTCTAAAAGTCTAGCCTGGTTTATGATCCTGAAATTACAAACCGCGAGGAAAAGTACTTTCGTTAGTACATCGTCTTTACGCTCGCTGATTTTTCCTACCAACTCGTAGGGGATAACGGTGAAAGAGGGAATCCAAGAACTCAACTCTCCTCGTACAAAGTGCGGAGAAAACGAATCTCCCATTGTTCAGGGGGGAAAAAAAAATAATTCCCATTTTCTCTGGTTGATACGGCGTGACAGTTGAAGATGAAGACGTACGAAGCTAGTAGTAAAAAGCCATTCCGCAAATTACTTATATAATCAAAAAAAAAAAAAAGATGAACTGAATTATAATTCCCAACGTATTCGAAGAAAACACGCGTTACGCAACTTTTCTCGCATAAAGTTCCTCGCATTTTTATAATTCTTACGCAAGAAGTTATTATCCTTGCATTTTTAAATCATCCTTTACGTCACATTATACGACGTGCTTCCACTACTGAAAATGTTCATTCATCAAAATATAAAATTCCCCGTTCACGCTGCTCCATCCATATTCAAGAAGCTTCTCCAAGAAAGAAAAGAGGAAAAAGTGCAACGAGGAAAATTCCTTCTTCTCTTCTCCCGTACTTTTACTCATTATTATCGTCTCAAAATAAATACCAATTCTGAAATTCTTTTTTCTAAAAACCTTTTCGATTTTTCTTTTCCAAATTTCCAATTTCCCTCTTCTCCCTTTCGAAACGAGGAGAGAAAAATGTTTGCAAAATCCTCGATCAAACCCATCCCTCCCCAATCAAAGCTCATTTCCCATGAATCCTCGATTTCCATCCACTGCACTTTCCAAGCATGTTTTTCTCACAACAAACCGTCAAGATGAGGCAGCCTCGAGCGTTGGGCATGCACGCGCGCATGCACATCGGCGCGCATATTCGCGGTGCATCGGTGCATACACGCGTGTCGGAGGATCTACAACGCATCGGCGGCGATGTAACAGCGGATCCGTAGGTGGCTCGGTGATCTCATGTTTCATATTTATACTCTCATCTGCATATTACGAGCAGGGGTGTGCCTAGGTGCCCGCTGCCACTGCCCGCCTCTCGCGTCCAACTGACAGCTGGAATGCGCTGGATTAGATTGCCCGCAGCGTTTCTCTCATAACCTGTGCCGTGAATAACCTGTGTTATTCCATGTCGCTCCCTGTACGCGACACCCATCCCTCGACCGTTTCCTACCGAAATTCCACGATACGCGCCCTTTACGCGCGATTTCAAGAAAATTCCCTTCGATAGAAAGTATCAATTGATAAATATTGGAGTCGAGAACGCGTTCCTTTCCAAGTTTCCTTCCTTATGATTGAGAGAAGGGAAAAGAAAAGAAAGAAATTCCTATTATTCACACCGAAATTCCACGATACGCGCCCTTTACACGCGTTAATACGCGATTTCAAGAAAATTCCCTTCGATAGAAAGTATCAATTAATAAATATTGGAGTCGAGAACAAATTCCTTTCAAGTTTCCTTCCTTATGATTGAGAGAAGGAAAAGAAAAGAAAGAAATTCCTATTATTCACACCGAAATTCCACGATACGCGCCCTTTACACGCGTTAATACGCGATTTCAAGAAAATTCCCTTCGATAGAAAGTATCAATTGATAAATATTGGAGTCGAGAACGCGTTCCTTTCCAAGTTTCCTTCCTTATGATTGAGAAAAGGAAAAGAAAAGAAAGAAATTCCTATTATTCACACCGAAATTCCACGATACGTGCCCTTTACACGCGTTAATACGCGATTTCAAGAAAATTCCCTTCGATAGAAAGTATCAATTGATAAATATTGGAGTCGAGAACGCGTTCCTTTCCAAGTTTCCTTCCTTATGATTGAGAGAAGGAAAAGAAAAGAAAGAAATTCCTATTATTCACACCGAAATTCCACGATACGCGCCCTTTACACGCGTTAATACGCGATTTCAAGAAAATTCCCTTCGATAGAAAGTATCAATTGATAAATATTGGAGTCGAGAACGTGTTCCTTTCCAAGTTTCCTTCCTTATGATTGAGAGAAGGGAAAAGAAAAGAAAGAAATTCCTATTATTCACACTAGTTGATTCACTTATCTTAGAGTTACGTTACGCCTCGCTTTGGTTCCCCTGTGAATAACGATTAACCTGTTTTCCACAATTAACGGGGCCGTGTCGGGTTTTCAATTAACAGCGCGCAGCAAGGGTAAGATTCAATCGTCACGCGACCGGATAGACTTCGCGGCCTTAAAGGGAATACAATGTGGAGAGGGGGCGGAGGGAGGAAAGGAGAGAGAGAGAGAGATATCTGAGCGGCGATGCGTCTATTCTTGTTTACCGAATGAGCGCGTATCGCGTGCAATTACATCGCAATTTGTCGCGACGATATTTCCCCCGTATCCATTGGACGACACCTCGCCGGTCGCGTTGAATTTCAATGCCGGCCGAGGCCGCAAACCTGCCTTCGCGCTATTACATCAGACGAAAGAAGAAATTGCAAAATTTCCTCGTTAACAATTAATTGTACAAACGCGTAGTAAAAACACGTAACATCTCGTTCCTGGAAGATGATGAATTCCTTGTCAACGAACCCGGCTTTAACGATTTCCCGCTTCGTCGAAACAAGTATCGTCGTTTGCGTAAAAATTTCCATTGCGAGGAAAATTTCGTAGAAAGGTGGAAAAACGGTCGAATCGAGGATCCGATTTCCTCTTCTACGATCGCATCTGGAAGAATCATAAGAATATTACGGTCCGCCGGTGAATAGACCACAACCGATTTTTCTGTCGGACTCGTTGAACCGGAGTGAAATGTTACCTCTCCGTTCCTCGCTCCTCTCGCTTAACCGCGGTGTAATGTTACTACGTAAAGGTGCACTCCATAAAGTCCCATAAAAGTGGCCGCGACTAGCCAACCTTTCAGAACGCTCGCGAGAGTGCGGAAAATGGTGGATTCTTTTCTTTTCTTTCTTTCCTTCTTTCCTTCTTTCCTTCTTTCCTTCCTTCTTTCTTTATCTCGGACCGCGACGTAACGCGTGCAGGAATTTTAAACACGGGGTACGTAACGCGTTCGCTTGTTCGCGTCGTAGCTCGAAAATAAATATTCCGCGCTTGCTACGTACAATATTGAACTTTATATATACCATAGAGATATGTGTGTATATAGGGGGTACGTATATTTCGTTCGTTACGTTTCGACATACTTTTTATGACATTTTAAATCGTGCACGATTCTTAATTTTTACAGGACGAATCGAATCATAAAGTTGATACACAATTGGAGGAAATTGTATCGTACGCGGTACGAGAGGTTGGTAATTATTTTGCTTACTTTTTTCCATCATACTCGATGCTTGGTTATTTATTCCATTTGGAATCCTGTTGTTAAATTTATGGAACCTTTCTAATTTTGAACGTGCTAAAGTCTCTTTTCCTTTTTTTTTCTATTTCGAAAAATATTTGATATTTAATCTTAGCCAACCGTAAGATTTAATTGCTGATTAAATTAATTATCGTTGTCCTTAAAGATTAACGGATAATTAAAAGACACTTCCTCGATGAGATTTAATTGCCGTAAAAGAGAAATGAAATCCGGAGGAAAGTAGAAAAACGTCTGGGGGGGATCAAGATTGTCTAGTTGAAATCTCTCCCCAATGATGACCATCCTTTTCCTTTCTCCACAGCCACGGTCGGCAGAAATTTCTCTTTCATTATTTCCAAAACGACTGTAATTACGCGGGGAATATCCTTTGAAGCAAGAAAAATTCGAGATTTAAGCGAGTTTCTGATTGTCATCTTGTAGATTGAACCTTAATACGTGACTGTTCGACCGACTGGCGAAAGGTGAATGCACTGATGTACGCCGTGTAAGAGGTGAGCAGCAGGCGAAGAAAATAGCGCAGCTATTCGCTACAGGATGAGCAGGAGAAGAGGAGGAAGGCGAAACGAAATTCCGAATATGCAACTCTAAGCAGATAATTTCTCTCGTCGAAAAAAATCGAACTTCAAAGGTGAAAAATATTTTCTCTGAAATGTCTGAGTTGAGCGTGAAAGAAGAGATTACGAATGCTGACGATCCAATTTTTTAAAAGCAGTTAAAAAAAGTATTTCATTATGTTTGTTCAAGCGATAGAAGAAGCAGAAACCAACGAAACTTCTCTTCAAACAATCTTTTTCTCGTTTCTCGTTCGTCGAAGTCTTCGATCGTTGCAGGAATGATCAGCTTGTTAATCGTTCGAAATCGACGAGCTAATCACTCCTTTCATTATAGCGAAAGTATACCAATTTCCTTTTAAAATTCTTGTACTTCGTATTTCCAATGAATCGTTTTATTTCGTCTGTCCGTTATCTAGATCACAGGATTAACCTTAGACCACAAATTAAAATTGTACAATCGTTTCATCTGGAAGAAATATTCTATTTTTACCTCGTGCAAACATTCCAAAGTTTCGCAGAAATGCTTTTCTCGCTCGCCAAGAAAGGAATTTCGAAGAATTCCGCAGCCACTCTCCCTCCTCTTAAATCCTTCTAACCCTTTTCATACTTCCACGTCCAAGATAAGGGGAATCGTCGTAAAATTTGCACGCAACTCCCCAACTTATTAACAAATTCGTAATTCCTCCTCGTGTGTATTACGTCTAGACGAACTACGAACGCGAAGAGAAATATATCTTCAGAAATGCTACGCGATCTAAAAAAAAAAAAAGGATTACATCGTAGAATAATTCCTAATCTCAAATTAATAATCCAGCTATTGCGCTACAATCTACAATCTACTCCACTCTCTGATCCTCCTCCGGAGGGAAGGAAAACCAAAGGAAACCGCGAAAGAGAAATAGAGACTGGGATGTAAAAAAGTTTCCATAATACCCCTTGACTTATTAACAAATTCATAACTCCTCTCTCTGTGTGTGGACAAGCTGAACGACCCCGAACCCTTTCCTTCCAGCGTCCACGAAACAGCGAGGAAACAGCTTCAGAAGCCTGTCCACGCGACGGAGAGGGAAGGTGCGCCAAGGAAGGTGGAAAGAGAGGAGGGAAACAGGAAGGAGCGCCTCGGCTGGTATATAAAGGTAGAGACGGTAGAAAAGCAGAGGTGTTCTTAAACCAAGGCGAAGCATGCAAGTGTCCTACGGTGGAACTAATGGCGGTGCCATTAATATAACTTTGCCTTGGCTCGGGATGCAACCGCGGTTTGTGTACATACGCGTTTTGTAGCAGCGACGAGTGATGCATGGCACACGGCGATTCACGGTCCTCTTAAACGTCACAATGCGACCCGCGGGATGGGAGCATTAATCCTTTCGCCGACTTTTAACGTTTCGTCCTCGCAACCCTCTCGTGCGTGCTCGTGGGCCTCCACTGCACTTAGAGGGGACCCGAGCGTGCCGATGTGTTCCAGTCCTCTGAACTTCTCGCCAGTAAGAGGATAAGGGGAGTTTCGTTACCCGTTAACGTTTAAACGCGTCACGGGGATACGAAAGGCCTCGATTATTCATCCCGGTTTCCTTATTATGTATCTCGTAATCCTCGTCCTAGCTCCGTCCGTGATAAGCTGGCCTTTATTCTTACCTTCTTATGATGTTGCTCTTATGAGGAGGGGATCTTGAGTTTCTTTATCTCTTCTTTTTTTTTTTTCGATTTCTAGCGAGATTTTTTAGAAGTCGTCGAAGAAATACTTAAAATTCGAAATATAGTTGAAGGTTGGAGAGTATCCCAATTCTAGAGGCTTGATAAATTTGTTAACCAAGTTACTTGGCAACTACAACTTTCGATTTCTTTCTTGATATATTTTATTTTTAACGTATAATCGATGTCGAAAAGATTGTCTTGTCTTGCATTTATTAGAATCAAGTTGCAAGCAAAACTTTAATCGCGCGAGAATTTAATCTCCGACGAGACACGATTTTTTTTTTTCAATTTCTAGCGAGATTTTTGAGAAGTCGTCGAAGAAATGCGAAAATCCTTGAAATTCGAAATATCGTTGAAGATTGGAGTATCCCAATTCTAGAGGCTTAATAAGGGAGTATAATCAATGTCGAAAAGATTCTCTTGCCTTGCATATTAGAATCAAATTCCAAGCAAAACTTTAATCGCGCGAGAATGAATTTAATCTCCGACGAGACACGATTTCTTTTTTTTTTTCGATTTCTAGCGAGATTTTTGAGAAGTCGTCGAAGAAATGCGAAAATACTTGAAATTCGAAATATCGTTGAAGGTTGAACAGTATCCCAATTCTAGAGACTTGATAAGGGAGTATAATCAATGTCGAAAAGATTCTCTTGCCTTGCATATTAGAATCAAGTTGCAAATAAAACTTTAATCGCTTGAGAATGAATTTAATCTCCGACGAGACACGATTTCTAGCGAGATTTTTGAGAAGTCGTCGAAGAAATGCGAAAATATCGTTGAAGATTGGAGAGTATCTCAATTCTTCATCAAAAGGCTTGATAAAGTTTTAGTTTGATAAATTTGTTAACTACAAGTCTCGGTTTCTTTCTTGATGCATTTTATTTTTAAGGAGTATAATCAATGTCGAAAAGATTCTCTTGCCTTGCATATTAGAATCAAGTTGCAAGCAAAACTTTAATCGCTCGAGAATGAATTTAATCTCCGACGAGACACGATCTAAAACGGGGGAAAGAGGAAACTTTAGATATCCTCTTAAGATAAATCTGTCGACGCGACATTTGCTCGCCGAAAGGGGCATAAAATCCCACTGTTTACATATCCTCCTGCTGACACCTGATCGGCCATTTCGAAAAGAATCGAACAGGTAGCGCCGTCCAGCAACAAGATTTTCGGCGAGAAAAAGAAAATAGAGATTTCATTTTAGGCTCGACCGATATTTAAATCCTCCCTGTAGAAACATTTCGCTACCAGTCCATCCTGCTTAAGATTCTAAGGATTCCTCTTCGCGTTTCGTGGATCATGTTGTGATCGCAGTTTAACGTCGACGCGAATTCGTTTCGCCTCGGCTCACCGATGATCGCCTGTTAGACGTCTTAAATGTGCGAGTGAATATTTTTTCTTTTTTTCTTTTTTTTAGAGGAGAACAAAATTTGGATCCACAGGTTCTAAGAATTACCATTCGTTTTTTCGATTCGTTCTTTATTTTTCGATATTCTCGAGAAAGAGGTTTGGTCAAAAATAATTCGATATATATATAAAATGAGAAATAACTCGAAAAATTCAACTTCTATTATTCAAATAAAATTCTAAAATCTCATCCTCCCCAAAGAGTTAAAATAAAAATTACTTCGATTATCACAGATCGATCCAAGGAAATAAAGTTCGAAAGGATACCTGTTCCTAATCTGGGCTTCGAATCACGTTCCAATTGACGATTTCGAAGACGAAGAGCGAGGCGCGGGTAGCAAGTTCGGCTCGGCAGGCGGTTGAGAGAGGAAGGGATAAGGAATATCCTACTACAGGCATACCTAACCTAAGACGATCGGGTTCATTGTTGGGCCTAACCTTCGATAAAGCCTTTGTCTCTGTCCTCTTCTTTTTCTCTTCCAGATCCATTGTTCCGAGTCAACGTAATTAGCGGGCCTTGAGGGATAATCTCTTCGTTCAACGACTCGTGTCTTAACAAGAGACACGATCCTTCATTCGTGACTTTTAAAAACTGTTTGACGAGGCAGATAAGCCTCTGCTCGGATGAATGCAATCCCATCTAAGAGCCATCCTTTTTTTTTTCTTCTTTCTTCCTCTTTTTCACCGTGTGTAATTTTAATTTTTCCTCCCTCCTCCCCTCCCTCCCCAGGAACACGAGAGATGGAATATTCGTGGGTAATAATGCGTAAATGACGCGTTTACACTTTGGAGAACGAGTAATATAGGAGGATAATAGAGACCTCTATTTGCAAAGAAAAAACTGTTTTCCTCGTCATGATAATACCATTGCAGAAATTGTAATTACGATATTGACAAGTGGAACTTATAAATATACATTTTTTGACATTTTAAAGTCTGGAATTTTGTAAATATCTTTCCTTCGTGTTATTCGTTTATGATTTTTCCTGACTCGCCAATTTATCGAGAATGATGCAACGCATAGAATATGTATGAGGTCACTTCGAACGTGTCAGCTTTTTGAAATATTGAAAAGGAGATGGATAGAAATTGTAACTGCACGTTTTTTTAAAAATATTACTCTTATCTTGATAGCAGAAATCAAACGAGATATAATTATCTTCTCGAGATCGTGATTAATTCTTCGATCAAGCTCGACGAAATATTATTATTATTATTATTATTAAAATATAGCATTCGTTAATTTTCTTTAAGAAGAAAGAAAAGAAAGAACGAGCAGAAGCACGATAATACACGATTTTAATTTGAGCAATAGGAAAGCCCTGAATTAAACGATCGATGCCCGATTATTTTATCCAACTTCGAATCTCTCCGCGGCCAAGCTCAACAAAATATTATTATTATTATTATTATTATTATTATTAAATGTAGCATTCGTTAATTTTCTTTAAGAAGAAAGAAAAGAAAGAACGAGCAGAAGCACGATTTTAACTTGGGCTGCAATAGGAGAGCCCTGAATCGATGCTCGATTATTTTATCCAACTTCGAATCTCTCCGCGGCCAAGAATCTAATTACATTCCATTTCGTTGGGTCCGCAAGTCCAAAAGTAGCCCGGCTTTGTATCCCGCTTTTGGATGAAAATAATCTATCCGCGGATCTTACGTGGCACGGTCCCACGATTTCTACATCGTCCGCCGTGTTCATTAGGACCGGAGATCCTCGCCACGAGCACGGTGCCATGAGAAAATAAAACGAGATAACGAGGAAAACGGAAAGCGGATAATAGGGAGTCGAAACAACGAAGGAAGGATCTCGAAAGGGCCGGCTTCTCGGCTCGAGATAACGCCGCCTTAACCGAACAATCGAACAAACTTCTCCCGAGAGAAAGGAGAAATATATATATCTCGAAAATGGGAGCAATACTAATTCCTTTGGCCAAGCGAACAAAGCGTGACAAAGTGTAATCTTTTAAAACACGAGGTTAAAGAATCGAGTATATCTTTATTTCTCTTCTCTTTTTTTTTCGTTTTTCAAAGATGGATGGAATGTATAATGAGACGAGAAACTTTTGGAACGTGCGATTGTGCCTCGTCAGAAGAAATAACGAAGATGAGGCAAGGATCTAATATTCATATATAAATTCACAACTCGAATTTATGTTTAATTTAACGTCTAAACAAATCTTATCTCACTCGTGTTACCGCGTGTTAATTTTACTTGTAATTTTTCACGAAACAATTTATTGCCTCGAGCGGTCGATAAATATTTTTATTATACATCGTATGTAAAGACGAATTTTATATATCAAGAGATTAAAAAAGAACGTTATTTTCTTTCTATTTTCAACACTCGCTCTTCTCCAACTTGTCTCGTGGATTCACGAGGTATCCATAATGGCACCCACAATCGTCAATTCCACCGATTCGCATCTCCATAATAATCCGTTTCGCGGAACGTTCAACGGCTCGTTTGGACGCCGTTAGCCTTGAGGAGGAACGATCCATTCCGATTTGACGATTCGCAGAGCACACATCTGATTTCGAATCATCGTAAACCGATGATCTCCTCTCGAGGAGTAAATTTCCAAATCTTTCAAAAATTACAATATTCGTATCTTCAAACGAATTCGAGTAATAATTTCAATCCATCACTCTCAATTTCTTTGACGAAGAAATATTCGCGTAAATAATTCCTCGTACGAATACCTCATCGGTCTGGAATGTGTTAGGCGTCCTTAAAGAGAAGGCTTTGGACTTTCGGCGGATCGAAAAGGAACACTTTCGATAACGTGACCTTTTTCCACGCACGGGGAACAATGGCAATCATGCAGAGACGCATCGTCAATCATTAATCAATGCCCCGCGAAAACCGGGCTCGAGCCTATTGTTCGAGCCGATCACTTCTTTGCCACGAAAAGAAAGGAACCGAGAAAAAGTTGATTTGCTCACACAAACTTTGACCGATCTCGATGCCCTCCGTCTATAATCATCTTTGGAAATATTAAACGAAACGATTATTAATGTCCCCGTTGAAAACCTGCTGCAGAAATATTCGAGAGTTTATTAAAAAATATACTCGGCATAAATATTTTGTAAAATATTACAAGCACGCATACTCTCATACGTAATAAGAGTCTCGTTGATTTTCCTTGTCAAAAATACCAGTTGATTTGGCAAATGTAAGAAATCTTGATAAATTGATCTCTCGTATCGAGGGGGGAGGGGGAGATAAATTCGAATTTCACGTGGTGAACGTTGGTCCAACGTTGTGCAGAGCTCGACGAATATAAATTGCATCGGTCATCAGTGATCCCTGTGTCTACTAAACGGCAACAGAAAACACGTATTCATCTCTCGTCGGTGCTTAGAGTTGTCACGCCACAACGGGCCGATATATTATAATAAACCTACGCAGACGTATATATAGACGTGGAAACGCAACTCGATTTAAAGTAAATCTTGTTCCCGCTCCAACTATGAATTACGTTTATGGCATTGAAACACGATCCACCGCGGTGTTCGATACAATAATACCTACTTCTTTCAACTTTTTCAGAACTTCGCTCTTCGATTCTTCACGAAACGATCGATGTTAATATGTTCCAATATTTCAAAACGAGAAATCGTTTATTCGATAAAGAAGAAACAAATTTTAAATAGGAATTAAATTTTTACGAACGAATTGAGAACTTGAAATCCAATTTATGAGATCGTTGTTACGAATACCTTTGAGCGCATTCCTGAAGATGATCGGTCGAGATAGGACAAATTCCAATTGCGATTGAAACGTTCTCGAATCGTTAATTATCTTTTATCGTAATCGCGCCAATTCACGACTCGAAGAAGCACGATCGAATCACGGATCTGACGCGCTTGTCTGATCTTGTTGCCGGAATACGAAAGATCGGATTTGCGGGAACGGTGTAGATCCTTGGAAGCCAATGATATAATCGAAGGTGATTTCTCCGCAACCGGTGATAATTAAAGTACGATTACGTGTGCTATTTAGAATTTTATAGCTAATTCGTATTCATGATCACCAAGGCCTCGAAGATAATATAATTTTATTATTTTATTTTGCTCCATCGCCAAATGAATTATTGTTACATTAACAGGTGAAGAATATTTTGATATATAAATCTCATTCCATTATAAGTAGAACTTTTTTTTAAACTTCACTTCGAGTCTCATCGAAAATATTTGAAATCGATCGATTTTTTCCTCGTTAAAATATCGAATTTTTCCACTTCTCTACTGAGATTTCCACCACGATCAAGTTGTAATATTATAATATAATCGAAGAATATGATTCTTTTCGATTGAGTAATTTTTTATTAATTCCGCCAAAGTTGATAAATATCTCGGATGATCATCGATGAGATCAATTGGCAAGCCTGTCACGCCTTTTTTTTCCCCAAGGAAATCGCGTTAAGCCTGATCGATTTGCAATGCTGATGGATCGTTCGCATCCAAGGAACCGAGCCTCTTGCGGATCAGGATGCGCGTCGAAGACACGATCCTCGCGCTCGATCATCGATCACGCCGATTATTATGAAACGATCCCCTCCACGGAGATGCTTCTCGATCCGATCGTTAAACAGCCCAAGGTAACGCTTCCGATAATGATGAACGTTTCATTCGTGCGAAGATCTAAAAGACTCGTTCAACGACTCGAATATACACTTTTTTCCAATATTTCGAACGTATTAACATTCGTTTGACATATTTGTTGAAGATGGATGATGCGATAATATATCCTCGACTCGATATTTCATTGTAATTTCGTGGATCGACAATGGATTTACGTTTCGATGAATTTTGATTCATCGAATAATTCCATTCATCTTCTTCTCTGAGCGCACAGAGAACAATATTCGAATATCAAAAATTTAATCTTTTAAAATTATCCTCGTTGATAATCTACAAATAATCAGCAAATCTTCTTTGAACGAGTCGATATTTCATTGATCTTTGTAATTTCGTGGATTTACGTTTCGATGAATTTTGACTAATCGAATAATTCCATTCATCTTCTTCTCTGAGCGCACAGAGAACAATATTCGAATATCAAAAATTTAATCTTTTAAAATTATCCTCGTTGATAATCTACAAATAATCAGCAAATCTTCTTTGAACGAGTGAGATGATTCGATGGATAAATAAGCTTAAGGTTAAAAGGCTGGAGCTTATTCAGGGCGCATCGAGCGCGTCGATAAATCAAATCAGCGTATCGCCTTGTTGCTCTTCCGCGTGTAGTCACGATACATGCATATTCTCGATTCTCTGCTTGCATTCTTCTATTCTAGAAAACACGAGGGAAAGGGTTGGGGATGTTGGGACAAAGTATAACGACTACGAAATGATTTATCGACAGGCCGACCTGTTCCACTCCGACCACGAGACAACGACGGAGCCACGAGGGACGACGCAACGGAGTTTGTACCGTATTGTCGCTTGTTTGTTGAAGAAAACAAGAGGAATAGGAAAGGGGAATCTACCTCAGAGAGAGAAAGAAAGAAGAGGGAGTTGTTCTCTGAACAACGACTCTAAGAAAATCGTGGAACTTTTTAGAGAAGGAAATCAAAGAACGAAGAAGAAATGACGATTTTTTCTTTTCTCCGTTATTTCTCCATTGTCGAAGAATATTTCTTAAGTTTGAGAGAAAATAAAAAAAAAAATTACAGGATTATAAATAAAGAAAGGAATTGGTCGCTTTAAAGATCCACGGATAAAGAAAATAATGGAGGTGTATAAGACGACACAAGACGAGAATCGTAAGGTGATCGGTTGATAAGAATCGATTGTAGAAGACGCTTCCTTCGCCTAAAAATATATCTCGAGACGGCTAGCAGAAAGCATCCTTCACGATCCTTCCCATTCATCAGGATTCGACGCGCGTCGTTCAATGAAATTCTCCGAGCTACCGTATTTTATTAACCGCCATATCGATTCTCGCTGCATGAACCGCGTAAAGTATTCACGGAACGAATTCCGAAACCCGATCCTGTTCTCGATCGATCTCGAAACTCGCATACCCAACGAACACCGCCGACGAGGACCCTCGCGTGCGTAACCTGTGCACTCCTCGAAAATAAATCATTTACTAACTGTGGGAAAGATTGCGAGCGGAGAATTCGAGAGTGGGCGATGCGTATCTCGAAACGAAATTTCTCAACTCTCGACTCCTGATACGAGTCTTTTCCGCGGTGAAAATTAATTTGTAAAATTAAGAAATGAGGAAAAAATATTTGTGATTTAATCAGGAGCTGAGCAATCCTCTTATTGTATTTTTTTTTTTTATTAATAATTGTAAATTTCGTGCAATCTCGGATAGCGAGACGATCATCGTGAATTCCTCGAAACGTTTCCCTGAAATTGCACGTTTCGTAAAAAAAAAATGATGAACTGAAGAAAATCATCCGGGCTACGTAGATGATTCATGGCCACTCGAGAGTTAATTTAGATCAGTGGATCGATAGGTTGCGCTCACTCGAGGTGAGGACTTTACATGCACGTTACACTGCTTTCGCTTTTTCCAAACGGATCGCTGCTCGAGATAATACGTTTCGTCAGGGAAGAAGAAGAGGAGGAGGAGGATTGGCTATTTGGGTAAGTAAATTGTTGAACATAAAACCGTATACCTACATCACCAGATGGCAAAAAAAGAAAGAAATTTAATTAAATTCCAGAAATAGAGTGTTAATTTCCATCTCGAAGAAATCTAAAGGGATTTCTAATGAAACTTTCATCCATTTCTAAAATATTACCGCATTTTTCATTATCCTTCCCTACTTGTTTATCTTCATTTCAAATAATTGAGATCAATTCTTATAAAAAAAAAAGAAAAAGAGATTAAAAACACATCGATTCGTTTAATAATAAAATTAGACGCGGAAAAGGGGAAGAGAAACAAGCGTGCACGTGCGAAAAGATAGAATAAAAAGAAAGGCGGGCACGCGTGAATCGACGTTGACCTTGGCGGAAACGGGCGAAAAAGAATAATTATTCGCACGCGTCACGGTACAGGGAATACCGATTTCGTCCGCTTCGAAATAAAGTAACAAACCTCTGTTTGACGAGCGAAATTTTTCGCCTTCCTCGCCTTTATCGCGATCGAGCGAGGCAAACTCGTAACATCGAGTCACAGGAAAGAGCACGCGCGCGTTTCTCGAAACGGGGACGCGAACACAATGGATTACAGGCGAACAAACCGCGCTTTCGGCTGCGTTATGGAGGACGATGAAAGCAGCTCTCGCCGGATATGGGTGCCACTTCCTGTTCCCATCCGGGGACCGATTTCAATCCGGGGAGGTCATCGGAAGTTTTACCTCTTAACGAGCTAGCTAAATAAAAATATAATAATCATTTCTAACATCTCTGCTCCTCCAATGTTCGTGCAACATTTCAATTTCTTAATTAAGAAACGTCGTAATTATTTCAATTAACGAATCATCTTCCTTTGACTCGACCGATTTCTATATTATACTTCCGTTAAAAAATATAACTTTTTTTTCGAATGTATTCTTTTCCTCGAGCAATAATTTAATAAAGAAGATCTCGCGGGATTGGTACATAAATTCGCACACTTTGATCCATAAATTATCGATGACGATCGCGTGAACGCTATCGAACGATGATTGCGTTGCTGGAACGCAATGGTAAATAAAACAGTGGAATGTGGAACGAATTCATGAAGGGAAACAACTGTATTACCTGTCGCGAGTTTTAGCGGCCGGTCTTAGCGAAAACGTTAATCCGTGACTCCGGCGAGTATGATCGAACGAGCGAATCCGTTCAACTGACAGATTTATCTCGCGAATTGCCAACAATTCTCCGCAGGAGATTATTATAGTACAGCGTCGTTCTATCACGAGATGGATATACGTGTTACGATTTTACGAAAGTCTCGATAACAAAAATTTCGAGACTTGTCGAGACGCTTTCCTTTCGCTCAATTCTCCGTATCTCGATTGCAATAAAAAAAAGGGGGGAAGAATCGTGGGAAGAATCGTGTCGACACCTATGCAACATTACGATTCCCTTTCTTTTTCATTCGACGCATACGTTAAATCTCAATGATTATCCAACGCAATGATATCACGTTTCGTTCGATCGGATCGATTCCACGGTAAAACGCGTATTTAAAATTGGCGTGAAGATGAATAAATTATTATCGCGAGGAAAATCGAGACGAGAAGTTTCCCAACGATAGATCTTCGAACGCGTTGCTTTAATAACAATGTATTATTCAACACGCGCGTATGCACGCACACGCACGCACACGGAAAAAGAAATTTCCAGGGAAAAAAATTAAAACCAGTTCCCTTTCGAGCGATATCTCCGCGGTATCAAGCAACGCGTACTATTCATAATATTCCATCACTCGAAAATACCTCATCCATTCCCGTCTTCCCTCGGGCACCTCCATTATCCTTAATTATCCACAGCTAGCGATCGTGCAACAAAACTCTCTCTCTCTCCTCTCTTTTCCACCTTTCTACAGGGAGAGAGAGAGAGGGAGAGGGAAAGGTCGAAACTCAGAAGGGCTTTTCCAGAACCTTTAGCGTGCGAGAGAAACATCGAGGATGTTAGTGACCCTTCGACGATGCCTTCCAAGCGTCGATAAATTTTCAAGCAACAGGCTGCAGAGGAATTAACTTTATTGAGCACAATCGGTTTCCGGTTTTATTTACGATTCCGGTCGACTGGAATTCTCGCTTATTCCTTTCAATAGAATTTATCGGTATTATCGGTATTCTCTTTGCGATCCTCGATGCGAAGATCGGTGGAAAAAATGTGGATTTTGAAGAATTCGAGAGAAAGAAAGATTCGCGAAAGATAAGTTATAAGATGTATCGTAACGCGAGGAATGAATCGAATGATATTTAATAGAACGAATTTTGTAACAGTTTCAGGCTTGCGTAAGATCGTTATTCTTAATTATCTACAACCAGTTCTAGTAAAAGTTCGGGCAGGAACAGGTTTTTCTCGAGTCCACTTTGAATGGAGTAAAATAAAAAATTCTTGGTCGTGGTGTTCTCGATGTTAAGGGCAAGGTGAATGATGTAACACTATTTTTCCTATCGTGTATCTTATACTCGCGCGTTTATGCAATTTTTAAATTTTTAAATTTTGACTTATTTCTTTTGAACGTTGACAAAAACTTTTCTCGAATCATCGATCGACCGCATAACGAAACATCGAAACATTTGTTGTTCAAATTTTTTGCCAACAATTTCCCTATTTCTTCTCAGAAACGAGGAGATATCTAGTCATAAAAATATCAAATAATTTTCTACGAAATTATTCGTTTCGCGAAATTACTATCTTCGTTAATCAAATCTCAGGCACCTTCTAACCTTTGCAGCAAGAGAAAAGCAAAGACAAAGTAATCCCACCATCTAATCAACATCAATACCACCGTATCTTTCTCCATTATTTCCTATAAACGCATCTTTCACCAACCACTCAATCCTGTCAACAAACTGAAAAACCTCTTTCAACCAGTTTTACCAACTCCTCCTCCGAATCAACTCACACACCTTCGATTAACTCTCGACTATCACGACTTCTTCCTCATCCATCAACCTCGCCGATCCCAGCTTTCTCTGACTTCAATATCCACGTCGACCAGACTCTCTAATAATTCTCGTATAATATATGAGAAAATGGCAAGACGAGAATCTCCTCCAAACTTTGATATTCCATTGATAAAGGAAAAAATGTATAATCTTTATTATGCTCTACATACTCGCGACATTTATTATTACAAACTTGTATAATATGTGTAATAAAATTCTTACGACCAAGAATATAACATTTCTTATTAATAATCAAAATTAAAAGAAAAATCACTCTTTCTTACTCTTCGAAAACTCTAAACTCTTCCTCTCCTTCTAAAAATTCTAATCTTCTCTAACTTCTCGTGGATAATTTCCTTCCTTCGAAAATTCTAAACTCTTCCCCTTCTTCTAAAAATTCTAATCTTGTCTAACTTCTCATGGATACGATAATTTCCTTCCTTCGAAAACTCTAAACTCTTCCCCTCCTTCTAAAAATTCTAAACACCTTCCAAACACCGATATAATAATTTCCTTGCTCGAAAACTCTTCCTCTTCTTCTAAAAATTCTAATCTTCTCTAATTTCTCATGGATACAATAATTTCCTTTTTTCGAAAACTCTAAACTCTTCCCCTTCTTCTAAAAATTCTAATCTTCTCTAACTTCTCATGGATACAATAATTTCCTTACTCGAAAACTCTAAACTCTTCCCCTTCTTCTAAAAATTCTAATCTTCTCTAACTTCTCGTAGATAGAACAATTTCCTTCCTTCGAAAACTCTAAATCTTCTCTTCCCCTACTCCTAAAAATTTTAAACACCTTCCAAACATCGATACAATAATTTCCTTGCTCGAAAATTCTAAAAATTCTCTTCTCTTTCTAAAAATTCTAATCTTCTCTAAGGACTTCTCGTGGATACGATAATTTCCGAAAACTCTAAAAAAACTCTTCTCTATCCCTCCTTCTAAAAATTCTAATCACCTTTCTCACAATAATCTCTTAACCTTTCGATACAATAATCTCATTACTAGCTAAAGGCAAAATAAAACGCAAGTAGAATCTTCCTTATTCTTCTCTTCTCTAAATCTTCTCTTCCCCTCCTTCTAAAAATCCTAAACACCTACCAAAACACCGATACAATAATTTCCTCGCTCTAAACTCTAAAACTCTAAACTCTTCCCCTCCTTATAAAAAATTCCAAACACCTTCTCGACTTCCCCTCGCGCACTTTCGATCGAACGAGAGGAAGTTTCGCGCTGCCATCCCGAAGGAATATCGTTACCATTAGTTCTCGGCGCG
This sequence comes from Apis mellifera, assembly GCF_003254395.2. Taxonomy (NCBI): domain Eukaryota; kingdom Metazoa; phylum Arthropoda; class Insecta; order Hymenoptera; family Apidae; genus Apis; species Apis mellifera. Next base: position 7,277,195 of record NC_037649.1, read on the forward strand.
CCAATAAATCTGGCCGTGGGATCACAGGTAGGCAAGGAGCGTGGCAGTTGCTTGCCGCCCGCCTCTCGACGTCCCTCGAACCAAGAGAAACGCGGCCCTCGCCTCTTTCTTCGCGGTAACGAGCTCCCATGTACCACGTCCGCCGTTTCGCCCGTCCGTTTCCTGCGCGTCTCCTCCGCTCGTGGGCCGCGCTCGTGCTCGAATTATAGCGAGCGTAACGCTATATCCGCCGCGCGTACGACATCGGCCGACATCGTTCCCGGGTCAAAGATCGGCCGAGCTTGTAATGCACGCTGTACTACGCGGCGATCTCGTCGCGTGCACAACGTGAATGAAATGACGGAAGATGCGGAGGTGGAGAGAGAGAGAGAGAAAGAGGGAGGATTGGAAAAGGGAAAGCGAAAAACTTTGCACGCGTTGCTCGACGTTTACCGCTTTTCGTTTCGATTTATGGGGCAAGATTGAGACGTCGCGCGGTTCGGTGTAAATTTCAACGGGATTGAAATTTAATGGTCGGCTCTCTGGTCCTGAAGGATAGCTAGAATGGGAATATTGAAGAGTCTAGATATGGCAAGTTGTTAAATCTTTGTGGAGAGAGAAAGGTGGATATTTTAATAGAAAGAAGGAAAGAAAGCAGAAAGATCGCTTTAAATTTTTAGATCCGTGGGTCAGAACGAAGTTTCGTGCTCGAAGATCCTTAACCACTTTCCTCGAGTGATGCAACAGCTCGATGCTCATCGTTGTGCGCAACGAGCACGATGATTTGCATAATGCTTGGCGATAGTTATGGCGTTACAAATTATTCGGGATTACGAGACGCGAAACAAGAGTTTGATCGTTTGTCGTCCAATAATAACGCATCCTTCATGTTTAATGCAATATGATAAAAGCGCGGTGATTGTTGATTTTTTGCGCGAGACATTGTCACGGCGAAAATAATGACGAATCACGTTGCACCACGTAGGACGATATATGCAAAAGTATCGATCACTTTCGTAAGTGAATTTTAAGAACTTTTTCTAACGACGAGTTTTCCTAACTGGCGAAAAGAAAGTAGCGTACAATCGTCTTTTTCCGCTACTTTCGCGGAAATAATATCGATTATCCAAAGAAAACCTCTAATCGAGGAACGAAGAAAAGTTAAAACCCTTTAATATACTTTCGATTATAACAATTTTCGTGTCACGAATAAATTTTATAAAAAAATTCTCGCGTGCGTAAATATAAATATAACCTGAGACGATCTAAAAAAGATTTAATTTAAATAAAAGACTTACGTATCCGCCCAAGATTTTCCCACGGATCCAATCTTCTATATTATCAAAATTATCATCATACCTGTAACAAGCAAAAAAGATATCCAGATATAGATCAATCTGATTAAAATATATCCCTCTTACACGTTACAATCGCAATTATTCTATCTCTCCGCGTACGAATTGTCTCGTATACCTACCGCCTACCCACACATAAATACAATGAAAAAGAAGCATGAGAAAAAGGAAAATTTCGTTACACGGGACGATATTTACAACAACAAACGTATCCACGTGTACAAGATTCTCCTCTGAATTCAAGCCGGCAGGCAGGCAGCCAGCCAGCCAGCCACGATCCCCGTTGTTCCATCCGCTTGTTCACAGCTCGCCCGTCCTTTAAAAACATACTTTATGCCGCCTAAGTCACGTGCACCAGGTTAGAAAAGAGAACAACATCCGGTGGCCGGCCGGAGGAGGAATAGGCACCGACGATAATAGAAGAAAGGGAACGATATTTTGCATCGTTCCCAAACCTTGTTACACGCGAAATATATCACGCGTGATGTATCTTTCCTCTTTTCTTGAATAAATTACGAATTTCGAGGAACATCAAAATGAAGGGAAAGAAGCAATTTTTATTTGAAAATATCGATTCTCATCTCGGCCGCAAAGAATAGGACGACTCGTCCTCGAAGCAAGGATCGAGAGCGAATTTTATCTCTCCCTCCGCCGTGGCATCCGCTCGTTCTGGAAACGAATGGTTCGTAAGGGGAGAGAGAGAGAGAGAGCCTGTATTACCATATTCACGAGGCTTCCATCTCGAAGTCAATGTCATGGTCCGATGGAGCCTCCGGGCAACGCGGACGATCCCACAACCAGAGCCTCGAGGAATGTCAGTGTCAGGGCCTCGCTCGGCCCCGGGGCGACAACGAAACCAGTTCGCAGTCACGTGTCGGACCACCACAGTGTTTTGAAACAATATTAATAGCCCCCTTCACGATATTGGACCGCCGCTCGGAAACGAAAACCCCTGTTGGACCGCGCTTCTGTTAATGGGAACGCCGAGGTTCGAATCCCTTGCCACGGGATACGTGAGATTGCGTGACGAATCTGGAACACGTCCGTGACTTTCGCGGACAGAGGTGGAATCTGGGTTAATTCGATGGCACGAGATTATTGTTCTTCTTTTATTTTCTTTTTTTTTTCTGATTGCTTCTTCGTCGAGTTCGATTCTTCGATATCGAGTAGATTATTGAATCGATCCTTGAATTATTTTATATATATATTGTTTCGTGATGCTAACTGTATTGTTACCAATTATGCTCGATGAATTTCCAGAAATTATTCGATGAACTTTTGAATCTTGGTGAGGGAAAAGGGGGAGGAAGGATGAAGTTGCGACGTCGATGGAATTTTCTTGGTTGTTGAACGATCGTGGAAACGCATTACGATAGGTCGGAAGAGCGGAGAAGCATCAGAGTTCTAAGAAACGTTTAATTGTTAAGCCGGTATCGTAGTAGAAAGTATCGTCGGGAATACGAAGGGATTTTTACGCGAAATTTCTTTAACAATTGTACAAAAGAATTTTTACAACGCTTGCATTAGAGAGCGATAGAATGAACAGGTTTCGTTTATCTTCGACTCGTTAGAACTCGTTAGACGACGAATACGAGAAAACATTTGGAGAAATGAAAATCTTCTACGTTGAAATTCGTTTCAATCGCTCAAACGGGATTTTTCGTTCCTTTTATCCGGATATCCGATTCCCTGGCCGAGTCGATTGTCTTCGCTCGCAAAACTTTCTAACATCGATTATCGTCGACGCGTCAAAACATTTGGCTCGGTAAAATCGAAATACTTCGCGTTGAAAATCGTGACGAGTATCGTCAATGTCTAATTAATGACTCTCTGGAAGAGTTTTCCGAAGGCAAGGACGTTGATAAAGCGCAGAGAACTTTCACTCGGTCTCACGCCGGAACACGATTTAAAATGTTACGCGCCTCCGTGTACCGTGAATCGAATCAGCTTCACGGTCGATGAAAAATTCTTAACTCTTTCTTCGTGTTTCGATGAAAGCTAAGGTCAAACACGAGAAATCGATGAAAAATATTGTAGTTTTATTCTATTTCCTTCGATCGAAAGCTAAGATGTTATCAATCCTGATAATTGTTAAGAAATATTTGTTAGAGTTAACAAATTCAGAAAATTGGAATTGAAATGTTAAATAGTGAAATTGATCGAATCTTCAAAAATAATTTGAACAAGTATCTCTAATTTTAATTAAAATTTGATTAAAACTGATTATTCGTACATGAATAAAAATTATATCTTGTTTTATACTTCAATAATATAAACTCATTTTATTAAACAGAAGACTCAATCTCTTATTGATGAACGATATAATATTAAAAAATGTTATTCCCTTCAATTGCGATAATTATTAAGAAATATTTGTTAACAGAAAATTGGAATTGAAATGTTAAATAATGAAATTGATCGAATCTTCAAAAGTAATTTGAACAAGTATCTCTAATTTTAATTAAAATTTGATTAAAACTGATTATTCGTACATGAATAAAAATTATATCTTATTTTATACTCCAATAATATAAACTCATTTTACTAAACGAAAGACTCTTATTGGTGAACGATATAACATTAAAAAATGTTATTCCCTTCAATCGCGATAATTATTAAGAAATATTTGTTAACAAATTCAGAAAATTGGAATTGAAATGTTAAATAGTGAAATTGATCGAATCTTCAAAAATAATTTGAACAAGTATCTTTAAAGAACCTTAATTAAAATTTGAAATTTAATCAATTGATTATTCGTACATGAATAAAAATTATATCAATTCTTGTCTTATACTCCAATAATATAAACTCATTTTATTAAACAGAAGATTCAATCTCTTATTGGTGAACGATATAACATTAAAAAATGTTATTCCTCCAATCTCGATATCACTTACGATCTCTCTGCCCACATTACTTCTTAATCCCCTATAATATTTCTTTCTCGTCGCGTGTTTCATCTTCACGAACTCAGAGAACGTTCCACTCCTGCCGAGACGATCGCGATGGAACCTCGATCGTCGCTTCGCGCGTAATAATCGCGCTCCATATAACCATAACACTTTCCTCCTAGAGGCGACGACCTCCTCCGTGTATTTGCTACGTTATTGTGTATTATGTTATTAAGGCATGCTCCGTGTATTTTCTCTCTGAGGCGAGCGAGCGAGCGAGAACCGACTCTGCCAAGTGCACGCATGCTACTTTCGCCGCTGTGTTGCGTGGGAGAAACGAACGTCGAAACGAGCGTCGAGCGTAAAAGTGATTCGAGACACGAGCTCGCGCGTTCCGTCTCTCGAATGGATCGGACTTGGCGCGATCGAGAGACTTGGTCAGCATCGAAACACGCGAGTGGAACCGCGTGGGCGGTTGTTCCAATGACCTGAATGTTTCCCTCGGAATGGAATCATTACCGGTCCAACGAGAGTGGAGAGTGGCCATTTTCGATTCGATTAACTCGAGAAAAATGTGGAATTATTATACATCGATGCTTGGAGATATTTTATTTAATTTTGCTCGAAATGGAAACGAGTTGTTTCGAGGGAAAAGGAAAGTTTCTACGAGAAATGTTGGATATCTAACACAGCTGCGAAATTTCAAATCTCTCTTGAAAATATAAAAATCGATATATCTCTTTAGCCCGGGAATTAATCTTGATTGGAATTACAATAATTGCGAGTGAGAACAATGAACGATCTTTCTAATTTTACTTAATATTCAACCAAGAAGAAATTAGATGCTTTTTCCTCGACCAAGCAACTTTGTTACCTCTTTATTTATTGTATTCAATCCGACAATCATCAAGCAAAATCTGTAAATCTACGAATAAATTAGAAAATTCCTCCCCCTCCAATTTTAGCCAATTCACGATCAACGACGATCGTTTCGACGAGGGCATTGTGCGGGATATCGTCAGAGTAATACTTCGAGTAGGAGTTGCATGCACCGTGAGAGAGTTGCTCGACCCGTTTATTCTCTCGCGGCAGGTTGTAAAGTGCACAAGAATAATCTAATCGAGAAGGGAAATTCATCGGGCCCGATATTTTTTCTTCGTACATGCGACTCGTACCTCCCGACAGGAAGTTAGGATTTCTCTGCCTACGCTCATCCTTGACGGCATTAATACCTCGAATCTCGAAAGCGTTTTACAATTATCATCCGACTTTCCCGTGCAACAGTCGGAGAGGAACAATAAAATTGAACGGAGAAATCTCCGGGGCGCAATAACCGCGGATAAAGAATACAATAATGATTGCGCGATCCGCGAGAAAGTGACATTGACGAAAACCTGAATAAAATTGCCAGATCTCTAACTCTCGTTCAATCAAAGATCGAAGGAAATCTTTGATTGGATTTTTCATTCGAATACGAAAGAGAATTGAATTATTTTTAAGTTACAATTTTACAAATTACATTCCTTTGTTGTTCGTCTGAGAAAGAAGAAGAAGATCGTGAAAAATCTATGAACAAAAATTGTTTCGAAGCAACAAAGTATAACTCTCGTTCAATCAAAGATTGAAGGAAATCTTTGATTGGATTTTTCATTCGAGTACGAAAGAGAATTGAATTATTTTTAAGTATTTTACAAATTACATTCCTTTGTTATTCGTCTGAGAAAGAAGAAGAAGATCGTGAAAAATCTATGAACAAAAATTGTTTCGAAGCAACAAAGTATAACTCTCGTTCAATCAAAGATCGAAGGAAATCTTTGATTGGATTTTTCATTCGAGTACGAAAGAGAATTGAATTATTTTTAAGTTACAATTTTACAAATTACATTCCTTTGTTGTTCGTCTGAGAAAGAAGAAGAAGATCGTGAAAAATCTATGAACAAAAATTGTTTCGAAGCAACAAAGTATAAGAAGATTCATACATGGAGAAGTTATGATTCGCACGATACGTCGGAGAAGCGGCGATCATCGATAGACGTCAACACCTAATCAAGCTTAACTAACATTATTCAACGTTACAAGCATCATCCGAGGCCGATAGTTTCAAAGCCACGCCTATCAAAGACATGTTCCAACGTCGGACAAGCTGGTAGGCGAATAGGGAACGAGCAAAACGTGGAACGGGGCTGCTCGATAATCAACGAGCATCGAGCGCAAGCTTCAAGCTGACCGTGCCTAAGCGCAGATTCCTGTTTCTCTTCGCCAACACGTCCGTGTAATTCCGCGAACCGCAACAACCTAACGCGTACGTAAAGGCTACCACCAAGAAGGCTGCACCTTCTTTTTCCACGATTATACTTTATAAGTAAGCTTGCATAACTTCTTTTCGATACTTTTCCCGGCGACAAGAAACTTTTCAAAGAATCCACTTGATTTCGCTCAAAAATTATGGATAATTTTTCTTTCTTAAATCTCTCCTCTTATCCAAATAGAACTATAAAATATTTTTTCCAGAAAATATAATAATATCAATCACGAAAAGTGTTTGCAAAATTAAAAGTTTCGACGTGGGATAAAATTATCGTATCGGAAATATCGCGATGAAGTGTAGTACAATGTTACGTGTCATAGTGCGATAGCGAATGCTAACAAGGGATACTGGATCGAGTTCGACGGAGCAACAACACGTTTCTGCTCGTCTTTTTCCCCTCGGGTTTACGCTTTTTAAGCCTCGGGACAAGGTATTGTAAAAGAAAAGGGACGGGTTGGAACGGCGGCGGCGGCGGCGGCTCTCGACCCCTCGGGACTCAATTTTACTCATTAAAGCTAGATTCCTGCACGAAGCGAGGGGCCGGCAGCAACTAGATCCCGTGACGGGATAGCCGCGCTGCCGTAAACAGAAGCGGGCAACGATACCGTCTCGTGGAGGAAGAACTCGCGTGAATTCTGTTTCCCCGCCGTGGTGGCGAGGAACACGGATGCCGCGAGAAAAAATACGCACGCGAACCCTTCTTCCTCCGATCCAGCCTTCTAACAGGCCTTTTTCTTTTTCAACCAATAATTTGCAGCAAGATTTTAGAAAGCAATGGTGGAATTCTAGTAATTTATGCTCGCGTAAGGTGTAAGGGAAATTTTTAGAAAGTATATTGCAGGATGCTCTCTTAATGCGCAATTAAAAGAAGAAAATGTATCATGTACGAATCTTAAGCTTTCGAGATGTACAAATAGAAAATTGTTTGGAAAAATAATGGTTGTTAAATCATGGATCATTTCCATTAAAAATTGAAAACGATTTTTCTTTTTCCTCTTCCTTTCTACAAGGATCGAAGGAGCTAATAATTTTAGCCTCGAGTCGAAAGGGAAAGCAGGCTAGAAGCTCGAGGAAAAATCGAGGGAACAAAGTCACGTAGCGCTACACCTTAAAGGTGAAATTGCTATCGAGAGCAAAGTTACAAGCTTGTTATCCCAGCCAGTAACACGGCTCTCGGGATCCTCTCGCCACGGTTTTATCCATAAAAAGGAAGATGCACAGTGGAGATGGTCGAAATTCAATTTCACCCTCGCGTGGTTTCGAGGTACCCGAGGAGACTTGTAAAAAGCGTCACGCGTGCAGACACCCTGCGATTATCGGGCCAGCGGGAAAAGAATCGTTCTCGGACCACAGAGGAGGCACGGGTTATACGACGTGCTGGGAGCGAAACACAGGAATCGGATTAGATAATGGAAGATTGAAAGCGGAACGAAATTGGCCCACCAACCAATCCCCCTCGATTTTATTCGTAACCAGAGCCCTACCTGGTTTCGAACGTTTCTAAGTTCCAAGCGGATCCTAGACACGCATTTTTTCCTAATAAATTGCGCTACAAAGTTGATTCTGAAGTCGAATAACCAGATATCTATTTTTATACATTTATATTTACATCAAAACATCGATCGATTCGAAAAATGCTCGAAGATGAGGATGATTGAAGAGTATTAAAAATTATTGCGGATAAAATAGATGAACTGAGGGGGGACGTGAAACGTTTTCTTGCAACATTTTGCGAGGAATATTGAAAACAATGATAAAGCTACACCGTATCATTTACATGTTTAACCGAGAACCGGATAGGTCATTGTTTCCGTTGAATAATGCTGGCAACGCAGATTAAAGTTATTCACGGTGCACTGTAATTTTCCGTAAGTGGCTTTATGGGTATTAGAATTTAAAAGATGCGTACGCACAACTGGCATTCGAGCAGGCTATTGAAAATAGAAGTTCATGAATGCAGATAAGTACAGTGTTACGGCTCACCGGCCGTAAGCTTAACCACCATAGAACCACCAGTAGCCAGCGTTTTCATTCCTTTATTTGCAATTCTATCGATTTCTTATTTCATCCTCTCCTCTCCATCCCTCTCCAATTTCCGAAATATAACACGACGGTATCTCTGACACCTTTTTTCCCATGTTCTGGAAAAATAAAAATAATATTCGTGGAAAGCAAAATGGCGACTCTTATCACGTACGACTTTTATCACGATTCTTCCCATTGTTCCATTCGAATTTTTCTTCCCCTCCCGTTCCTCTATTATTTTCTAATCGCGCAAAAACAAGCAGCCAGGCCACCCAAACGGCCACAGAAATATTAATCGAACGTGCGCTCGATGCGCGTTGCTCGTCGCGAGGCATTGTTGCATGCGTAGAATTTACAGCGTCATTAGTTGTATAATGAAAAGCGCATCTGAACAACGCGAGGGACGTGCGTAAGTGATGCGGGGAAAATAAAGGATCGGTGGCGTGGCATATGCGCATAAGTGGACGTGACCGGAATAAAGTTTACCGGTGAATCAGATGACACAGTTACACACGACGAAGATGTCCACGTCGAAAACGAGCCGTCCGTCCAACATCGATCTCGATTTTCATATCGGCGAGTATAAATCTAGGGCTACGTTACATTGTTAAAATTCAACGATACCGATACCAAATAATGGAATCATTATGAAAGATGAGTTCGTAATCCAAGATAATGTCATCCAAGAACGACGTATCGTACGATTGATTGTATTCTCTGAATTGATAATTAAATCGAAGAATTAATTTTCCTTCGTAGAGAAGAGAAAATTCTTTTCCTTGTCTCAATTGCTATCTAGTATAAATTATCTCGAAAAATCTTTCCATTATCATTACGATAATTTTTCTAATAATCTTGTCTCTGTAACTAATAAATCGTGATATGTAAATACATAAAGAGATTAAAATAATTCGACCAATTTACTCACCAATGACGTAATGCTCGTTCGTCACGTGCACACGTAAGAAACCTTGGCTATCGAATGGAAATGTTCCAATGTGAAAGTTCAAGCATCGATCATTACAGGAGCAGGCTAAGGCGCAAGTGCACAATGGAAACGTAATCCGATTATGACGCATTTTTCTCCCCTTTAATCCTCGCGCGACGATTATAAAATAGAACGAAAATCTGTGTGCACAACAGATTCGGAAATGTTCTTCCTCGTGTGGGAAGAATCCTCCGTTTAATCCCGCGCAATCAGGCACAGGTACAGGTGTTCCACACCTTGATCTTTACACCTACGTATCAGAGTTCATCTCGTAGGTATACTAATGAAACGTAATCGAAATGGCCGGGGCCAAGATAGCGTGATAAAAGCAACGTAGGCTCGCGATATCTCGAGTGGAACATTTTGTACCGAGTTTCAAGAGCAGCGAGGGCCCCAGACGAGATCGTTAGATACGAGGGTACCTAGAAATGCCAGGGGAAAGAAACGGGTAGTAAGGAGGGATAGAGAAGTGGATGGTACAGAGAGAGGGGGAGAGAGAGAGAGAGAGAGAACAGTGGTTGCGCTATAAGCCACCTGCAAAAACCTGGATGGCAACCTGTTCCTCGAGCACCACCGATCGCGCATCTACTCGAGAGGCTCACTCGACTTCTGTGATGAGACTCGATAATACATGCTCCGGTAGGAATCGCGAATAGAGGAAAAAGGAAATTCCTGTTTTTAGTCCTTATTAACCTTGGATCGATCTTATCCCTCTCTTATCTTCCTGCGAAATCTTGAAATGACGTTCAAGTACGTTATATTCGATATTTTTCTCCGTCTTTTTTTTTTTTAATTATTACAGAACGATTTGTATTTATAATTCATTGGCACGGTGTCAAATAGATTGGAGTCGATCCTGAACTTATCGACTGATCTTATCTCTCGCGTGATAAGTTGAAGTATCATCATTTTTCTCCATCTTCTACGATGATGGAAAACGAGGAAATGTTCAATCCTGATACTGGAAAATCGTGTTTCGGATAAAACTAAAACGGTGGAAATTTATCGGAGGAATGGTCAAAGATTTAATGAGCGGATCCCTTAAAAGAATCCCTTCTATATTTGAACACCACACTTTTTATCCGTTCACCTCGACTAGCATCTCTCGCCGTGTTCTCCATGTTTTTTGTATTCTCGTTCCTGTTCAGAGGAAAAGGACATAACCTTCGGTATGATTGCTACTCGAACGCGCCAACTTTTTCTTACATTTGCGTGGTATTCCTTGTTCGGCGCTGTTACTAAGGGAGGCGGTTTTCTTCGAACCAAGCCTTCTACGAAACCCTTCTAGAGTCTAGTAGCAAGAGCAAATACCACCTCTTGATTCTTCATCTTGTTATATTGTATTATTTATAAATAAATATTATATAGCGAGAAATCAGAGAATGTTTTGCGTCATCGAATCTCAGATCCAAACAATTTTAAATCCGTTTTGACATTCTGGTCAAATGCAACGTCATGCGGATAATCGTCCAATAAGAATATCTTAGAATATATTTTTTAACGAATAGATTATTAGATTCGAATTTTACGTTACATAATTCTACATGTATTATAAATTCAATTTGATAATTTCTCTTCGATATAAATTATTTCTTAACCATTTTCGTATATTTCGAACGAGACGAAGCAACCGGAGAAGACTATTATATTTCCGGAGATGAAAGGAATTCCGAGGGCCTCATTGAAATTCTGGATGCATTCAGTCGCCTTGAGACTACGTTATGTCATGTCACTAAGTGGGCCACATCATGTCTCCTCTTCGTTTTATTTCAAGCGAGACACGCCGAATATAATGCATCGTCGCGAGCCTTAACGTCTCGGCCTTTCGTCTCTTCTCGCTCTTTAGTGGCTCCCAAGAATTATTTCGCGGTTACGACCACCACGAAGTACCTGATTTCCCTCTCGTGTCACTCTCGGTTTAGTCGCAATAATCGTTAAACGCGATGCGTTCGTTTATAGCTGATGTCAAATTTTTATACCAAAAGTCGCTCTCATCCATGCAAAATTTCTCGAAATTTAACCAATCACATTCCAAGCTAGCCTAAAATTTCTACAATAATCGAATATCTCATATTCAATTTTCTTCCTTTGTAAAATTTCCAAACGTTTTAAAATAAACCTCTCTGCAGATTCGAATCTTCTAGATTTCTAACTGCAATAATTAGATTGTCGATCGAAAGGAAACGTTGAATCATTCAATCCACATTTCTCAGAAGCCAGAAATGCTTCTGGATCCTATCGATGCAACCTATTGGATCCGTAGAGCTGTTCTCGACGGGTGAAATGATGAGAAAGATTAATTGATTATCGCGAGACTTAGGAGGAATACCAGTCTCCTCCACCTCGTTTATTTGGTTACCTTGGCCTTATCTCGGCCTCAGCCCTAACCGACGTCGGTTATTACCTTACACAAACCGAATAATCCCTCATAACGGCACAGCCAGAGAACAACAACGTGGCGGACAACCGACCCGTGACCCGACACCCTAATGAGAGGATTCGAGAGGTGTTCTCGTCCCTCGATGTAATCGGCCAGTTGTGTTCGGTAAATTGGATTCGATGATAGAGGTCTTTCCGAGTCGTACACGCTCGCCCTCGTGTGGATCGCACGAATTGCTTCGAGAGAGTTAAAATGAGTCTCGTGGGCGGTTGTTTGACGCTTGTTCTCGATCGATGGACGAGCAGTTTCGAAGATCGAAGACGAGATTCGTAAGAGGTGGTGATGATGATGGAAAAGTGAGCTGCCTTGCAAATTATCTTGAGATTTTTTTTTTCTTTTCTCGTCGAAGGAACGAAATGTCAGATATCCGATGTCGGATAAGTATCTTGTAGAAATTAGTTTGTTGTACGATAATTTGATAAAAGTTAAAAAAATTCTTGTCGGGAAGATAATAATTCGGGGGTTTCATAAAATATTTTGTAAATCTGTTTCGTGCTGTACGACGATACATGATAAATTGAACAGCACGAAATATACCGAATTGTATATAATTTTGGTACAGGGATGATTATAAACCTGACGATCGATCATGAATCACCTTTTCCTATCTAAAGTCTTTTAAGTTTCGTTGTATTACATTATATAATTGGCATATTTTTACGTAAATCATCATATTCAAATTTCTGATATATGTTTACAATCTTAAAATATCTTAGGAATTCGATTCTGTTTGAAGATACGTTCTTCTTCTTTTTTTATCACTAAAATCCTCTTTTGGAAGTTTATTTTATCCTCCGAATCTCTTTTCAGGATCCCCGTGCCTATTTTCAGAACTTCTTCGTGTTTTGAAATTCGAACTCGTTCAATTTAGATCCCAATCTTGGATCATAATATTCGTTAATTATTGCAAAAAATTTTTTCCTTTCTTTTAATTTCCAAAGATATTTCCACACGTTTCGCAAGATCTTATCTAAATTTGGAATATCTCGGAATATAGTTCCATTATTATATTTTATATTTTATTATCAAGTTCCTTTAATTTTAATCCTTTCTATACTTCTCTTCACAAAATTTATTATATACGCTTGCTTAGAATAATAGTCGCGTGGATAATGCCGCATACGTTTGTCGCAATCCAGCCACTGTCCACCTACATGATAGGTGGTGCAGCCGTTCGAATCAAGGAATTCACAACCATTCTTCTCAACTTGTTACCTTACACTTTCAACAACGCGGAAAAAACAGCGATGCAATACGCATATGTATCTCGATAAAGATAACGATGACGTGTTTATCAAGTCGAAAATGATAATAATAAACACGAGATAAAGATAAAAACGCGTAAGATTGGTTTCCACGCCATTGTTATCGGCATCAAACGCCCGTGTGTGACATTACCTGTGCACCTATTATCTTACTTAGCTACTGCATTATTTCGAGCGGTGAAGTAATGCGATATTATTTCCTCGATTATTCTCGCTAAAGAGAATAATATCACTTTTATTCTACCATTATCCTTTTTTTTTTTTTGAGAAAAATTTTCGAAATTTAAATTACACAAAAAAGACAAGATAGTCGATATTATACAGAAATTCGCGCGGAATCGAATTACGCGATATATAACGAAGCTGGGCGAGGAGAACAAGATCGACGATTTCATTCATGCGGCTAAAAAGCAGGTATATCACGCACGGGCAACATTCCTTTTAAATGGACGCGGAAGTTGTTTCACGCGTGAATAAAGAAAGTCAAGCAACCGGTGCTGACGCCACTGTCGTAAAATGAATTCCAATGGTTGGCGATTATGAAGAGCTGCGTGTACCTGCTTTGTAAGGACAACACGTTATGCGCGTCGCCCGATGCAAATCAAGCATTATCCTCGGCTGCGTTTAATAATCGTCTTCCAGATCGTTATTTCCACGAGGAACACCATGCACGGTTGGTGTAAATAAAGTCATCGAGAGGATCAATGTGAAATGATTTTAACGGGCCGTGACATCGTAAAATCGATCGGAATGAAACGTAACGTAAATGGAAATTCTTTTCACCTTGTTTCTTTCCTATTTCCTTTTTCTTTTCTTTTAATCTTTCAAATTGAACGAAATTTCACTCGGTCGATTTAATCCGATATCGAGAATAAATATCCTTTTTTTTTAATCTTTGGAGTAAAGATAAATACTTATTGAAAGAAAATGGTTCGTTTAATTATCCGTGGAATTGGGTTTCTCTTTTGTTTAAATGTTTCGTTATAAGTTGATTCCTTTCACTGTGGATATCTGATTTCTATAATTTTTGCCAATAAAATAACGGAGAGAAACGATGCTTAGCTGAAGATGATCTGAACTTACGGACGATAAAAGTTAAATTGTACGAATAATTGTCTTAGGCATCCACGTTTTTAAATAAATAAAATAGAATTGAATGAAATTGAATTTCGAGAAATAAAATATACCATTTTGAAGAGGTAAAACGTTTTTGAAAAAAAAAATATATTTGATGACTAATGGCCATCATCTTTGTACACGAGGATAAAATGTTAATGCACAAATGACGTTCATTTGCACGAGGGAACCTAACGAGGCATTTTTCTGCCAGTGTATACCAACAGGACAAAGGATTGCGTGGGTTACAAGGGTGGTGAGGGATTGCACTCGCAAGAAGGAACAGCAATTTGGGACTCCCCACATCGCATCTGCGCTTAACATCGCCATTTCGTGTTCTCTCGGTTCCCGGCCTATAAATCAACCCAAGACCACAGTTCCGGGCCACTACGTAAGTACAATGATACCTTCTTTCCTTTTTCTCTTTTTTTTTTCTTTTTTTCCTACGCCTCCAAATCGATTATATGTATGGATTAAATGAAATATAAATTTTAATCGTCTGAAAATATCTCGCAATATTCCTATTCCTAAAATCTAAACCGATATCGATCCGATTTTAACCGATTTGCCTGAAACTATGAAATCATCCTATTTTCCTCTAAAACCTTTCAGGGAAATAATTACAAAGCAAAAGGGTTAATCATTTTTAATTAGAATTATGTAAAAATTCGCTATCCAAAACTACATGGTAAATTGTCTAATCATGCTCAATCGATACGACGGTTGTACAAACAGAAAATAGAAGTTGAAAAGCTTAATACTCGAGAGGCGTCGGATCGTCGTAAGAAAACGAAACATCAAAACTCGCGGTACCGTTAAATACATAATAACCTTGACGAAAAAAAGGAGCAATTTTCCAGGACGCGATATGCAAAGCTCGAAGCTATTCATCGAGCTTTAAAACAACATGGGAGAACGAGGTTGGATAAGCGCGGCGTATGCGTAGATGATCAATCTCGAGCACCGGAGGGCAAGAAGCGGTAGAACCAGGCCTCCACAGCTTGCTAGACTAGTCTAACGAGATGTTATCCTCCTTTCCTAGCTATTTTCTACTGTCCTCCTCCTCTCGTGATCTCGATCCTCTCTCTCTCTCTCTCTTCCACTACTGCCGGCCGTATATAATTTTTTCCTTTTTCCTTTCTTTTTCCTCCTCCTCGTCTTCCTGTTCCTTCCCTCCGCTTCTCGTTTCTCCACGAGCGGTATCCCAGAGCGTTTCCTCCGCTCCCTCGCTTTATATCTCTGTTCGCGGTCGTTCGATCTCTCGATCCTTTCGGCCGAGAGCAACTACACGCTCCAGATCACGGCAGCTCGATATCGGCAGCAAACGAGTACGCGCGGCGAAGAAGAAACTGATATAGGCCCGGTAAAACGAAACGTACCACCGCTCCTACGTTTAATGAATGTAATCAAACGGAACGCCCACGAAAACGCTTCGTCCTCTTTCTTCTTCCATCCTTTCTTCCCGCACTTTGGCGTGCAACGCATCTTTCGAGAGAATTCGATCCGTGCCCATTAAAGCCCACGTGCAAAAAATCTCCATTCCTTAATTATCTTTATCGAGTTTTGAGGATCCTTTTTCATCGTCTAAAATTGAGCGATGTCAAATTCTTTATACATTTTTATATACGAAATTAAATTATTTACTATTTTTCTTCCTTAAATCGCGAATCTGTCGATCGTAGCGTTTCGATAAATCATCTTGAGAGATGGCCACTTTGAGGATATCCTAATAATGGATAGGATCCGGATATTTATAATTGGACGGAATTGATTCGATATTTTTCAAATCGATTAGGGGATGACAGTGATTCAAATAATATTTGTCTCGGTATTTTTGAATGAAAATTACTTTTGAACTTATCGAAGGGAGTTCCAATTAGAGGCGAGAAAAACATGTAGACATTTTTATTATACACAGTCTATAAAAAGCGAAGAGGAATATGAATAAATACATATATATATATCTAGCCACGATTAAATGATAAAAAGGAAGGTTAATCTCGAGCAAGAAGATGAAATATGCCGGGCCATAAATAAACTTGAAAAGAAAAGAAATATTTGAATACAGGCGGGTATGAAAAATGCCGCGACTTTTTTCCCCTCGCGATTTCGATCTCATACGGATTAAAATCGAACGCCCATTAATTCTCTGCCCGTGATCGATAACGTGAACAAAATCACGCTGTTGATTGGCGGCGCACGGCACGACATAAAGCTCGAAAAGCCACTGCTCGCTGTTGTTCGAGGCAACCAGACCCCCGGCGAGGTGGTGAATAACGATTGAACGCCCACCAGCTTGCCGAGGAGTCGGCATCGTGATGATGAAACCGGTGCACCAGACCGCGCCCCAGACCTCTAAACTTTATGACGACGTACAATTTTATGATTGTCGCCAGAAGTCAACTCTCGATAGAAACTCGCCCCCCTCTCGAGAGAAAAATCATCCCGGATTAATTGAATATACCCTTAAAAATGAACCGGTCATCCCGAGAGAAGCGTGCGGTGCCATTAGCCGGACGGTAGCTGGAATTATTGTACACCGATACAAGTAAAGCCTCGTATTTCAATCGATAAATGAAATACTCAATTACTGTAAATCTGCAGAGATACTTCCATACGTGTACTCGAAATTAAAAATCAATCGAGAACCTCGGTGATTAATAAGGGAGTTTAAAATTTAACAAAACGAGACAAGCCCATATTTCTATAACCGGATTAAAACTCTTGGAATTAAAGAAGATTTGAACAATAAGTAGAAATGAAATTCTTAAATAAAAATAGACAAATTCGATATTAGTATTTTAAAAAAAAACTATGTTTACTATTTTTCCTTAAAAATTTACAAATTAAAATACGAATGTTGTTTTCTGTTTAAAAAAAAAACTATTTTAATTTTTTTACGCTCTTAATTTTTCTCACGTTCTTCCTAGTGTATCCTGAATGATAAATATAGAGAAAAAAAAAAATGAATAAAATTCTTAAGGAATAGAACGTACGCCAAGCATTTCTTAGGCGCAAGATGCATTTCAGGATTAGCTGTATCTAGCATCTCGACTGGTTGTTCCCGTGCCATTCGGTTTCATAACAAGAGGGACAACAAGAGGGCAAATCCCACGTTCCTATCCGCATAATCTGCTTACGGAATTTCCATTAACGTCTGGTTAACCAAGAGACCGGCTATCGTTGATGGACCTGCAATACCAAGCGACAAACGAGCGAAAGAAAGGGAGAACAATGCGTGTACTTGGACGGGGCGACAAATCGAGCGATCCGGTGAGAAAGAAAATATTATAAGAGAGATAGGCGTGTTCCGATTTAATAAAATTTTATAGATTTTAACGATATAATATACGGTGAGAGATTTGTAATCCGCGTGATCGTGAGTGAATTTCGCAACACCCCCTCCTCTCCAGTTCCCCAGTTTTGTGGAAATATCCACGTCTTCGAGCGGAGATAGAAATTGTATATTGTCTGCGAAACGCGTTTGCGAAAGTGCATAAGGAAAGGCCTCGTAAATTTTATGCCAATTGGACGGAGAATGAGAACTGGAATTCTATTATTTACAATTTTAAGAAACGTGGATTCTCTTCAATTAACGTGACGCGTTACACTCGTCGAAAATTTAACTTTCCGACTTATTGGACGGAGTCCAAATTCTTCTTCAAAACCATTTCCTCGAATTTATTTAAAAAAAGAATATCCATCCTCGGAATACAATTAATCTAACATCTCCCACCCATTCGAATCACGTATAGAGAAACTGATACTGAAACTACCTCGATTCCTTCGATCGACCTTGAATTCGCGCAAAATCCTCCGCGAATCTTTGCAAATATACTATGTATATATACGTAACGCGGAGAACGCAAGTCGGTCAACGTGTTATGCATCCGAAACGAATCGAGACTCTCCATCGATCGCAGACGACAATCGCTCTCGAACCCATTGCATTTACTCGGCGAGTAACAAAACGGCTGCCAACAAATAAATCAAAGATCGGCCTCGATTCCTCCCGACGCAAGGGTACAAATGATCACGCGACCACGTGGGCACGAAGCCACGGCCATTAGATTTCCATTAATGATTGCGTTTAATAGACCCTTACGTAATTATGCGCCGTGCCACCCACGCGCATGCGAACGCCTCTCTTTCTCTTTCCTTCTCTCCGTTCTCCCTTCTTCTCTTCTACCCTTGCACTTCGTTTCTCCTCTCCATTTTTTCCTATCACTCGTCTCTTTACGTCTCGTTGCACACCGATCGATAAATTTACCAAGTGTTAGACTCAATGGAAATCAAATCAATTTTCGACGAGACTCGAAAGTGCGCGCAGCAATTTAATCAGCGAATATATATATATATATAACAAAATACATTCATGAATTTATTCGAGGATGCAATTGGAGAAGAGAGAAACACTTTCGTGCTGGTAGAACTCGGAGAGAAGAGCGCGTCCATTGATAAAAGGACGGATGAGGATTTTCGTTTCCGCCGCCGCGAATTAATTAAGACGATCGATGCGTCCCGACGACCGGCGACCATCGCGACACCAACGCGCACTTGCGCGCGTGTGTGTGTAAACGGCATCGTGGTTAAGCGTGCCGTCTCCTGCGTGCCTCTGTCCTCCGCCTTCTTATCTGGATCTTGGTGAAATGCGACGTGCGCGGTGTCTCCCGATGACCGATCGCGAGGATTTACGCGGTTCGTTAAATTAAATTACGCCGACTTGTCTCCGCGAGGGCTATCGCCTCGATGGAACAAGTTATATATATATATATATATATATATATATAGCGAAGTATGGCGCGGGTATCGCGTGAGTTTCGCGATCGTAAGTCAAGAATAAACTCGTATCTCGTTATTAGACCCGGTTCGAGAAATATTAGCGTACCGTGGAGAGGTTTAAACGCTCGAATTACCGAGTTATAAATTTATGCCTCTATTGCACGTGGATAATTAAAGTAACATAGCACGATATCGATGCGATACAATTTCTCGATGTTCAATTAATTTAGACGTTTTCGGAAATTTCGCCGCTTGAAAACTTTGAATATCGTGGGAGGATTTTTTAATTTACGAAGAGGGAGGCTTTGGATTAAGATTGTTATAATATATATTAATCGAGATGGAAAATATTTGAAATTCATTGGTGAACTTGATAAGTGGAATTACTCTATTTTAGTAAACTCGGGAAAGTGAAGTTAGCATAAGTTGGCTATTTGTTAAGGTGTATCGATAATTTTCATTCAGAACGTCTCGATAACGATAACGATAAAAAATGGTACGGTCGGGAAATGGAAGAATCGCAGAAACATCGGCATTACATCGTGGATAAGAATTTCAATATCGAACGACCTTGCCTCGATCGTAGTTAAAAGCCAACATGAATACAACATGGCGAATGCGAATAGCTATCGTCAACATTTATAAAGCGTCTCATGGTCAATAACTATCATCCGTGGCGCAGCTCTAAAGGCATAAAACTTTCATGAATTCGTGATAGGCCGAGTTCTACGGCCGTTTGAAACGAGAGAAAGAGAGAGAGAGAGAGAGAGAGAGGGACTGGTTCGGCTTACAAGTTCGTGCAATTACTTTTACCATTATAACAGATCCTATGATGACGCGTGTGCAGCTCGGACAGAGAGGAGGCCGCGGTCGACGATAAAAAGCTAGTTTCCTCGAGTAGCGAAGCACGTTGGAAGTGTAGAGGTTGTAATACGTCGGTCTCGTAAAGCAGAAATTATTAAGTGGTTCGTAAAGACGGGGCTCACCTTGTGGTTAACGTTCGAGGAACGAAACCTGTGTTTCTAGCCGAGGCTTAAATCGGAATAACTGTTAATGCATCAACTGTTAAACAATTACAACATTTACACTATTTACCATTTTTTCCTTCCGCAAGATTTGTTACTCACTTGGATAGTTTCATTTGACAAGTTAAATCGAATTGCTTAATCTTTATCTTTTTTTTTTCTTTTTTTGAGAATGTTTCAATTTCAATTCAAGCTAGATCGAACTGGATTAATTTCTAATTCTTCTTTCTAGAAAGAATTGACCTCGATTGGATAAATGTGTCTCGTTATATATAAAAATAGAATCGTCTGTGAATAAGTCAACGTGAATAAGAAGACGATGAAAAAAGACATAAAGAAATAATTTGTTCCAGTTCTACTCGATCATCGGATATTGCTGCGTCATCACCGCGTAACAAGACGTCAACAGTTCTGGAAAAGAAGCGTGTGATGGACCACTTATGAACCACTTCGCATGATTTATCTTCATTATATCGATTGCAGAAGACAGCGTGCAAAAAATTCTTCTCGAGAATAAAACGATTTTCCATCCCAGTTTTTTATAAACAAGATGAAACCGTTCGACGAAGAAGAAGAGCATGGATAGATATCTGATCGAAACGATGCCGAGTGGAATTTGTGGAAGACGTGGAACGTCTTCCATCGAGCAGTCGATGAACGCACGACCAATAATTAAAGTGTGACAAGGCGCTCTCCTAATTAATTTACAACGCAAGCGACGCGCGCTTGCCTTCGATTTATACTTCGATGCATCATTGAAAAGAAAAATAATCTATCGTATCTATATTTAAACGCAATACAACTTTCGAATCGATCCAGTAAGTAAGTAAGATGCGCGAATGAAAAATTTGAAGAATCGAAATCGAAATTTCCACGAAACGCAAAAATTCCAAACACCTTATAATTAAACATTAGCGGAAACAACAAGCGTAAATAACGAATAAACTGCTTCCAAGACAGAATTGCCATAACCTCATTTTCCTAAACCGTGACGAGGAGGCATGCACGGATGTCGAAACGAAATATTTAATGACGGTGCTGGCCGACGGTGATGACACAATTACACGTACAATTAGCCTCAACCATCGTCGCGATGGTCAACCATGCTGATGAACAGTAATGCAAAAAAAAACATGGAAAGCGTTCCCGATTTCTCTGAGGTACGAAAGGAAAAATCGGAAGGAAAAATTGGAAGGGGAAATGCGTTTGTTTCTATGGGGGAAAACGTGGACGAGGGGACAAGGAGAGGGTGTACGAGAAGCAACGCCTTTTCTACCTCGTGAAACATGACAATGAGACGGTAGGAGACAAGAGCGTTTTTGGCTTGCGTAAATGGCCATTGAGAGGCATTTTAGCTCGGTTCCACGATCTTCTTAAATAGTACGTGCAACGACCGCAATACTGGAGGAAAAGTTTCGGTTGCCTACGCGTGCAAGAACAAACGTTTCACGCAACGATGAAATGATGAAATTAACCGTTTCGAGGTAGTTGAGCGCGAAAACGAGTGAAATTTTCAATCGGGACATATAACCTCTCGGTTTATTGTAATTAACATTAACCCCTTGTGCCAATAACCAAAGTTGAGAAATAAAAGGAGGAATAAAACGATAGATAAATGTCGCGTTGTGCGAAAGAAAATATTTGACGCGTCCACGTAAAAAAAAAAAACAATATTTCTCGGAAAGAGGATAAATTTTTTTTTTTTTTTAACCGTTCGCGAATAATGAATATTATAATATTGCCGATATAGCATCGTGCGTGAATTCTTTTGTCGCGAGAGAAAGAAAAGTCGTTTATCGTTTTATTCTCATCGGAGGAGGAACGATTTACGAGCATTAAAAAAATGCGTTAATGCGAACTATGCGTACGCCTATAAAAACTCGACGGCAAACACTTTCTCGAAACTCGTCTCGAAACTATAATTGCTCGAACCATCGGAAATAACACTTACACTTACTGCCTACGAAGGCGATGATACGATAGAAAAATTCAGACAAGATTACCCGTTTATCTCTCAATCTCTTTCCATCGCCAACGAGATGCGTAAACGTAAACACTTGTTAAATCTCGCCATTTAAAATTATCCTATCCAACCCTTTATCTCCCTGTTTTTAAAGCAATCGATCGAAAACATCTCTCTCTCTCTCTCTGTCAATTTGAAATTCCACCCCCTTTATTACGTTTCGAGAATTCCACCGCGTTTAGTGTCGTCTCTTATATTTTCGAACTCAGGCATCGATCGAAATACCGTGCAAAGGGAGGCTACATTCCAAGAAGACATTATCGTCTATAAAGGCCGAGGATGAACAGGACCGGCGTATCGGCATAAGCTCACGCACACGCGCGATCCTATCTACTGTTACATTGGCGAACACGCGTCCTCCGTGCGCGGAGATCGCGTACGGATAAAAATGGAGACGAGACGAACGCCACTCGTCGCTTATCTGAAATGAACGGTCTCCCGGTGAACCGTGAGACCTGCCCCGCGCAATCGGTTTAGACAAGTTTGAGAGCTTTTTGCTCGTCTCCCTGCGATCCGGTTGATGGATCGTCCCGAGCTGTTCTATAACAGAGCGGTTCTATCGTCCGCCTCGTGAGCTGAAGCAACAACGCGATCATGCTCGCCGTCCTACCGCAGACATTACATTTTCAGTTTCGCAATCGGGCGAGCGGGTGATGTAACGTTTTTCGCGTTATTTATGTTGATGCATTCCTCGAACACCTTTAGAGGTATCTCTAAGGATGATTTCTTCGTCAGCGAAAAATAAAAAAAAAATAAAATTTTCATCTATACTTCGATTTGAATTCGTCGAAATTTTAACGAGATTCCATCCTCGTGGAATCGTTCGCGATCCGGGAAAAGAAAATCCAATTTCAGCGGCCAATTGAAACGGGATAGAAAAAATGGAGCGAGAGTAGCTATCCAATCTCGATTTCAAGCCCGATCGGTGGTAGATTCTGAGAAATACACCGGTGTCGCGGCGATTTTTCATCCGGCCTCCCTTGAAAACCTGTTTAGAGCCGCGGCGATTATAGCTACGTGCTGTCGCGCAGTCATCCGCTATTTCTGATTAAAACGGAGCAGAACACGCGAACGACGACTACTTTAGAAGCTCGAAAATGATATGCAAATTGCAATCAACTCTGAAAAAGAAAAAAAATTTAAATACCAATTGCCTCGGAATCTCGTGAAAATCTCTCGGGGAATTGATTGTTAATTGCTTTTCTAAGAAAAGCACTTGCTATTATACATTAAGACACGCATATTTTTGTTCCTTTCGAAACGAGTAGAAGGAATTATTAATGTGCTTTTTCGATTCATCGTTTATGAAAATATTAAAAAAAAAAATAATGATAATAATAATAATAATAAAACGAAACACATCGAAGGAGGAAGAATTGTTTAAACAATCTATGTATTGTGCTCTAAGACAAAGGAATCGCTATCTCGAACGAGCATCTCATTCTTTGCGCCTCTCTTTCAACCTTGTTTCCCAATATTTCTCCTCTCCTCCACGACGGCGTAATATATATTAAGATCAACGAGTAACGAGTTTTAAAATAGCGCAACGTTTTCGCACGAAATGCTAATTATTACGTCACGTCTGTAAAAAGGAAAAAAAAAAAAAAAGAAGAAAAAAAAGAACATCTATTACCGTTTACGACGCGAGTTTATGCTTGGAGTTTATAAGCTTGGACGGAAATTTCCTCCACCAGGCCGTTTTTCCCTACTTAATACATTTGAGGTTTGAAATAAATTGTGCGGTTGAAAAAATTATTCCCCATGCGCGAGCGGCAAAACTCGCTTGCGTTCGCGCGCGGGATGAAATATGTTTACGAAGTAAAACTTCTAGATTCCCATTGCTCTTTAAAATCTTGTTCAATAAATTTTCCGAACGGGGGACGAGGTGGGGGAACGGAGTGGAAGAAGAAGGAGGGAGGGGGAGGGAGGGACGATCCCGCTAACGTTTAAATAAATCATCGAATGCCTGAAAAGCCATCGCTGCAGGTGTTCTATTATAGATATACTTTATACAGCGATATATCACAATTAACGCTACCAGAAAAATTTCCAGTTGAACCCTCGCGACCCCGCGCGTTGTACCGTTTCCTGCTTCCCTTTCTTCGCCGAATATACGGATTACACTAATCTGGATTTGTTCGTCGTACATTGTCGATCGTAAATTCCACGATAGCGAAAAATATACACGGCGAGAAGATCACTTCGAAGACGATTCAATATCGTCGAATATCGTCGATTATTTCCTCGTGCAACACCGATGTTCAAAAGTTGATTCTGAAAATTATACTATTTCCGTTGCGAAAAAACTCGGATCGATATTCTAAACGTAACAACCAATAACCAATAAAATTGGAATCATACTCTTACGTTAAATCATTTCGCGTGGCAGGACGATAAAATCGAAATATTCTGTACCGATCTTGGACGGAGGGGGGGAAAAAAGCGGAGAAAAATCTATCACCTGACCGAGCACTTATTGGGAAAATAAAGCATCCACGAGGGGAGTAGATGCTTGGCCTGGCTATCTCGGCTGACCGAGCTGGTTGGTGTAATCATCGGAACCCCCCCATATACCAGCAACCACCTTCAACAGCAGGACGTAACAAGAGGTGAGCCAACCAACTGGGAATACCATGTAAGAGACTTTAATGCTTCGTATCACGAGAAAGAGAGGCCGGTACGCGTGTTTGCGGCGGAATATTTACGGACTGGTGGGGTGTTATCGCACGAATTTGAGGGGCTGTCACCGATTAAAAGGGAGCCCGGGATAAAGAGTAAATGATATATAATCGGACCTGAAGAAAAATGACGAGGTGGCAGGGACTGAAAGAATGATACATCGAAATTACAGGGATTCTGTTTTTATTGAAAACGATTTTACAAGCGATATCGAACCAATTCTTCGAATTAGAAATTAACCAATTAGTGAATTGTTCCGAAATATATCCTACAACGAATTCCACCATATTTCTCAAAATAAATTCCTCTCGATTCTCGTCCAAGATCGTAGAAGAATAAAAATAATCTAAAGAGGGGAGATTTGAACGAGCGCACAAGCGACATCGATCGCAATTCTTCGAAGCAAAAAACCTATACGCATAAATTCAACCAATTTCCAACGGTGCCCAAAATAAACGTTGTAACTCTTGGCTCGGCCAATACCTATTATCAGAGTCACACCGCAAACATCGCCGAGGCTGGCCAGGGGCAGCGATCAACAAAAGTGACCGAGAGGAGAGGAAAAAAAGAAGAGGAGGAGGAGGAGGAGGAAGGGGTTTTACACGGCACGCCGGATCCCGACAGAGGCGATTCCTCACCGTTGTCCAGCTTCGTAATGATGGATAATGACACAGGATGCGAGTGACCGGTATAAACCGTGCGCGTATTCAGCAAGAGGACCACAACGACTCGCAACTCGTATCGTATAAAATGGCCAACGAGACGGAAGGAGGAAAGAGAGGAGAAGCGTGGCATCCGTTTACCACCCGAGATCCCTGTGCCTCACCTGTGCAGCTTATACGCGTCGTGTACGTCGACCGAGCAAGCTGTGTTACCACACCGGATGTTGAATTCATATTCATCCTCCTTCCCCCCCCCCCCTATTTCGAACATCCAATGTCTAGATTGCCTAAGGGCTCGATCCTTGCAATCTCCTCGGATCTCTTTTCGATCGCTCCTTCAAAAACTTTTTCAAACTATCTTTAAAATCTCGGTGTACTTCCAATATTCGAAACAATCTATCTATAAACTAGAAACTCATCTTTCAGGAAAATTCTGTACGATTACGAATTATAGAAACGAGTAAAATCAAACAAATTTGCAAATGTAAAAAGGGAAAAAAGAAATAAAAAGAAATAGGAAAAATAAATAATGATTGTCTCGTTAATTATTCCATTTAAAAAATCGATTCGATAACACGAGAGGACTCGAGGGGGGAAAATGTCAGAACACGCTCCTTTAATCGTGCGGGCACGGCCGAGTCAACATGTACGTGGTATCGGCGGTCTTTGTTTTATTCTTAATCAACGCGACGCGTGATCGTTTCTGGCAAGCAAGCGTGCCGGTGATTTGCCCGTAGCTTCTATGCCCGTACCACGTCACAGAACACGAATCGCGGGTAATTGTAGCGTTTTAGTACCTGATGCGCTCCCTCGTCGCTTTAATAAATAGAGAGAGACCTTGATGCCGGCATTGCATGCTTTAACGTACCGACCGGTTATTATCGCGGAGTTTATTATTTTTACTTAATTACGAAGACGCGAGTCCGACCGATGAAGAAGTTCTCCGTTTATATTACCATACCAAAAGGTAATCTAATCGCCACGCCATTCTCCCTACTTGAGCATTGCAAATGGTAGTACACGCAAGTGCGGACAATGGGTGTAACGTTACTAAAAAAAATTCCTTCTCCCTACCTACGATTCATCGATTTTATCGACTTATTACTCGATCCTTCCCATTCTTTCTATTCCACGTTCCGTTATCTATTATCAGCTGTCTATCGACCGCAGAAACTGGGTGTAGAATAGGCTAGATTGCCATCCGCGTTGACAAACGTGGAAAATCTAGTTCTCGAGTTTGAAGTTTGGAATGTTATCTTTTCCACCCGAGCCGTGCGTATCGCGTAACGTTACAGCGAATTTGATATTTTATTTTTACCATAATAAATAGACGAATAGTTTAAGAATGAGTGTGCACCCCTTCTCTTATAGATCGCTCGTAGATCCACCCCCTTCATCAACTAATTTCGAATATTATCTTAAATCCCCGTGTCAAAATTTACATTTGAAGTGGCAAGAGTGAGAAAAAGATTATCGCGTGAAATACGTTTATTTCATTCCTATCTCGAGACAGTGCGCGATCTTGCGAGCTCCAGGTATTGCAGAACGTCTATTCCACACACCCATTTCATCCTGAGTATATATACTCGGTCTAACCAGCATTTACATTCACCTGTATGTGTGTATATATATATATATATACTCTCGACTCTCGATAATCGTCATTTTACCTGACTACCTTTTTAATTGCCGCCATTCCCATTTGTGCAAATCTCGTCTCTTTTAGTCCTACTGTTACCCATTTATTGCAACGACCGTAATCATAAACTCGAGCCACGGAGCAACGTGAACGAACCACGAAATCATATACCGTTTTATTCCGCTGCAACTTCCAGAGCCATTCGAGATTTAAAAAATCTTTAAATACAAAGATTAATAAATGGATCCCAAGTAACGAATAAAACGATATTAGCGCCGATGAAAAAATTTTTACACGTACAAGAAGAAGAATATAACATTTCGAGATGAATTTAAAAAAATTAATGCGCGAACTTTTATATTTATTCTCAGTTATATCAGATATATAAGCATTAACATAATATTGTACGGAGTGTATCTACGCTCCACACCCTTTTCCTCGCAAATATGCACTCGCATTCACGTTCATCCATACACAAACTCCCAACGATAATCATTTTGCTTCTCAAATATAACATCGTTCCATCTTTTTTAAATTATCCTTTCTTTTTTTTTTTACTTTTTTCTGAAATCGTGCTACGAATCCTATCGATTTATTTCCTATCGATCTTAGCGAAGAGGAAGAGACAAGAAAGGAAATCTTTTTCTCCATCGATTTAACAAATTCACGCGCCTGTCACCCCTTTATAACGACGTGTCTCTCTATGTTGGTGAAACGTTGACAATGTTCGCGCCGGAGCCATTGTACTGTCAATATTGGCGAAATCTCAGAGGGCCACAATAGGGAGGGGATATCAAAAGGAGGCGAGAAAAACCGCATTCCTTCGAGCACGACATACAATAAAGCGAAAAATATCGCCGAGGACGATAATTACTGTCTCACGGCAGCGATTTATTGCTCGACCATAGCCACGGAACCGACGCCTTTTCCTCGTTAATATTTTCACCGATCCCGTGTTTCCCACCGTCTCTCTTTATTTACCAATTGTTCACCTGATGATATATTTTTTTCATTCTAACTCGTTCACGTAACGTTATTTTTGTACGTTGATTCATATAGAATTTCAACAAGGATGAGACTCCCTTTACTTTGGTTGAATTTTTAAAGGCCGATTATTAGAAAAGAATTTTAGAAAAACCATTGCATTTCTTTATTATCCTCACAATTGATTGAAATCTAACAAGTAATATAATAACACTCAAAAGATTCGTCGATAGCGTAGAGTTCAACACGGTGATTTTATTTCACCTAATCCTATTGTTTGAAGCAAAAAAAGAATCTTAAACCGGAAAGTTTTCAATGTCTCTGGAGAAGAGATAAAGGCGAAAGAGGAAAGCATCGAAACGAGCGCAGCCCCGGTGGCTTGGCAATAAAGAGATCTTAACTATTCATTGTTCTGTATAATAACGGGAGCGAAACGAGCGTAACTGGTGGACTTGCGTACCCCATCGAGAAGAATCCAAACCCATATTTGGCCCTAAAAAACAAGTTAATGTCCCTAATCGCGATCGGTGGTGAAATTGCACCCTTCGAACGTGCCAAGGATCGTATTTTGCTCGGCTCGTAAAGCTCGAACCCGAAAAGAGAGAAGAAAAAAAAAAGGTGGAAGAGAAAGAGAGAGAGAGAGAGGATCTCGTGCAGAAAATGGTAACACGCGAGAAAACTCGTCTCGTTACTAAAAACACTCCGCGCAAAGATATGCCGTGTTTTCTTTCTTTCTTTTTTTTTTTTTTTTTTTCCAAACGAGCTCGAGTTCGCACTTCATTTTGTATAAGGCGATATGCAAACGAGGTAAGAGAAAACGTGGCCAAGCTTATTGAATGTAAATTGGATTATATTATATGGATTCGCTCGTGAATGATCGATTGTATCGTCGCGAATGATTGACGAATTAACACAGTGAATTCGAGATCGGAATATGACGGCATTGGAAGATAATTCTAATTATCGTCACGGTCGTTTCAAGTGAATGATCCATTTAAGGAAAAGAGTTCCTCGGAGTTGATCTTGAGAGTAATTTCTTTTTTTTGCAATTGGATTAAAAGCAACTTTCACTTCTCAACCTAATTAATTAATCTCGACTCTCGAGATCGATCCTTGAGAATCTTACACTCAAATGGTTCTATCTCTTAATGTATCCTAAATATATCTAGATCTTGATCAAAAGTAAAATTTCACGAAATCGAATTAAAATTGGCGAAATTTTAATCTCGCTTAATAATCGAAACGATCGAAATCGTCGGGAAAAAGTCAATAATGCGGGAGAACTGGTTTACTGTCCAACTTTCAACGGCAGATATGCATGATTTATCGCGGCTTAAATCTCGTTCGGACCACATCCAATACATGCAAATAGGGCAAAACTGTCCATAGCTATATAGGTGAAACCTTGAAATCTTTGCATTCCATTACACGACCGTACACGTAACGTGCAATACGCAATAATCAAGGAACGAGACCATCGACAACTTCAAAACTATTATTCATCCTTAAGACTTAGCTTGTTGCAACCGGTGGATAATTATTGAATTTTTAGCTTGGAATGAAAAGTGTGTTAACGATTAAAAGAGAGGGGAAAAAGTGCAGGTTTACGAAATTTGATCGAGATTTTTCGAAAAGCTTCTCAATTATTATTCTCGTGGTACAATTGTACGGGACAAGAGGACGATAAATCACATTATTCCATAACACCGCGTAATACTGCGTGCTTGTAAATTAGAGAGGAATCGTCTAATGCGGTGGGGTTAATCTTAATTAAATCTCTTCCTCGATCACCTAACATCGCGTGTACATTAATCTCTCGAGGCTTCCTGGAGTTCTAACACGAAACCCCCTCTTTTATCCTATTTGCCTTTTCGCTTGTAACTAGCTACACATACGTTGAAAGAATAGATAAGAAGTCCGCTCACCATCTTCCAAGTACGTAGATCCTCTCTTATCAAAACGCACAAAACGTTTCTACACATTGTATCGTAGCATGGCGCTTCCTTCGTCCCCATCTTTTATTTTATTTCCTCCTTTCTTCTACGAACTCTCCTATCTTTTAGATAAGATTTTGAAACACGATAGAAACGAGATAAATTGCAATATCGAGGAAAGATTTTGTGCGAAATTATTAGAAATTGGATTATAATTCAGAATTCGTTCAAGAATTCGTCTTTGAAGAAAAAGATAGCTTTCCATTATACTCAAACTTTTCTCCGTAATATCGATTAATTTTGGAATAACAATCGATCGAAATGCATCAACGTTTTTCGAAGAACAACGCGCGCGCAGTTAAAAAGGAAAAAAAAAAAAAAAAAAAAAGAATTAATTAATAACGCAGCAGGCAACTGTCGCGAACAAAGAGGGAAGCAATCGCGCGTTATGCTCGCATATACTTAACGTGTCGGATGATTTATTAACGAACCCGTTCCAAATCATAAATAACGTTAACGAATCGTAAATGTTTCATCGTTAAACAAACGCTTGGAGCGCATCAGGCTCGTACAGTTAATCGTTGGCACAGGATTCGTACGATTCCATCCTCTTAACAACAGGCTCGACACGTACACGGTATACCATTCGTAACCAAGGTTGAAAAAAGAACTCTACGCTGGCAGCACGTTTACGTTTAGTGCATGCATATGCATCAGATGTGCCAGACACTGTCGCACGTACTGAAATAACTTGCCAACTTGTTTGATTCTCTCGATCCTTGCGAAAATCGCGGCTACGTTTCAACAATAAAGAGTTAATTAGATAAAACCTATCCTAAATTGACACCATGAAATTGTTGCCGATTTCTATTGTAAAATGTTCTAAAAATATTATAAAATAAAAAAAAAATTAAAATAATCGATATATCAGGAAAATTCTTACAAAGACGGAACTAGAGATCAAAGAAAAATTCATATTAATTTTAAAAATTATAAAAATCCTAAGAGATAATTAAATTAAATTAAATTATCAAATTTACCGGATAAAAATTATATACGGATCTATATATTTTTCTTCTCTTCCTAAAAAAATAGAAAAATCAACAAGGATCGATCTCGTTACGAATCTTTCAATTAGCAACGATAGAAGATTACGGATACACGCGTAACTTGTTTGCCTTATTAAATTTAAAAAAAAAAAAAGAGAGAGAGAGAGAAAGAGAGAAAGAAAAATGCTCGATTGTTCGCGATCACTCGGTTAGAATGTCTCTGAATCAATTTCGTTGTAGCACACGGGTTTCAACACGTCCAGGTTACACCATACATCCTGTGTTGTTTCACACCGGCAACACCGATGTATGCACGAAGAATCTTTTAAACGGGGAATTTCGACTTAATTATCGTTCGGCTGATTAATGATCCCGTATATATACGTTTCAATGTGGCACCGCGTCAAATTCTATTTAACATTTTGTACACCGATAGAAAGCGCGATCACGCGAGTAATTTGCACGCGCGCGGTTAGCCTGCGTTTTGAGAGTTGATCGAGTTGGCATGCGACACCTCTGGATGGGTGGACACGAACAGAAACGCATTTCCGCCTTTCTAAGCGAATGCAAATTAAATGGGCGCGAGTTAAGTTGATGGACACGATCCAACACACCACGAATTCGCCAAATTCTTTCTCTGGCGTGAGAAATTTTTCTAGGCGTGGTTGTGTTAATCTAAACCGTTTAACTCTTTGGTAAAAGAGTCAGGTTGGATTGTTACGTAGGTGTAATTAAATTGAGGGGAGTCATGCATACGAATTTTCTTTTTTTTTTTGAAAAAATAATCCGAAAATGAGACGCGAGAAAGAGTTCAGAAGAAAAGAATTATTAGAGTAATAAAACCTTCGATTTGTAATTTTGTAAATTTTCAAAACGACAAGGAAAATTTAAAGAGTATTTTTCGAAATTTCATTCGAATTCGGCGAGTTCAAGAAAGATCGTTGAGATGTAAAATTAAGGCGATCATGTTGTAAATTAACTTATACAAGTTAAAACTTTCTCTAGTATAATGGACACAATTAAAACTAAACAGCGAAACGATTTTTCCTGAAAATTATGTAATCTTTTTACTACGGATGTTACTTCAGATGTTACTTTGATGCGAATTATCGAGGACGATGCATTTCAATTGCACTTGCTCAATTCCACTTAGAAGAGAGACAATTTGTCCTGCAAACTCCTTTTCTATGTTAAAACGAACAGATTAAATAATTCGTACGGACCGAGATTCTATTTCTATTCTATATGCAAAACTATAAATTTTTGCTTATTTCGATATCGCATTCATTCATATTCACGCTATTAAAAATTGAAAGAAAAAATAAAAAGCTTCTAAAAATCTAGAAATAATAAATATTTTCATTAAAATTTATTCTTCTGAAAATATTTGAAAATATTTGTATTAAGAATATATGAAGAATCAGGAATTATATTCACGATAATAAACAATTACAATATACAATAATGGTTTTATCCGTTTTTTAACGCGCGTAACATATTCACGATTGTTTTATACTTCTATTTTTAAATAATTTCATCAAAATCAAAAAATATGGGGAGATACGGTGAAATATAAAATAAGACGAAAATTTGAGGACGCGGTAAGGGAAAATGAAATTTTCCCCGTGAAAAGTAGGTGTGCGTTAGAAGATTACTTCGGAAAGGCACAAGGCCTTACTCGGCGAACGTATAATACTTTCACAGAAGCGTTAGAGCAAAGGTCATTCTTCCCCGGCAAAAGACGAGTAACAAAGTTCAAGCATTCACCGTCATACTGTTGATTTCGAGAGAGTGCAATTGCCGCAAACGAAAAACGTTCATAAATGTTACGTATATTATTGTTTTACGACGAAGAATTTCAAAAAAAATCTCATTCAATGAAAAAAATAACGAATAAGAAAATATCTAACTTTTTTTATGATAATTATGAAACGTTGCGTATGTAATACATAATTGAAAAGAAAATATAATGGGTGTACAAAATAATAAATATAATTAACATTGCTAATATCTTTCTTTCTATAAGATCGTAACATTTTTAAAAAAGGATCGTAACATTGTGCAATAACCATAATCGCGACACTTTCGATAATTTAAATGAGCGATGACATTCGATGCAAATTGTAACGTGTATAAAATTATCGATGAGAGGGCGTTGTCGTGAAAACAAAACGATTATGAATACTAAAATTGAAAATCCGTGTGTATATATTATGAATGTAATAAAATGAGTGAAAATAATTAATTAGAAAATTAAAGTGATAGAGAAAAATACGAAAAACACGGAAAAAAGAAAAAAAAATGTCCATAACGAGTCCAATTGAAAAACATTGTATGTATGTATACGTGTGAAACATAATTTATAGTTCATAGATGGCGTCTTCGAAATTTCTCGATATAAAAATACATGTAAACCGCACACATACAATCGAATCCACGAAAGAAACGTATTACTCGAAGTTTAATATATTCTAAACTATTTCAATCTTGTTTATAAACACGTTGTGCTCTCTACTACTGAGAAATCAGTTTCTCAGAAATTTTTATCTATAATTACAATTCTATTTACATTTTTTAAAGAGATGAACACAACATTTGACTCCGAAAATTCTTGGAAGTATGACCACGCTTCATACGCATATAATCGATTTTCAAATTCGTTAATGCAAAATCTTAATAACGAACAAAGTTATCATTGAGAATCAAACAGTGTTAAATAAAAGATTCGATGCTGAAAAGAGATATCGAGAAGAAAATCATTGACTGACCTGTATGGACGCGATGCCTGGCGTTGGTCTCGTTTGCCAAAAGAAGATTGTCGTACTCCAGTGTCGTCACATCCTTCATATGCACTAACACAATCACGAAAGTCACTAATATTAACACTATTGTTACCACCGATCGGTTCACCGTCATTTTGATCACGAAAATATGCGTTTTCCGGCCACGAAAAATCCGTCGCACGACGCGGGACACGCCATTCGATCACATTTTCGCAAACCGCGAGAATCGAAATTTCGATGAGGAAAGCTCGAAAATATCGAACGCTCGAAGCGGGAAGTTCGAATACCGCAATCGTGTACCGAATGCTAATCCTCGCATATTATTAAAAACGCGATAAACACGATGATAATAGGACAAAACACGATTATAAAATTCGCACAAACTATTTCGATTGTGATTCACGCATTATTTCTCCGCGTTTAAATTTTATTTGTCGATACAACGCGAAGTTGTCCCTTTGACGCCACAAATTCGATACGTGCGCAGATCGAACGAATTGTCATAATTACTGCGCATAGGACAGAACCCCGCGTACGAAACGAGTGCACCGTTCACGGATGAGAAACTCTAGGTCGGTGAAATTTCGCGAATTCTCTTCGTTCTCTCGATTCATATCACACGAAGGATTGTCAATCGGCAAACATTACACACTCGTCAACTGTCACTCGCGTATACGTAACTGAGTACGCCGAAAATAAAAGCAAATATTCGAAACCGCGCGTGCTACCACTTTTAAAAGAAGTGTGCGCCACACGAGTCCATGCTACACTGCGAGGCGACAGTCAGGTGTTTCAAGCAGCCGCCACGCGACATCCGCGCCATCCGTTGGCCTATCACTGAACATTCGGTGTCGCGCGTAAACCACCGGCGCGCTTTTCACGCGCACGTTCCTTACGTCGTTCTTCGTGTCACGTGGCCTCACTTGACTTCATTCATGGAGACAGGTCCTTTTATACGAGTGTATGTATGCGTAAGCATTGCCCGGCTGTATAAGTATGCATCATTCTTATTTGCATCTTTTCTTTTTTTCTCCAATGTATAGAGGTCGATTTTTGCATACATAGAATAAAAAATTTAAATAATTATTTTATTAATAATACATACCACTTTCTTACAGCATAATCGCAGACGTCCGAATTTCTCCTCATTCTATATATCAATTTCAATGCTTAACATGTTCAGCAATAAAAATGCACGATGTGTAATAAATATTTCCCCGAATCCCTGCAACCGACCAAAATGTAATCGATTCTTGGAAAATCGAATTTTAAAAACGTACATAATCAAAAAATCAATACGCGTTCCATCTTCCTCTATTCGTTTCTCATTCGACACATGTTTCCAATTCAACTTTAAAATTCACATTTTTAATCCTATCAAATTTTCAATCACCCTCCCACGCTATCTCCCTTTTTTTATGATTACCAATCTTGAATAGCGTGCAAATGTTGCCCAACATCTGTAAACCATCCGCCGACCGCTTCTAAGCAGTTTCCTGCACGAAAGCAGTCGCGGATTCGTTCGTTACCTACATTTCCCTATCGGCAGCGATTTCTCACCGTCTCTCACCTCCACCCCTATCCTTAGCAAAGTAAAATCGCGCGTCGAAATCACGTAAGCGTAACCTCTTCGCGAAGAAGACACGGATGCTTCGCTCTACCGGTATTTAATTAAGCCCGGTCGTTCGAGAGAGACAGAAAGAGAGGAAAAAAAAAGTCGTTGGTACAGGAAGCGATGGGTTTCGAGTACGCGGAGCAGCGGACCGTAGTTCGAGCCCCGTTACGGGACCAGATACATTGGCGTAGTACTCGATCGATCGGATATCGTTGTTTTCGCGACCGATCCTCGCGCACCGGTCGATGTCTCGACGCCGGTGTAACTTGGTATTCCGAGGGATCGCGAACCGCATCGATCTTAAAAATTGTCGACACGAAACTCGAGAGTAATGGTCAAAGTGTCTTCGTCTTTGTCTTCGTCCATTGCGTTCCTCTTTATCTCGCTTTATCTGTCCACCGCGAAAGGCAAACGATCCGTGCTCGTTTTTCATCCTGGACAAGGAAATGAACGATCGATGCACCTCCAATCACGATACGTAATCCCTGACCGCAGAGACGATCCCGCCGAGTAATTTTCATGCTGCGAGAAGAAAAAAAAACACGGTTTCCATTCCATGATTGATAGAAGAATCGCCATGTTTTAATATTATTGTAAGGGATAATGGGAAAGCGATTTGATGTATTATCTGCGAAATAAGTATGTAACAGGATAAAATGAGGAAATAAAGATCGTCGTGTTGGTCTCACAGGTAGTCAATTTTTTTTTTTTTTTTTTTTCTAAACTCATAGAATAGTATAGAAGAAAATCGTAAAATGTATCTTCCTCTAATGAGCCACTGTTCAAGCCATTTTTCTCACGAATGAAGAATTCACAATACTTTATTGTTCGGCCTATGGAGAGACGACAGACTTGTATCTTTCTAATAGTCGCTACAAGTTTAAGACATTTCCGGCGTGGTTATGAATGATTTCAACCGGCCAATTATTATTGTATTTTATTCGTTACTTATACTTGGATATTTTTATTAATGTTACTCGATCATTATAACAGAGAGATTTGGAATAACTTTCGGAACATATCTAAAAAAAAAAAAAAAATCGCGGGTAATTTAATAATGTCTAAACATGGCGCTACGTACCAATGAAATTCTTCTATGCGTCTTTATTTTAGACGCTTCTTTTTTCAAGCCTTGGGGGACATATTCTCACGAAATCCGGTTCTACTGGTTTGGGGTTAGATACGAAGCTGAAGTTTAGCTGCGGTGGCCCGAGAAATCGGCACCTCTGCTGATTACTATATCGTAATGTATCGTTAGATTAGTTTATTTATCAGAAATGAAGTTACACGTCGAAATCAAGACCATCGCCAAAATATTTATGATCCTCTGATCATTCCTTCTTGAAATTTATCTGTAAACGAGAGAAATTGATATTAAACGAAAGATTTGAATTATTTTTTTTTTAAAATCATTTACATTCGCGCTGACTTTCGCGTGAAAAAAAACGATCAATTCGTTAAAAGGAAAGGAAAACGAAAGACTATGTACTGAGAAATTTGTCAGGTAGAATCTAATTAACTTAACGCGCATACCTCAGGTTTGTAAAATCTTCGTGAACTAAGAATGAAAAAAAGTTGATAATCCTTTTCAATGGCAACGTCTTGTATTGATATAAAATTTATATCAATATTTTAAAATATGGATATAAATCATCAAATATTGGCCATGGAAAAATTAATTGACAATCTAGACAATGTTAAAATGGACAACAATTAAATAAGTTTCGATTAATTTGTTAATTTAATCTCTAATAACTTGATACGACAATATCGTTGGCTGGAATCTCGTTTATTAAGCAAAGTTACCTCTCTTTCGCCCGTATGAATAAATGAAAAGATATTAGCGGCATTCATATTACAGATTGTCACGTTCGCCAAGGGGATGAAATTTATTACTTCAAATTGGTTACAAAATACGCAATAATTCTCGTATAATTTATGACCGTACCAACAGTGTTGACGACGCATCCTATGAATACATCTTTCTCATATAATGTTATACATACGAGAGCAATACGAGAGAAACCAGGTGGATTTAAATATTCATACGCAATGTATCTCGTATATCAGTTTGCGAGTACTACGAATACTAAGTCTACGTATACAGAGTGTCGTTTTAAAAAAAAATCCATGATTATTTTCTTTATTTATCAATTTATCCTAACATTTATACCTGAAACCATAGAAGATTAATAATCTCGATCAATCTGGATTTAAAAAATATCGCTATTTCGATTAAAAATTAATGAAAATATATAATTTGTTAAAAAGTTTCGTGAAAACGAATAAATAAATATATATATATTTCATAATGTTTTTGAAAATCAATATCATATACTCACGAATTTATTTTACATATTTTCAAACTGTTCGTAAAAATTATTTAAATTTTAATTATAATGTTCAAGTAGAAAGATAAACGTTTCACCCTGTATACAGTATCACACATGGCCAAACACCATGTACGTGTAAAAGAGGTTGTTAATTTCTCCATGTAAGATCCACGGCGGTGGGCTTCATTAAAAATTGAACTGGTCAGAATATCAGAGAGAAGAATAAATTTAAAACGTATGAGCCATTAATTAACAGTCCAATTGCCGATATATTCTTATTCCACGAAATGAAGTTTACATACGCAGTATCTGCCTCGAAAAAAAAAGAATATCTTCGTAAATACACCAATTTATTTCTGAAAAATATAAAAAATATATATATGTAGCAATACTTGTGTATAAAGTATATATATTACATTTAAATTGCTTACATTATGTAAAAATTTCCATAATTTTTTTTCTCCTCTTCTACTCTCCTCTTTATTTAATATGTTATTTTTAGTTAATTGAAAATATTTCGAGAAAAGAATTCTTTTCTCATTGACAAGAGATCGCAATAAGAACTCTACACAAATACATTTATAGCTGCTAGGTTTCGCGAACAATGAACTCATGGAAAGTAGGTATACTTGCATCGTGCCAAGATGTTTCTACGAATAACCGTAATGTTTATTAGTATATGTATCTATTGAATCTGAATTAACATAATGAATACAATTTAATCTTTACAAAAAATTTTGTCTAAAATTGTTACTTAATTGTATTGATTCAAATGTGATTAAATATATTATATGATGTAAATACGATATATTTCTTATTAATATAAATTTTTAAAAAAATTTTAAAATATTATATTTTATTTATATTATACATTATTATATATTTTAATTACATTAACAGAAATCTTCATATTCTAAATTAATGTATTACTTGCCATAATGTTTATTTGAAACAATTCTGATTAAAATACACATTTCTTATATATAACTGTATATTAAACAGAATATATATAATTGCTAATATTCATATACATTTATTGAAATTTAAGACTTCTCCTTTCTTATGCTAATTTCGTTCTTTTTATGTATCTTTGTTCATTGTATGCATTCTGAAACTGCACCTATCCAAGTGAATAAAATAAAGAATAAAGGCACATTAAACGTGAAGAATGAGAAATGCAAAATAAAGGTAATACACGAAACTCGAACATACACAATCGAATAAACGAGTAACTATTTTTAACTGTCAAATAATGGATTAAATATTAAATATATAAATTAATAAAAAATGATAATAACTTATCAAAATAAATTATTAACATTTTTTTAAAAAAGAATATAATATATACATAAGTGTATAGATATATATATTTGAAAGATATACTTGCAAACAATGTAATAAAGTTCTGTATTGCATATAGTTCGAGGAATTTTTAAAATTTTCCTAGATACATTCACAATGTGCATCTAGATCAGCCAAGTAAGATACAAAGAGTGGGAATACAGAAAGGAAGCTTCTATAACGGTATAAAATATAGTCAAATTGTTACTCATAGAAGATAAGAAATGAACTACACTGTCTTTTTTCTCTGAAGACGATCTAGATTACGAAATAAATTGCGCATTACGAAGAAGACTGTATATTCCTCAGGAAATATATAAATGTGTACACATAGAGATATAAGAGATATATTATTTTAATAATGCTAGTATTAAATAATGCCAGTATTTTTTATGAAAAAAATATATAATAAAAATACTAATTTACATTGAAATAAGAGAAGTTGTAAAAATTTTTATAGTGCAAAAGAAAATGCAAAATCAAATAAAATATTTTAAAAAATATTTTAAAAGTAATTAAAAACCTATGATGAACATTATGTATTTGATATTTAACATAATCTATATATTTTATTAATATTAATATTAATATTATATATGTAAATTACATCAAAAATATGTTTATATATTTTTTAATAATAATAAAATTTATAGCAATAAATTACCATTATTTTACCAATTTGTAATTTTCTCACAGTACTTTTAGCAATGTCTTAAAGCTTAAGTAATATCCTGAAGTGACAGCAACGGATATATCTATTGCGATTTCATACAAAATAGATGTTGCGAGATTTGCCGATACACTATTGAGAAATTATTTGAATAATACACTTAGAATAATTACTTTAGTCACGAATAAGACGAGCCACTATCTCAATCATTAGAGCATTTAATTCTTTGTTACTTTTTAATTAATTTTTAACATAAATAAATTTTTAATATAAAAATTAAACAAACAATAAATTGTAATTTACATACTGTAAATATTTGGTATATTTAATTTTCATGATTCAATATATAAAATCTTGCATTATATAATACATGAAACTTTGAAAGATTAACTTAATATTAACTTAATAATACATAAAAAATAAATAATTTATAACATACTTAAGGCATATATACAACAAATTATAATATATGACATTGACAACGAAAGCAATCACCAGTGCACTTATAAGATTTCATAAATTTGAGCTCCGGAGATGGTTGTGCAGGTCCTAAGTTCAAAGAATCTTCACTTTCTTCACTCATTTCTTCAATACTAAATGTATCAGTAAGATCTTGTTTATGTTTTGAAGAATCTTTTGATTTAGTTGTTCGAAAAAGAGTCATTTCTCCTTCACTAAAAGCATAATATATATAAATATACACGATAATGAAAAATGTTGAAATGAACATGTGTATGTATATATATATACACATAAATTTTTAACAACCTTTCACTATCACTATGCCAATATTCAACAAGAGGAAGATGTTCTTTATTTTTATTTGGTACAGGAAGTCTTTGAATAGAAATCAAACCAGCAGCACTAGTAGCAGCCCCACAACTCTTATCATATTTTGGCAATTTTACATAATCTGAATTACGTTGAATACGTTTAGCTTGTTCAATCCGTGCCTCTATTCAAAATAAATATCATATGAAAAAAATTGTAAACATTATCATATTTCTAGATCATAATTAACAATAATACCAAGTTTCTTTTGTAATTGTTTAGTAGTAGAATTATGCTGAGATGTCTGTGTCTGATTGCTACTACAACTGCTATCGCTTCCCTAAAATATAAAATGTATATCCTTTTTATCTTCTCTTTTATTTCATTTTTAATGTAATAAAATACATTTAAAATTATATATTTACCAAAAAAATTCTTTCATCTTCTACAT
This sequence comes from Apis mellifera, assembly GCF_003254395.2. Lineage (NCBI taxonomy): Eukaryota > Metazoa > Arthropoda > Insecta > Hymenoptera > Apidae > Apis > Apis mellifera. Next base: position 7,318,303 of record NC_037649.1, read on the forward strand.
GATTAGTAGTTTTTGGATCACTGTCAATTCCACTATCTTCCATCACAAAATAAAAATATATACTAAATTAAAAATTAATACTCCCAATTCATCTGAAATAAAAGATTTTTAAATTAATAATAAAAAATTCTTATATATAATCACATATAAACGTAATATTTTTTAAATAACTGTCAAAATAATACCTCTGAATACTTAAATATTTAATAATGGACAAAATCCATTTTTAATTTAAATTTCATTTTTTTATACACAAGTACTTTGAACAAGTACTTATAAAATAATAATTTATTCTGAAATATAATACAATTTATATATAATACATCATTATATAAAATTCTATTATATAAAATTTTATTTAATAAAAGATAATTTAAAAATTTTACTCACAAATATTTGTAAGCTATCCTGACTTATCTACAAGTAGAAAACATGCTTACATTATCATGGTATGCTCCATTATTGATTTTCTTTTCTCTATATAACCATATGTAACATAACATATTTTAAAAATATTTCTCTTTCTTAAAATGTAATATTATAAATAAATATTCTATCTTTAAATTATATATATAAATTTACAATTAAATATATTATACTTTATCCTTTATCTATTCAAATATAATTTTAAATTTATTAATATATGTATATACTAACACAAAATTAAGTAAGGAATTTTAAGAACTTTAATTTTTTTTTATAATATTATTATACAATTTAAATATAATGATTATATCATATGAAATAATTATTTTCTTAAAACAAATAATATTTAAATGTTATGGTAATATAGTATGTTTCCTAGGAAACCAGAATTTATTTCTTTGTATATTTATTGAAAAGACAAAGATATAAAGAAGTTCAGTTTAGTTTTCATTTAGTTTTCTGACATTTTCTACGTTTACTGTATTAACAGTTTCCCAGTTATCCAGTACAAAAGCATATTTAATTAATACAAAACATATAAATGAAATTCTAGATCTTTTAGAATCAAAAATTTTTATATTCTTTAAATTAAAAGAATTTGAGTAAATATATAAAAACATAACAAAAAAAATTAAATTCACAATATTAATAAAAAATAATAAAAAAATTAAAAACTGTAAAAATAAACTATTATATTAATAATAAAATATATATTAGGTAATAAATATAATACACATGATACATTAATATCATTTATAATATTTATAATATTATAATATTATGTATCAATTTATAATATTTCTTTAATTGAATATTAGATAATTTTCAACTTAAAAATTATGTATACGTCATCATTAAAGAAAACAGCATCTAGAATGGCAGATACAATGCCAACAAAAGAGATAACAAGAGTTAGTATCATATGTATTTCTTCATATGTATTTTTCATTTGATAATAATAATATAATTTCTGATATTTAAAAATCTATTATTATTATAAAATTATACATATAATAAAGAATTAATAATCATTTGCTATTTCTATTTAGCACATAAGCTTCTTAAGAAGCCGTATGGATATAGGTGCTGATATAGATTGGTTACGAGGAAAAATTTTTTTAAAGCCAGAAGATCAATTACAATTAACTGAAGTAGTATGTATGTTTTCATTATTAAAACTTCATATATATTATGTGTTTTCAAACTTGATTTTCAAATTTGATAAAATTTTAGGAATTACAAGAAGAATTTGCTAGAGTTTTAACTATACATAATACAAGAATTCCAGATTCTTTAGTGGAGTGGTCATGGAAATTGAAAACATTCATAATGTTACCTCCTCCACCACATTTAGTAACATTTTTAAGTATACCTGGATTGGTATTGCACAAGGATTCTGAGGAAGCCAAAATACAATTAGCAGGAGAACTTATTAGTAAAATTTCATAAAAATAAATTATTAAAAAAATTTACAATTAATTTAATATTTTATTAAAAATATTGACTATCTTATTGTAGTGGAAAAACCTTTAGAAGAACCTATTTTGTTAGAAGAAGAAGAAGAGGAAATTGAGGAAGAAGAAGAAGAAGTGGTGGTGGTAGAAGAAATAAAAAAACCAGAAGGTAAAATAATTAAGTGTAAAATAAGGTAAAATAATAATAAAAGAGCTAAAAACTTTTTTACATACACTTCTTTAAATATTTAAAATAAAAATTAATTCAAAATTCCTTTTACTAATAATTATTAATAAAAAACTGAAGAGCCAAAAGAACATGAGCCTGAGCATGAACATGAACATGAAGAGGAGGAAGAAATTGAAAGAGTAAAACCAAAAAAAATACCAAATCAATTTAATTTCTGTGAAAGGGCTGCTTTAACTTATACTAATCCTATGCGAGTAAGTTAAATATTAAATATTAAAATGTAATTTGTTTAATTACATTTATATTATTTATAGAAATAATAAATTTATATTATTTATAGGAAACAAGTACTCAAACAATACCACCTCCAACTGAATTATTTAATACTCATGTTTTTCAATGGACAATATTTGATGAGTACCAGGTATATATATTTTTTAAACTATTTTGAAATCATTTTTTTTTATAAATAAAAAATATAGTTAATATATTATATTTTAGGAAGATTTTGCTCAACAACAACGTGAAAAAGAAAAAGAAAGAAGAGTTCCACTTCCATTGAAAAAAGAGGATATAAAAAAAAAAGCTCAGACAGAATCTGATGCAATATCATGTAGAATGATACAAGCTGCAAAAACATTAGAACGAATGGTGAATCAAAATATTTTTGATGAAATAGCTCAAGGTTGATATTTTAATTAAATTATTTTCAAAATAATTATATTTTATTTAATAATATTTGTTTTATATAAATATCATTAGATTATAGATATTGGGATGATCCAAGTGATGAATTTAAAACTGAAGGTTCATTATTACCCTTATGGAAATTTCGTTATGAAAAAACTAACAAACATGATGTTACATATTTATGTTTCAATAGTAGATATTATGATTTATTTGCAGTTTCATATGGAGCAAGTTAGTAAAAAATATTCAAATTTAATTATATAAAAAATTATTATACATATATATATATATATATATATATATATATATATATATATATTTTTTAGTGTCATTTAGTAGTTTGATAACAAATGGAAAAGTATGTTTATTTACTTTAAAAAATCCATCATATCCAGAATGGATCTGTTCAACTGACTCACCAGTAATGTGTTTGGAATTTAGTGAACAACATCCACATCTTTTAGTTATTGGTAATAAAATATATAAAATATAAAAAAATAAAAAATCTTACATTTTTATTTATAATGATATTTATACTTTCAATTAAAGGTACTATGGATGGTTCTGTTGCTGTTTATAATATAATGTTGCCACCTTCAACTCCTCAATATAGAAGCAATGATGTTATTCAAAAACATGGAGGTATTGTGTGGGAGGTTTGTTTATTATTAATAAAAAAATTTAATATAACATTTTTATTGTAACTTCAAAATTTAAAAAAAATTTAATATATTGAATATTAATATAATATCCAAGGTACATTGGGCACCAGATACAGAAGAAGGTAAGTTAGCATTCTACAGTGTTAGCATTGATGGAAAAATAAACTACTGGATATTAAATCAAAATGATCTGGGTTTGACAACTGTAATGACTCTTTTTCTGGATAGACCACCAATACCTGGACCAGATGGAACTATGATTACACTAAAAGGTAATTTTATATAATTATACTAAAATATATTTTATATAATTAATATTTTTTTTATTTTAATAAATTTTAATTTAATTTACTAGGTTGTGGAACATGTTTTGCATTTCATCCTACGAATCAAAATATATTCTTAGTTGGAACAGAAGAAGGAACAATTTATAAATGTAATACAGCATATAGTAGTATTTATATGAGTACTTATAACGAAGCACATAACATGCCAATCTATCAAATAGTTTACAATAAATTCAATTCTAGTATATTTGCAAGTTGTTCTGGTGATTGGAGAATAAAAATATGGGAAGATGATAGAATGTAAATATCAATTATCATTTATAATTATTTAAATTTTTATTTTTTTCTCATATTCATTAATATTATAAATTTTTTTATAGGGAACCCCTTTTTATGTTTGATCTTAATGTTCCAATAGGAGATGTTCAATGGGCACCATATAGCTCAACGGTATTAGCTTGTGTTTCAAATGATGGGAAAGTTACAGTTTTTGACTTGAATGTTAATAAATACAGACCAATATGCAGTCAACCAGTTGTTAATAGAAAGAAATATAAATTAACTAAACTTGCATTTAATAATAAATTACCATTCATTATAGTAGGTGATGATAGGTAAGTATTTTATAATTTTATTTAATAATATAATCATTTATTTAATAAAAATAATATATATGTTTATATGAATAGAGGTACAATAAATACATTAAAACTATCACCAAATCTCAGATTGAAAGTAAAACCAACCAAGAAACAACTTCATTTAACTCATAGAGAATTAGAAATTATAAAATTAGAAAGATTATTAAGTTTTGTACGTGAACCACTTGTTTTGCCACGACCAAAAGATACAAGAGTGGTACATAATTAAGTCATATTTTTAATTATAAATATATTTTATGTATGTATGTATTTTTTTAAATAAAATATATTTAAATATATTATAGATATCATTTTCTATCATTATTATTACATTATATTATAAAAAGACTTTTTATGTTTTTGTAAACATCAACACTTTATTAACATTTTCTATAACAAAAAATACCTATTATACATATCTATCATTAATATCTTTATAAACAAATTGGCACTAAATTTAGAATAATTTATAAAATTAAACTTATCATCTATTGCTGTAACATGTCTTCTAAACTAGAAGCAATTATTAACGATTATGAAACTACTATAATATATTTCTTTATAAATAGAATTATGAAAATTTTTGCAATTCCATACACATAACAATGCCACATACTTTCATATAATATAAATCTACTTTTAAATACTTCTAAAGAATAAGTTTTAAGTAATTTTAGAAATACATTTAATTTATATTAATAATTTATATATATATAAAATTTAATAAATTTATTATTAAATATATATTTAATAAATTTAATATATATTTAAAAAAATAATAATTAAAAAAAAATATATTTATAAATATTGCGTTATATGTTTAAAATCATTATAGAAAATATATAATATAAATGAAAATATAATATTTTTATAATTAAAAATTCAATTAATATTTTTAAAAATTTTAATTCAATAATACATATGCAAATTCTTTATAAACTTAATACATAATATTATCATTATACAAAATTTTATCTGCAGATATTTCAAATATAGTAAGCACTGGCTATCACAGTGTCTGTTACATTTATTTTTAAATAAATATTTATATTATATAAATTTTCCTTATATCAAATAAATTATTAAAGTTATTAAATACATGAGGTAAATAAATATTAAATAACATATAAAAATATAAAAAAATATATTATTCATAAAAATAAATAATTTTTATATCATTGGCACATTAACTTTTTTATGTAAAATAAAATAAAAATAAAATTTTTAATATTATAATTAATACTGAGATTGCATATGAAAGAATTAAAATTACAAAATATTACTTTCTAAATATTTATATATTTTCTTTAGAAGAAGGAAATTTATATTTTTTTTAGAAGAAAGATTTTTGTATATGTAACTTATTATAACTACAAGTTTCAATATCATTTAAAACAATCTATAATTTCTTTAGGAACTTGAACATCTAATAATTCATCATTAATGAAATTTAAAATTTCTTATCAATAATATTTAATAATTATTTAAATATAATAAAAATTTGTTGGTATCTATATTTATTATAAATATTAAAAAATATATAACATCTACATTTTCAAGGATATTTTATAGAATCTTTTTTATTCTCATACTAAATTTTTAGTATGAGATAGCCAAATTAATAATAATTCCTAGTTTATGATGATTAATATATAATTTTAAAAAATATTAGAAAATAATATTTCTCATTTGAAAATACTATAATACATTTCTAATTAAATTTTTTATACTAATTTGGATAAGATTAAAATCATAAAAAGAGATTGTAAAATCTCAATATTAATATTTATAATAAAAGACAATTAAATAGATAATATAAATTATATATTTAGAAAAACCTATTTTCCTAATTTTGTATATGATTACAAGATTAATGAACAAAATCTTAAAAAGAAATTTTACCAGGAATTTCTGGATTTTCAATCACACCTCTAAAATATTTCAATTCTAAAAAATCCCTAATATTGTTTGGACATGGTACTTGTCTGCCAGCAAATTCAATACTTGACATTGGATGAAGAAATTGCTCTGGAAAATCTTTATTATTTAAAAACCATGCATCTTTAACCATAGAACCATTTTTGACATAAAATGGAAGTATATTTACAGTTAAATGATTTATTTTTGAATATTGCACTTTAAAAAATTCCCCTTCTGTTGCTTTTTCCCAAACAAAACCATGATTATCAATAATAGGTTTATTCATAGCTTTAATTAACCATGGTGATCTTTCAAGATCATCACGATTTACTCCTATTTGTACTTCATGATCCCATGGTAAAATATCACCATTTCTCATAGCACCAAGTAAAGATCCACTTTCTAACCAAAATCTGATACCAACTTCTTCTAATTTATCAAATACATGATGAGCAACTTTCCTTAATCCTGAGAGGCAACAAGGTGGGGTATATCGATTTTGATAAAGATAAGAAGGAACACCATTTATAACTGATCCAAAACATCTAATACTTTCTCTAGAACAACCATACCATTCTATAGAATTGGAAGTTCTTATAACTTTTTTAATTCCCAACTTTTCAAACATAGATCGTTCGCGATTTTGATATAATTGTTGTACCTTCCATTGAGATTGCTGATTTTTATATAATGATTTTCCTTCATTAAAATGATAATTTGATAACATATGAATCTGGTAACATGTAATAAATTATCTACTAGAATCAATTTTACTAATTATTAATATGTACTTATATATATTAATTATATATTACTAATTGAATTATTTTTATTATAAATTTAAATTATTATAACATTTAGAAAAAAACACAAAGTTTTTAAATATTCAAAATTACAAAAAAAAACATATCTATTAAATTAACTTAAATGATTTATTTAAAATTTTTGTCTTTTCTTATATAAAATTAATTAAAAATAAAATTAAGAAAATTCAAATTAAATTAAGTTAAAATTAAGAAAATACAAACCTTTGCTCCTAATGCAGTTGTTTGAATGTATAATGCATCCGTAAAAGGTAATAAGAAAGGATCAGTTAATTTTTTTAATAATTTAGTTTCAAGCATTGTAGCATGTTTTCCATTTACTCCATCACATTCATTACCAGTTGTATATGAAAACTTGACACTCCATTCCTTCACTTTTAAATCTATATTAATGCAATTTAAAGTTACACTTCCTACTGGTACACTAACTATTCCTAATTTTGTAGCTTGTGATACAGTTTCCTATAAAAATTTCAAACAATAATATATATATATTATTTATTTATTATAACATAATTATTAAGAATAAAATTTAAAAAATTGCTTTAAAAGAGAATAATAAAAATATATAATGTTTCTTACTTGTATGATTTGCTTAGTAGAAAGTCGACTACTATCAGGTAAAAATAAAACAAACTTTGTTCGTACATAAAAAAGAGGATTTCTTTCATCATAAGATTTATTAAATTCCGGTTGCAAATTTATTAATTTAACGTTCTGCATACTTTCATTTGCAAAGTCTAATTCTAATGGAGGATATGGCAATTCATTGCTTATTATTAAAATTGGTATAGTAGGAAAAAAGTTTAATATAGATTCTACAGTTGAAGTCACATCATTTTCAAAAGTTTCAAACTCTCGTATAACCACAGTTACTAATCGAGCTAATCGACGATGAAATTTTTGTGGAGGATCAGGAGTAACGATATTTGGTGTCAACAATCGTAAAGTGTTTTGTGTAGCAAATAACCTCCATATTCTATACCATACAATGATATTACCTAATAGTGCAAGCACTAATAACGTTCTTACAAACTTAAAACGCATAATTATCGCTTATTATGCGATATCATTGTAAATTAAATTTTCTTTACTTCATTTTTTTATGTATTATAACATTTCTAAATTACATTTAAACGTTTGACAAATCATAATAGCTCTATATATTTCAATTTATTTCTACTCAGCATTACCAATCTATCATTTTCCAAATATAATATAAGAATAACACTGAAATATTATTTTTATATAATATTATTGTTTAATAAATGTTTTTATATTATTATAAAATCTTAATACTTCATGTATTAAAAACAAAATTTTTATTTTAAAATTTAGAAAATTTAAAATCATTTGGCGCTATAATCTGGTGACATTATAAATGTAAATGTTTAGAATACTGCTTTACTGTTGTTTTTACATAAACGTCAAGATCTACATTTGTAACATTCGGTGTTCTAATAAAATTAATAGGAAGATAGTACTTATTCTGTGATTGTTACATTATAATTTAAATAGATAAAAAATAGTGAAGTTTAAGTACATTTTGAGAAAAAAATCTTTCTATTATTGCACTATGCCTCTCCATCGTTATACTCATGCAGTTTTATGCAGAATTCCTCTTTCACTTCGTACAAGAGGCGAGGTCACATTAGATGAAGCTAGAACTCAACATTTAGCACTTGCTCAACTTTTGCGAGAACTCGATATCGATGTTGTTGAAATGCCACCAGATGAAAATTCACCGCTTTGTGTTTTTGTTGAAGATATTGCAGTTGTATGCAATGGTATTGCACTTATAGCTCGACCCAATGAACCATCGCGCCTAAAAGAGGTATATTTATATAAAATTTTATAAAAATTAATAAATATTTTCAAATAATATTATTATTTTATAAAAAAAAAAAAAAAGATTCTTTCATTGTATCTTTATAAGAAAATCATATTTTAATATACATGTATAATAATATACATATATACATATAATTTAAAAAACATAATTTAAATTATTTCTTTGTATTTGCAAAAAACAAAATAAATTTATTATATTTTCATATGCATGAACATTATTATATTAGTAATGTTTCTAATATATGAATGACAAGATATAATGTAATTTTAGATTGAGACAATTAGAGCTGTTTTGAAGAAGGAATTGGAAATTCCTCTTATAGAAATAGCTGATAAAAATGCTCGTTTGGATGGAGGAGATGTTTTATTTACTGGTAAATTTTGTTTTAAATATTAAATTAATAATAAAAAAAAGAAATTATTAATTAAAAATAATTGTTTATAGGTCGTGAATTTTTTGTTGGATTATCTCATTATACAAATGAAGCAGGTGCAAGAGCAGTTGCAGCAGCATTTCCAGAATATCCCTGTGTACCTATTAAGGTTAGTAAATTATTGATTAATAATTATTAAATAATTAAATTAATAATTATTTAGTATAATTTGTATAGTTATTTGCTTCTTAATATATATTGTATATTATATTAATCTTTAAATCTTCTATCTTGTATAAATCTATTTCTAATATTTTTTTATTCTGAAAATGTAAAATATATTGCATGAAAATTATTTAATTAAATATTTCTTAAAATAAAAAGAATTAATGTTGTTTGCTTTATAACTTTATTCAATATTCTTATTTGTAGCATAACTTGTGTTATCAAAAGTATTATGTGTTATAAAGATATCAAAATGTATATGTATATTGTGATTGTTTTAGAAATGTACTTTTTTATGTTCTTAGTATTTCCATGATATGTTATTTCTATATGTTAAAAAATCTATGAAATGTGATAATATTGATATAATTATAATAAAATAAATACATGGGTAATTGTATCTTACATTTTATATACATATATTAATAATTATATTCTTTGTTACTAATTTAACAATTATATATTTAATTCTATTATTTGTTCTTTAAATAAATATTGAAATACAAAATATTATTATAACAAAAAAACATTTAAAACATATTTTCATAAAATATGTAACATATATTTCCACATATTCATAAATATATTGGTTAAAAATATGATTAATTAAAATAAAATATCAAAGATTTACTTTTCTGATGTTCATTTAAGGTGGGTGATGGTGGCGAAGAGGTGATAGTGGAGAGTCTTACCTCAGCCCCAATTCAGGTTTGGGTGTATTAGACTGACTCTCTTTTGCATATTACATTGAAAAAAATTTTCACAATTTAGAAACACAATTTTGCACGATTCCAACAAGTTTATTTGTGAATATATTTTTTACAATTACCCATTGCAGATGTTTTACAGAATGCTTTCAGATGGAGTTTTATCTAGTATGTGAGTTATGGCTTAGTGCAATTTTGCACATGAGACACATACATACACTGATACACAAAACTATATTTCAATCTCGCATGTGATTAATATTTATAATGTTTTGCATAAATTTATCAAGTTATGAAATTTTATAATGTAATTTTAATCAATTGTATATAAAAAAAGATGTATAAAATATAAAAAATTATTTTTTTAGAAAAAAAATATTCATTTTTTTAAAATATGAAATTTTAATAATTGAATAAAGTTACATTATTTATTGTTCATAATATGCATATTAAAATCAATTCAAATTAGTTTATTATATCAGTTAATATTTTTTATTTTCTTTTCCTGTGCAATGCAATATTATTAAAGAAATAATATATATATATCTGTTTATATTTTTATAATATATTTAAGTAATAATACTTTTTTATTCATGCCTTGTATTAATTACAAAAAATAATTAGCTAATAAAAATAATGCTTAAATTAAAAATCTGTTTTATTGAAATAAAAACATTTTTTTATTATTTCTGATATAATTAAAATATCATATATATCTAAAGAAATTAATAATTTTCTATTTTATTGCATTTATGATTACATCATATATATTATTTAAGATTGAGAGTATGTGTATTTTTTATTCAATTATTATTTATAGGTTGCTGAATCCAAACGTCTTAAAGGTTTAGTTACAATGGCTGGTCCAGATATTATTTGTGTAGGTGCTGGAAAAGAATCTCAAGAAGTTTTAAAGGTATTTAATTATAATTTAACAATGATTTTTTATCTGTTTATATTTTTTTTTAATATGTATGTTGTTTGTAACATAGAGAATTGAGAGAGAAGCAACTTATAGTTACCAAACATTAACTGTGCCTGAAGATGCTGCAGCCAATGTACTTTATGTGAATGGAACACTGATTCACAGATCAGAAGATGAAATTCCACAATCAAGTAAAGTTTTTGCAGAAAAAATTGAATTTCCAACTAGATCATTACGTATGTCTGAATTAGCAAAGGTCAGTTCTGGTTTGACTTCTTGTTGTTTATTAGTACGTAGACCCAGACATATTCGCAGTATTTAAACTAAGAATTGAAAATATATCTAGCATAAGTGCTAGAATTATATATTGATGTGAATTATAAAATCAAGAGTTTAAATATTTCTAATAGAAAATGATATCAAAATGCTGTGCAAAAACATTAACATAATGACGTAGTATATATACGTCACTCTAAAACTTTAATAACTATTTTAATGTGAACAGAAAAGATTATTTTATAATTATTTTATAAAAAAAATTATCTTAATATAAAAGAGATTTTATATAATTAAGAAGATTAATATATTTGATTTTAAGATATTTACAGTAGAAATAATATATTAAAACTTTATTAATTTAATTTATAGATTTATATGATATAAAATCATTACACCTATCTTGCCATTAATGTGAGATTTATTTTTTTCTAAGATTTTATCATGGCAACATTAGATATATATATATATTTTTTATATTTTTATGATTTCAAACATATTTTATGATCAATTATTATCTTATATTTTACTTGAATAATATATGAATGTTTACTCATAATAAATTAATTAAAATATCATAGAAATTTATATTGCACAAAATTTTTTTTACAAAAACAAAAAATACTTTAAAAAATTAATTTATAAATTAAATAAATAAATCAAAAAAAATTTTAATGTAGCACAAAAAGAACAAAATCATAAAATTAAAATACGATAATAAATTATATCTATATCTTCTTCTACTTTTGATATCTTGTGTTATATAAATAGAAATCAATTAGACAGCTATTAAAAATCAATTATCAGTATTCTAATATCTTGAATGCATTTGCTACTAGTCTATAAAAAGTGTTCATTTAATTATTCAAATAGAGCTCTTTTATAATTCAATTATATACTGCAAAATTAATAATATATAAAAGCACTGATAGTTAAAAGTTAATGCTGATTCACATTATAGCAAAGTTACATGATTAAGAGTCTACGGATCAAAAAAAAATAAATAAATAAATAAAACTTGTATAAAAACAAATTTCATATATATACAATATATATTGCAACAAGCTTAAATTGTTTTGGCAGAGTTATAATAACAGTAGAAAATTAATAATAGAATTTGCAGTACTATAATATAATTTTTTAATATTCTTTAAACTCATGACAATATTATAATAAGTTTATTGTATTTTTATACATTTTAATGTGCATTTTCATATTAATTCATATGTTTGTATTTTGTGATTTTTATCTTCTTTTTATTATAAAAATATTATATTTCTTTGAATTTTGTGATAAAAACAGTTTTGCAATGAATATTTTATAAATTGTAACAATTGTAACAACTTAAATTTGATATTATTTAACATATTTCTTTAAAAAATTTTCCAAAGTATATAGGCTATAAAATTGTAAACAAAATAAAAAAATATATACTATATATATGTTATAGTCTTAGTTCTGATTAATTTCCTTTTCAAAAGTGTATATAAATATATTATTAATCCAATTAATAAAATAATAGTTTTATTTAAAAAAAAATTTATATATCTGAAAAATTTTGTACGAATAAGTTAAAATATGTATGTATATGTGTGTGCGCGCGCGCTCGCGCATGCATGTGTGTGTATCAAAAATTTACATATAATTTTATTTTTTTTATCTATATATGTATATCAATCGTTTTTTTATATTATCTAAAATAAGTATTTTCTTTTTCAAATTTGTGTTTTAAAAATTAATATTTGCTTATAATCATTTAAAATATTATGTATATTTTTTAAATAAATAAATTTAATATAATTTATTATCGAAATTTTAAATAATTGTAAGCAAGCATATAAAATGTGTTATTAGTAATTGTACAATTTATAGTATATTATATTATTATTTATTTTAAGTATTTATAAGGATGTAGTTTTTTTACAATTGGTGGATGGAAAACATTTCGAAATTTAGGAACAATTATTGTGGCAAATATGTTATTAAAAAAATAATACAGTCTTGCTGCATTTATTATATTCAATATATATATTCAAAAATTGACACTTACTAAACACACTTGAATATTATTACTAACTCATTCAAACATCTGCCTTTTTGATATAAATATATAAAGGTTTCTTTCTGTTTTTATCATATTCGACGGCAGTTCATCTATTTTATCTCTTTATCTTCACATTCATGACAATATTTTAAGTCATTGGTAAAATAAAATACTTTAATTAATTTCAATATCATATAATGCACAAGTCTTGTTATTTATTTTATATTATTAAGAGTAAAAAGTTAAAACAGACGTGTGATTTCCTCGAACAAGTAAAAATGGTGGCATATCACGCGTTAAAGTTTCGAGCCAAGCCATATAGAGAGGTGCTGAAACAGCACCCTTTCGAGGCATTGGCAATGTCCTAAAGAAGAAATAAAATACAATAAAATTGATTTAAAATAATTTTAAAAAATCATTAAAAATATTATTTTATATAATTTTACTTACATAACTACTAAATTAGCATCCATAGAATTTTCAAGTAATAATTCTCTTAAACGTAGATGTCTATTTGTTTTTTCTTTCATAGCAATTAATTCAGAATCTTTGATAATATCTGAAAATAAATTAATTTTTAATCTTTTCTCGTTCATAATTCAAAGTTATAAAAATTTCATAAAAATAATACCATCATTCATTGTTTTTGTATTTTCTGTTTCTTGAAAATTTGCTATTAATGAATCAAAGAAACTTTTGGTAGTATTCTGTGCTGGTTTTGAAATATCTGGTATAACTTTCAATGCAGAATAATCTATCCTGAATTTCGATAAAAGACTTGCCATACTAACAATAAAGCAATAATAAAATAATTAATAAATTTGTTTTATCTATTTTTATTTACAAGAATCTATTACTATACTATACTACTATATCTATTACTTACTTTCTTTGTTCATATTCGAGTTCAGAATTTTTATTTGCTAAGGCAAAAACTCTTAATTTATTATTAGACCAATTACGTCTTGTACTGATAATATAGGGTAATAAAAGAGTTAAACCACCATCATCATACAACCACCATACATCTATAGTACCCTTTTTTTGTTTACGTTGGAATTTTGTTACAGCATTAAGTATATCTTTTGCTATAGGTAGGAAATTTTGTCGATTTTCACGTTGATCTTCTGCAGTTGGATTAGGATATTCATTAATCATTTTAGATCTTCTTGGAGCTGGACTTCCAGGAATAGAAATATCTGATGTACTACTGGCTATAGAAATAAATATTAATTAAAATATATGATAAGAAAAAATTCAGTATTTATGAAAAAAAGTATTAAGTATTATATAAACCTTGGCTAAGTTGAGAAAAGCTTTGATTCCCTGGAATTGTTTGAACACTTTTTTTTTGTTCTTCAATATCTCCTATACTACAATCTAAACCTTCACTTATTCGCAGAAGAGCTACTGCTATATGCATATCTAAAGCTTTGCTATATAAAAAAAAAAATTATCACAATTTTTATTTTTTTTAATTCGTTTATAAATTTAATATGTATATATATATACTCACTGCATAATATTAAAGTACATATTTAAATTTTCTCGAGGACAAGTTGCCCAGTCTTGCTTATAGCCCATTAATAAAATATTAGGCTTCATTTTTCCTAAACCGGCAGCTTGTAAAAGAGAAGTAGTGCCATCTTGAAAATTTGCACCATCCACCAGAGAATAAAATGCCTTAATTTTATTTGCTCTAAACCAGGAAGTACAATTCGCAATCATGGAATTTCGCGTCTTATATGATATTGGTGTCTAAAATATGGAAATTTAAATGTATTATTATATTATTATAAAGACTATGTAATAATTTTAATTAAAGAATGCTATACCTCAATAATATGGCCACAAATAAATAAACTATTATTTTTAGTAATATGATGTGCAAAATCAATAAGTGCTGATCTTGCACTTGGAGTGCCACTTAATACTAACAGTTGAGGTCTATAATTTTTAACATGTTCTTCAACTCTATCTAATTGTTGAACAGCATTTAAGGCATTATTGTATGTTTGGGCTTGTGTTGTAGAACCCCAATTAACATCTACAAAATAATTATAATTATTATAATAATTTACGTTATTTTTATGTTTGTCTTCTTATGTAATCAAGATACTTATAAAATATTACCTGGTTTTCTATAAGAAACTATTAAATAAAGTGTTAATACTACAAATAATGTGATCAACGCTGTCCACCATGAGATCAAGAACATCACAGAAACACAAAGAATAGCACCAGCAAGACTTAGCCACATATTATAATACTAAAATAATAAAATATAAAAAAAATCATATTACCATTATAAAATAAGTAATTCTTTTATTAATAAATTTAATGCAAATTTTATACTTTAAACGTTGGTCTCCAACCAATTGGTTTTGCCAACGAAGCATGGAAAGTGCTAAAATTAATAAGAGTATAGGCAGCCAAGAAAAAATTTGAGATCAAAGGAGCTATAGCATTCAATTCTCCTGAAATGAATAAAAATTTTTATTTAAAATAATAAATATTAACAAATAATTTATCAAAAATATAAAAGCATAACGCTCACCGATTAAAATAAAACCAACTGCGATTATAAAAGTAAGAAGATAACCACGAATTGGTTCTTTATCTTTGTCGCCACTAAACCATGCTATTCCAGGATATAATTTATCGAGACAAAGTGCCTGAAATACTTTGGGTGCGGAAACCAGCGATGCTAAAGCGCTTGATAAAGTAGCTGCAAAACATCCAGCATAAATAAATGGTCCAAATGCAGAAACCAATTCGATCACCTGAAATAATTTTCTATAAAATTATCAATATAAAATTTAAATATCTATACAATTTTTTATTTTTACATAATTTAAAAAAATACCTGAAAACTATTATGGCTACCATATTGACAATTTCCTGTACAATTAAATTTTGTACTATATATACTCCATACTATTTGATTGGAATTTACAATAATTGAAGATTCGGTTGTTTCATTAGTCGTATTCGAACTTGATAAAGCAGCATATGAACTATTGAAAATATTCCACAGATCATTAACATCGCCAGATGCATCTCGCATAACTGAGCCGCCCACCATAAGCGCCATAAAGAGGTAAGATATAGTTGTTAAAAGAATAGCTAACAATGTTCCTTTAGGAATAGCCGTTTGCGGATCCTAAAAAAAATCGATTTTGTTTATAGATTGTAATAAATTTATATTATATTTAAAAAGTTGATTTTGGGAAATAATACAATAATCAAATACAACGAAATATAAATTTAAATATTTGATATAATGCAATTAAAAACCTTAGTAAAATTTTACAGTATTAGAATGTATATATTCCCTATAAATGAAAGATCTAAATCACCTTCAAATCACCGGATATATTCGCACCTGCCAGGATACCTGTAGCCGCAGGGAAAAAAATAGCCAAGACTGAAAAAAAATTATGCTTCATTCCCTCACTATATCTGTAATCCGGATAAAAGTTCTCCTTGAATAGATCAGCTGTAAATATAAAATGAAATTTTTGAAATTATCTATAATATTCTATCTATATCGATATATATTATCGATATTGATTTCATTTAATCATCTTTATTATAATTTAGTCAATTTACTATTTTCTTAAATAGGCAATATCTTTTATCAATTTAATCAATTATTATCATGGATATTACCGTTGTATCCCATAAATCCTTTAGCCCGTTCTTGATCATCTTTAGGTCCAATAAAGGTGCCAATCATAAAATCAGCGATAGCTAAAAGCAATATAATCAGCAAACCAATTTGAGCTTTGGCTTCCCATTCCAATCCAATCATTACGATCAAAAGTAACAGAACTATCGTGATACAACCTATGGAAAAAGAAATTTTATAATAAATTTTAGAAAAAAAAAAATCATATTACACAATTTTTTGTACTGACCTATAATTCTAATATCCGTATTATCGCAATCAACAATACAAACTCCATTTGATTTTAAGCAATCAACCATACTCTCGCAAAATCCAACAACATACATCGAACAAGCGACTGCGTTCGCCAAAGAAAATATAAGTCCTATAGATCCTCCGAATTCTGGTCCCAGTGATCTGGAAATCATGTAATACGTTCCACCTGCAGGAAGCATTTAATTAATCTTATCGACTGATACCAAAGGCAATTGAAATTTATAGGAAACCATATTAATCGATATAAATTCAAATAAAATTCTTAAAAATTATTATTTTTAATTATTTATTATTTAAATCAGATATTAACCGATTATAAATTTATTGATAATATTCACCTCCTTTAATGAGACCATTTGTGCTAATCGCCGACATAGATAACGATGTTATCGTAGTTACAGTTGTCGTTGTTAAAATCAATAAAATAGCTTCTCCTAAAAGATACATATAAAAAAAAAAATATTAAAAAATAATATCTGTAAAGGAATTTTTTTTATAATTATACTATACCTATTCCTGCTTGTGCTACGACCCAGGAGAGTCGTAAAAAAAGCATTACTCCCCAAATATTGAGAAGGCATCTCAATAAGACTCCTTGAATCCATCCGAATTTTATTCCGGAAGTCGGTGGCTTCACTTGCACTGGTGGCAAACTATGCGATCCTGAACCCTAGAATATCAAATTCAAATATCAGATACAATTTTAAGCAATTCGATTATCTTATAATAAAAATTCTACAATCAATTGTCTATATATTTCATTCAAGTTCAAGTCAAATCATCATTTGGCATAATTTTAAAACAGTTCCATTGATTTTAAAACAGAATTTCTAGAATGATGAACAATCTATATCAGTTTCTAATTCCATTCACGTATAGAAGTATTTAGAGAATTAAAGAGAATTAAACTATAAAACTTGCTGAAAGATTCGTAGATCTCTCTGCGTGAGTGTTACGCGTAAATTGAGATTTAGAGGTGGTTATCGGCATTGAAGGTGATTCGTCTAGAGGAAGGGTCGCCAGTCGACCAATGAAGACTAACGATTTACGTAACAATGCCTCACATGTCATACATTATACATCGCCCAATGTTGAGATATTTTTTTAGAAATTCACTTTGGAGATCTTAAGAAGTGCTCTTATCCAACTTAAGGCAAACTATTTAATATAACAACAACAACAACAATAATAATAGTATAATTATTACTTCTATAACTATTAAATCTTTAGTATAAAAAATTGAAAACTAACTAAGAATTAAGATAAATATCAAAGAAATTAGAAAAAACAAAAACTTAAATATGGAATGGAAGAATAATGGAAGATTTCTCAAAAAAATTGATTTACAAATATTAATTTTTTAAAATCAAATATTACATTGTAAATTGTAGAATTAGTTTCAGTTTTTCTAAATATCTAATCAGACAAATATTTGTGGAAACCTTATAAATGATACTACTAAATAAATTCTGAGTAATTCAATTATACTTCCACTGACATCATCTTCTAACGAATTAAGAACTTAGGATTTTTAATATTAAAACATAAATAATTTCAGCATTATCTAAATCAATTATTTAATCATTTTTTAATTCACTATATCAATTTCCTTTGAATGAATTCAATGATTCTTTCTTATCTTTAATAATTCAAAAATTTATTTGGAAAATAGTTAGAAACACGAACATCCGCGATTCAGGGATATCTTTTTGCTGCTCAAGCTTATAACTCTTAGAGAGACGATTATTTCATCCCATTATTTCCCGTTATATCTCCTCGAATATCGTGCCTTGGAGTTCGGTATAATTGTAAAATTATTCTTACGTATCTGCGCGGAATTAATCTCGTGGCTTAACTTCTAATAACAAATGCAACAAGAAAATTCATCAAATTATTCAAATAAATTTCAAAAATAAGAATTTTTGTAAATCAAAACTTTCAAAATTTTAAGTTTTCAATATTTTCATTTTGATTGAAATCCATTGATGCAAAAAACTCAAAAAAATTTCAATAATTTTTATCATTATTGAGAAATCATTAGCGTATTATCATTTGCATATAAAAGTATTGCTTTCCAATTTACAAAAGAATATTTGTCTTTTTTTTTCTTTTTTATTATACGTATCTTGAAATCATCGAGAAATACAAATTCATTTTTTCTAATAAGCATATTATGAAGATGTACAATGAGAAAGAAAAAAAGACTTGTCGAAAGAGAACTCATTTGTTCATTGTCACAGATCATGCATGTAAGTACTCGAGACGCGTATAAGTGAATTATGAGCACATTGCATCGAAAGAAATGAACGACAAGGAAAGGAAGATGCTTCTCGCATACTGGCCATATATAAACTCTTTGATAGTGACACGTCGGTACGTATACGTGGTATAATAGTCAAATAATAACGAACGCTTATCCCTCGACTCGTAATGTATTCGGAGCACGCGTTTTACTGGTCCTATCGACAGTATCATTAAGTCTTACACACACGACTCACAATTTGGATTTGCCAGTGATATTTCAATTTTATTGTCTCTATTGTTTATTTTCTATTGTTTATTTTATCCATTGATTGTTCAATCTATAAGTTATTCATAATCGATTCAAATAAAATTGATTCGTTATTCGTCGTTGACCTTTTACACGTCGATTGATATGATGAAATAATAAGAATATATATGTGTGCTAATATATACAGTCATTCGTTAGATATGTTCATTTCTTTCATATGTATTTTAATAATAAAATTGAATAAAAAGAGAATAGCGAAATAAATATATGATGATAATGAAATAATTATGATAGATCATACTCCATTGAATAAATCTAAAATATTATTACACTACTACAAAATTACTATCAGAAAATATAAAATCGTAGTACAAGTAGAATATAGCAAATGATCCTTTGTATAAAAGTGAAGTAGAAAATATAAAATAGAATTTTTTTTAAAAATTCAAGAAACTATTTCCAAAATTTTTTTTATCATGATTTTCGATGTACACTTCTCGAATATATTTATTTCTCGAATAAATGGCATTATTTGTCGAGCATTGCGCAGTTGATGAGACAGTCTTGTGGCATTTGCGATCACTTCAAGTGATGCTTTAATTGTTCAACCGAACGTGGGTTTCTATTTTAACATGCCACGAACCATGAAGGTTATCCATGTTCACGCACGCGACTTCTAAGATTTTTTTGATGGAGAAGGCTATGATTGATCCTCGGTGGAAGATATGTTGCTAATTAATTTTGACGATTCAAGAGAGACGGTGCGAAAATAAGATTTGCCCGCCATTCATTTTCCAAAGAAATTAGGGATAGTAAAAAAATGTCGATTTTCATCTTCACAAGGAACGCGTTGCTAATTAGCTTTGCCGAATCGATGCGCCTTTAAAAAATAAATTTAAATATTACTTATACATGCGTTTTTCAATATTTACTGATCATTCTTGATTTTTTAATTAAAAATCTCATAAAAAATTCATTGCTAATAAATTTTAGCAGTTTGCTATTATATCGATTTATTCTGAAAAAAAATCTTCATTGTGTAAATTACTCTTAACTCTCCAATTTTATCTCTTAAAGGAACGAATATTTAATTTTTATTTAATTTAAGAATGCTTAGAAGATATAATAAAGTTATAATTTTTTATAATTTCACTTCTCAAGCGTTTAAAAAACAATGTAATAAGATATGTTAATGCACTCAATAGAATCTCAAATTAAGTAGTACGAACAGAGATTTAGCGAAACTGCAATAATTATTATAATTAGTAATAAAATAATTTATCTATATGTTAAGTGCTGAATCAATAAATTACATCGATAATCAAGTGTTTTTATCGGTTGATATTGAACAAGATGCTTATCTGGTCTGTATGTGCTTGAAACAAATGCTTTCACGTGTCGTTCTTTAAAATTTTTCTTCGTGATCACGTTCGAAAGTTTTCATTCCGTCACGTATCTATCATTAAATAAGCTGCGTTTTCTCCTTTTCTCTTTGAACTTAAAAATCAAACTCGATACAAAAACAAATTCTTGTTCGAAAATAAATTATTTCATGATACGACACGCTTAATTGATTAGTGTAATATATCATTATATGCAAATTAAGTATATGCAACGAAACGATCAAGCGAACTCGCGATCGCATTCGAATATATATTTCGATTGAATTATAGTTAACCCCGTGTCAGGGGCAATCTACATGATGAATTTAAGTCGTTACAGTACTATGGTTATGCCGGACATATCATATTTCGTCGTAGCAATCAGTTTAGCGAGGCTTATATTTAGCTAAACACATCATGAGACTTTGCAAAAGTAATTTCGGCTCGAAGCTGTTCTATTACGATTTATGGTCGAGATTTATGGTTCGTCGTCTTGAGGAGAAAAGTTGATTGGAACAAATGTTGATATTTGTTCCGACCGTGTCGTACAATTTCAAAAGGGTTAATTAAGAAACAGTTCCATTAAATATATGCGGTATTGAATCAGATTCGTTTAGATTCATCTAGTTCAATTAATTCAAGCATTATAATTCAAGCATATAAATTATAATATATCTCATAATATCGTAAAAAAAATATACAAATACGATATCTTTTCTTGAACGAATATTTAATATAAAAATATTCTTTCAATATTTTTTTGATTGTGTAGAACGAAATATTATCAGCTGAACAAACAAAAACTGCTTCTGATTAATTTCTTGAAACATTATATAGTATATTTTATGAAACATTTAATTTTTAACTTTAAAATTCGTGAAAATATTCAATCAATTTTTATAATTTATTAATTAAAGATAATTTTTTAATTCCTATATCTAAATACGAAACATCGGCAATTTTGTTTTAAAAAGAAAAGACTTATATCCGAAAGTCTCAACAATAATTTTGTGATGTCAAATCTCAAATATCTAATTACTGCAATATAATATGTAAAGGTATTTATAAAACTTAACGATATATAGATTATTAAAGATAAAAAATGTAACTTTGTCTTAAAATAATTATAAAAATTTCTCGTTATTCTCATAATTTCAATTTTAACTATTTTCAATAATGAAAACAAAATATCTTGTTGCAAGATGATGGAAATACAGATATATGACTTAAATACTGAACTAATTATAAAAATTTAGATATACAATATTAACTTTTGATAATATCACAACACGAATGAAGATAACTATGTACTACAATTTTAATTTCTTTTTTGTTAGAAAACTTTTCATAGCATTGTTAAAAAGATTATTTCAATTATATTCTGTATATATTAAATAAAATAAAAATAATCAAATATTACTAAATATGGATATATATATATATATATATATATATATATATATATTCTATCAATAGAGAAGAATGTGAACTAATCAAATATATATGCTTACAAACGATTATGTATAATCACTTTTACTAACTCTCGTTTAATTTTAGATTTCTCGTTGAAAGAGAATCGTAGATAAGGGATAAACTGAGTTAAGAAATGGGTGAATGTCAATGTAGATGACATCAATCGTCGTGCATGTGTTCGTGCACACCATTATTGGTCATCGACATCAACTGTATCACTATTTTAAATCAGGAAGACCAAAAGCAATACACAATGGAGTGTAACGATGACTATATATAAGATACTTAGAAAGTTCTTCGGATGAACGTTGACTTGATTTTAAAGAGAGGGATTACTTTCAAATAACCCACGTTCTTCTTTCTTGTATCACGTCTGATTAATTATAGTTATACTCTACTAGTTGTTGTAGTTCGAATAAAACGTGAATGCATTGAATTAGCGATAAGCTGTAAATTAATTTATCGTTACAATTAGAGTTTCGCAATAAGCGATTATATAGTATTAATTCAAGCAATGTTATAAAAACAATATTAGTCAGAAAAGTCGTAAAAAATTCTATCTACCATTTCAACCAATATTAAATTAATCGCATCATAGTAGAGACTTCATTGTGGAAATCTTTTCTAAATAACTTTTATATGACCTATTGTTTATTCATCATTTGAATAAAAAACAAAAGAATCGATTAACGAGACTTGAAAATTTTCTTGCTTATCAAAACGACATTGGAATAAAAAAAATTATCTTGTACACATCCATTAAATGACTGGAGTTAGGAAGGAGCAGAGAAGAATATACCGAGCGCATAACATCACATATGGCCAGTAACCATAATGAACACACAACTACAGAAGCATTATAAAACAAAGAAATAGCGGTGCTATTAATGGTCAAGTATCATCATTCTTACCTTGTTAAGCACAGTGGGATTGTGAAGCTCGTCCAAAGACGGTCTATGAGCAGCCTGGATACTCATAATGTTTCTATAATTATCCAGTCTAGGCAGTGCCTCCCTAGTCATGTGTCGGAGGGACTTTCTCGTTTCTTGTTCTCCAAGAAGGCTCGCTCGACCTTCAAGACTGTCCACCCGATTTACATGGAATCTGGTTCTTCTCAATGGATTCAATTCTACCGTTTCGGAATCGGTATCACCGCTTATACCGTTTTCATGTGCCATTTTTATTTTTAATCTATTCTTGTCTTTTAATTTTTTAATAATTCTTCGTCCGTGATTATCGTTGGCGATGTAATTGACAGCGGATTCGATTAGGATCTAGAAGCTGGTAAGTTGAACGTTTATTTGTAGACCAAAATATACTGCAGACAATCAAAAAAAACAATCTGTTAATTCCTCCCTGTCTACCGCAAATTTGTGGATTAATTCATCTTTAAATCATAAGTTTTCTATTTACAATCGTTTTATAAGCAAAAATGTTGACCTCCAAAATAGTGACGTGACTTCAAAATGGCGCCGCACGTTTAAGGGTGACTATGTATGGCTAATGTTTCCTCCAATTTTGACTTGAGTATTTTATGTCAATGTGATTCATAATTCGATATCCAATCGAATCTGTAAAGAAAAAATAGATATTATTTTTCTGTATTTATTTTCAAAAAAAATTTATATCGTTTTTATTGAAAATTGTATTAATATTTCTATAAATTTGTAACATAATCTACTTATATTATATCTATTTTGAGATAAATAAAAATCATCATTATCATTAATAATGTACAAAAAAAATCATATCACTAGTTGAAATATAATTTCATTTTAATCTACGTTGCTTAATAAAGTATATTTTAAAATATATGTGTTTCAAACATTTTCCATAAGAACGAAAAACTCTTGAATCAATTCTTACATAAGATTAGAAGAATAGTCTGATAAAATAAGAATTGTCAAATTTCTTTAATATTGTGAACATTTAAAAATATTTTTCATCTTCTGGAAAATCTTTCTTTATGTTAAGAAAAAGGGACAATTTTATAAAATATATTTTTATGTTGGCTATTGTAGATGAACCTAAATATTTAAAGTTTAATGTAGAATAAATTAATATAAGATAAGAAGAAAATTTGTATTCATAGCATCCCTTAGAATCGATATGTCTTAAAAATAATCGATGCTCGGTGCCCTTGGTTCTTCTATTACAATTAGTTAACAACTGCCGTGTAGGCTTGTCAATTATGAAATTACCCTTGTTTACAACACTCCACACATAATTACTAGCTCTCGACGGGTTAATGCATGGATGATCTAATTATCGAATTAATAGTTCGCAACATTGTTCGTAAAAATGTAATTTCCTGACTAGTGTAGAAATTATGTTTTATGTTTTCGATGCACGGATCTTGTAAAATAATTTTTTTAAATATTCTTTTTCCAAATATAAATTAATAAAAAGGATACAAACTATATAATACATTCAAGCTTCAATTAAAATATCAAACTTATTATTTCTTCTGGTAATTCAATAAAATAAAAGAGTACTGTAATCGTCATATTATAATATATAATAAATATTAAATTTTAATAATTAAATCCGATTTATAGAAAAATACTATTATTAAATTTAGTACGATATCTTTCTTATTATTCTTAGAAAGAATTTCGGAATAAGTCGAAACAAGCTAAATCAACTAATTAATGAAAGAATTGATTTTGATTAATGTCAAAGTAGATCATTCTAATTTACACAAGTTCAAAACTATTTGCATTTCTAATGATCATTCACAAATGCACTTTTGAATCAGCTGCAATTTGGGAGCATCATGTAACCTGAAACTGTTAAATGATTGTATACTATTGGATTTATAATTAATATAAAATATTTTGAAATAAATAAATAATTTTACATTTATTACCTATTATTAGTCATAGCTTCAAATTATTCCATCTAAATTATTAGATACTTTTAATTATTTTTGAAAATTATTATAGTAAAAATATTGAAATTATTGAAATGAAAGAAAATATTATTCAAACAAATTTAGAATATTTTTGCATAAATTTGTGAGAAAATTGTATAAATAAATAATTTAATTGTAAAAAAAATTTATTTTAATCAACTCTCTATATTTTTGTTATGTATATTCATTATATTATTTTCACTAATAAATAATTTAACAATTTATTTATTTTACTAAGTTAAAGTTTTAAAAAATTTTAATTTTTATTTAATAAATATTTTATTAAAACAATTTTATTATTAATAAAAATAAGTTTCGAAATTCAAAAAGAACATTAGAAATTTTTATGAATCACGTAGTATTTACGAAACTGTCATGAAATGCAACATGCATAACAAATATTCTAACGAACCTATGATTATTCATTTTTCGAAGATATTTCGATCATTAATTTATATATGAGAAATATATTTTTTTCATTCTATTTTAAAAATTATTTGTTTATTTCATTCCATATTCTATCATTCTATCATATCAGAAAAGTGAACATACTCTTGTCACAAATATTTTTTGCCTTTTTTTTATATTATATCATTTTCTAATTTATATTACAGAATAAATAAAAATAAATGATAAAGTGAAAATGTTTGAATCCATTCTTGACAATATAAAAAATGAATGAAGTTTTTATATTAGAAAAAGAAATATTGAAAATCTGACAAAATAAAAATATTAATTTTAAAAGAAATATGAAATTTTAGCAACGTAGCTGGCTCACCCTAGGTATCGGACCTCTGTTATAAAGTAGTCTAACGTTTCGATGCACTATTCTCATATATAATGGAGGGGATAGACCGGTACGAATAGATGTCTTTCGTTTAAAAAGGAATCAACCATGAACGAATAAAAGCAGGTATTTCATCCTTCACCTTCTTTCTCAGCCTCGAGAAAAGATCTCGAGTAGAGAACAAAGTATCTGTCAGGTATCCGATCCCCCCATAACCTCACACTATGAATATTCACGCTGTCGAGCTATTCTCACATCTGTCCATTGAATAAAAAACGACAATTCTAACATTCAATGTTTTTCAAAAATACAACCAACCGCATCTCATGTAACATAGACTGATGCCGGCAACTTCTTAACTAAGTCCACGTTTATACACGATGCAACCGTCTCTTCTGTCACTGAAATTACATTGAACGAGAATTAATCCGATATGCACATTTATGCATTCGCGTAAGCACGTGCTGCTTCTGTCATATGTGCTCGTGTGATTTCTCAGATTCGCCACTCCACGACACGTCTAACCGTCACAAAATCCCGATTCCTACTGACGGAACCTCGCACAATTCCCCTTCTCTTTAGTCCATTCGCGCGCTCACGTACACATATACGCATAATCGTATTCGTATAACAGTGCACCCCTGCATACATGTAACAGAATTAACAATACACAAGCATTATGTTATACATTCACTTTCTTATAGTGCTCTGCGAAACATCACTTAATTCGGAACATCCTTTGTAAGTAAAATATTCTTTCTTTTTTCTTTTTCATTTATTTCGATTCGAAAAATTAATAGTATTAGAGTTAATAATTTTAAATTATTATGAAATGAAACTATGAACTTGTATATATGAAATTATAATCGAATTTATAATCGATATTTTTATTAGACTAATTTCTTAAGATATATATAAATAAAAAAAAAATTAAATAATTCATTCATATATATTTATTTGTATTTTATATTAAAAATTTGAATTATTATTTAAAGTATATAAAATTCATCATAAAAATAAAATAAAACATAATCAAATAATAAATTAATTTTGAATAATATTTTTAATATTAAATTAATATTTTTAATGTTAAAACTTTTATGCTATACTTTAATGCTATATACTTTTATGCTATATTACTTTTTATGCTATATACTTTAAAATGTATATATACTTTTAAAATATATATGCTCTATATACTTTAAAAAATATGATATACATTATAAAATATATATTAAATATTAAAAATGTAATATTGCAATTGCATATTCGTGTTTATGTAATAAAAAATTCAAAATTAAAAATATGCACACTTTTTTAATAATCTCTTAAAAAATGTACAAATAAAAATAAATTGTTTTATAATATATCAAAATATTATATAAATATACGCAATTTTAAATTATAATTAAATTTTTATAGTAAAAAAATCTGATTAAAATTAAGTTAATTTAATATGTGAATTATATGATAAAGGATATTTTTTTAAAGAAATATGCAATTAAATTTTTAATTACTTAGTTTTATTATTTCTTTATATTTACCAGTTTTATATATACATTAATAAAATTATATAAAATATAATTATTAATATTATCAAAAGTATATAAACAGAGAAATTATATTGTTTTTTTTTTTTATTTCTTAAAACACAAAAATTTTGTTTTATATATCTAATCTGATATTATTTTATTAATTTTATGCATTCAAAAATATTTTTAAAATCAAAACAGTAATTAAAATTTTTCGTTTAAAAAATTGTTCATCTTTTAAATTTTATAAAGTACTTTTTAATTTAATGCGTAAAAATAAGAATTATACAATTTTTGTATATAGTATTCAAATAAATGTATTGTAGATTCTAATTTAATAAACTTAATTATTGATTAAACCACTGAGCACAAGTTCAATTGCTGCTCTTAAATCGTGATTTGTGAGACGTAATGCTCGACGATTCACTCTATCATTTTGCAATCCTAATTCATGCATTTGCGCTAACATTCGTCGTAAATTTGACGGTCTTGGTAAAACTAACGGTGAATGAACTTGTTGCATAGCTTGTGTAAACATTTCTGCTGTTATTATTCGAGAATTCGCGCTACTAGCTGAAGTAGAAGAAGAAGAATCAGAAAGGGGAAAACTTCCAGCTCTTGCTCTAGAAACTGCTGCTGCAAGTTGTGCAACGGTAACAGCAGAATTTGTTGGATTAGAAGATAAATTTGATGGTTGTGTAGAATCTGAAGACTGAGAAGAATCCCCTGCCATTTCTTCATCGCCACTTAAATTATCTAAACTATAAGAAAAAGCAGCAGATTCTGAATTAGACAATGAAGAATTGATGCCAAAAGTTATGTTGTTATGTGCTTCAGCATGAACAGCTGCAGCTATATTTTGGGCAGCTTCTACTAAAACAGGATGTGCCTCTGCAAATCTAATAAAAAAATTAATATATATATATTATAATTCTAAATAATTAGATATTTTAATTCTATTAAAAAATTAAAAAATATATAAAAGCTTACCTTCGAACAGTATCTACATCTGTAAAATATGACATTAAATCAGGATCTTGCAAAATAGCAATTGCTACAGTATCTTCATGTAATCCAGGAGAAGATGAAATAATATTATCCATAACTTCTGGTTTTTTCCCTATACGCTAAAATTAATAAGTGATTTCTGTAATAAATTTTAGATATTATAAATTATATAAATATATAGTAAAATCAATATACACTTAAAGCACTTCGAAGTCCAGGATTTTCTTTGAAGGACTTAAATGCAGATACAAGTTGTAAAATACCATCCTCTGATATATATTTAGGAAATGATGGTAGTTCTGGTTCTCTTTTTCTTAAAACATGTATCATTGCACCATTTTTTAAACCATAAGATTCTAAAGTCATATCATCTTCAAGAACACATCCACAATAAATCAATTCTACAAAAAAAAGCAAAATGAAACATATTAAGATACTTTTATTATACATATTTATAGTTATAACTTAATAATTACTAATAAAAACAATTACATATGTTTGTATGATCAATGTATATCAATAGGATATTATATATTATTTTTCTATTAAAGAAAATTAAAACATTGATTTAAGAAAATTGATTTAAGGAAAAAAAGAACAAAAAAATATAAAAAAAAGAAAACAAAGAAATATATCTTACCAAATAATTCTTTTGATAGGTTAACCCTTCCAGCTGTTTCATATTTTAGTTCTGCTACTTTTGTCTTAAAATTAATATCACTTAATTTAATTGTAGTTAATGTTTGAAGATCTAAACGTACACCTAAAATTAATTCTGAACTCATTATTGTCACGAAATATTACTTGAAAACACAACACGATACACTTTTAAATCGATACACTCTTCGATTTTACAAAATCATCATGAAGCGTTTATCGTGTTTCTTGTATCGTTTCATTAGTAATATTTTAATATTATCACTTAATCATTTTGTAAAAATTTTTAAATAATTAAATTTAAAATTACTTTTGTAATATTAGTTCTAATATTTTATTATTATGAATGAACTTTAGAATAGAATATAAGATAAAATAGAATATTTTGTAGTTTTAAATTATTATAAGTTAGAAAATCAGTTATTAATTATAGATAATTATTTATTAAGTTTTAAATATGTATCAGGCTATAATTGTTTCTTATTTGAAATTTTTATTATTTCAATAAAAATATAGGTCATGGAAATAACATTTTTAAAGTTTATTAAATCGATAAATAATTTCGATGACTCGATATTCATTTAGTCGGTGTATCGATATCTTTGCGATATTCAATCTAACGCTATATCAGCAAAATGACGGGAAAGTTCAGTGAAATGTTTGCAATAGATTTACATAGCTGACATTGAAATAATTTGTATATAATGTTGTGCAATATACAACTTTGATATGACATAAGAACAAGCAGAGATGCAAGACATTTGCGAAAATATTCGTACAGCTATTGAACATGGACGTACAGATATAATTAGATCTCTTTTGGATGCATGTACGTGTCACAAATTTTTCATTATATTTAAATTTTATATCATTATCACATAATGTTATACAAAAAATATTTATATATAAAATAGAATTAAAAAAAAATAAATTAAAATATGTCCTGAAATAAGTTATAATTCATATATGTCTTTAAAGTATATCTTATACAAATTTGAAAATTTCTTTCATATAGGTGAAAATGGTAATACAACTGAAGGTATAACAAAAGAAAAAATTCTAAATCAACCACTTTTAGAAGAAGGTACTTTCCTTTCATATGCTTCAAAGGTAATGAGACAAATATTATAGACATGTATATTGTAGAAAATAAAATAAAAATTCAAGGAAAATAAAAGCTTTTTCTAATTTATTTATATAAAAAAATGTAGGCAAATCAACCAGATATAGTAAGAACATTGTTAAGTTGTGGTGCTAATCCAGCTATTCAAAATACTAATGGACATAATGCTGTAGATGTTGCATCAAGTGATATAATACGTCGTACTTACATTGAAGAATTGTTAAGAGCAACTGCTGCATCTGAGTATGAATATTAATAATTAATATATTAATATATAATAATAAAATAAAATTTATATTGAAATAATTTTAATTTTAATAATAAATATTTTACATAATTATTTAAAGGTTAGACAGAGTATTGCAATTATTAGATGCTGGATTAAATGTAAATTCATGGGATTCCCATGGTAGTAAAAACACACCTTTGCATTGGGCAGCTTGTTATGGAAATAAAGATATTGTTACATGTTTAATTGGTACTATTTTAAAATTATTTCTTTTGAAAAATTTAATTATAATTACTTTATAATTTAACCTTTTATCTATAGATAGGGGTGCAGATGTAAATGCTGTTAATGGCTGTGGTGCTACACCATTACATGATGCTGTAAATCGTGGTGATGTTACTATTTGTCAAGAATTATTACAAGCTGGTGCAAATCCTCTTATACGAGCGATTAAAGGGTATATAAATTATATATAAATAATATATAAATTAGTTAATAATGTACATTTGATATATTCTCAAAAATTGTTGTAGAACTTTTGCAGGAAAAACTCCATATGATCTTTCTAGAGGAAAACAATCTTTACACTGTTTTCTTCAAAGATTTCTATCAAACTTTATATCGAACGAGAGTGAAACAATGCATAGTCCAACTACAACATTTACAGAAGGAAACTTTTGTCAAAAAAGTATTTCAAGTAACATGAGTCAACTTTCAATAGAATCTAATAAATCATTAGATCCAGTTTATGATGTACCATTGCGTGAATCAGGCAAAGAAAGTCCAATTAAGACTACAGAAAAAGGTAGACTTTATAGTTTACTTTGGCCACAACCAAAAACCATTGTTGAATTAAAAAATTTTTCTACACCTTTTATTGCTGGAAAAGAGCTTTTTATATCTATAATACAGGTATCATTTTGATATATAACTATAACATAATATGTTATTTCATTTTTATATTTAATAAATTATGTTATAGGGTAGTGAATCCATACATAGAATATTAGATGTTTGGGAAATTAGCAGAACTCATTTATTAGAATTAGGCTATGATGTTAAAATTGGTGAAGTACATCCTAGTTCTGGTAAATTACTTAATGATAATCGAATTGAATGTATAGTAAATAAAAAATTATTTAATACATCTGAAGGATATCAATTACATATTTCACAAAATACTATTAAAGTTGGTGCTGGAAGTTTAGCTGGATTACATTATGCAGTTTGTACTTTTGTACAAATTTTGCGATTAAGTAAAAATCATAATAAATCAGAAGCATGTGAAATTGAACCTGTTTTTATAAAAGATGAACCAAGATTTATGCATCGTGGTATATTGTTAGATATTTCACCTAGAGGACGTATACCTACATTAGAATATTTGCTTCATATGATCGATTTATGGTCGTCCTTTAAAATATCTTATTTGCATTTATATTCAAGACTTACACCAAATTGCGATTGGCAATTATGTTATTCAAAATCAGAAATGGTTACTCTTGATCGTTATTGCAGGTTTGCATATAATTCTATAAAATTATTTTTTTCATATATATTTAATATTTTCTAAAATAATTATTATTTCAGAGATCGACATTTAGATTTAGTTCCAACTTTGGATGTTGATTCTAATGTAGGACAGCATCATTTATCACAAATGTGGCCTATATTTCAAGAATTATTAGCAGTATTTCCCAGTTTAACTTATGTTCATGTTGGACCTAGATTGGCTAATTTACTTGTTCAAGCCGAAAATTTCGATTTGAATTTGTCAATTAATGAAACTATAGAAACAGATATGTCAGAAGTATTTAAATCATATTCTTGTCTTCAAGAACTTTGGCATATTTTAAATTTAAATCCAAATACAACTTTATTGCTTTGTTCTAATGGATTACATTCTAAAGCAGAATTTCATAATATACCTAGCAATATTATTCTTGTTGAATATGGATTTCAGGTAAACAAAATTATATAATTTATGAAATTATAATGAAATCAAAGTTATTATAATAAGATTTTATATTATAGGCTGATTATGATTTTTCTGAATGGACAGAAGCATTTAGAATAGCAGGTGGTAATGTATTACCCAGTTCTGGAACAGCAAGTTATAACAGTTTAGCAGGATGTCCAGCATCAACATATGCAAATACAAAAAATGCAATAAAAACTTCTCTTGAACAAGATTCAGTAGGTATAGTTGTAGCTCATTGGTCTGGAAGTCATCATCTTACACCTCATCCTTTTGCATGGATTGGATATTTAATAGCAGCAGGATTAGCATGGAACCCAGTTAGTGAAATAGATATAGGAATTGATGATAATTATGAAATATCTGAAATATCAAGGTAATAAATAAATTAATAATAATTTATAACTAATATAATAGATAATAATAGATAATAATTTTATATACAACATAAATATATTTATATAAATTTTAATAAATATAATTTTATTTTACAGACAAAAATGTATCACAAAATTATTAGATATTCATGTTTTTCAAGATTCTGAATATAAAATTGGTAATGCAATATTAGAATTAGGACGATTAGATACTTTAGTACTTACCTTAAGTAAAAATCAAGGAACAAAAGATTTACAACAAATTCCTGATAATCGAGGATCAACATTATATAGATTATTAACAGATCCAGATAATGTAAATTTAGAATATCTTTCAGCTGATTTATTTGCAGTAAGTATATATAAATATATATAACCATACAAAAATTATAAATACTATATTAAGGAATATATAATAAACAAATACTTTTATTTAACAGAAAGTAACAAAACAAGTTAAACGTATTTCACATTCATTATATGAAGGAAATCTATCGTCAAAATTTGCGTCGATGGAAATACAAGAACTTCAATTAACCGCTGATTTAATGTTGACAGCATGCAAAATTGGCAGAACATTGATTGGTGTTGGTGTTAATCCTAATAGTAATATGGGTCTTGCAGTGATTAATTTAGGAATATGTAATCTACCACCTACATTTAGAACAGATGTAGCAAATAAAATGTTGGCTCATATAGAACAATATAAAGGTTCGTGGTTGCAAAGGCATTTACCTCAGGGCCTTCAAAGCTCTTTACTAGTCTTAACTAGTGCTTTACATAGGTTTGTGCCAGAAACATAATTTTTTGAGCTTTGAAAGCATAAAATAAAAGACTACATATAAGCATATAAAATTAAATATTAATTTTCTGCTATACAAGACTGCAGATAAGTAACTATGTATATGCTATGTTAAAAACAAAAAATGAATGTTTCTTTATAAGAACACTTCTAAGAGTATAAAATGGTATCATTCCATTTATTTTTACAATTTGAATTCTTTTTTTAATACAATAGTTCATATAACAATTTTTAATTTTTGAATAAAAATAATTTTATATCATAAGGAAACATTCTCAAGATCGAATAAGAGATTTATATAAAGTATTATTCAAACCAATTTATAAATATGAAGTGATAGCTACAAAAATTATAATTTTATTAAATAATTATATTAATAGTTATATATGATTTAAAGTCATTACATATAGTTTGTATAAGAACATTATATAATATAATTATATAAGATTTCTGAATTAGAAATTGATATTACAAACTTATATATAAAAGTATTTTAATATTAAATATTTCTAGAACAAAAAAATTGTTGTATATAAATTTTTTATATACACAATTTATAACAACATTATTATTAAATAAAAAAATTAATTCATATGCAATTTCAAATAAAATGAAAAGCTACAATATATTGTTATTTATATTATTGTAAGTTTTCTAAAAAAAAGAAAAATAACATTTTTATATTTAAATGTTTGTAATATTAATTTGTGTTACTCCA
Organism: Apis mellifera; assembly: GCF_003254395.2. NCBI lineage: Eukaryota > Metazoa > Arthropoda > Insecta > Hymenoptera > Apidae > Apis > Apis mellifera. The sequence continues at coordinate 7,353,237 of NC_037649.1, forward strand.
ATATAATACATTCTGTATTAAAAATTTTTTATACTATATTAAATATATATGTAAAAAAATAAAAATACTATAGGTATTTTTAAAAATGACATTTTTTATGTATAATATTAGAATAAATAAATATAATTATTATAATAGTTAATCCTATAACTTAGATATTTTTAACATATGGAATATATAAATATACTTTATTAATATAAAATTAATAATTTAATGAAAGAATATTATAAAACATAAATTATAAATTTATTGTATATTATTCACAAGATTATTTTTATTGTTTTCATTCCATCCACCCATTTCTAAATCTTGTTTATGTAACATCTCATTTTCAAGAGCTTGAAGTCTATAAAATTCATTGATTTCAAATTGATATTTAGGTGCTGTGATACCAAAAAAATTAGCTAACCATTCACCCATGTAATCACATCCATCTAATAATTTATTACCAATTGAAGTAGTTTGATACCATGCCCAAGGTAACCAATTTAGAGTTTTCTAGAAAAAAATTTCATTGAATTTATTTAATGGAAGTTATGGAATAGGAAAATTAAAGAATCAATTTAATAATAATTATAAATAAAAACCTAACTGGATCTATGTGGTTCAGTATTTTATTTACACTTTTTGAATCTGTTTCATCTTCAGAATATTCTTCTAAATCACCATCCGAAAAATGTAATACACGCTTTGGCTGTTTTAGTGTCTTATGAAACTAAAATTAATTTATATTTCAATAAAAATAAAATTTTATTGAATTGCATTTATACTTTTTTAATATTACGTACTTGTGTAGTACTGTTAGTGTTTTCATTTAAAATAATTTCAGATAAATCACAAAATTTATTTTCCTCTGAATCCATAATAAATGATTTAACTACTTATAATAAACGTTTTAAATTAAATTAAAGTCTTATATTAAAAAAGATTTTTAATCAATATTATTTACATTCTAAACTAAACAATAATGGGTAACCTTGTTTCTTACATGAATCATATGCATAAACAAAATATAATATAGATATGAAATCTATTCTGTAGAATTTCATATCATTTTTAAATATATATGTATATACAACAAATTCAAAATTTTATTATATTCTTTATCTGTTATTTTTATAATATTTTTATAGTATTTTATAATATTTTATTTATTAATTTTATTATATTTGTTGATTAGCTTAAATGTAATTTTTACAATTTTCAGTTTAAATTGTAATGAATGTAAAAAATTAACATTAAAATTATACGATGTTACATCTATACTATATTTTGTTCATGACAACCGCATTTTTGATTTTAATTAATAGAAAACATGAATAATTAAATGTATATATATATATAGATAGATAGATAGATAAAACAATAATATATAAAATATGTCGATAAAAACAACAACACAAAATTAATTATGTTTCTAGTTTAGTACTATAAAGAATGATGATTCAAGTTTGAGGTACATCTGGTCGCCGTGGCGACAGTTGCTCAATATTTGGTGATATTTTCTTCTTTTTCTTAATTTATATTGTTCATATTGTTGAAGTATTTTTTAAATAAATTCGTGATGGCACAAACACTTGCTTGTTTATATTATTTTCTTAGTGGTGGTGCCATTGTTATTGGTGTAAGTGCATATTTATATCTTGAATTAGAGTAATACTATTGTTTATAAGCGATGAATATCAAAAAATATTATAATATTAAATATTAAATATTATAATATATAAAAAAAAATTGTTTTATTTAAATCCTCAAATATAAATGAAAACTTATATTTTTTTCTTTAGTATTCTATTATTAAAAATTTAGTCGGATAGTTGATTTGTTGCAGAATTGGATATTTGCCAATTGAGTAAAAGCGCATCGTCTGTTTTTTTTATATATTATAATAGTATGACCTTTGAATTATAGTTTATTATTATTTTTTTCTATCAAATTCTATAAATTTTTTATCATCTAAAACTAATGTAACTATAATCAATATAATATTTATTTTGTTATTAATATAAAATAAATAACGAAAATAAATATTATAAATATTAGAATTTATAATTATATAAATTATATATAAATTTAATATTAATAAATATTATACTTTAAATATAACTTTAAATATTATAAATATTAAAAGTTTTTATGCGAAATCATATAATTATGTATATATATACTTATATATATACTTACTATTATAGTTGATTTATTCAAAAAATTCTATTTTTTATTAAATTTAATTAAAATTATCACTTTTTTAAAATAATATTATGATATAAAATAATTTTATGATTAAATAGTTAGTTCTTATTAAGTAATCAAAATATAATTTATTGAAAATATTCTCGAATAAAAAGTAAACGATAAATACGAAAAAATAACTAATATTAACATGAAAATTTATAATTATGTGAAATTATTACATTTTTGAAATGTTATTACACAATTTGAAATTTTTTATTATTCTATATTTCAAAATCTTATTATGAGCAACAAAATATAATCAATCATCATATATATTAAGCGTGTAAAATACATATATATTATAAATTGAGAATACATTGTATTATAAATAATATAAACTTTCCTTTCTATAGGTATGTAGTATTATAGAAAGTGTTTGTGCTAGCTATCTTATTTCGCAATTATTTGAATATTCATTCCTCACCCCTGGTAATATATGTGGTCCAGCAATAATGCTTCTCGTGATGGGTTTGATAACGTGTCTAATAGCTTGGTGCATTTGGAAATTCGTAGATTTTACGAATAGAGGTCAAGTTATAATTGTAAGAAATTATTTATTTAAATTATTAAATAATCAATTGCATTATTATTTTTGTAATAGCATATAAGTAATCTTTAGGATATATTCTGTATTTCTAATCATTATATCGATTATATTTTTTGATTTAATTTCTTCCTTATCCATTTTTGGTAAAGAAACATGTAGTTTTTCATTTAGTTTTCTATGGCTCTAATGATTGTTATAATTATCAATATGAGTGCTGGAATTTGGGCTCTTATCAGACATGAACAAGTAGATTTATTAGCAATTGCACATCATAAACATGTGTTCGAACTGGCTGTATCAGAAAATCATACAGATTTGGGTAATATAAATTCAGCTCTTTGGGATCAAATTCATTCAGAGGTATATTAAATTAATTTATTATGTAAAATCGTTTTTAAAATCGTTTGCTTTTCTTTAGTTGCATTGTTGTGGAATAAATGGTCCAACTGATTATCTCAGTAAAGATGCAGTTCCTTGGTCTTGCTGCGTTACATCGTCACTTACAAACACTACCAATAGTAAAGGAATATGTATTACAATGTATGCACGCGGTTGTCAATATGTTATAATAAATCGTATTAGATCAATTCTTCTTCATATTTTCTTGCTTGCGTTGTTTACAGTATTATTACAGGTAATAATATTTACTAATTAATTATCTAACTATAAATAAAATTAAAAATTTAATGATAGCTATTTTTAGATATGTTTCATGACGTGTATGTTATGTTACGAAAGAACATGTCGAGAAAGGATGAAAAGAAGAAAGAAATTGATAACTCTTGCCCAATCATTTGCGCAAGCATCCAAAGATTTGGGAACAAATGACAATATTTTAAATCAACAATCAAAATATTCTAAAATATTGATTACTTAATAATCTACTTTCATTATATTTAAAAAATATATATATGTATGTTTTCTTTATCGTTCATATCTGTATCGCATTATACATCTTTAATTTAATTTAATCGTAGTATTTTATAATGGTATTTATTCATTTCAAAGTTTTGATTATATAGAATATGCATTAATTTTTCAATATTACATAAATATTAATAATATTATTGATAATAATAATAATAATAAAATATGACCAATATCAAAAAAATTGTGTCATTTTAAAAAATATATAAAATATAATTTTCTTAAATGAAAAACATTTCAAAATTAAATATAAATAATAAAGAATTATATTAAATTAAATTTTACTAAATATTATTAACTTCTAATATGAGAAAACAAATCTTTTATTAGCAAATTTATATTATAAGGATATAAGTGACGTTTGTCTAACTTAATATTTATTGTATATATTAACATAAGTAATATAATTATTATTATATACAAATTTGTAAGATTTTCCTACAATTAAAATAAATATTTATATGATAATTATAATTAAATTCAATATTTATGCAGGAATCTTATACCTACAATGTATAACATATAACAAGTCGATCATAGTAAGTACGGAAAATATTGCCATGGAAAATTTCTTATACCGGATGTTGATCAATTGAAGCGATATTAAAATGTAACATTAAATACAAACTTTCGTTGAATTTTTCAATGAAAAATTTAATATATTTCATATTTTATTTTATTAATACTATTTTGAAACTGTGAAGTTTATGTAACATTTAATCTTTCTAGATAAAGACGGGTGCGGCGTTATTGCGCTTCATGACTGGAACTCGTTTCAACTGTAGTATCAGTTGAACGTGAGACGTCGGTGTTGCAGTGTTGTTCGTGTCACTTCTAACCTAACCTGTTGAATATTTTCCTTTGAACTTTTGATATTTATTCGGATTTATTTTTCGAAATAGAAGTTAGTGGAAAGAAATAATAACGAAGATGAGTTGCGGAATGGGAATGATAAAATATTTACTCTTCATATTTAATTTCGTCTTCGCGGTTAGTATTAATAATTATTTATTATATTTTTATTTATTTATTTATTTAAGGCTGATAATTTATGTTTTGTAATTTTATATATAATCATTTAATATTAAATAATAAATTTTTCTGTTATTAAAATTCATATGAAATTAAATTCATTATGAAATTAACAATTTATTAAAGATAAACTTAGCTTGTTTTTCATTATTTATAAATAATTTTTATGTTATATTTGATATCATTACAAAATCAATTATTTTAGATGACTTTTTTTTAAAAAACTTTTAAATGATAAATTTTATTTATATATTTTTAATTGTTAACAGTTAAAAGTAATGAATAATAATCAATGTCAGATTTTTCATAAATTTTATATGAATTTATGTAATCATTTTGATTTTAATATTCTATTTTTATTTAAAAAAAACTTCAACATTTCTTTTGAAAAGATAATAATTTTCATAATTATTTTTTTTTCTTTGAATTCATAATCTTATCAATTAGATATGATTGTCGTGTAAATATATTCATTATCGAAATATAAGATATTGCAATAAATTCCTGCAATGCCTTCGTTGTCAATATCGCCAATCATCTACAAAATTTAATATATTTGTAATATTAATTACAATGAAATATACTTGAAATAAAAGAATAAAAATGAGGAGTGAATCAATAGTTTCGCATAGGTTTGTTTAAACATACGCCAATGTAAGTGGTAAATTGTGAGTCATGCGATAAGAATAACTCATTACGGTTGAAAAACGTTAACACTTTTGAATTCTAATTGTTAAATTAGTTTTAAAAAATATATTTATATAAATATTTAATTATTAATTGTTTTATAACTACAAGTAATTTTAATAATAATTTTATTAATTGTAAACATGACAAATTATTATAAATTCAATATAGTATTGATGTAAAATTTACAAAAAATCTAAAAAATATTTATTTTATATAATAATATAGAATAGAATAGAAAATCATAACGTAAAACATGGAGCAAATATAAATTTTTTTCAATTATTAAATAATTGATATAGTGAATTTTATTTATTTTTATTTATACTAGGGCTATAATATATTGAAATCTATAAAACGTACATTTAAATTTAGATTTTCATGTAGAACATATATATCTATAAATGAATTTTATTAATTTTTTTTTATAATTTAATATTCATAAAATTATAATAATTTTTAAATCACTAGTATCACTAGTATAATATATTTGAAATCAATAGTAATAATAATATGAAATTTCAAAAAGAAAAATTACACAATATATGTAATTTATATAATAGTATTATTAATAATTTAGAAAATATTTTTTTTTGAAAAAATAAATTATCAATGAAGATACTCTATATATATCTTTGTAAAATTATATTGAATCCTTAGTTTCCTCATGATTTCACGATCTTATGTTATATGATTTATATTATGATTGATTTTTTGAAAATATATTTTCTTTTTCTTTTTTTCTTTTATATTAATAATACTTATGTTAAGAAATTGCATTCCCTCATAAATGACGTAAGCATGAGCCATTGCCAGAGAATGAGTGTGAGATGAATAAAGAAGGAATAGAGATAGAATGAGATGTTTTTCGTGTATTTCGGTAGGCACACTACCATCATGTTTTTAGTGATTGCTCCACGTTCATCTTGATTAGATCTTAGGTTTTTATGTGTCACTCGATCATGCAACGATCGTTTCTCCTCTTTTTTAATTGTATCGTGTTTTATTCTCCATAATTGAATCAACATTAAGCATTGAATAAATCAAAATGAATTGTATTTCAGAGTGTATCAAATATTTGCTTTTTATTTTTAATTCTATCTTTGTGGTAAGTGATTGATTGATTTTTTTATTTGAAAATAAAATAATAAGTTGTTTATATAAATAGAATTTAATTAGGATATTGTTTTATCTATTAAGTTTTTTAGGTCATAGATAATTTTCTTTTTTAAGCTTAATATTAGAAAAATAAATAATTCATAGAAAAAATAAATATTTAAGATATTTTTCAAAGAATTTATTGATAATAAATTAATTATTGACTAATATTTTATTTGTAAAATTGATCGAAAATGAAATAAGAAATGGGCTGTAGCATTATAAAAATGAAAAAACATATTCCAATTTCAACTTACCTAACTAGCATATTGGTCCGAAATAGTTTATATGCTTTACAACGAAACTGCGTCATTTCTCCAGGGTCAGAGGGAACTGAATGTAATTTTGCTCTAAATTGCTTGTTTTACTCAAGGTTTAGTTGAGTTAAGATATCCTTGAAATTTTACGCTCGTAACATACCATTTAAATAGTTACATGTAAATATTCTTTACATTATTGTAAAGCCAATATATATGTTTTTTTATATCATAAAATAAATGTTGATATTTCATAATGTTAGGTAATATTCACAATGATCATAAATTAAAAGCTAAATTATTAATTAAAAGTAATAAAAAATAGTCATAAGTCATAAACAAACCTTAAATAAAATATAATTTTATAATAATTCTTATAAAATGAAATCTTTTACGTACACCATTTTGTTATGTCCATTGATATATCTAACTAAGAAAATCGTATTGAGTTTTCTGCTTTGCGAATCATGTCATTAGGAATTCATATGATCTCTTGAATTTTAAAATATACTACTATATAAATTAAATTCTTATTATTACTGAATTTAATGCTATGTGGTATTCGCATGTGAAATTGAATTGCAATTCATATGATATTATTGTTTAAGAATTAAAAATTGTTTAAATCTTTTGGCGTCTATCATATACAAGAAAATTATTTAATAAGAACCATATTTTTAACATATAATTGAATTTATTTATTTAGGATCAAATTTTGTTTATTTTAACTCATAATTATTATATACAATAATGTTTTTTTATCAGATTTTTTACATAATTGAATAATTTTCATACGAATAGTTATATCACGTATATAATCACATAATTGTTTCCTTTTCTATTTTAAACCATTACAAAAGAATAATTCACAGTTGTATATGACACAGCATTGAATAATATAGAATTAAATTTAATATTATGTAATACATAATAATATTATATAAAATACGAAAAAATTTTGATGTGGAAAATTATAATTAGAACCTAGAACTAATATATATACATATGAAGATTATATGTAAGAAATTTAAATAAAAAATGCAGTGTAATATTTTTAAATTCATTTCTCGATTAAGAATTATGTTTTAATAAATTTTAAACATTGCTTTTCTTGATATTAAAATATTTATTATTAAAAGTATTTATAGTCAAAAGCATTAGTTAAATATCGATTCTTTTTTAATCTTCAAATTTGAATGTTTAAATAGAAATTTTTTAATTTGAATTTTAAATTTTAAAGAAGAAAAATTGATTGCTTTTTTTCGTTTCACATTAAATTTTTAAATAATTATTTATAAAGACAAATGAAAAGAATATTATATTATTAAAAGAAGGAACTTATATGATTTTTTTTAAGAAAAAAAAAAAATATTAATTCAATAATGGACATGATGTATAAATGTTTACTTTTTGATATTTTCAAGACATTTCATTAAATGATTACATTATATTTTTATTTTATGTTTTATCTCGAATTTTTGTAATATATCAGAATTCAAGTTTCTATGGAAACTTGAACGGTTGAGTCATCTGCGTTTCGGTTATTTTATGCGCAGATTCAACAAGCGTAGCTGCATGCGCGAGACTTCTCAAGCAAAGAAAAGAAGACAAAAAAAAAAAAAGCTTTTTTACCAGTGACATTCTTTTGTGATGCAATGAAATACCTTTCAAGGCTTCGATGTTTTTCAAACTTGTTAACAGATTTTGTTACCTTTTTCGAAACGGGTTCCTATTTGTACTCTATTAAAAATTGAAACGAAATTCTCATTGAGAAAGAGCTCATTTGAGAATAATAGAAATCGAAATCAATTTCTTCTTCCTTTTCTTACTACAACTTATATTCCGTATGTTTGTTATCAAATCCATTAAAGGTCAGAAAATGATTAGTCGATTTAACGAGATTATGCTTACAACATTAATTAACGGTAATTACGTACCAATAAACGATCACCGAAACTATTAATACATGTAGTTTTGACTGCAAGTATACTAATTGATTTATGTACTTACAAACGAACTATTAACTGATGTTAGAAGAATTTTTTATCTAAAAATCTATAGATATTGATAAATCCAATAATATCTATGTAAACATTTAATTTTTCCGTTTTGATATCTGTCAACATATAAAATATCTTAAAATAATACTCATTTAATATTTATTTAATATTTTTATTTCAAGTTCATTATTAAATTACAAATAATATTTTTAAAGATAAGAAAATACTTAGATAAATATTTTTCTTGGAATCTATTTTTTGTTACCACATTTTCTTAATGTATTTGAAAATTTCAAAATATATATATATATATATATATATATATATATATTTAGCTAGAAATAGATGCTAGTGATAATATTTATGATTTTTGTTTAAAAAATTCTTATATTATTTTTAGTATTTACATTATTTTTAGAAAGAAATTTGAATATTTATAATAAAAAATAGAATTACTCATTCATTGATTCGTGAAATTAATTCACATTTAAAAGAACGTTCAATTCAGAAGTCAATGGGTTTGAAATTTGAATTTATTTTCATTGCCAAATATACTTACGTTATTTCAAATGAGACATATGTATGTACAATGTTGAATAGGAATGATGTCATTCAGTTTAGATTATCAAACATATGTATATATATTCTTGGTATACGATTATATTATTATCAATTCTGAAGAATTGTTGGATAAATCATTAGATATAATTCTAAAAAATGTTTCACGTTCATATATATTTTAAATTGACGATAGATTAAAGAAAGCATAAATTTATTTATTAGATAAATTACTTGAAGTTCGTAAATTAATTTGTGTTTCTGTTCATCTCTTAATATCAATATAAATTCTATTTTCTTCTTGAAAATTTAATCTAAAAATAAATCTAATAAATTTCGCATTACTTTAAAAGTTTGATTAAGAATTATCATAATTGTAAATTTGAAAGTTGTAAAATATTTATAAATATTTATTGGATTGTCGGCAATCGTGATTAATTTTTAAATATATAGATGTTTCATCATCGAAAGTAATAAAGAAAAACGATAACATATTAATTTTTGAATAATGTATATGATTTTATTTCGTTGCGCTTTAGAATTTGTTTATAAGAAATGATATTTAAAAATCAGGCAAGTATGAATTTTTATGAGGTTTTCTATTTTCTATATTAATCATATATTTAAATAAGTACAAAGTTCTCCATTGGATTTCAATCGGAATTTTTCAAAATGTCTATATTTAAAATCTTATTACGAGAAAACTATAACTTGAAAACTAGTCCATATAATACCAATTTAATTCGCGAAGGAACTATAGTCAAAGAATTGAAAGCGATTTTAAATGATAAATTCACATTGTGGATTAAAATTCGTGTGACAGACATTTGCACATGGTTGGCTCTCATCATCGATTACAATAGTTTCAAATGTATGCAATGCACGAAGAAAATGTTGTCTTATAAAGTGTCAAGGATACAGTATTGGTCTGCAATTGGCTTTACTTAAGCGAATAGTTTCCATTGATCTATTTGCTCTCATAAATCATTATATATCGTTTTTATTTTTAATATCAAATTGAAATTGCAAAAGAAATTTTATATTTTATATGTACATATAATTTTTTATTCGTTTAATTAAAACAGAGAATTAATTTATTAATTTTTTATAATTTTTTACATGATATATAAAATTGAAATTATATAAGATATATGATTTTAAATAACTTCAATTTTATAATTAAACATCTTCAAAATATAAATATCTTTTTAATTTTAATATTTTAAAAAATTGTTTATCTGATATAGAGTGTGCCATTCTCGATAATAATTGCATCTAATCTAAATGAAATTTAAATCAGTTTCTTCTTTTCGTATCGTTTTATCGCTTAATTTTTTCTATCTTTAATTAAATGTTGATTTGTTTTTCTGAGTAGTATCTTATCACCGATTACTTAAAATTTACAATTATTTGCTTCTTACAATCGATCGTAGTGATTCTGCTATTGTTATGTTTTTATGATTGGTAGTAAAATTTTCTAGAAAATTAATACAATCGGTAAATCGATCGTATTGCTGGGATTATAGATTAGTTTATTAATCATTTTATTAATCAATCATTTTAATTTAATGTTAAAGATTTTTTTATAAACACGATTTTGATAAAATTATATGAAAGTTGTCAATCATTGTTCTATTATTAAAAAGATATCTATATCAATCGAAATTTCAAATTTCAATATATTTTTAAGAATATTGACACGTAAAATTGTGTTATAACAGATATATTATTTGTCAAAAGTATCAAAAGTATTATTAGAAGAGATAGCAGCATTATTGATTTTGTTGTTATCAATGAGTCATTTAACGAGAAAATATTATATCGTAGATAACATCGTTTTCTAACTGTTAAAAATTAAGGAAAAAAAATATATTTTTACAATTTATACTTCTTTTTTCTATTTAATTTAAATTATCATTGATTTTGATAAATTTATATGAAATATGAAATACGGAATATACGGAATAGATAATTCAAATTTATATTTATATATGTAAATTTATATATGCAATATTTCTTTTTCCCTTCAAATTCATGATGAAAATAAGAAATATCGTTGAATTAAAAATTATGATATTTCTGAGGATTTAACATTCTTTATTAAAAGTCCGTTGAACTAACACTTGGTTTACACATGGAACATGACCTAAATTCATCTACGGACGATTGTAAAAGCGGTGTACCATCTATAGTACCCTCAATGTCAACCGGTTGATATTGTGCAATGTGATGTAATAAGTTACTGTCATAGCTTTCAATCAGATATTTATATACAATCCGATTAAAAATCATTATTAAATGATTGAAAAATATTATTAAATATTAATAAATAATCTTTTATGAAATATTTTTACAAAATTTATATTTATTAAATTAATTCTCATTGAATTATTACTCATCTTTGTTATAATTGTTATATATTGCAGGTATGCGGGTTAGGTATTCTAACTCTCGGTGTTTTGATACATCTACAAATATTAGGAGTAAGTAAGCAAATCGAAACCGGTCTTGCATTTCCATCGATAACATTGATCGTTCTTGGCAGTATAATCTTTGTAATATCATTTTTCGGATGCTGCGGTGCTATCCGAGAAAGTCATTGCATGACAATTACCGTAAGCATATATTATTATATATAATAATTTTTTTAATTTTCACTTATTATTTAATTATGAAGTTTAATTTCTTTACTTATTTTCAGTTCGCATCGTTTCTTCTGTTTATTTTGCTCGTGCAAATAGCAGTTGCCGTTTATGCCTTTATAGTTGTCAAAAATGATGATAATTTCCGCAATATATCAGAGAAATATCAGGAGATATTTAATGGTTACTTTTTGAATTCGGAGAGTAAAGATTTTATTGATTTTATTCAGAAAAATGTGAGTACTGTTATTTATTATTATTTCATAATTTATATTAAAACGAAAAAGAGATGAAATTTTTAGAAATTTATTGTTAAATAAAATAATTAAATGAGAAATAATTTTTGGCAGTTGCAATGCTGTGGTGTCCACTCTTTAAGTGATTATAATGACAAGCCTATTCCTGCAAGTTGTTGTAATTCTCCTGAAAATAATACTTGCTCTATAAGTAATTCATACACGAATGGTTGTGTAGAGGCATTAAAAGATACGGTCAAACTTGCCGGAACTGTGTTTGGTAGTGTCGCTATTGCTATTGCCATTGTTGAGGTGAGTTTATTTTATATATTATTTTGTAAATTTTACAACGATTAAATCCTACGTATTTTAAACAATTATCAATGTATATATCATCTTAATTATAAATAAGTTCAATTAAGTATATATTTACGCTATTATTTTTTTGTATCTATTATTACAAAACAAACGAATAATTATAAAATGAATAATTATATTGTTCCAGTTGATTGGCATCATTTTCGCACTTTGCCTGGCAAATTCTATAAAAAACGCTGAACGTAGGGGTTATAGAGTATGAAAGTTCAACAGATAATTATTAAAAGAAGTATATATTGAAAAAAACGTAATAATTGATAACACTACCATTAATAATTTTATTTAAAGACAGTGATAGAAAATACTATTATTTTGTATTGAAATAAATTTAAATAGTTTTATAAATGAAAGAAAAAAAGAATATCTTTTATTTTATTTTGAGCATAGTTCCATTTAAATTTATATGTTGATATGTGATATCAAATGTATAAATACATTATTTAATATATTTTTAATTTTGGTACATTTTCATTAAATTGATTATATTTTTTTATATTAAGAAATAAAATTATAATAATAATAATAATAATAATAATAATAATTTTCATTAATAATAATAATCGGTGCAAAAAAATTCTTAAAGACTTGATAAATTTTTTGTTAAATAATTTTTGTACTCATTACGTATTATAATTATTTTTGTCCACATAATTAGTAAAAATAATTAATAAATATTAAATTTTTTAAAGTATAATTTATAATTTGTCAAATTAAAAATTATAGAGTATTTTAATAAATTTAATTACAATGCATTATATGTAGTTTTGCGAATATCATAGAAAAGTATTTTTATAACAATATTTTGATAAGTATTACACATTTTGCTTACATCTGCTTTTATAAAATACAATTTATATTTTTATTTGTACAGCACACATTCATTATACTGTATTCACGATTTTCAAAAGATAATGTCAAATTATATATTTTTCTTGTAATAAAATTTATTTTATCTATATATTTAAGATTTAATTATTAATATATAATTTTCCATTTCCCTAAAATTTTTTTTTTTGAAAAAAATTTAATTTTTTTTTAAATTTAATCAATTTTTATTCATAGTAATTTCATTATTATAGCAGTTTTATATGCAAATAAAACGTCGATATAATGAAATTATCTTTATTATTCAATAAAATATTCATCTATTTTAATATCTTAATAGATGATCGAGTGAATTGATAATTTTATATTTCAATAATATTTTTATAGGAACGGTTTTTTAAATTAAACATCGAACATGCGCTTTTACATTTGTTATATTGTCATTATTTATTAAGTTCAAGAGAGGATAACTTACATCTGTTGTGCTATAATACATATTATTTACAATGTCTTAATCACGAGTTTATATTTATTAATGAATTCTTTCTCGATTGGGATAGATCAGCGTCTTCAATGATCGCATTTTCGATATAATGCAACTTACACGTATCTTATACCTATCATTAAACGATTATTTTGAGACTGTAGGACAAAAGTTGTTTTTGTTTGGAACTTTTTCGTTGTAATTATTACGTATTAAAATTACAATACAATAAATTTCTATAATTGTTAGATATAAATAATAATAACATTGAATTTCAGTATATACTTATATTTTTTCTTATTCACTTTTAACATATAAAGAACTATTCTTGTTTATGTGTATATGATAGTAAGAAATGTGTAAAAATGGATAAATGGAAAAAACAACTTTATATTCGTACAATCTCCATTTCAAATATTGAAAATATTCATCGTATTTTAATATATATATATTAAATATATATATATCTACGTGTAAAATATGTATTTCAATTTTTATCGACTTGATACTTTAAATGGACTATTATTTTATTCCTATTTGTTGTATTGATCAAACGCAAATTAGTTTTTAGTTTATCTCAAATTATGTTTTTGAAGTAGTGTGAATCTTGTACAAATTGTGACGAAATGTCTACTTATTTGATACGGCGTTTTGATCATAGTGTTACTATTTTTTTTTTTTTTTAAGTTTTTACTTATATTATTTCTATCATCTAAAACTCATGCACTGAATGCATGTTAAATATATCCGTTTGAATTTGAACTTCTTCTATTGTATTTTACAATTGATAAGTAATACATTCAATATATTTTCGTTGAAGACGGAACAGAAAGTTGTACGCGTTTATAACGTGCATGTAATATCTATGTGTTTCATATAAACAATAGAATATTATGGTATGTCTCAACATTTATCCATAATCATCGACGAGAAAGAGTACAAATTTGTATTCATACAAAATCGTCGTAATACTCTTAATCTAAATTTTTTCTAAGCTCAATTTCGGAAGATGATTCGCGATATCGCGTTACATTTAAATTATACATTTCCATTTGAAAAATGTAGAAACATCTATCTAAATAAGTTTCTTAAATTCTTTAAATTTTGTTATGAAATGTGTATGTTTTTAAAAGAGTAAATGTGCGTAATAGAAATAGATTTCATCACCTGATATCTTATGATCTTGTTAAACAAGATCGTAATGGAAGTACTATTTGAAATATTCAAGTATACAATAAAGTACAGTAATCATAGTTCCAGTCTATGATATTTCTTTCATCATGTTAATTTATATGTACTATACATTATTATGCTAATAGTGTTCTTACACCACTTTTGCATAATGTTATTCATATTTTAATATTATGCGTATAGTATAATAATTGAGAAGTCTACTTCCATCTTGTGAGCGTAGAGTATAATAAATCGATTTATGAGTTTTTTAATTTATATATAAATTTAATAAATATAGAAAAAAAAACCACTATTGAAATCCAAGATTTTATTCAAAGCCAAGCATCAATATTTTGAAAAGGAAATAACATTTAAAAATGTTATGAAATTTTTATGAAACTAAACAATATTTTTCATTTTAATATATGATATACAAGATGCAAATAGATAATGAACGATCTTATTTCATTATTACAAGAAAATCAATGTTTTATTTACAGATTTGAATATTTGAATTTAATAACAAATAGCAAATATAACTGGATACACAAAAAGTACAACTTGTACACCTTGAGAACTTCCATTATAAATAGGCAAACGATATAATAATATCTACATATAATCATTTATTTAATCAATTTATGCAATATTTATTATGTTATGTTAAAAAAAGAGACATAATTGAAAATAATAATACAAAAAGTTTTTTTGAATATTTTTGAATATTTTTCTATATTTCATGCTATAAAAAACTAATATATCGTCGAAAATTTATTTCAAAGCTTTTCAAAATGCTTTAACAAAAATAAATAGATATCGTCACAATTAAACTATACTGACCCTCGCAAAACATCTGTAAGATATATTCATATCAACTTTTACCTTTCTATCCAAATTATATGCAAATTACTTGCTGCATATATAAAGAAGCGTATAACAAGAATAAAAAAAAAATCAATATATCTTTAAGGATGTTATAATACAATTCATCTTCGCATGCTCTAAATCTTTGATATAGACATCGAAACATAATATCGGCGCAATTTAAATTCCGCCATTTTATAAAAAGCAAGCGCGGTGATCTATTAATTAGAACAGAACAATTTACCTACCCTTGCACATTCTACAAGGGGCTTCCATTCAATGTATAGCTTTAAGGATAAATTTCAGCATCGCAACTCGTCCTAAAGCGGAGAAAGCTTCATGATGTCGCTACGAAGCTCGGTAGACGGTGTGTCATCCAAATCGATGAGACTAGCATTCGAGCCTGTCGAGGAGGGTGCCACGATCTCGTCGAGGAAGTCAAAAGAGGCCACGGCTTCACGTTCCTTGTCTCCATATCGTACGAAGAAATCCTCACCTCGTCCGATGATCGATGGCCTCGATGAACCCCAGGTTGACGGCAATCGTAATACACGATGTGCCTGGGCCGCCGATGCTGAGAAATCAAGCGCAGCGGGTCAACATGCCTCAGACCTCACTTGATCTCTTTTCTCTTTCTTCCTATACCGGCTCTAGCAGACACAGAGTAGCTCGGCTTAGCACTCTTACACGTATCACGTTCCTCTCTCTTTCTCTCCCTCACTCTCCTTTATTTTATTCGTTTATTTGTTTTCTTTTCTTTTCTACCTTATATATGATCGTCAATTAATCTCTCTCATGAATCGTTTGTTTACGTATGGAGAGTTTTGCATATTGGCAAGCATTCGATTTTTCCGCGTATAATTTCGTGACAGCCAAATAGTGTATTTAGATATATTGTCTTAAAAAATTTATAGATATTGAATAACTAGAAAAATATTGCTATCGTATATAGATATGTTTGAAAAAAAATTGATACTTTTTTTTTTTTATTAATATAGATAATTTATTTGTACAATACTTTGGCTTGTTACGAATAACATGACGAATGATCAATGACGATTGAAATTAAGATTATTATGTTAAAAGTTAATGAATCGTGTAAAATTTGTGTTAACGTCTCTTTTTTTTTTTTTCATAACGATAATGGATAATAGGAAAATGATCGAAAAATAAAGATAAGTCGAACCCTTGCCAATAATGGAAATTAAAATTAATCAATAGCAATATTTTTTAGGATGAGAGAGAAAGTAACTGTTTTCTGTGTAACCCTTGACGCAATTCCAAACGCACTATTGATTAGATACGATGACAATGTATATATATAAATAATATAATAATATATAAAAATATATTTGCATAATATATTATAATTTTAATATATTAATTATCATAATAATAATATATTATAATTTTTAAATGTAAAAATTTATCAAGTGATCAATCTTATTACACATTCGCGTACAAATTTCATTTATACTCTAGTCCTAATGAAAATGAGTCCAAAAAAAAATTATTTCATTTAAAAAAAAAAAAAAAATACAAATAAATATTATATATTAACACATTACGGACATTATTCAAGGAAAAATATAAATTCTTGAATTTTTCAAAATAATAAAACATAAAATATGAGAGATACGAAAATATTTCAAAGTAGTATCGTTCGTAATGTGTTAAAATTCAAGTTTGTCGAATATGTGTTAGATTTTCATTCGTTTACTGATAAAAGTGGAATTGCGTAAAGGTAATTGGTAACGAATTCGTTCTAACGTCTTCTGGTTAATGATCTGTTAGTAAGCCAATAGAAAATCCGTTGTAGCCGTACAGTTCACGTTGGATCAGGCATCCATTCAAAATAGGTCCCGGTGAAACGATTCCTCCCAACTGGCATGTCGATTACAGAAACTGATCGTCACTAAGCCGAACTACGTAGCTTTTCTTGTGACAATCAAAGCACACCGCGTAGGAGCTACCATCTGAACAGAAAATGTGGAAAAGGCTATGTACAGCTAGGGCTACCAGCGTTTGTGTTCTTGTTCCATTTTCTTTTGTAACTGTACAGTGACGGGGTGTTAATCGACTAAAGCCACTTAACAGCGTGATGTGTTAAACGCGTGTTCGTGTTCGAATTCACGCTAATATACGTATATATTTCGATCTGAATCATTTCATTTTTTTTTTTTTCATTTTCATTACTTTAAGTATATTGTTAATTCATATTTTGAATTATTTTTTTTCATCGAATAAATTTGTCGGCATATTGAATATAGTAGCGTGATTTTTAATAATATTGTTAGTAATGTTAAATTCGAGTATGATAAGCGGAAGCAATTTTTTTTTCTTTTTCATCAATGCATTATTAAAAGAGAAAACGTGTTTGCATTTAAAGAGAGGCAGAAGATACGTAAAAATTAAAAGTTTGATCGAGACTTCAAACTTTCAAATTTTTCATTTTAATAACCTTCGTGTCTGTTCAATTATATCGTGTCCAGAGAAAAGTATATTTCATAAATAGGAGAAAGTATCTCAGAGTGATGTGCAAGATTGGACAAGAAGATATTCTACTGAGATATCGTTAAAAAATACCTTTTTTTTGTCGTCGGTATCGATGTAGTCTATGCAAGTGACGGTAATCAGGTGGTTCATCCCCCGAGTCACTTCCGGCTGATCCGCTGCTCGATGTCGCCGAAGAACTTTCACTGCTCTCTAACATCACGTCTAAAAGATTGGCTCTTGCCTATAGAAATGTATATTTCACTCGATATGAATCATTTTTAATTGTAATCTTATTTAAAATATTAAATAAGTACTCACTTTTGGGTCGGTAAAGTCAATATCTCGTTCAACGTGAACCCATCCAGTTGGACAGCAGCAAGCAAGATCTAATTTTTCGAGCGGTACCTGGGTTTCTTGGGTCACAGTGTTCTCCTCACCTTTCCTGATCATTCGATTCAGTTCATCTATCACGTCCTTCGATGTGGCACGCTCGTGAAAGCTCAGCGATCGGTCCCTACCTTCGACTAGTAGCGATGCTCTCGCTGGACTTACCTAATAAAAGTAAAATGTCAAAATATTTCTCAACAACTTTACTCTACATTCTATAGCGAACGATGAATTTTCTATATTTTCAAACTTACAACCGTGCTTGGTGTAGAGGAAGTAGCAGCTTCTTCGTCTTCTTCAGGAACAGCACCTAATTCGGATGGCGCAACTGTAGTGTAAGATACGCCACCGTTGCAAGCTACCGCACTAATTATTCTCTCTTCCGGTGCCAAAGAGGGTACGGGTATTTGATCCAGCAAATCATCATTAGTGCTCGTTTCGATATTCTCCATGTTACTGTTATCTTGATCAACAGATTCAATTTCGGTGCACATCGCCTCGCTTCCAGACTCATTCTTGTTTTCCGTTTCTTCCAAAACTTTTCATATAAAATTTAACAAAGTAATTTAACGTATCCCTAAATAAATACGAATATTAAAAACGTATATTATATACCTTCCGTTGTACCGTTATGTTCCAATAGATTGTTCGGTAATTCGGTTAAATACATTTGTTGTTCAGCGATAAAAGACAAGACACTCTGTAAAGCTTGTTCCCTATCCGGCGGAGGTCTTCCGCTTCTCGACGATGTGCTTGCCAAACTCTTCGTGCTCTCGAATTTTACCAGCCTGTAGAAATCTCTGGTGAAGTCGGTGCCGATCGAAGGTGAATCCGGATCGTCGCTGCAACCGGAGAGCGCCGCCGAGGATCGTTTACTGGAATTTTCAAACGCACCTTCTTCGCTGCTCCATGAAGTACCAGGACTTGTAGCATATGGCCACGATCCAGTCGCTCTGGCATCCATGAGTAGCGCAACCTAAATATATATATAATGAGAATTGAATTAAATAAAAATTGACTTTGCAAATAAGTTGAAATATAATTAAAAAAGGAAATAAGAAAAAGAAGAAAATTTATATCATATTACATTCTTACCAATTCGCCTCCTGTTCTATCCGCAAGATAACTGGCACCATTCCACAAGCATTCGTTTGCATCCTCTTCCAATTCCAAAGGATTATGTTCCTTGATTGCAGGAAGCGCTGGGGTTGTAGTGGTGGTGGTGGGTTCTTTCCACACCGTGGATTCATTTTGAACAAGATCCTCGGTAGATAACGAGAAACTCCAATCTTCCAATTCTGCTCTGTCGTATTCCAACTCGAGAAGATCTCGATGTTGTTGAGCACTTCTACTATCGTCTAACCTGAAATTTATTTCATTAATTTTTTTGCTTCATCATATAACAAAAAATAAAATGAATTCAAATTAATATATTGACTTAATACATAATATAAAATAAAATAATTTTCAATAAAAATAAATTCATTCAAAGGATCTTTCCTTTCAAAATAATGAACGAACCTGAGCCATTGTTGCACGTACTCGGTATCCCAGCCTTCTTCCTCGACTAGAAGTAGAGAGGAGGATCCCATGGGGCTCGATAGCTTGTACGGTGTGAAATTGGTGGTAGTGGTCAACTTCAGACATAGGTGGCTGTCGGAGAAGCTACGCATCACGTGCTGATACGGTAGCAAATCTTTGGTCGGGGGATAGCTGTGACGTGGATTTATTCCTACAGTGAGATTCAATGGCAAAAACAGGACATCAGGATCACCGGCGTCGAGGGCGACCAATCGTGCATCCGGTGAAACGTCTGCCTCGGTCTCATCTGTCGCTTCTTTCAGATCCTCCAACCCTCGGGACGGCTCCTGTCGAGCACCCTCACCTTGTACATCGCTGGACATGGTTGAATAACCCTCGTCTCTGTTCCCGCTCTCTGGACTCTCGCTACCTTCCTCTTCCGATGGTTTCTGGGCTGAAATTGTGGCGGAAATTTATCAGTTTCATATTATTATTTCAGAAATATACCGTAATATTGTAATTGCGTTACAATTAATCGTTGGTAATATATTTTACAAATTAGTAACAAGTGTTAGTACAAATCAATTCCACTATCTTTGATAATTAATAACTTTTATTACCTAACGGTCTGTTTCTTCGACATTTCGTGGCAGCCATGACTGGTATTTGTAAATTGAGCGAGCGTGGCCTTGACAAGGGAACCCAAGCTGGATCCAGACCAAGGGCGGCAACCACCGCCGCTGGTCCAGCTTCGAGAATCCCTTGAATCAATTCTGTTGGACTTCCAGGATTTGCGGCTTGGGCCAATAATCCTGAAAGCGCTCGATTTTGAGCTTCGAGCTCTCGAATACGCCTCTGCAATGCACCGATTTCTTCCCTGAGACCCTACACATGGTAAAAAGCAATGAGTACTTTCTATTTTCGTCGAACGTGATTTTAGAAATGACGATAGAAAGCGCGTTAGCGGATGAACGACGAGGAGACTAGACAAAAATATCGAAAATCGGATCGTAATAGACAAGCATTTTTCATACATAGTAGCGTTAAATAAAACAATGTCCTAATTTATTTTCATTTATTTTTCTACATTCAGAATTTTGAGCATATAATTTATTATACGCTGATAAAATTTATTGATAAGTATATTCCTAATATGCGCGGGTACACACACGCTTACAGCTTTGTAATCTTGCAGCTCAGCAGATGGATAGATAGGATTTATATTGAGGTGAAATTTGGTTAATGGACACTTTTAATTGAAAAGAAAAAAAAAGAAAGAAAGAAATCAAATGTAAAAGTGCCTTTCAAAATTATCAACGAAATCGATTTATAAAAAGACAGATAGAAATAAAACGTAATTTATTTCGAATATATTCATAAATAATTAAACATAAAGGCCAAGTAATCGGGCGATCATATAATAATTCATTTCATTCATTGAAAAATTAAAAAAAGAAAAAAGAAAAAACGAACGGAAAGCGACAAAGGTAAGACGAAGAGAAGAAAAATAAGATTGAAGGACGTGGTAACGAGAGCATAGCAATGAACCTTTTGGGATAGAAGGGCGCGGACCACCTGGTTGGCGACGTCGTCCAGACACCGCTCGTACTGGCGACGTTGAGCGTCCGCGTCCCTCGCCAAGGCGGCGTGTTCCGTTTCCAAGGTCGCCAGACGTGCCACCAACGCGGCATGCACCTCACCAGCACACGCAGCCTCCAAACCGCGCAGCTGACCCCTCATCGACTCGTTCTCCAGTTGCAGCTTCGAGATTTGTGCCTGATACTGATGTACGCGCGCCTATTCGGAACAAAAGAAGAAAAATTATTAATAGAAAACGATCGAACGAGTCATTGTTCTCCAAAAAATCTGTATAACGATCTTACAATTTGATATTCATCTCAATGGTTTCGATCTATATCACTTTTAAATAATTTCGTTTCGAAAGATATAAAATATACAAAATAGTTTTCGATACAAGTATTATGTCATTAATATAATTTATTTCGTTGCATTTTTCTATTTCACAATTGCTTTTTACAAAAAAATATATGCATATATATGCATCGAAAGAACACTCTTCGATTCTTTCGATGCGATACGACAATCTCACGAACTTCGACGTTTCCTCCTTGGCAAAGTGCAGTTTTCTCAAGAAGTTCGATGCACCTCGTGGCCAGAGTTAATAACACGAGCGGCCGTTATTAGCAGAAAAGCGTTTAACGTTAAATTAGGGTTGCGGAGACCTGTCGGAGACAGGGGTGCTAATAGAGGGTGCGTGTGTCTGATTTATAACAGTCGTGCCAGCCAGCCGGCCCTTGCTAATGTCTACACCCCCTTCTTCTTCCAAAACTGAAGGGAGGCCAACGATTTTCTGTCATCCCACGCGGGGGTGGAAAATAAAAATACATACTGTCCGCTTCTTGGAATTCTTCCCGCATCCTATATTTCCACGAGTGGTTTCGTCATTTGAGTCGTCATACTTTACAGTCTCTTCAGCTTCTTCGCCTCGTTCGTAAATTGTATCGACGATTGGGAAAATATCTAATCTAATTACGAGCTGGCACTGTTGAAGAATACTCGAGTGACGTTCAACATTGCTCCAAGAATCCCGGTGATGATTCGAGAATGGAAGAATTTAACAAAATTTCATAAATTTTATTTTCTTTTATAATATCAAATTTTAGGATAGTTTATTTATTTTCCTTACTTTTCGAATATAAAGTATACGTCTCTATTGTTTTGTTATTATTATAGGAAATATTTCCAGCTTTTATACGAGTCTGAATATCAAAAATCTACTTCTACGTTCAAAATTCAAACTACGAAATTAACAGCTTTCCATCATCAATCGTTCGTTCATTTCCATTCATTGAGCGAAAGAAAAGGAAAATTATACCTTTCATATTTTTTATGGAGGAAAATATTATGTGGAGGAAGAAAGCAAGCAAGCAACTTTCCAGGAAAGTCGGGAAAGAAGAAGGGTGAAAGTAAAATCGAACGGCTAGAGAGAACACTTGCAGACGTTATACAGTTCCTCCGTAGCTTGGAGAGAGAGATTTTTAAGGGGTTTGGGCATCAGTGGGGGTGGGCCGACATCGAGCCAGGGGGATCGAGTGACGATCGATAATAAACGGTATTTCGTGGGGCAGTGATGCACACCCCTCGCCTCTGAATCTACGACTCTTTTAGAAGCAAACCGGCCGTGAACGAGATAGTGCGTACCATTCTAAGGGTTCGCAGCAAACGCGGCCGTTTACCGTTTCCTCCCTTTTCATTCGACCCGGCCGCGATGCTTTACTTCGTTAAGTCGGAAATATTGGCAAATATGTGGCGAAAGTATCGTCCGTTTATATTGCCTTTGCTTGAATCGATTAGCAAATTTCATTTCTATGTTTGCAACAAAATTTGTCTTTGAGTGATAAACGTTTCCTCTCTTTTGAACATTTTTGTAAATCTAATCGTATAATTTTTCTAGGAGCAACTTTGCGCGCGATAAAATGTATTAATTGTCTTGCTTCTTCCTCTCCAATTTAATTTTATATTCGAAGAAGTTGTTTGAAACGATCAGTGATACACAAATATACACTGGAATCAATGTTAAAGATATAGAAGGGCAAAATAAATTGCGTTGCACGGTGAGTTTGCCACTTGTTCCGTGTCGCAGCCAGAAACAATCGTACATGACAATTTCGACTGACGTATAACAACAGGGTGTTGGTTCACGGTACGAGAGTGTTATTATTAAACCAGGAGAGAGAGGGGAAGTTTTTTACCAGAATACATGTCTCTGTATTATAGAAAAAAAGAAAGAAAAAAGAATCGTGAAATATAAAAGAAGAAAAAGAAAGGAATAATAAACGGTGGATAGTTTATTCTCGATCGATTGGAGAGAGTTTAGCAGTCTCTTCGTTATCTGT
Organism: Apis mellifera; assembly: GCF_003254395.2. NCBI lineage: Eukaryota > Metazoa > Arthropoda > Insecta > Hymenoptera > Apidae > Apis > Apis mellifera. The sequence goes on from NC_037649.1 coordinate 7,377,561, forward strand.
TCGTGCTTATCGACAACAGGGGCCAATGGTTGAATCGAAAAAGGGGGACCCCCGTTTCATTTTGTCCTGGCTCCGGAAGGCAAAATCAGATGAACCACTCGAATGAATATAAATTTAAGGAGGACCGACGCTCTCTTCGTGGAATTGAAAATCCTTGCTTCCCTTTAGGAACGGTCTATCTATGCGTTTCGATTTAACGCGAAATACGACCAATTATCGAGGAATCGTGCTTTTCGAGGAATCGAAAGTTTTAATCGATCGCCGTATACCAATTTGTCTGAACGAAAGAAAAATTTATTACATTTCCGATGCGAGTTTCTAATTCTATCAATTTTGTTACTTCGAAACAATTTTATATGGATTAAATTATATAAAATTTCTATTCATATTTTCTCTTTAAATTTATTAACGATATTATAAACGTTTGAAATTACCTCGTAAGAAAGCGTAAGAGCAGTTTTCTCTTGCTTCAGCTGTTCGGCCCTGTGTTTATGCTGCAGCAACCCTCGTGACGTCTCCTCCATCCTGGAACAAATCGAACACACTTGAAGAAGCGAGTTTTAATTCTCCTCGAAAAGATTCTAATTGAACCGACCCCCGTGCTGTCGCCCAATCTCTTTTTTGCCATTGTTGCACATGTCTCGATTGCTTCCATGCTAATTCTGAACCATGAAGTATTAATAACACTTCAAAATCCAATGTAACAGCAATAGAGGATGATGGAAGCATTCGATAAATAAAATTGGAAAATAAATAAACAAAATAAGTAGAAAGAAGAAAAAGAAATAATAACGCGTGTGTGAAAAATGTATCACTTTGTTACACACGATTTCATTACGGTTAAATGGTTTGTAAATTTAAACGATCGCTGGAGTATCGATGTTATCGTTATGATTACAGAGGTGAGAAATTGTTGGAAAGGGGGAAGGGTAATGGATACAATGGTTGTGGAACATATTGTCACAGCTGCGTCGCGAGTAAAAAGATGGCCTCTCATTTGAAAGACAGTTGCCATTCCGCCACTACTTTCCACCCCCGTTGTGCGAAGCTGAATTTTGAAACCATCTGTCGTGGAAACAATCCTGTTTATAAACCGCAAAAAATTTGAATTACAAATGGAAATTAAATTCCATATTTTTTAAATTTAATATAAAATAAATAACCAATTACAAAAAAAAGATATAAGAAAAAGTGTAGAAAATTATAAAATTATAAAATAAAAGATCAAGTTTAAAATATACAAGAGGGAGACAAAATCTCGCCAAGTTTGGCCATCCACTTTAGAGGCGTCCCTCCCCCCGCTTCTAACCTAATAATTCGTGTGCCCGAGGAGAGGTTTATCCGCAAGCGTGCACGTTTACAGAGAAGGTCAAAGCGGAAAAAGTCGCGACCCCGACCACCCCCTCGCTTCGATGTTGATTCGATTATCCATTTCCTTCGCGGAACGAGGACGCGTTTCACGACAAATTTTTTCATGCGCACGCTCCGCGGGCTTAATGATCTGATTAGAGATACCAAGAGGGTTCCAGGGGTTGAGATATGAAGCCGATTTAAGCTTTTCAAGGGAGACGAACCTCAAGGGGAGGGCTCGCCTCCAACACGCTTGGCAACACCCTTTGCGCTTCAACCTCCTCCCCCAAACCTCCACACCCCTGAAGAACCTCATTCTTCTTCTACTTCTCTACCTCTTTTCGAAACTAACTTTCGAAACTAACTGCGCGCTTCTTGGAGGCAGAGGGGAGGGGTCCGGCGGCGTCCGATTGTTTTCCATCGGGAAGGAGCCATCTGCAAGAATGCGGAAGGCTGTAATGAAGATTAATCGACGATTGCTCGGTTCGTTGCTCCCCTTCTCCAACGTTTCCATCGTGGAAAAATTACTTTTTCAAAGGAATACGAGTTTCGTGCAACTTTGCTACCTCGATGAAGTTCGAGTTTTAGGAAAAGAAAGAGAGAGAGAGGATAGAAAAGTAGTAGCCTCATCTGAAGCGTCAACAATTTCGCACAGATGCTGTTTTAATACCGTTTATCGTAATGGGTTTACGTAAGCGAGGATTGAAAAAAAAAAATCGATGGAAGGAAGAGATCGATTTCGTTTCTCCCTTCGCTTCGAAAAACACTTTCCATCCGGAGATTGTCTCGCGGAGTGACTGGTCTGTGTACACATCGGATCGTGGAAAGAAACTCCGCGAATAAGCTGATTGTCCTGGGGAGTTGCTTGTTCAGACTCCTGGATTGTGTATATTCGACGAGTTGGAGGATGTTAATCGGCTTAAAAGTCCGCTCGTTAAAGTTCCAAGTTTACCTTGAGACTTAATGTGCTTCCGAAACGATTATGAAAATGGTTCCCCGAGCCAGGATTGAAGTATCCGATCAGCCTTGAAACGCAAGATAAACCGTCCATCTATATTAACGCCATCCTAGAACGATGACAACCAGTCTTATCCAGTTCCTCCTTTTTCCCCACTTTCTTCTCACCCGCCTTCTCATTTCCATCTTGCCTATATACCCTCCCCCTCTCCGATACTTTTAGATAGTAGACTTTTAGATAGAGGATGGGTTACAAGGTCGATACACAGGGCGTTAAGTTATATTGGAAAAAGTTTTCGACGAATTAAAATTCGAAAGTTTGTTCGAGTATTATTCCGTTTGACAGAGTAATCGATAGTTTTTTCAATAGCTTCCTAATCTTTCGAGATATCGTTGCGAATGTTCAATTACAAATTTTTATCACGGAAATGAAATTGAAGTAAAAGGTTTTTTTTACGATATTTAAATTTTCCATAAATGAAATAAATTTCGAGAAATTCGAGAGAAACGAATTTTATCAACGTGCGAGTTTTATTCTTATTTCGAGGATAATGTAATAATTCACGAGAGGTGAAAATAAGCCTATAACCTTCTTCATTAGAGTTTCGCTCCAAGATCGATTTAGGACTAACGGAATTATGGGGGGGAGACTTTCCGCGGTAATTCCGTATAACTTATCAACTGGGGTGCCATTTCAGGCGCCAGGCTTAAGAACAATGGTTCGCAAACAGTAATTATAAGTGCAAACAGAAGAGCGATTGTCAGAGGGGCAGTCATACGATGAATAATCAAGATTGGAGAACCCCTATACCTTTACTTTGCACAACGCTCCCTTTATACTCTTCCTCCAAGATTCCGCGGATTTGTTCGTTCCCGATTGTTTGATCACGAGCAACTTCAAATAGAGACCGACTATCGAAGGATTAATTGGCTTTGTTCCGAAACGACATCTCGACTCTAACCTCAAAGATCGATCGAAATATTCATTTCATCCGTTGAAAATTCAATTAATCTCGATCGAAGAATTTTTTAAGAATTAAATCGATTCTTATTTTCGATTTAATTATTATCGTTTAAAAACCGGATAAACTCCAAACCAACTTATAATAGCTTAACTTATAATAGTTCAATTAAAATACGTCAGAGAAACGTTTCTTTTAATTAAAATCCTGGAGAAAATTTTACGCTTTCCTTCGAATCGCCAATTCTTTTTCCACGAGCGCGTTCCTCGGCCGGAAAATTTAAACGTTTGGATCGCGATAAAAAGGAAACGATGCAAGGTAGAGAGAGAACGCATTGTCTCCACCAAGTGAGAAGATGATTATCGTTTAATGAAAGTCCAGTTACGCGCGGTTCTGCGTACAATTCGGGCCTGTGGTGGTCCTGCATCATTATAATCGAGTTTGCCGGCCAATAGTTGTAAATCACATGGAAACGGCTGGTCGCTGCCACGTGTTCCGCTCGTCGATAGAAACAGTGTGACGTAATTAGGGAAGAAAATGAGAATTTTCGAATGTGGCTATTTTCTTGCATCTGAAATTTTTTATTTCAAATTAGAAGTAAATATATAATAAGAAAAAGTTTCGAATAAATTTTTGGTAGAAAAATTTTACATGTATGAGGATCAAACAGAATGTGGATATATTGAAAATCGTGACAGTTCGGAAGTACATACGGGGGTGAAAAAGTTTCTAAGGGCGGTGAATGTTTGGGGGAGTGAAAGTTTCAAGGATGACAAATAGAGAAGAGTTCGGAGTCGAGAAGTTTAAACGATACACTTAACTATCTCCCAACTTCATCATACTACATTTCGAGCCAAATATCAAAGAAACTGTCACGATTTTAAATCAATTTCATTCTATTAAACTTTCTTCCCATTTTTAATAATCTGATCGATTAATTTCCTATTCCTCGTTTCAACAAAATTTAACCAAAATTCCCCATTGAAATTTCAATTCTTTCGATGCTTTCTCTCAACGAGAAGCGTTAAACCATAAACTCGTATTTCAATTAAATTTCAAATCAAATATCGAAACTATATGTCTTCGATCGATCCCATTCAATTGATCGAGCTTCCTCTTCATATCTTCTACATTTCTATCCTTCGATTCCAATTTAATCCTTCATCAGCGCTTTCGACGAGGCTCCATAAACTCTCCTATTTCATTAAAATCTATCGCCGCGGAAAAAAGAGCGACGATCCTATTGCTGCACTTTACGCAAAAAAGCGCGTAAAATGCAGCTACCCGGAAAAAGGGTTGTCCAGGAGAATGTAATCCGCCTCGTGGCATTATTGTAACTGTGCGCACGGGGGTCTGGTAATTGCCAGCGACCCGTGCTTTGTCGAGGAATTGATCAAGAGAGGACCTCGCCGCGTTTACCCTTCCCTTCCTCCGCCATTCCATTCCATTCTACGGTGTACGGCTCGGCGATCGGCCGAGATTCTTTCCCGAGGAGACAGGATACATTCTCGCGAAACCATTAATCTCGTTTCGTGAATTGGCTCCGGGTCGTGGATATTTTTCAAACCGGAACAAGCATTCGTGGAAGACGTATTGTTACGGAGGAACGCGATTGCCAAACCATTGCCTATCCTTCGCCGATAAATTGGAGGATGGTACGATTACTTTTGCCCGTGCTTTGTTTGGAAAGAGAGAAAGTTGCGTGGAAGGATGTATCTTTGTTACAAAATCAAATTTATCGTGGCTTTGTACCTATACGCGGGGATAGAAGTAATTTTTTATAGATGAACGTGTGTGATGAAAAATTTATTTGGTACTTATTCTGAATTCAGAAATATTCGAATTGTTTTTAGAAGTTGTAGAAAATATTTTAAATTGAAAATAAAAATATTTGTTAATTACAAAGTAAACATGAGTGGTTTGTTGAATCTTTTCTTTATATTCATTAGAAATTGTGTAGATTGCAGATTATTTGCAGATATAGAATTTATATAATTTTTTTGAATATAATAGACAGGGAAATAATATAATTATAAGAGTATAATGTATTAAAATTTGCACATACATAAACATTACATAAATATTTGAAGCAAAATGAAATAATTCTTATTCTTAACAGATTAAAATAATTAGTTTTATATATTCTTCTCAGAAACCTTTCAAATAAAGAGATATTATATACTGAATTACCATCAGTTGTTATATATAATTCTAATAACTCAAATATATATACTTCACTATTGTACTATATGCAGTACTGAATACTTTTAAAAAAGTTACAAGTTTTAAACTGTTTATGTAATGTACATTGTCGGTAAGTTAGACAGCGATTGAAAAGTTTGATCAGCGCCATCTCGCGTTTGGATCACCGAAGCTCCGACTCGTTACTAGCATAGCAGAATATGCGAGGAGGTATGCGAACTCGAAGACAAAGAACGCAATATTGTGCGAGAGAATAGAGAGCATTTTTCATTACATTATATGGAAAATTCATTAATTACTCATTTTCTACGCAAAATTTCCATACTTTTAGGATTGCATCTTGAAGTTAGAACTTCAGACAAGTTTCACATATCAATTTTAATAAGAAATTCTTCTTTGTTAATTATTTATTAACAATAAAACATCGTGTTACGGAATACATCGAGAATGCCATATTGAAAATTCATTAATTACTTATTTTCTACGCAAAATTTCCGCACTTTTAGGATTGCATCTTGAAGTTAGAACTTCAGACAAGTTTCACATATCAATTTTAATAAGAAATTCTTCTTTGTTAATTATTTATTAACAATAACGCATCGTGTTACGTAATAAGTCTGGAACGCCATATTGAAAATTTATTAATTACACGTTTTCTAACCAAAACTTATAAACTTTTAAGCTTGTATCTTGAAGCTAGAACTACAAGCAAGTTTCCCATATCAATTTTAATGCGATATTTCTTTTTATTAATTTTTTATTAACAATAACGCACCGCGTCACGTAATAAATCGAGAACGCCATATTGGAAATTCATTAATAATTCGTTTCTTGATCAAAATTTATGAACTTTTATAGTTGTATCTTGAAGCTGGTACTTCAGGCAAGTTTCCCATATCAATTTGAATACGATATTTCTTTTCATTAATTATTTATTAACAATAACGCACCGTGTCACGTAATAAATCGAGAACGCCATATTGGAAATTCATTAATAATTCGTTTCTTGATCAAAATTTATGAACTTTTATAGTTGTATCTTGAAGCTGGTATTTCAGGCAAGTTTCTCATATAAATTTTAACGCAATATTCCTTTTCATTAATTATTTATTAATAATAACGCATCGTCTTACGTAATAAATCGAGAACGCCGTATCGAAAATTCATTAATTATTCGTTTTTTAATCAAAAACTTATCAATTTATCGCATTAAAATTGATATAAGAAACTTATCTGAAGTTTTAACTTCAAGATGCAAGTCTAAAAGTTCATAAATTTTAATTAGAAAACGAGTTATTAACGAATTTCCAATATGGCGTTCTCGATGTATTCCGTAACACGATACTTTATTGTTAATAAATAATTAACAAAGAAGAATTTCTTATTAAAATTGATATGTGAAACTTGTCTGAAGTTCTAACTTCAAGATGCAATCCTAAAAGTACGGAAATTTTGCGTAGAAAATGAGTAATTAATGAATTTTCCATGTAGTGTAATGAAAAATGCTCTCTATCCTTCTCGCACAATATTGCGTTCCTTGTCTTCGAGTTCGCATACCTCCTCGCATATTCTGCTATGCTAGTAACGAGTCGGAGCTTCGGTGATCCAAACGCGAGATGGCGCTGATCGAACTTTTCAATCGCTCTCTAACTTATCGGCAAATTCTGTAACACGATGCTTTATTGTTAATAAATAATTAACAAAGAATTTCTTATTAAAATTGATATGTGAAACTTGTTTGAAGTTCTAACTTCAAGATGCAATCCTAAAAGTGCGGAAATTTTGCGTAGAAAATGAGTAATTAATGAATTTTCCATATAGTGTAATAGAAAATGCTCTCTATCCTTCTCGCACAATATTGCGTTCCTTGTCTTCGAGTTCGCATACCTCCTTGCACATTCTGCTATGCTAATAACGAGTCGGAGCTTCGGTGATCCAAACGCGAGATGGCGTTGATCGAACTTTTCAATCGCTCTCTAACTTATCGGCAAAATTTACTCTTTTAAAAGCATGTAGAATCGAAGGAAGGATATAATATATATAAAATCCATATATGTACAAAATAAAACTTTCACAAGTTTTCAATACATCCATTTTTTTAATATTATTAAAAAAATGAGATTAATAATCCATTACATAATGTAATATATTAGATACCCTCAATATTTAATATTATTTAATTATATCATGCTTATTTGCTGTTTTTAAACAGAATCATATATTTTTTAATGCATGACTAAAAGCATCATATTATTCTCTATAAAAATATTAAACTATATATTGTTAAAATTTATTAACTTAAAAATATTCAATTATATTTAATTATCTCTTGAACTAATAATTTTTTCGACATATATGATCAATATTTTTTATAGAGAATGCAAAGATACGTCGATTAATGCATTAAAAAATATATGATTCCATTTAAAAAAATAAAGTTGTGTTCGATAATTTTTTTATGAAATCACTTAGGAAAAAATTGAAAGCAGCGAAATATAGTCCTTTCGAAACTATACAACTTTTATTCGAAACATTTTTAAATATTATGAAAAATAAAGGAGATATTTTAAAAAAACGGATTAATATCGAAATTCATGAATGAATGAAATTTTTGGTCAAAAATTTGATTTTGTATTAGGAGAACATGATACGATAGGAGGTCGTTCGAGAAACTTTTCCAGGAATTTTGGGCAATTCTTGGAAATGACGTCAAATTCTTGGAATTTTCGAATTTCTTGGAAATGACGTCAAATTCTTGGAAATCTCGAATTTCTTGGAAATGACGTCAAATTCTTGGAAATCTCGAATTTCTTGGAAATGACGTCAAATTCTTGGAAATCTCGAAATCCTCGGTCGATAGAAATTTTTGGCCGAAAATTCGATTTTGTATCATTGAATATAATATGATAGGAGGTCGTTCGAGAAACATTTCCAGGAATTTTGGGCAATTCTTAGAAACGACGTCAAAAACTCGAAATCTCTGAAATTCTTGGAATTTTCGAATTTCTTGGAAATGACGTCAAATTCCTGGTATTCCCGAAATTAAAATTTTTTTTTTTAGCAATTTCCTTTATTTTAAATATACTTACCATTCTACTTACCTTTTCCAACTTCTTTTTTGCAATTTTTTATACAGTTTACTTAATTCTAAAGATACTTACCATTATACTTACCTTTTTCAACTTCTTTTTTGCAATTTTTTATACAGTTTACTTAATTCTAAAGATACTTACCATTATACTTACCTTTTTCAACTTCTTTTTTGCAATTTTTTATACAGTTTACTTAATTCTAAAGATACTTACCATTATACTTACCTTTTTCAGCTTCTTTTTTGCAATTTTTTATACAGTTTACTTAATTCTAAAGATACTTACCATTATACTTACCTTTTTCAGCTTCTTTTTTGCAATTTTTTATACAGTTTACTTAATTCTAAAGATACTTACCATTATACTTACCTTTTTCAGCTTCTTTTTTGCAATTTTTTATACAGTTTACTTAATTCTAAAAATACTTGCTATATTTAATTTTTCAGCTTCTTTTTTAATAATTTACTTAATGCAAAAAAAAAATACCATTATACTTACTTTTTTTGTAATTTTTTTATACAATTTATTCAAGAGATACTTCATCATTATCTTTACTTTTAACATTACAGTATTAAAAAATTGTTTCAGACAAAATTTGAAGGGAAACGACACATTCCCAACTTTAAACAGTAATACCCTATTGTTTTTCAACACATCAATTTTGATACAGTTCATCATTCTCTATCTAAAAATGTACAAAACTAACCAATTCGATAAACAATTAATTAGAGAGGAAATTTAAATATCTCTTAAACCAATGATTCTCTCTTCACAATTGCTTCGATACTTTATATAAAAAGTATTATATGCAACCATCTTCTCAATCTACAAAAGAAGAAGAAAAAAGATAATAATAGTAGTTATTAATCAATAGCAGTAGTCATAAATTTATCGTGTACTCTTTCTCCAATCTTTATTTGCAAGAAAGTAACGAAGTTTGCCAGATGGCAAACAGTATCGTTCCAATCGCCATAATATCGCTTTCACACGGATGATAATGGCGCGGGTACACAAAAGTGGTTCTGACACCCGCCCCACGCAATTCAATAATACATCCGTGGATACCTGTTTATCTTAGCCGCCGTCTGCGTTTGCATAGCTCACGTGTGCGTGAACGTGCAGCATGTCCCTCTGGCTATCGCTCACGTGCGATCTAACGTGTAAACAATAATTATCCACAGCTCGAGTCGACCACCAGGATTTCGTTTTTCTTTTTTCTTTTTCTTTTTTTTTTTCGAGAAAAAACAAAAGAAACTTTGTCCGATTGCGTGTCCACCAATCGATGATGGAAGAAGAAACGCGAAGGCTAATTAGTCGCACGATTTGCCAAGAAATAATGTCTTGGAGAGTATCATGAAAGGGTTGACAAAGTGGTTCGAAAGATTTTGACTTTCTTTTGAAAGAAAAGAGATTGGAATTGCGATGCGATCTTTTCTGCAAAAATTCGTCGCACGACTTGGAATGCAAGAAAATAGAGATGATGGGAAAAAGAGGGTGAAAAGGGTCGATTTCTAAGAAACTGAGGAACTTCTTTTGAAAATTTACGAATTGGAATGCAAAAGAAATATACTCGTGAATAAACAACTTCAATTTTGTTTCTCTGCCATCCACGCGTTAAGAAAAAGAAATAGTGTTTACAAAACACAGAGAAGCAAGTATTGTTCCAGATCATAAAAAAGCTTACCTAATTGATATGGTACATCACAGATCTGGAACAAGATTCCCATTTGTCGGATTAACTGGAGAGTCTGTTTCTGCCAAATGGCCCTTTTGCACCATTCTTCTCAGAATGTTCATGCAACCCAATTGCCATTTTCTTCGTGTCCCTCGTGTTTGGCCATCGTTACCACTATACCCCCTCCTCTCTATAAATAATCCTCTTGCTACATTTAAGGCTACATTACAGGGATATCTCTTCCTTTCTTTCCTTCTTTCTTCCTTTCTTTTCTCCGAAGAATCACCGCGATACGATGGATTTTACAGAAAGAAAAAGAAACAATCGACTCGAGTTTTTACTCGACAGAGAGAGAGAGACTCGTATCGAGAAGCATCAAACTTACTTACTTACTTACTTTTGACGAAAGGAAGCCATTCGTCGTTTCTTCATAGCCGTACAAGTGCATAATTTATTTATGACTCGGAGAAATAAATTGAAATATAGGATAAAGCTACTCTCCTCGTAATGCATTCATACGGATTGCATAAAGGCGACAAGGCCGTTGACAAGGGAAGACAAACGCGGTTTCTGGGCCGAGGGTGATTGCTTTTTCCCAGAAGGCGACGGCTTGATAATAAAGAAAATTGGATGGTGAACGGTGACACGATAATGGCCGCTTTATTACACGAGATTTTGTCCGACATGCACCGGGTTTCGAAGTAAGTAAGTAAGTAAGTAAGTAAGTAAGTAAGTAAGTAAGTAAGTAAGTATGTAAGTAAGTAAGTGGCGATTGTATTCGAGGGAAAGAGAGAGAGAGAAAGAGAATGAGAGAATCCGCACGTTCGTTCGTTGCGAGGAATCGAGGGGAGGGGAGCGCAGGCAGATCTATTTGTAACTCTCTCTTGAAGAAAATTAAAATTAAATTATTATCGTCATTGCTCATACACGTATATAAGAGTAATACAACTTTGCAACTTCAAGATCATTTAGATGGCTTAGATGGTGATTACGAGACTCGACGATCCATTTTTGCGTATCCAGAATTTTTTTTTCCCCCAAGAATTTCATCCTTGTCTAGAATTTTTGAAACAGATCGACGACGAGTGATACGAGTGAATGGAGGATAAAATAAATGATTTAAAATTATCTTGAAAATCGGAAGTTGAAACACGCATCGAGTCGATCGTTCGTATTCGTCGAAGGGTGATAATAATCGAAGCACCACTTATTTTATAACCACAGAAACCTCTCTCCTTTCGATGGAAACGAGTCGGTTCGCGTGCCACCATTCTTGGGAATCCTATTACGAGATCTACCCCAATTTTCAATCTATCGAACACCATTTCGATTATTATATCCCCCCCGTTTATGACAGCCTTGATGATCAAATAGAACCGATAGCCACGAAAATTGGCCGTGTTCCATCACAATTACCTTGCCTTCGACGAAATCCATTCTTTCGTTTCGAATCGATAAATAAAAAGCGTGCCCTCCAAAAATTTCCATCGAAATCCACCCTTCTAACACCCTAACTTTTTAAACACTCTACGAATATTTCTGTATATCCTTATACAAATTTTATAATAATCATCCCCATCGAAAACAAAATCCAATTCGTCCCTCTCCCGATTCATCAAAAAAGGCCCCCGAAAAACAACCGAAACGATACACATTGCCACGATTTACATATCTACGTTTCACGAATATTTCTGTATATCCTTATACAAATTTTATAATAATAATCTCATCGAAAATCATCCCCATCGAAAAAACAAAATCCAATTCGTCCCTCTTCCGATTCATCAAAAAAGGCCCCCGAAAAACAACCGAAACGATACACGATCGCCACGCGGGTAATATTCCTTCCCCGCTCGCGTTCTCGCGAGAGCTGGCTTAATTAACAACGAGAACCGCGCAACCAACTTGGATGCGTTTCGACGGCGAAAGTAGCCGCGGTGCGATGGCGGCCGCCATAAAACGCGTAATAAACGGTGGCCCGTGTATCTGGCTAATACAATGGGACGGCAACCGTGTGCTTAACACACGCCACTCGTAAAACTGTATTCGCCGAAATAAATTGAACGCCACCGTCAAACGTTCACCGATCCGCGCGAGACACGCGATAATAACACGTGGAACAACAATAGCCGATTAAAATCTTGCCAACGTATCGATCGTCCGATTCATCAACATCTGTCGCCGGTCGATGATGGCGTTGTGAAAAACCTTCCGCTCGATTATTATTTCGATCGTTCCACGAATGATGGAATAACAACCAGGAACGATCTTTAATTTGGGAAAAGAGATGGAGAATGATGGAGTATTTTTATTATTAACGAGGTATTAAGAATCCTTTTACGATGATATTTATATTAATAAAAAGGAAGATTTTAGAAATTGATATTAGATATTCTGTTTCGATGGATTGGATTTTTATTCTCTCTCTGCTATTTTCTTCTTTCTCGTTTTAAATATACGAAGTAATACGGGCAGATAATCGTGGCCGAGTGTTTACGAGGACAACAATTTCCGCCTCCCCAAAATGCCTCCCCCCACCGTAACGTGTCGCAGATATTGGAGAATTTCGTTCGACGAGGGAGGGGGAGGGGGGCGGCCTCGTAACTTCACCTCGTATAATTACAAGGAGGGCTCGCAATTAGCCGGAAAAATGAAAAATGCCGGGGAGGAAATGGCGGCTAATTCGAGGTTAATGGCCGCCCCCCTGGCAAGCGCGCACAGCCAAACGTCGGGGGCCATAATTTCGCGGCAATTTTCGATCGTTACCTTCGTTCGAGATTCCCATTTCCACGCGGGCCTCGAAATTGAATAATTTTCTCACCGATCATTTCCGCGCCGAATTTCACTGCCACCTTGCCGAGGAAACGTGGCCCGGGAAATCGCCCCCCTTCTCCCTTTCTCTTCGGATGGCAAATTCCGGACCGACTCTCGATCTTCAACCGGGGATTCCGTTTTCGCTTTACGGCCGGCGACACGCATAACCTTCTCCGTCGGCGATCGTTTGCATGGCAAACGAGATGGCGGAATCGCTCGGGAACGCGAACTTTAAGAGTTAACTTTAAGACAGTTCTCTGCATCGAGAGAATTCGAAAAAACTGTATGATAGATTCGATTAATCTGGATTATTGGTGAGATTATTCTTCTCTCTTTGAAGAAAAGCTTGGAAAGAAGAAAGGAACTGGCGATGAAAGATATGGGATTGGAAAGAAAGACTGGATTTTACGCAATTCGTACTTTGCGAAGAGAAAGAGCTTATTATACGACCAAACTGTGGTGACGAAAGACGGTTGGAACAAGTTGTATAAAATTAAAATAAAAGGTTTATTCTCTTTTTTCATATATTTTTAAACACGCCTATTAAAAACTTTCTAATTCTTCGGGATAATTGGATCCATAGGATAATGCACTTTTTTACGAAAAAAAAAAAAAAGAAATATCGATGAAAACGATCGTGACGAAGCTTGTTCATTGTCCCCTACAAGGCTGGTGTTCAACGGAGGCGAGAAGTGAATGAACTCTCTCGAAACGACGTCGCTCTAAAATCACATGCAAACATTGCACCCTGCTGCCAGGCCAGCGGAAATTACCTAACAGCCTATTGAGAGGAGCTTGCCTTTGCCTCTGGATTATCGAACGTTTCTCATCGTCGGTCCAATCCCCTCCCCGCCATGTTTCGAGAAGTAATAAGAAATAAAAAACAAAATTCGCTTCTCTCGTTTTTCCTTTTTTTAACGAGAGAATCACGCGTTATTTTTCCGCGACCAGACGAAATTCAATTTTCCATTCACCCTCTGAACGGTGGACGCGCGCGTTCACCACGAGCGCGTTCTCCGCGTCCGAGAGGATCCATTAACAGCGCCAGAGGAACAATAGCTGTTAAATAGGCGCGCTGAGAGGGTGCCGTTCTCGAGGAGGAAAGGGAATGGTGGAGTGTGCTGGAGAGTGATACGTGGAAAAGGGGAGGGGGAAAGAAGTAGAACGAGAATCGATGAAAAGAGGAAAGAATTTTCTTTTTCCGAGAATATCTTCTTCCAATGTTACAAATAGTAATTAAAAATTAGCTTAGAATTTCTATCTCGTGAACAAATATATATGTATAAAACGATTGGATTTCGAGAAAAAAGAGAGATAAGAAAGAATTATTCAAAGACGGGAAACGAATTAACGAGAGGAGAAAGAGGAAACACCTCTGTAATGAAGTGCTCGAAAGGAGTAATCCAGCGTGAGAAAGAAAGAAAGGAAAAGAAAAAAAAAAAAGACGGAGTGCGCAAACAGGAGTGAAAAGGGGCAAGTTAAAAAGCATGGAAAAGGAAGAGGCGAGAGAAGGGAGAGAAACAAAGGTGGAGGAAGAACGGTTAAAGCGACGAACGATTCAGAGGACAGACAGAGCGTGGAGGCAAAGAGAGAGGCGACTAAAGAGCGCGCGTGAGGAGACGAGATGAAAAACGAGCACGGAGGGAAAAAAGGAGCGGAAGCATCCTGTCGGGGATGAAAGCGAGAGAGAGAAAGAGGCGAGGCTCGAAACGAGCGAGAAGAAAAATCGCTCGTGGTGGGTGCACTTAAAACCACCCAAGATCCACAGCTGTTGCAGCTGGCTGAGTTATCTCGCGGATTTGGCTCGAGCGAACAACAATTAATCGAAGGAGCGAGGTTTATCCCGAATATTTTCTTAAATACATAAGAATATATGTATGAAAAAAATAAATGATTACACGTTTCCTGATAAATGTTCACAGCCATAGTTTTAGAAATTATTCTATTAATTCCTTTATCTTCGTGCAATTAATATCTCTTTTTTTATTGTTCCACCATTGTATATTCATATTATAATTCTGCAATAAATAAATGATGTGTAAATAAATTTTCTCGCTTTCGTTTTCAATCCCATCCTGACTCGAGTGCAAGATAAATCCTCTCGTTCATCGAATTATTAATTATTTTCGTTGGATCAATCGTTGGACAGGACGGATATTAACGCGAAGTTAAAACGAAAGATCGAAAGGTGCACACACACACCGACTCTCTTTCATCCCTCTTGTGTGGCACAGCGCGCGATGACATTTCGTGCACGCCGTTCATAAATTGCTACCGTGCACACGGTTTGCGCACTTACGAGAGAAATTGCTGGAATTAATTATCACGTTGATTCACGGGTCGCGGTTACACTCTCCTCCCTCTCTTTGTGGTAACACTTTGCACGCCATTTATTACGTCCAATTCGCGTTTTTTTTTTTTTTTTAATAAAAGGAACCAAGAGAGTGTGCCTTGAGTCACGTATTTACGAAATAAATAACCTTTCGAGAGATTAATTCGAGGGTTTAAAATAATTCGTACATGAAATTATCGCACTGACCGTAGAGACGAGATTAGAAGCGGAAGATCGCGCGTGTACATTTGGTCCATTTATTCGTGCAAATGTATATTCGATATCCTTTCGGAGCAATTAATTGATTAATTAATTGCTCTCACGTTTTCCAAAAATTTGAACGGAAATCGGATACCTCTCTATTTATTCATCCCCAATCGTACGCGTATCGATCATCAAAATTTCTGACCGTTATCAAATTATCCACGCGCTTAAACTTATTCGAGCGATATTAATAATTAACGCGGATCGAATGTATTAATTAAATCCGCTTGTCCGCGCGCTCGTTCACCGCGATGGTTAGTTAATTTCGCGGACACAAGTCCGGTTAATCTATTATTTAATTCGTGATTAATTAAGAGAATAATTATCGCGAGCAGAGTGGCGGTCAGAATTCGTGGAAACAATATGATAACCGAACTCCCTTGTTCGAGATGGAACATTTCGCTCCAAAAAAGGAAATTCGATAATATTTGGTCGACATCTACACATCGAAGTCTTGAAAAGATACACGCAATGTATTTTACTTTGTTCGTTTAATAAAAATCTGTACGTAATTGGAGAAAGGAGAAGAAAAGTGTATCTTTCGGTCGATGAAAAGTCGTGATTCGAACACGAAGGAAACGCAGGTACACGAGGGGGGGGGATGGAACGAACGTGTCACGTTAACCAACGTGATTATTCATTCAGGACAGAAAACCGTCAGTCGGTATATCCGGCCGGTTGTAATGCATCATGTCGCTTTTACATTCTCGAAAACAAAAAATGTCCACCCGCTGTATGTACACGCATTCTGTTTGCGTGTTACGCGGATGCGTGAGCCAACGCTCGTTCATTCCCTTATCTTCCTACAGCGCGAAAAATTAGGTACTTAGATTTTTCGTTTCCAAGATCCTCGGTTCTCTTTTATCAATTTCCAACCACCCTTGCTTTATAATCTCAATAAATTTGACCAAGAAACAAAGTGTTTAATATATAACTACTTTATTATTTTTGGATAATAAAAAACTCAGTAAATTTTCATCTTTGAAATTGTATAAAAAATTGTTGATTCGAGTTAAGTTTATTCGTTCTTATGATTATTTAACCGAAGAAATGTACTTAACGTTTAGAAGATAATTTAAGATTCTCTCTCTCTTAAGGGATGAGGAAACGCGCGTGAAATTATAGAGTGGGCGCAGGCAGCGGACGTAGATGGAACGTTTCGCCGCAGCGAAATGTACACGGTAGGGGGTGTAATTTGGTTTAAAGACGCAATAAAACGGTATGGATTTATCGGACACGACGTCCTATCGGGATGCCGGGATGAATTGAGACGCGAAAGGGGGAGGGGAGGGCTCGAAAGGGTGGCGTCGTTATTGCTGTCTGTAGACTGTCATTTCCGTCGCTAGCGTGGCAGATATAACCGTGGTGTGCACGGCTGTTATCGACTTTCCAGCGGATACCAGACGCGATTGATCATGATAGATCCTCCTCCACTTTGCGATTCCCCTCACCGATATCTCTCCTCCCTAAGTGAATCTACTTTCGTTGCTTTGGTTTATTAACATATATCAAACAACGGCATGAAGAATGAAATTCTCCATTTTTTGCACCGGATTTTTCATTACCAGATATAAAGCAAGCGTGTAAATAGCGAAGTTTAAGAATCTAAAAGAAGGATCCAAGGAACATTAAATGATCGAACTGTCAAATATACATTTTATCGTGTTCAAAAAAAGAATTCTGTAAAAGATACTAGAAAAATTGTAATCGTACATGGAAATAAGATTTTCATACGAAGGAACGAGAGATATCCCCGGGGAGGATTCGGTCTGGGCGATTCCCAAGTAATTTCAAGTTCGGCCAGACTGTTCTCCAAGTTGAGAACTGCATTTTAACGAGACTCTATTAGGCATCTCCTTGCTGGTAGGAGGTGGTATCGTTGCTCTCGAGCCTCGTTGCTTAAATGCTTTCATGTTTGTTAAGTGTTTCGCTAATTCCGCCGAATATCGTTCTCCGGCAAAGTTTCAGCTAATAGTTGCACGCCTGTCATCCCCGAGGCGTACTCCTCGGACTTGGATCCAGATTCATTCGGCATTCCGTCGGATGGAAATAGATTTCATGAATATTCCCGAGCAAAACGAGCTTCCTCCCCCTTTCCATTCTTTTCATCGCACGATTCGGTGTTTAGAGTTAATTCTTTTTTGTCGAATTTTATCGAATACTCGACGCAACTCGATGAAGAGAATATAATGATACGTTTGCCTTCCTTCTGGAGAAAGTATCGAAAAATGGCAAGAGTTTGCAAACGATCCAATCGATATACGCTCAACCGTCCGGCAAAGAGCCAAGAAGTTTCTTGATAAAATTCAAACTTGCAGTACACCTAATGCGTAGACATCCAGATTTTTCGGGGCTATTGGCTGCGGGGGAATACGAGATACCGGTGCCAAATGGGGTCCGCGATAAAAATTCGTTTCACCGGTTTCGGGGGGATGGCATCTCGCAGAAATCGTAAAGGAGACAGGCTTATATTCCAGAGGAAACGCGGGATACATTTCTTATCGACGAAATTTCATCTAGAAACGTCTTCAAATTCATTCTTATTTCCCCGTATCTGAAAGATCTTTTTGCGTTATGTTACGAGAATTATCAGCAGAGGAATCAACGCCGTTTTTCCTTAAATTTCGTCTCGTCTGAAATCTCTTCAATTTTCCACGAATTGGAATAACGAAGAATTAGTAGATCCCTTCATGGACGAGATATCTCACGATTGATTTTAGTTTCTTCCTCATTGTCAGGATCAAGCATCAAGTGTAAACAAATGAAACGATCCTTTTTCCTATTCACTAAACAAATTCGTAAAATCTAAAGAATATATCAAAAATATTCGAAAATGTCTCGAGCAATCTATAAAGAATCGTCACGAATTAACTTGATCCTGCGAAAAAAAGAGTATCGTCAATCGAACCAATCTCTTTCACCTGCCACTTTCCTCGTTTCCCTCGTGCCACGTACCGTAACGATCCATCGTAATCCACGACACTCACTGCAAAAGGCATATCCAGAATGCTACACATTCTGCATCGATGCAACGCGCGCGAGAAGCGCATCGCCGCTTTCGAGCACGCACAATGGCTCGCTCGTTCTCGTTCTCTCGTGGCAAAATGCCACGAGCAAACCACCCATCCCTCCTTCGACCCTGCTGCTCCGGAGATGCGTTCGACGCGAGGGGTGGCTCCGCTTTAACGTGCACTCTCTCTCTCTCTTTTTCGCGTCCGCTTGGCTGGCTTCGATATACGCACAGCATCCACCACAGTTTTTATCGTCTCGCGTAACGCGTAGAAGCCAGCCAAGAATCGCTGTTTGCTACTTTTAGTAGGTATTGTTGCCGTAAATGCGATGCGGCTGGGAAATAAGGGGGTGAGAATTTGCTCGGAGATACTTCCCGTTTCTCTTTTCTTTTCTTTTTCGAGGGGGGAACAGGAATAATAAAATTATTCGACGGGATGCTTCGAATCCTCTTCTGGAAAAACATTTTTCCTATCTCTTTTTGTAGTTACGCAGCGATGAATTGCGAGAAAATTATTAATCGATCGGGGTTATACACGAAAAATAAATAAAATTTAAATTTAAAATACTAGGCTTGAAATAGCTATATTTCTTTGGAAGATATAATTGAAGAAAAATGAGTTAAGGTAGGGGAGAGATAAACGAGGAAAAAGAAATCTATGCGCGGTACCCGTTTTCTGATTATCGAAATATCTCCGGTTTCCATGGCACGCAGACAACCGTATCGATGAAAATTTTCGAATTCAATACCACCACCCTCCTCCCCCTCCTTTTTTCCACGGCCTCCCCCCGATTGCCCCGATACGATCGGGGCGCAGGAATGAAATTTTATCCATTTAGGAAAGAGGCAGGCTTGCTTGTATTTCGCATACACCGCACTTAATACCCTATTTAACGCTTGCCTCTGTGTAATTGGACATGACTAATGAGCCGCGTATAATTATCCAATTTATACGATTCTCTTTCAGCGAATCAGTGACAGAGTCGCGACTGCGTAATCATCGAATTACGAATTCCGATTAACACATTCCGACGACTTTCGAATCTTTCTTCAATTTTCTCCGTTTTTCCAATTTTTCTCCACAGTTTAAAACACGCGAGCAAGTTAACTGTTGAAGAAGGGAAGCGAAGAAATCGATTTCCGGATTTCTTGCACGCCGTGTATCGAGGGGGGCTATAAATTACCGGTTATTACATCGACTCGTGCCGCTCTGCCAGGATGAAATAACGAGTCGATAAGATTTGTTAATGGACCGTTTTAATCCGTTCCTTAACACCGAAGTTGGTGTATGGATAAAAAGGAAGGAGGAGAAGATACGAACCGTTATAACCGTTCAACCATTCGATTAACAGCCAAGTGAATGGGGAATTATATAAAATTGTTCGATAATGGAATCCTTTTTCTCCTCTCGTACGCGACTTCCTCTTGCGAGATCAAACATTTATACACGATCTACAGAGAGTTTACAGTGATCGCGATCCTTCGAGGAAACGAAAGTCTCTCTCTTTCTCTTCTTTTTTACGTTACAGTTTCAATTTCCGATACTTCGATGCGACGTACGATACTTCCGGTATCATCGTATCATTTCCGAGAATGAAATATTCCGATGTAGTATAAAAATCCATATAATAATAATTGGATACTTTTTAAAAAAAAATTCACCTCCTATTAATTAATTAAAATAAACGAGTAACGATGCAGTTCGTTTTTCTTCTGACATTTTCGTATCATCGTTCGAAACGATCCCGAAAATCCGAAAAACGCGA
Source organism: Apis mellifera (assembly GCF_003254395.2). Taxonomy (NCBI): domain Eukaryota; kingdom Metazoa; phylum Arthropoda; class Insecta; order Hymenoptera; family Apidae; genus Apis; species Apis mellifera. The sequence goes on from NC_037649.1 coordinate 7,397,985, forward strand.
AACATACCGCACGATCCAACGGATGATGAATCATGCAAACACTCGAATCTCCGCAAACCTGCCATCAAACGCAGCCGCCTCTCCCCGCTAATCCCACGCAACAACACGGTGAACACCTATCGGTTGCATCCGGTGTTCAAACGTTAACCAAGGGTATGTAAAATGTTCAATCGATTCAAACACGCGCCATGCTATACAGATTCAGGCTGAAAACTCGTAATCTCGATACAACCCCGCGATAATACATCGAGGCGGGTGGATGGTCGAGATAGGTTATTGGAGATACGCCAATGCCGATGATTTACCATGAAATCCGCTAGTTATTGCGTGGGAAACGCGGTTTCATTATTTATAACGTTATATCGAGAGAGGTTGATACTTTTGGTGGACGGGGAATAAAGCGGTGTGTCTGTCTGTCTGTCTGCGATGAAATAGGCGATTTTCCACAGTATGGGAGAGAAAGAACGTTGGACGAGGGATGGAGAGGAAGAAGGTGAAGGAAGGAGAGATCGATGTCGGACAAGCGCCGCCTCGAATTATTACCGGATGTTTGCCAACCGCATCGATTTACACAGGCCTGATTTCTCTTTTCCTGTCTATCGATGGAAATGGTGGACCTCTTGTGTGCAAAGTGACGTGTGTATGTGTGTGTGTGCAGGTTTTCTTGGGTTACCTTGGGAGGCCTTGATTTGCATCAGGATGGTGCAAAAAAACGTGGTGGTGGGTATATGCTTATACCGGAGGATTGTAGGGTCGATGGAGGAAACCGATCGATGAGGGAGTTGTACGTGTAATTATGCGTGCGATAAAAAAATCTGTAATAAAAGAGATATATATATGTAAGAAATGTTAGGAGAAGATGTGTATCTCAAGTGTAAAAAGGAATATTTTACGAGGATGAAAATTTTTGTTCAACTTGTTTACAGGTAATTAATTTCGAATGTCAATTCACTTGAAATTGATAAAAAGAAAAAAATTAAAAGCATATTCCTTTCGAGCTCAACTAGCTCTGATATATATTTCATGTACGTGCACAAATTTTTTTCCATTCCGTTGGTCGAACAGCGTTTTCTTTTTTGTTCCATTGTTTCGATGTATTTTAATTAAATGGAAAACGTTGTGCAAACGATGCGCATGGGAAAAACAACAACAACAACAACAACAAAAAAAGAAGTCGATACTCCAGCGAATTTTTTTATTCATTCTAACTAGATTTCCAAAGAGGAAATATATATTTTTCTTTTTATACTAGTTTTCTTTTAAATTTAAATCTAATCTGTCAAATATTTAAATTACACTTCCTAAATCCGTACAATAAATAAATAGAACGTAGATCGAATATCTTACCTGGCCAGTTCTCTCTGAAGATGATGAACCCTGGAGCGTGCTCTTTCAGCTTCGGCCGTAGCCTCGCGCACCCGAGCTTCGGCCTCCATTCGTTGTCGTCGTTCGCGTTCCACATCTCGTTGCGTAGCCTCTCTCTGTAACAAGCAAATTAACATTTCCTTGGAGATCGAAATAAACTTATCTTTGATCGCATTGTCGCCAAACTCAATCGTATCCAAAAACGTACCCAACAACGAGGGGTACACGTTTCGTTCTTGTCTTCCTGATCGCATCTTTTTAATTTCAACCCGTAAAAAATCTGTCACATCTGCTCAGTTAACAAAAATACACGTTTCTTTCTCATCATCCCCACCTCGACAGAATCGGTTCTCTTTCAGTCATCGTTCAGAAACGAGACCGTTCCACTGCCCTCCATCAGCGGTCATCAAGAGCGCGTCTTATTCATGTGCAAATTTATCTCTCCTCGACATCCATTGATCTTCCCACCGAAACGAAGCGTAATATCTTCTCTACAGATGCTCGAACGAACGCTCCCCTCCGCCCGTGATAATTTTCAATGCCGTTTCTTCCTCCACCCCTTGAAGAGGGAATTTTATTTTATATACCCGCTTTTCGGGACACGAACGAGCCGATTTATTCGTCCGCTGTAATGAATCGAATAGAATAAAAACAGGGTATAAACGGGAGAATAAAATACTTTCTTATTTACGATCATTTTCCTTCCAAGACAATCTTCGATTCGTTTGTTCGTCCGAGACTCGTCATCGATTTCTTGCCAAGTTTTTGGCTATTTCGAGGGAAAGCAACAGAGGCAGAGAGGAAATGCAAATCGAACGAGAATTGTTTACGCGACTCATTCGGTGGAGGACGTTCGTTCGTTACAGAGGATTTCGTGGTAGAATTAATTTCGGTCGAATCATATGGAAGAGTGAAAGTAAATTGGTCTTTCGGAATAATCGTACTTTTTCAAATAGTATTTTTAATACGGATTTGCTCGAACGTGAACCGGTATGAAATATAAAATAAATCGTGGTACAAACTTTTGAATCCAAATAATCTAAAAAAAAAAAAAAGAGTAAGTCAGACGATGAAAAAGAAAGAAAAAATGAATTACAGCATTAAATGGTAATCTCATTTTCAAAAGAAATCCCCATACATCATGAACCGATGATAACTTTTATCGTAACGACCTCGATTCTCTTTTTCTTTTCTCACAGACATATCGATCGTTCTCCCCGATCGTATCATCGTCCAACTACAAAATTGAAACTCACGCGAACGTCTCGAAATTTCATCAGGCGACCTTCGCTCCGAGATCGCAAAAGGAGGCATTCGCGTAAGGGATTTTCTCTGATTAAACCGAGAGAGAGGGAGGAAGGGAGGGAAAGAGAGAGAGAGCCGAACTCGGTCGATGGAAGAGGACGAGGGAAATAAGGGAGAAAAATAGGCGGAAAAGGAGAGAGGAAAAAACCTCGTCGATCCAACCTTCGGCTGGAATTATTCATGAATTTAAATCGTTGCACGGCACATTGATTGCACCCTTTCGATTGTGAAAGCGGCCTACGCCACCGGCCGTTGCTCTATCAATAATTGCGCACGGCCAATGCGCCGAAAGCGGTATTTCGCGCGATTTAACTCGATATGTCGGCCCCGATTTAACGACGTCGATGATAAATCGCAGTTGGAAAGTGAATTTGTTCGTATCGCGTATGGCTCTCGATTGACCCACACGAGTTTCCCGAGCAACCAGATTCCTCCTCCTCACGACGTTTCAATTTCTCTTGGAATTCTTCGTTACTTTCGTTTCTACCTTAGAGCTTCCTGACGGTTTCCTTCGGAGGATTCGCCTTTTTCTTGTTACTCAAACCATAGAGACCGTACTGTTTCTCATACAGATCGTTTAAGATCGTGTTTTGTCGCAGAGTTGAAGAAATTGTTCGAGCTTCGATTGGTTTAAATTGATAAATGTTTTTAAAGAAATAGAGAAGAATATTGGATAGAAATAGCTCAATGTTCTAATAAGCTTGTACAATATCGTATCACGTTATATTAAGGATAGTGGAGAAGAATGGATGAACACGAGGAATAATTCCTTTGTGATTGATGATACAGTAATCGCGTTTAAGGGAACGTAGGGAAGATATAAATGATCGATTGCACGCACAGCCTTGAAAGAAGAATTGGATCTACGTGAATTATTATCTTTGGGCAAATTACGAATCGTCGTTGCAAAAGAATTATAAAAAAATAAATATATACATGAGAGACGTATAAATATCGTGAAAGCGGTCGAAAAAAATTTATCAATTGTTCGGCGAATTCTTTCGATACGCCATCGAGATGCGTCACCGGTGAATCTCGTTAGGAACGTAAATTTTTCACGCGACACACGTGTCCCGAATGAAACTCACGTGCGGTTATCGATCGACGTGCCCACCTTACCCGTTGTGTAAGCAATTCCTTTTAGAATACGTTAAACCATTCTTCCCTCCCCCCCCCCCCCTCACGGATTCAGCTACCTTAATTTCTACCTCTCGTCCTTTACGTCAACGTGACTTCGTAATAATAACCAGGCGATACCCGGGAAAAATCTTCTATATTCGTTCAAACATCCTTTTCAACAAATAATAAACGCGCGTTATTCAATGGAATAATAAAGCATCGAAAGAAGAATGGAAAAGTCGACAATGGGCCAGCCGTCACGAGTAAAACCGATATACGAAAGGAACTCTTATATCCTCGTTCGAGAAAAACGATTACGAAATAACCACATGGTAAACTTTAAGCAACATTGAAGTCACGTAGTCTTTACATTTTACAGCAATTACATTTCCAAAATTATACACATTTTCTACACACAAAAGATTCTTATAACTCGTTAATATATCGATGATAAAGAAATCGATGAGTCGTGTATTTCTTCGCTTCGAATGGAAACGGATAACATGAGCGGCAACGTTTACTGCAGAAACACGAAAAAACATCTGTATAGAAATATTCAGCAACTTCTTCGAGGCGCAACATATCGAGAAGAAATTGGTTTCGATGAACTTTAGCTCGTTTGTCGGCCGCGTTGAGTTAGCGACGAAAAAAGACAAGATCGCATCACGAGCAACCCCCGAAAAAGAACGGCGAAGGAGGAGGAGGAGGAGGAGGAAAAGAACATTGGCCGGGATTTAAGGCTCCATAAATCCGGTCGGGAGCATCCCTTAAGCCTCGCACACGCGGTGGTCACTCGGCTTTTACCAGATTGTATTCCGCGATATCTCTCGTTTCGACCCCTCCAACTAAACCGCCTTTCACCTGACTCCGCTTAATGGACCAACCGCCTATTCCCATCGCGATCACTTTAAGCGAAGTGCCGTTTAATTCCGTGTTCGATCGAATATCTTCTTCCAAGACAGATTGAATCCACCAGAAGTGAAATCGAAGCTTTTGGCAAGATAAGGATTGACGCGTAATTCCTCGTCTTTCGAAGGGAATCTGAAGATGTAAGATATATCGAATCTTTGTTACAAATCGAGGAATACTTTCCCCAATTCCATATTTTCCTCGATCAATTCTATTTAGAATATTTAAAAATCATTCTTTGGTAATATCAAATACAAAAGAATAACCACTCCCTTTTCTTCTGATCCTGATGAATGCGAAAAAGCATTAATCCGAAAGGACACGCTCGGCTCACGATCGAACCGTTGTACGGCGCCGCATCCATCCCACCTCGTCCTTATTAGTATTCTCAGTTTTTCGGCGGTTCAAAGTCCCCGATGACTCAGCGCGGACGCGCGTGCACGCGTGCGTTTCATTCGAGGCACGTGCGAGGACGAGAGAGGAGGCTGCGAGTGCACCTCCGAAACCTGAGTTTAGAAGGGGTCCCGTTTCGAGAGGGCTCGTTGATCGAGCGACAAATTATTAATGAGACCGTCAATGATCGCGCTCGCTAGCTGGCTGGCTGCTTGAATAATTCAGGGGGATGAGCGAATTCTCGGCCACGATCGGATTTTCCGGCCTGATCTCTTCTCCTCGGCCGGCAGAGTCTACTACTTCTGTCCGTTTCGAGAGGAAAAGTGTAAGTTGGAAAGGCAGGTGGTGAAGAAGGAGAGGGATTGATAGCTGGGTCACGTGCCAGTGATCCTCTCGTCAATGGGAGAGGAGGAATCGTGATAAATCTTGCAGCTTCCTTCCGATGGAGAGACGAAATGATGGCCCGTCGGGATTTAAGCGTGTCAGTGATTACGAATTTTTTGTATTTTTTTATTCATAGTGTTGTGCGTAATTTAAAAAATATAAAGATAGTGTAATATTATTCGTAAGAAACGATTTAATGTAATTCGTGAAGAGCGAACGAGGTTTTGTTGTTCGGTGATCGAGTGTTGTTTTCACACGAGTTTGATATTCGTGGAAATCCATCTGGTATCTAGTTCACAACAGATGGAGGACTCTTCCCTTTCCATAGAATTAACATTGAAAGTGTAACAAAAGAGGGAACACGTGATATTATTAAAAATACGCAACATGATAATATATAGATTCAATAAATAGAATTCAACAAAATTATATAACAAAAATTATAAAATTATCGTCGTTGATCCTTTAAATATTAATTGATATATATAAAGATGATTTTTGACAATCACAGATAAAACTCGTGATCCAACGATCGTTGTTAATCGCTTTAATCGAAGGTTCAAAGAATCGTGTGTAAAATGGCAGTAAAAAATCACGGTGAATCTTTACGTTGAATGCGAATTTTCGCGCGAGAGTGCATCGATCGATCGCAAATTCGCGCAAACAACGGCGCGAAATCCGCGCATGGAAAAGTACACAAGAATCGTTCGTTGCACCCGTAATGCAGAGGTCGAAAGGTGTTAATTATCCTGTTTGCACAGTTACCCCCGTGGCGAGCGTGTTTGCCACGGCTTTGATACATGCTCGGAGTTTCGCACCGGAGCTTTTGCAATTCGTGTCCACACCACTGCATCTTTTCATCACGTTTTTAAGTGGAAATAAGTCTTTGATATTTTTTTTCTCGATTTCATATCGATAATATTCTTGAAAGAAAATAATATTGCCGACCACGAATAATATAAAATAAAATTAGATAAAAATGGAGCCAGAAAATAAATAACGATACGTATTATCATTACAATAATTTGTAAACAATGCATATACGAATCTCGAACGCATTCCTATATTTTATTGTTCCATCACGCAGTAATTAACGAATCCAGTGTTACAGAATGAAAGAAAATTTCTGAAACTAACGATTCCTCAAATTTCTCATCATCTCTTTAATATGCAATTTCAAGCTTCGCGCAAAATCCCACAAAAGCTTCCAACCATATACAATAACCGTCCACCAGTATAACAATTTCCTCCTGTTATCAAAGGAATGGTAATGGCGTGGGACCGTGTTTTCACCGTAATTCACGAGCAAACGCAAATTTGTTCCTCGTCTCTCTATCGATAATTGAACGATAATTAAATTTCTTTCGTATCCTCGCTAACATTTTCCATTTTTCCAACCGATCAACCGATAATTAACCGAACCACGATAAAGAAATCGTGACTTTCGCGGGAAACGAAGCTCTACAAGCCCTTTCATTTAATGAAACGAGCGACATTTTTCCACGAATTCGTCGAAAACGTTTCGTGTGGCTGCACGTATCGTATTATTTAGGGCCACTTTCGTCAAGATTTATCGCCGAGCCTGATACGCGTCGTTGCATCGAGAACCGCGTTGCTAACGATGATAACGCTATGGGCTTCGTGCAAAGTCCTGGAATTGGTCGGCGGTGATGGAATGTGTAATTCATTTCGATACGCATCGAATCATTCGTTACCAGTATTTTGGCGAGAAGAAATTTTAAAAATTTTATATTCCGTTGATGGAAGAATGCAGAGATGTAACTGTTGAAGGAATCCTTGGGATTGCGGAGAAATTTGTGGAAAAAATAATAATTTCTTTGAATTTTGATAATGATTAAATCATTTAAAAAATTAATCAATCAACTATTACTTTATGCAAAATTTTTATATCGTTTTGGCTTTTGATCGATTTAACATTCTTTCTCATGGAATAATATTTAATTTTCCAGTCTTTCCTATGCAATATATATACTTTTGTTCAATTTCTTGTTAAAGATTCCCTAATTTTTTAATGAAATGATGTTCAATTTTCTCCCAAACAAATTTAACATTAATAATTGTACAACGATTTCACAAAATTTAATTCGAAAAGAATTGGGATATTCAGGAATGAATCAACCTCTTTCTCTCGATCTCGATCGAAAAACAAGAGGCGCATAAAGGAGGAACGATCCATGCGTGTACGCGGAGGCGGCTTGATGCGAATCGTCAAAGTAAACTCCGACTTTTACGAACGTGCACGAGCAGCATGAATGCTTCATTCATCGGCACGGAAAACGGTTGGTGAATGGGTGTCTCTCATGGGCGCAGATATCTGCGCGTGATACCTGCGGCAGAGCTTAAATGGCCCATGAATTTCCTCGTTACCTTTTTCTTCTTCCTCTCCCTCCTCCTCTTCTCTCTACCCGCGTATTTTTATCATCCGAGAGCCACGCGATTCGACAACGATGAAATTGTAGAATAATAGTTTTCTTTAAAAACTGGAGAGAGATAGATTTTTTTCTTTTTGCGGAAGATCGAGTATCATCGTTGTATCTCTTTCTTCAAAGAGAGATTCAAAGATGAGAGAGTGGACAGTTGGAACAACATCTCTCGATTCTTTGCGGATCGAATATGTTGATAGTTTTCGCTTCACGAGAATGTATGGAGAAGAGAGAAGATTAAAGAAATTCGATGAGAAAGAGTTTTTCTTTCGCGGAGGAATAATTTACTTTTTCTCGTTGGAAGTTTAACTTGCATAACCTTTTAATCTCGCGAGATAAGAGATAAGAGAGCTTAATAAGAGAGCTAATTCAAAGTTATTCTGTACGCGCGGGGCAGAGAAGAGTTTATTCTTTAGAGAATAAATATATAAAAATTTCTTGTAATCGTGATGTTTGCTATTTCAAAGCTTCATCTCTACCAGGAGAGAAAAATAGAAATACGTAAAATTAAAATATTTTCTTTGAATAATATTTTTAACTCCGCATTTATAATTACAAGCTACATTCACGAATGATAAAAAACTCGCGCGTAAAAGAGGAATAGAATTTTTCAACCCTCTATACTATCTTTCGTAAAACGCAAATTACAAAGTACAGAAATTAATCAAGCTCCGTTACGTTAAAATTTATTCCACGAAAGTTTCGCGTTCGAGTAAACAACGACGTTCCAAGACAAACCAAAAAGTGAAGGTATAATTCATTCTATTATTACGCTTTTTCATTCGAGGCGAACGAATTATCATTCAAAGTTTCTCCAGGAAATGAAACGTTCCATTCGCAGCACGAAAACTGGCTGGATCATTCGTTCTGGCAAGAGTTTCTGGTGAACTTGTTTGGATATTTGTCTCGCGCTATAAACGACAATCGGGTGGAAAGTTCTATACAGCCGAGTTCGGGGCATAACCATTCCCATCCAACTTTCTTACTTCCGCAACTTTTTTTAAACCCCTCGATTCTCGTCCCTCGAAACGCAATTCACGTCATCGCGGAGGAAGTCGTAAGATAATCTGGCGGAAACGCCTATCTTTTTTTTTTTTTCGGTCGAAAGAAATGTTTTCGGGAGTGAATTTTATTCAGGCAGAGAGGAAAATTTGTAGAAAATTTAAATCTCCATGTAATATAAAATGGTACAGGTGTAATTCTCTTCGAGTAAAGAATGAATTATAAATTATTACTCGGAGAAACTTGGATCGTTACGAAGGAATGGCACGACAATTACGATTAAATTTTACAGGAACAAATGATATTCTTTCTCCTCCTTTCCATTCGTAATTCTCACTCTCCTCCTTCTTACATTATTATTCCATCCCCAATGAAAGAAAAAGAAAAAAAAGAGAATACAACAAAAGCGGATATCCAGAAGGCAGATGATCGAAAGGCAGAAGGCCAGCAACCACCACGCGGCATCCCCTCTCGAGCACAACTCACCCTGCTCTGCTTAGTGAGGTTGGCGCCCATCAGCCGGCGATTCTTCGTGGCGTCGAGGACGTTCCGACGGGGGGTGCCCTCTCCGCCGGGACATTCCCGTCCAGAGGGTGCAGAGGGATTGACCCCTCCTGCTGTTCCCCAACGGTGCACTCGTGCGGCCACCCTGCCTATCGGGCCCTCCACCAGTCCCCTTAGAAGTCGTAACGTGCCACCCCTGCACGAGACCCCACCACCACTACCACCACTACAACCACCTCCACCACCACCACCACCACCGCCACTCACACAATTCGTAATAACACCGGTGTCCTCGTTATTACCTTCCCGATCGTCGTTTTTAACAGCCCTTAAGCCGCCACGGATGACACCACTTTCACTCTCCTCCTCGCAACATCCACCACCACCCTCCACCTCCTCCGTTTCCACCCTCCCAGCCTCCTCCTTCGCCTCCTCCGCCACTTCCGCAACCCTTTCTCCTGTCACCTTCGCGGACGATCCTCGCCCGACCGATCCACGATCCCCGCCGCCACCCTTAGGGGTGCCGCCTCGCAGCTGTCTCGAAATCGTTGCAGCTGCAACGCAACCGGCCGATCGACCAACCTCGTGTCGCTCCGACTATCGCTCACGTAATTTTTTTCTCCACCTCGGCAGCTCGAGATCGTTTCTCGAAGGAGAGATCTCTTAGTTTTAACGGATACGTTTTCGGTCGTTGGGGGAGGAGGGTGGTGGTGGATCGAGTCAATGGAAGACGAGAGTTGCCGGTGGTTGGAGGATATTTCGGTGGGTTTGTTTGCGCTTAAAAAATACATACAAAAAATATATCACGATCTCGAGAGGTAGAGAGAGGATGATTCTTGAAAACTCGGAGGTTTATTACGCGTCCTTCAGGGACTAAGGCAACGATCTTTCCAGAGTTGGAGAATCGGTTGTGTATCATCAGCTGAACTTGTTCTCGGTCATGTCTCCGCAGCCTGTTCGCCTGTCAACTTCCGTTACACGCTTCGTCCACTGTCATGTCCCGGTGGACGGTGCTCGTCATTCGAACACGGACATCGATACTCCCTCGCCGCCGCGGTCGACCACGAGAGCCACCCCTTTCTGCTTCGCTCCAAACTCGAATCGATCCTCCTTCGATTCACTAATACCGCCTTACTTCGAGCCGCGAACAGTCCAAGTTGACGTCGAGAAACTTAGAGAACACCGAAGTGAAGGGTGTTCGAGAATTTCATCCCTCGATATAGACGCTCAATATAGAGGTCGTCAAAGGTTCCAAAGAAGCGAAATTTTTGTTATTTCAAAGGATCGCGACGAAACTCGAAATGTTTCCTTTCACGGGACTGTCACGGGATAAATTTCTATTATTTCCAAACACGACGAAGAATCGGAACTCGGAATATTCTCTTCCCGTTGGGGTTGTCAAAGATCCATACGAAAGTCTTGAGAAACTTGGAATATTTTCATCGAAAGTCCATGCGATAAAATTTCTGCTGCTTCGAAAGCGCGAAGGATCACAATTTGGAAAAATAATATTTCCTTTCCTTTCAAAGAATAATATCTTTAAAAATTAATAAAATTTCAAAAGTTCGAAAGTTTGATTGAAATTTGAAACTCGCAGAATATTTCTTTCACAAGATTTCACGTAAGAAATGAACAAAAGTACGTGCAATTTCCGTGAAATCGGAACGGGGAGAGAAAAGAATCGAGGTAAACGTAAATATTTTCGTGGAAATGTTTGTACGAGCCACGCGACGACGAGAAAACGAAGGAAGGAAAACACGAGCACACACGACCGTGTGGCACGCTGGTTGCCGACCGACTGACTGCCTATCGCCGATTAACGGCCTCCCTTCGTTGCGTCTGACTCACTCCACCAACCCTCGAGGAGGATTTTCGACTGCGCGCTTGCGTGGGCCGCGCGTGCATACGCACGGCGCCGAGCGTGGAAACCAAGCTGACACGAGAGTTCTTACGCGCTCGAAAAAAAACACCGTTACTCGTGTTCCTCTTCTCTCTCCATTTGCTCCTTTTCTCTTCTCTTTTGCTTGGAATTTTTTCGATACGGAGGAGGGTAAGGTTTCATGAATCTCCCGCGGATGAATCTTCTGTATCTTCTTGCGTTCACCGATGAAAGTTTCCGCTTTGGAATTTTGCATGCAATCGTTTCTTTATTTTTTTTAAATTGGATCTTTTGCACTTTTGTACCGTTTCTTTGTTCTTTGCGCGCTCTTGCGTGCACAAGAATTGCAGTTGAAATGTATAAACTAGAGATTCGTTCCTATACGAGTATTTATATTTTTTCGTGCCAAGTATTTAATTATTTTCTTTATTCGTGTTTAAAAAATCTCAACAAATAAATTTTGATTATCATGCTATATATATATATATATATATATTCTTCAACGTCGAGCATCTGAACAATAACAAATACCATCGGGCTGAATCTAATTTAATTCTCGAAGTGGTGGCGTGCTCTGTTAACCCGGTAGTAATCCCGCGAAACAGGGAATCCCTCGGTCGAAACAGCGACCACCACGTCGTTCACCGTCAGCGATTTGTAAACGTCGTCAAACCTCAATATCTCTGACCCCACCGGCTTATATTAAACGCGTTGGACGGCGAAAAATTCCCGTTATAAATATCAAACTTTGAAACCAACCCTCCTGAAATATTCTACAAACTCACCACGGAATAATGCCATCCATGAAATAAAATTCTGATCCATCACGCGATAATAAATCACCATCAAGATCGATCGTGATTGGATACGTGTTGAAGCGATTTTGTTGTGTATTGGAGAGGCAATGGAGGTTTCCAGGTCAGAGAGACCGACGGTTAAAGCGATTCCTAATCAGTTTTAAAATGCCGTAAAACCGGATTAATCTTGGATGGGATATATTGCGCGGATCGATCCATGTTATGAATTTATTAGAAGGGTGGGAAACGAGATTAGGAGGCCTTAATCTGAGAGATCCCGCGTTGGACGTGGGTCGACTTTCCCGTTTACGTAATTACCGACGTTTCATACGAGGGGATGATCCTTTGGATCACTGTCAATGTTCATCCCAATTAACGCAAATCTCTTCTTACGCGTCAAAAGTGTCTTTAATACGTGTTATTATTAAATCTCTAATTTGAAATAACTCTTTTCTCGTCAATAATCCTTCCACTTCCATATCCATCTTCATCATCGAATTATCAAATTTCAACTATCGTACAGAAAATCACCATGCCTTTAAGGTTACAATAACTTTCAAATAACTCTTTTCTCGTCAATAATCCTTGCACTTCCATCTATATCCATCTTCATCATCGAATTATCAAATTTCAGCGATCGTACAGAGAATCACCATCCCTTTAAGATTACAATAACTTTCAAATAACTCTTTTCTCGTCAATAATTCTTCGACTTCCATCTATATCTATTTTCATCATCGAATTATCAAATTTCAGCGCTCGTACAGAGAATCACCATTCCTTTAAGGTTACAATAATATTACACTTCGACACGGAGAATTTAGAAGAACGCTCTACGCCACATATTCCTCGATCGTTAAAAATTATTGCAATTTTTATGCATCGACGTTCGATCGTACAGAGAATCACCATCCCTTTAAGATTACAATAACTTTCAAATAACTCTTTTCTCGCCAATAATCCTTCCACTTCCATCTATATCCATCTTCATCATTGAATTATCAAATTTCAGCGATCGTACAGAGAATCACCATCCCTTTAAGGTTATAATAATATTACGCTTCGACACAGAGAATTCAGAAGAACGTCACATATTCCTCGATCGTTAAAAATTATTGCAATTTTTATGCATCGATGTTCGATCGAAACATCCCCTTCGCGATACCTGGACGTTATAATAAATACACGCCAGTGGAAAACGAAACCTTGGCCACGATCGATACACACCCTCCTCTTCTCCTGCTCGCCTTAGAATTCCGCAAAGTGTATTAACAGGTTGCCAATATCGCGATGGCGAGCCGAGGAGGGGGCGACATTGCGAGGCAAACAATTTAATATGCGCCGACTCTCGACGAAAGTCCTCGCTAAGGACCCTTCCTCGACATACCTTATCTGTCTTCCAGCAGTCACAAAGCCGAGATCTCCACGTTTATTGGAAAGCTGTGCCCGTCGCGCGATCCCCGTCCAGGGATGAAAGGGCGCCTTCTCCCGCCCCTTCCTCTTCACCATCGCGCTTCTCCACCCTCTCTTTCTCTCTCGTTCTGCGTATCCGTATCGATACAGAGAGAAGCCTTTGCCTCTTATCTGTCGACTGTTCACGGCACGCCAGGATTCGGGCGGAAAAGCGGAATTTGCCTGGCATTTCCCGTTTTGAGGGATCTCCTCGAGCGAAACAATTAGACGAGATAAGACATCGGGAGGAATTTTATCCGGCGTCGAGTTGGGATCCAGGTCTGTTTGCTCTGCCGCGATCCTTGTAAGTTATGGGAGAGTCGGGGGATAAAAAGGGGATAAAAAGGGAGATTTCGAGTCACGGTGGACAAGTTTCGAACGCTTGGTCCGAGAGGATAGTCCGGAGGAATTGGGGATATAAAGGGAGGATTGTGTATTTAAGAGTTTTAAGACGAAGGGGAGAGAGTTTGTTTCCAATTTCCTTCTCTTCTTCTTTTCTTTTTTTTTAAAGATGAAATACGACGATTGTTGAAGAATAAAAAGAAAGATTTCGAAGAAAGTTTAATCGAAAAGGAATTTTTTCTTTCCGAGACAATGATTATATATTGATATATGAAAAATGAAGTTAGGCATGAAATTTTTAAGTCTTGCAAATGAAGGGTGAAAATTTAGCTTTGAATTTCTTAATCCGCGATCTTCGATCCGTGGCACGTTCATTCCTCTACAATGTCGCGCCATTTCCTTTTTTTTTTTTTGATTGACTGCACCGAGAATGCCACCCTCGAAGACCCGCTCGAAGGGGTGGATTTTGCGCCTCCCTTGTTCTTTCTTTCTTTCTTTTTTTACCACATCTGACCGAGGCACAAAAGAAGGAATACTCACGGCGAAATTCCCAATCAATCTCGTTTCACGCGTATCTCACCTCTTTCTACGTTTGATGTCGAGACATGTCAAAATTACATGGAATGATGTATGAAAGTAGCTTCGATTCAAATCCTAAAAAAATCAATCCTTTATACTCTTCTATTCTCTAAATTTCCTTTAAATCAAGAAGACACTTGAAATTTAATTTTTTTCATTCACCTTCACTCACATTTAATTCCTTCAAATTATCACAGGTCACAAAAAATATTCCTCTTAAAAATTCGAAGCCAAACTTCTTTCCAACAAGGAAAAGAAAGGTTGACGACACGCGAGATGCGAAAAAAAGAAAGCGTCGAGGAAGCGACCCGTAACGCGTCAAGTCACACGCGGCTCGTTTCCACGCATAACAATGCACGGGAGAGGAGAAAGCCGCGGGAACAATGACGTATGCGCGTCATAATGCCGGCGGCCTGTGTACGTCTTCACGGCAATTAGCATGCATCGAGCGGAGCTTAGGCCTGCGAGGGGGGTGTCCGAATAATCCCGCGTGATCTACGCACGTTTCCGATACCCATATGCGCTTCCCCTCCGCCCCCGCCGCTAAGTAGCCCCGCGTATTACGGCCGCCCGCAGGAACAAAGAGCGGACCCCTTTGAATAATTTCCCTTTTTGCTCCGAGGGGAGAGAGAGGAGGCCTGGCTTTATTTGTTTCCTCTTCAAAATCGATCAACCGTACATACTGCCGTAACCATCCGTTTAACAACGATCTACACTTGAACCGGAGGAGGATTAATCCTCCAAGATTTCGGGTAAATGGAATCGGATAGATATATCGGATCCTCGTTGGAAATTGATTAACCGTCGCGTAACGATCGATAACGATCCGAATTCGAAGCGACGGATTCGTGGTAATCGATTTAAAAAGATTTTTGGGATAAAATAGAAATAGGTTCGATTTCGAAGAAAGGAACATTTGAATTATCGACGTAAGTTAAATTCTAATCTCTAATTCGTTATTCTACTCACGCTCTTGTATAGGAAGCTAGGATAGTTGTACGACACATACCTGAAACAGAAGAGGAAACGTTCTCGTTAAAGTATTAAGTTCCCTCACGTGCTGCGATCGATCAAACTTGCACCAAGCAGAAATAATAAATGGTAACTATTAAATTCAATCGATCGTGTTCACCGATTTGATTTTTCAACAACTTCATCATCCTCCTCCCTCTTCTATCTCTACATTTTTTCCAAAATATATAGATTGCTAACAATCGAGATAAGAAGATCCTTCTTAACATCCTTCCCCGAATCTTTTACATAACTCTTTTTAGCGCGAGAATTACACGTCCGGAACGGAGACGTGACTTTTACAACGCGTGGACGGGGCGAAAATTCGAGATTTGATATATCCTCGCGACGAGATTTTACGTGGCAGGGGGAGAGTGGCGAGAACACGGTCCACGAGTTGAATATGAACAAGTGAACGGGGAGGGGGAGGTGGCCCAGAGACGATAACGGCCAAGAGGTTTCCGGTATACCGGTAGTATCGTATTTACCGGTCGTGGAAGTATGAAAACGACCGTGGACGACTACTGGCGGGACGACGATTAACAGGGCGCAATAAAATAACTTTTCGCGAGGGGAGGGGGGAGGAGGGGCCCATTCTCGCGAGTTTACATTGTTGCTTGGGCGAGCAAGTTTCGCGGGGTTGTCCGTCGGAGAGAGAGTTCGTAGTTCTGCTTATCGTCGATGCGGATGCGAATGATACACACACACGCCGCCGTGTGTGCTCTTCTCTATTCAATTTGCAAGCGCATCTCTCCGGGTAGTCGGGTATTTAGTATTCGGATCACGGCCGCTTGTGTAATTTGTTTCCCGTGTTGTTCTTTCGTTTCATATTGCATGCGTTTCGAAGTTGAATTATGCCACGGTGGATGATAATTACGCGGTAGAGTTGTTTCCATCGTTTTTATGCTGTACGAATATATATATATATCCGTGTTTATTAAAAGGAATTATTCGTACGTCTAAATCTAACGAAGAGAAAGTGAGAATTGATGTGCGCTTATTAAAGATTTGTGTACATTGATACGTGATTAAGTCGCGTTAAGTCACGAGTGTTTCTCTTTACGTATGCTTTCGAATGGAAGAACGAATCGTCTTACATAATTGAATAGATGTAAAAATAATATCCAACTTTCTCTTTTCTTTTCTTTTTGAATATTCGATAAATATCTGGTCACGACGAACGAAGAATCGCTTCGCGACCAGCTGGTATTGAGAACACTTTTCGTCGTGTATTTCGTAAATAGGGGTGTGTGCGTTTGTCGGTACACCGACGTTGAATGCTCCCGCTCTTTGTTTCCAACCCCGAACAAGGGTTGGATGATGCTTCTCGAATAATTGGTAGGGCAGTAATGACAATCATTTAGGTTTTCTGCGCGGTTACTCGTTTCCTGCCATGCGTGCGACGCGATATTACGGGGGAATCATAAAGATCCACCCCCTCGAAAAAGGTAAATCTCTTTTCGTTCGTTTAATCCGCCATATATTCTCCTTCCAACGAGCAAAAAGAAGGACCACTTCTTCTCCACGTATTAACCTTTATCTTCTCCTCTTTTCATTATCCAACGTCCACGCATCGAGAAACATTCTCCAATTGATCTAATCTCATTTAATTCTTCACTTTCAAATCGAATCGAATTTATAAAAATTGCATTGCAGAATCGAGAAGTCGAACGGAACATTGACACAAAGGATTAAGACACCTGTCGCATTTCCCGGAAACACCGCCAAATTTCCGGGACGAGGGTACATCCCTCGGTAGGTCAGTAACGACACCCCTTTTATCTCTCTCTGTGTTTGTGTGTGTGTCACCCCCAGGAAACGACGAGAGAAGCTTCTCCAAATAATTCGTCAGCGAGAAACGATGTCTGTCCGTACGCGAGTCCGTACCCTTCCTACTCCTCCTCCTCGCGTGGTTCGTGACCGCGTGTGCCTCGCCTCGCCATTAATTAAAGGGGCCCTGGTACGTTCTGCACCCTCCACGATAAAAAGCTCCGGGCGTATATAGAGGCGTGGGGCCGACGATGCGGGGGTGCGGCCTCGAGATAGCCGAAATGGCGTGGGGTCGTACGTACGGTCCAACGGCCGATCTCTCCGGGTTTCGAGTTTAAATTTCCACCCATAAACCGTGTCATTAACGGCGATTTGTCGTACTAAATCGGGAAATCGGATCGATTCCTTATCGATCGGAGATCGACGCATCTTGGATTCCAATTTTATTTTGCGAGATTCGTCATTAAGCACGATCGAGAAAAAGTAATTTTAATTAAAAAATGGAAATTTGTTATCGTTAAATCATTCGAACGTCACTTTTCAATATTGTTGATTCTTATTTTTATTTTCTGAAAGAGCGCAGAGGCGCAATTTCCTCGACGAAGGGAGTGAGAAAAAAGGGGCAAAAGCGGAGAGGACTGTACAATTTATCGAGAAGTTCTGTCCGATTCTGGGGAGGGGGGCGAGGGGCCCGCAGATTTTCGTATCGACGAACCAGCGAACAATTTACGTTCGTTGTCTGGCCGGGTGGAGGCGATTTATCGTCGTCTGGCTTGTTTTCAGCGCGCCGTGTGTCGAAGAATATCCGCGCGAATTGAAATACTAGAAAACACTTCGACTGGATTTTTTTCCCCCTCTGGCCTCCCCCTCGGAGGACACGGATCGAATTTCTACCTCGCGGAATTTCCATTTTTGAACTTCCGCCCCATCCCCTCGGACTCCATTAAAAAACGCCGACGTGTAAAAAGGGTGATACGTGTTATCGTGTACCGATACCACTTGCCGCGATAGTTGGGTTCATCCACTGTCTCGGCTCCGTCCTCGTTCATAAATAACATCCGCTGACGTTCCCATATTGTTGACATGTCGCTCTTATCAATTTACGAATTGCGAACCGAGCCTATCTCTCGACAAACGGATCGTCCACAGCTTTTTGTATAAAGGAATGTTCGTGGCTACGATTCACCTGTTTTATAACATAGAAGATGTTCTTGGAAGAGATAGAATACGTTACAGAATGGCGAATGGATCGTAGAAGTTGTAAAAAGAAAATTTGATAAGTTCAATTTCTGATGATTTATTTTCGAATATAAATTATACCGTTTTAGAATATTTCTTTTATACGAAAGATAGATTGATGGTAGATCGAGATCATATTTGCGTACAATGAATATATCATTTCAATAGCTTTGTTAATTTCCGATACCGAAAATTTTCAATAGTCGATTATCGGCCTATTCGGGCGAGTAATACCGTTTAAATTATTACGGCACGTATCCTCGACACAAATAATCGAATGACATCGTAATATTGGTATCGAACGCGTAATCAATAGTAATAGGCCGGTATCCCCGTTATCTGGTTAATTTAGAGTGGAAAAACAGCAATAACGCGTACAGAACGTAACATCGACTTTCACATTAACTAGATCGAACGATATTGTTGTGTTGGCCACGATTCGAACACGCGTTAAATACGATTCTTAATGGGGGAACGATATTCGTAATTCTACAAGATAACTAATAAATGAAACGATTTTAAATCTGTTCCAAATTGTTCAATTGCTCAAAATCAATTTATAAATCTACGTTACTTTTCAAGTGTATCAATTTTAAATTTACAAAAAATTCTATACAATTCATCGATTCCACGTAACAAAATCCATTAGAAAAATTATTTTCCACTTGGTTCAAAATATATCTAAACTCGTCCAAGCATAAAATAGCTGTTTAAGTTGTACAACGTTCGCAAACGAACACAAGATGCAACACGGAGGAACGAGACAAAGGGGGTCAAAGTGCAAAGTTATGTAGCGATCAGCTGCGCCACCGTAAACCACAATGCGCGCCGTTTCCATCCCCTAATGTGGCCCGGTCATTAGTCATTACTTAGGCCCCGTGGTGTTCGAGTGATTAGAATGGGTTAGTGGGATACGATTTACCGTCCCGCGGGAATTTTCGGCCTCTTGCCTCCGGCTATCAAGGGGTGTGGCGTCTTCGAACACGCGTTGTTATGGAATGCTCATTGCCGTGGAAAAATTGGCGCGCGATACGTGCCACTCAGTAGTTTCGATTCGAAGGGTGGATTCTCATTCTCTCGGAACAAAAGTAACCTTTTCTAGACATTTATCGCGATTTACGCGTTGTTATACGATTGTTTTAGCGTCGAATGGAACGTTAAAGGATCGATCGAATCGTTTTCCAAAGTATCCAATCTCCTTCTTTCTTGATATAAAATTAGAAAAACAAGTTATTATATCAAAATTATAAATCTATTTGATCCGTTTCTTACGAATTTTTTTAATGAAAATGATCGAAAATCACAATTCGAAATAACGAACAAACTCGTGATAACAGTGGAATAGCCAGAAGAGAGAAAGTCCAACTCCCTTTCGAGAGTAACGACACCTCATATTTTAAGGAACAAAGCGGTCAAAATTGTACCCTGTAGCGTCAGGTATAATCGACGCTGCTCTACTCGTAAATCAGCTCGCGATATTGGCCGCAGAGGGATCGATCGAATTCTCGGCACAGACCCCTTTGACCATCGAAATTAATTGGTTCCTATGATTTACTGAATTTTCGCGAGGGGAGAGGAGGGGAGGGACGATCATCTAAATCGAGGTCGCCCCGTTCGAGGGCGACGATCGAAACGCGCGCGTCGATCTTAAACAACGGTCGGTCCTTTGATCAACCCGCGCTGATAATGGTCATCGTGCACCGTTTCCCCGTGGTGACAATTTTCGATTTGGTACACGCCACGATTAATCGAGACGCAATCACGCGGTGACTCGATGCGTAAGATTGCGTTGTGTAATCGTGTACGCGACCGAGATTAACCAACTTAAAACCGGATATTTGACGGATAATCACCGATGAACAATGCAAACGATCATGGTAGAACGGTGTGCGATAGTTAAAAACATTCCATTATTTTATTTTGATTGAAGAATAAAAAGATTAAATTACTTTGTAGTATTTTGTTGAAATTGCGAGGAATTTTATAAATTTCGATTGCACTTTTTTGATTATGATGCGAAAAGTGTGTTATTTTTGAAAGGGAAAGGAATTGTTTTTGAATACGAAAGATTGAGAAGCACTGCGATGGGAACGAAAGGAAACCATCAACCCTCCCAATAAGGGTGGTTCATCAACGGATGGCTCAAACAACGGAAGACAGGGCAGCAATTAATGACCGATGACGACAATTGTCGCGGCGTATTGTGCAACAGCGCGAGCATGAGTTTCACTCGATTATCGAGCAGAATGCATATACCATTCGAACTCGGTGTACTCGAAATCCATTAAAGGGTTTCGCGCCCTTCCTCGGCCTCAACCCTTCGATGACCCTTCCGCGGAAACCCACCGTTTCCGCTTTTCAACCCTTGCCGGAATCCCCGTGTTTTCCCTCCTTTTTCGAGAATAACAAATTTCAAGAACGGGAAGCGGGATAATATATTTCATCTCCTGGACTGGAAATTGAAGATTACGAAATGGAGAAGGGGTGAATTTGAGCGAATTTGAATATTTTCATCGAATCCATCGTGCGCGCATTGTCGAGAATATTAACAAAAATTTTCGAGACTTTTTCGAAGCAAACGGCGTAAAATCTTTATCGCGCGCTCGCGGAGCTAAAGAAAAATTTCATTTTCACTTTCCCTTTCCAAGGGGAAAAAGCAATCTGCATACGAGAAAGCTCGCCGCGGAATTTTTTTTACACCGTCTCGGTGCAAAGTGACGAGGCGCGACAAACGAAAAGTAAGGTTTGTGCAACGATAACGATCGTCGTCCTGTACTTAAATACGCGTGAATTTCCACGATTTCTCTTCCTTTCTCTCTTCCCTCCCTTCTACACCGCGTGGCAATCCTTGGAAGCGGTTTTTACGACGTTTTTACTGTCCTCGGGAACCCTCGTCACCGTGGAGGGTGAGACGATACCTGCGGGATGAACACGGCAAGAGTACATTTTAAAATTATCAACCACGGCCAAGAGGATCTCCTCCTCATCCTCCTCGCCAAGTATTTCCTGCGAACGATTAAAAACCTTAACGTTTATGACGTTGCTGCGTTTAAGAGCATCATACGGGGATGAGACACGGCAAACAGCGGGGATATCAAAGGATCCTATATCCTTAAGAAATGGAAAAAACTTGATTTTACATTCGGTAGAAATGGTCGCTTTGATGGAAGGATATTTATTTACGTATAAATGACGTGGAAATATTTTATTAACATGGTAAAAATATTGCATGCAAAGTTTTTATCGAGAGACATTTGTAATAAAACGGAAGAAAATGAAATAGTGTAAGTGTCGAGTATTGATTAATATCGAAAGTCTATTTAATAATAAATATCATCGTATGATTGAATTTATATTTCGAGCAAAAATATACCATCGATATTTTTATTATTACATAAAATATCAAATTAATAATAATAAGGATCACAGTATCTTTTTTCCAATAAGCGCAAAATTTCATAAATAGACATACCATCCCCACTTCCAACCCCTTAAGTAACTCCCTTAAGCCACGACACGCTAATCGATACTCCGCAGCTGGGCAATAATAATCGATAAGAAAAGAACAAAAAAAAAATTACGAAAGAAGAAATACACGATATAGCTGATAAATATCAATTTTATCCCGTATATAATAAAATTTAAATTGTACCGTAACACGCAAAATTTCACAAATAAAACACACCATCTTCGTTTCAATCCCTTAAAGCCCTACAATGCTCGTAATCGAGTGAATTGATAAGAAAAAATTGTTAAAGAAATACAATATTTTTTTAACCAGATACCAGACGTTCCTCTAATCCCCCTTTTTCTCTCTCCCTTTTTTTTTCTCCCGATTGTTTTTCATCGTATTAATGATCGATACAGGAACGAGACACGATTCGACGTCGTCGTCCTGACGATATCGTACCTTTAGACTGCGACGTCGAGGCGCCATGAAATCCGGAGGGTAGCGTGTCCCTTCTCTGTTTTCTCCTTTCGATTCCTCCCTTCCTCTCTTTCTTCCAGACCCTTTCTTCCACGCACCTCGCCGCCATCCTTCATCCTCGACGCCTTTGAATTTACTTCTGTCGCCCCAAGGACTGCCTCCTCCTCTCTATTGATATATCGTTCTTTCGATCGAGGTTGCTAAGTAGGTGGAATCGTTACTTCCATTTCGATAAATTTTCTATTACTTGTACCATACATGGATAATTTACCTCTTATTTTTAATAAATAATTCTTTCGATACAATCATTTTTATTCAATTCCTTTTCTTATTCTCTCCCCTCCCAATCTATTCTGTCTATATTGGGGATGAAATAGATATAGAGCTTCAGAAATTGTATAATTTAAAAAAAAGAAGAAGAATTATTCGCAAAATTAAAAACTACAGAAACAAATCGTAAATCTGAACGATAAATAAAGGTAAAAGAATCGAAGCATCGATGATACAGCGTATAAGAAATTCAACGAGCTCTGGAAAAATATTACTACTAGGTATATATAATAGAATAAAACACGGGAGCCGGAAAGTATCGAGGAGGCAGACACGGTAATTCATAATTCCGGACATACGTGTACACGGGAGAGGAAAAAAATTTGCAAAGGAAATTACCTCGTGCTTCCTCTCGAAACTGCACACATGCCCCCTCCCTCCCTTCACTTTTTCGTGGCGCATGCTAATCCAATTGCATTACGAAACGGAAGAAGTAAAAAATGAAATGGAAGCAAGAGCGAGAGAGGAAAAAATTAAAAAAGAAAGAGATATTATTTCGTATCAGATTAATCAATATGCGGCAAACATCGATGATGATGATGATTATTTATGCAGATTTGCATCACGCGCCCCGTTAACATCGATTCATCGAAGATCCCACACTCACCCTTACGATCCTGGACGCTGAGATAACAAAAAACCTTTGGGCTACCCTTTGCGCCCTGTACACCCTGTAATCCTTTCAAAACAGATCCGCGTGTTGCTGATGGAAATTATACGTGGCTCGCTGCTACTCGAAATTTGAATTTCAACGTGGGAACACCACGTTGCTATCTCTCTCTGTTACTCTATTTGCGCCAGATAAGAACTTGGTCGTCTATTTTTTTGCAGAAATTTGATACCATGTCGTCCATGAATTTTTCAGCAGGGAGAATTCGTGAATGAAGTGAAATTTTCAATGATATATTAAAATTTTACTTTTCGAATTTTATCTTTAGGTTCTTCGCCTCTCAAATTGTTTTAAATACAGGTGAGAACTGATCATATTTCTCAGAATTACCCGTCTGGAGACAAAAGTAATTATACCACGAGACACTCTCCTTACATTTTGGATAATTATTCCATGCATATTTTAACAATTCGGCGTCCATCCCTTTGAATCCGTTCCCGTATACTTATTGTATTGCAAATGTATACAATTCACAGCGCAATTGAAGCCGGAATAATCTCGAATACCAAAAATGAAAATTCTATTTCTTACACGTCTTACGTTATTTACCCTTCGTTCTCCCTTCTATTTTCTCTCTCTCTCTTTCTTCTACATGCCATTTTCCTTCGCTTTCTATCGTGGCTTTATCAACCGTCAAGGTAATTTGTTACCTTCCATCCCTCCTAGTCTCGTTCACCCTTTCTTCCTTCTGCCGCCAACCCCCCGTCGATCTTTGGCCGCGCGTGAATACGGAATCGAGGGGCGAATAATAACCGAAAAAAAAAAAGAAAAAATGAATACAAACAGGACGCGTGGCTGTGTAAAGTTTACGACGTGTTGCACGAATGATGATTCACGTTGCGTTGGATTTTGAAATATTTACAGGGATGAATTATTTTGCCTGGGTGGAATTACTCGAGCTCTCTGAAAAATGATTCGATTCACTTTTTGGGGGAAGATTGTAAATTGCCGTTTGCTAATCGTCGTTTTCGAAGGGTATGCTCCAATATTTCGTAAATTTTACGATGTAAATTCATTTTTCAATCCTTTGGAACAGCGAGCAGTGAAACGAGTTTCGATTAAAAATCTTGTAAAAAAATCTAAAATATCAAATTTAATGTAATTTTCACTGTGGATCGAATTTTTCCGAAGAGATCTTCGAAAGTGAAATTTCACGGAATTTTTCCATTATAGATTTCGAACGTTTCGTTTAACCTCGATAAGAAGAGAGCTTCCATTCTTCTGTGAAATTTTTTGATCCATCATCCAGAAAACTTTCATTTTTCCCTATGTAAAACAGATTTACTTTCGATTCGATTTATTATCCATTTGCGAGCCGTCGAACTCGCATAATTCGAACGGTTACAGACACGATTTGTCAGAATATCACGTCAGAACCACGTCAGACGTCGTCCAGCGTATTAATCTTCTTTCTCGAAAAATCTGTGAACTCGTAGAAAATCTATCTATATCTCTCTCGCTTTATTTTTTCCTTGTTCTCTCATTTTTCACGGACCGAGCCAGAGGCTGGCTCTCTATATGCGTGTAATGGTAAGGTAATCAATAAGGCTCTCCTACGTCTCACATAAATATCCGTGGGATTAACATATATCGACCAGTTTAAAATTCAAAATCCTGCAGAATAGTCCTTGCTCGCTCGTGAAAATCTTTTTTAGCGAATTAATGTTTCCAAAAGGGGGGACGAGAAATATTTCTGCGCACAGTTATTTTCTACCTAAAAAAATTATCTTAATTAGATCAACATGAAAATAAAATTGTCGAATCGTTAATTGGACGCTACTTTCATTTACGAAGTAAAAAAGATTCTAATTTAAAACACCCAACAACGACCAAGGGACGAATCAAATTATTTTCCAAATAATCGTCCTACACGCCTCATATCCGCACACGCGTCCCAAGGGCGCAAGAAAGGCTCTCGTAGAATCGAGCAAAATGTTAATCCCACCGCCAGAAGTAATCACGCGTCGCCTCTAAATCATCGAGCCATTCTAATTAATCCGTAACCACCCCCAAAAGAATCTTTCTATCTTCTCTTTCACTTTTCCACCGTTCTCTCGTGCAATCTTCCCTCGAAGCAGAAAACTCCCTTTTCTCTTTTCAAAAAAAAAATCCAAAGAACGAAGATCCAGACCTCGAGGATCTCTGAAGGGGAGAGAGATCGTTCGCGATCCCTGTTCGCCGAGTCGAGAGAAAATCGAGAGGAAGACGTTTGACCGGGAAGGCGTGGTGACGCGCGCGCCTCCTCTTCGAGGCCGCAGAAATATTCGAGCGCGATAAAAACAGAGGCAATTTGCCAAAACGTCGGGTTGATGGGTGTTCGCGTTGCAGACACGAGGGTAACGACGCGCGGGAGGCTCGAGAGGCGGCCTCGACAGACGGGAAACTCGGCAAGAACTTAAGAAGGGTGGAAAAGGGGTGGTGGATAGGCGGGAAGAGACAGAAAGGTAGGGTCTGGGAGGAGGAGGAGGAGGAGGAGGCCAGGAGGATATCTTCTTGCAAAGTGGGATGTAAATTGCTCGCACGTACATTAGTCATCATCACTCGCACAGCAACCCTCTCACCTAAACTTTGTTGCCCACGAGTGTGCCTCCTCTTCCTTTTCCTTATTTTTCCCTTTCCTTTCCTCGCGCGCGTCCAATACAGCTAGTATTGTTAGAAAGTAGTTGCTATTTTTTCCTTTTTTTGTAAATTTTCGAAATTGTAGGATATGGTGGAGATTAATTCTTTTCGATCTTTTGAATCGGTATACGTAAGCCGATGATAATAATACTCGTTTTTATCGTCCATTATTAAT
Source organism: Apis mellifera (assembly GCF_003254395.2). Classification (NCBI taxonomy): domain Eukaryota; kingdom Metazoa; phylum Arthropoda; class Insecta; order Hymenoptera; family Apidae; genus Apis; species Apis mellifera. The sequence continues at coordinate 7,424,201 of NC_037649.1, forward strand.
TTAATAATTCTATTGCAATTTTATTTTTTGTTATTGCCACCGCAATTGCGATTACCATTATTGTTACTATATTATTGCTTCTATAATTGCTGCCGTTATTATTCCATTATTGTCGCTATTACCTCGATTATTATTATTGTCACCGTTTCTTTCATTATAATTGCTATTTTTATAGCCGTATGACGTAAAAAACTTTATTTAATAATACAACGCACGCGAACAATCTTGTCAATGAATTACCTCCCTGCCTTAAAATTTAATTTACCGATGAGAAGAGAAGAGACAAATATTTAGAATTATCAATACTTTCACAAGTTGCACAATAAACCACGATTACGTTTCCACGGAGATCGTCGAGATGTCTTTAAAAGATATAGGATTAAAAATTATAAAATTCTATCCAGAAGTTGTCAACCGTTCTCCTTCAAAAAGCCTTCTCCCTCACCATTTCTCTTCTTCTTGGGATATTTCCTGTCCACGATCCCTCCTCCTCCTCCTCGTAAATTCCAATTCTTCTCCGCCTCTCTATCGGTCAAAGTAGTCGGACATCGACTTCCGTTCTCCCACGTCTCTCTCTTATTTTCCCTCGTTTCCGTTTACCTTTCTTATCCGTGGCCGAGCGACGAGTTTGTTCGAGTTAACGTGAAATAAATTCGATCGAGAGGAAATTGTCCGCTAGCTTCACGCAGATGGAACTTCAAATCAGATCACACCACGTTCACAATCTTTCGGGATCAGATCAGGCAAATATATTTATTAAATTTAGTCGACGATCGTTTCTTACTTTTTTTTTTTTTAAAGAATTTTAAAGATATGACGTCTATCTATATTTACAAGTTGAAAACTTTTTTGCCGAGTTTCAGCGAGGAAACTTTAAATAATTGGTCGAAGCTCGAGATTCTTAGGGAAAGCTAATTTTTCTTTCAATACGTTTGAACAAGCCGTACTTTCGTACAGGTGTAACACAATGAGAATTCCTTTTACCATCTCGCCACAGGCGGTTAGTCAGGCAAAGAGTTAATTAATCGCCGATATTAATAATTTTCCGGAACGCCGAAGACCACCATCATCTCAATAACTTTCCCCGCTGCAAACAAAATGTTAATTAACCACCGCCCGGGAATTAAGCCGGGCCGGTGCACTCGGCGAAAAATCTCTTCATTATAAGTTCGCCAAGATTTTAACAGCGGTCCAGGCAGCGCAGGCCATCTCGTTTGGGGATGAATTTAGTTTTTATTTCAAAGGCCTCGTATTCGAAAGGGTTCGAACGAATGTTTCTCGCTGCTCTCTTTCTCCCGAGATTTCCCATTTCTTTTGAAATAATCAGAAAGATTGATCGAAATTCTTTTACCTCTACTTTTCAATTATAAAAAGTTTGGAAAGGTTCTGTTGAATCTTCAGAATTTATTGCTATATTATGTAAATTACGAGTTATTATAATACTCGTTGAAATATAATTTCTCTAAAGGGATATCAAAATAATAATTAGTTTCCGGATTAATAATAAAGTTTTAATCCCGGAGAAGACAAACGACAAATCGAAGCGAGCTTACCAGCTCGGCAACAGCAGAGAGAGTTTACCGCATCACCTCATAAAACATTCCCGAGTTTTAAGCCGAAGCTTCGTTCTAATTAAGCCAGACATTTGTTTATTTTCCCACAGAACTTCATACGTCCCCCCCGCCGCCAGTATTCAAATAAAACCCTTCCCTTCAATCCGCATCTCGCCCACTCGCAATCCTGAAATCGTTGCTGTTCGTTAAAAACCTACGAAACAAAACGATATTCCACCGATTCAAATACTTAAACCACCTTCTTTTTTTTTCACACTTCTAATAAAAATAAAAAAAAAAAGAATACATACCAGAGAGAGAAAAGAATAAACAAAGTGAAACTTCGTCGAGAATCACTTGACGATCACGTCCAAAGATAAAAAAAAAAAAAGGAATAATTTAAAAAAAAAAAGCGGAAAAAATACTCGTAGGTGCAACGACCGACGTTATTACGCTTAAAAAATTGGTTAATTAATACCGCGTGCACGATAATCAACGAGCCAACACGAGATACTCTCGAGCGGCTAGTTAACCACGTGGTCTCGCATATCATTGAGGAAACGTTTTTTTCCAGGAATCTCGTCGTTCTTTTTTTTTTTTTCATTTTTCATTTTTCTTTTTTACGGCGCATACAAGGTTTATTCTCGCGTTGGGGAGATAGTCTACAATCCAATGACCACGTTTCTCGATATCGGTGATTTATAGCCACGCATTGAAACCACGTTCGCGTTTTTCCGCGTTTGAATTACTGCTGGCCGCCATTGAAATCGAGATTCTCTTATCCTCGAAATCGAGGATATGATACTGAATCGTATTTCTTTTTTTCTTTCTACGATTTATTATCTATTCATTATTTCGTCAACGGATAGATTTTACGATTACATATATAACGTTCGCGTTTGGATTTTCCACGATGGATTCACACTCGCTTTCTTCTTTCTAATTGTACGAGGGAAAGTACAAAGCGAGGTGTGACGAGGGTGAAAGTTTTTTTTTTTCCTTTTTCTTTTTGAAAGCAAAGCGACGTGAAATTTTAATCCAGCCCCCCCGGTGAACTTAAGCCATCGACCCTTCTTTTCCAGCCAGCCAAGTTGCAAAACGGCAAACAAAGAATATTAGCGCGATTATCGAGAAGCTCCGTGGTTTTCGCGACATCGTTATTTCGTTTCTTTTTTTTTCTCTCTCAGCCTCGAGGAGAAAAGAAGTTTAGTTTACAGCAATGTTTCTCGATCCTTTTTCCCCTCCTCTTTTTCCTTTTATGATAGATAATTTGCGAGCCATAATCATAGAGATACAATTTCTCAATGTAGAGATGTAATATATATATATATATATTTTTCTTTAGTCGATCTTCTAAAAAAAAATTCGATGACCAATGATTCAAATGGCGATTAACGAAACGATGTCTAAATAATTCTTCCTTACTACGAATTCTCGCCATTTGTTGGAGAATCGATTAATCAAAGACGAGATTTATTAATCTCTCCCCCCTCGAGCGGAAAGATTTTCGAATCACGCGCATAAAACAGGAAGGAAAGGAAGAAGAGGCCGGACTTTAACCCATTGGAGGATGGTGATTAATCGATTAAACGGCTGCAACGTTTTCTTCGACGATTTACTGCCACTTACGGTAAATTGATCGATCCCTCTTGATGAACGATGATTAATGACGTTAACGAAACCTCGTCTCCTTCCTCTCCCTCCTTCCCCCTTCTTTCTTCGCGGAATAATATTTAATAACGCATTCCTTGTCGTCGGCCCTCCCCCATCAATCAGTCCTAATATTTTACGCGCGAAAATTGACTCGGGAATCGTCTTAATTGGCGGACGGGGAAAGGGGTACTACAACGTTGCCCCCTTTCAACAATGATAAATTGCGTCTGCTAGTTCCTTACGAATGAATCCCGCGCGCACCTGACGACCGCATGCAACCAACTCCTCCTCTCAAATTGCGACGCGTCTCCCGTCTCGTCACGAGCTTTTAAATCATCCTTTGACGAGTGACGGGCCTCGATTTCTTTTCGGATTCCTCACTTATCTTCGAGATAAATAACGGGCAATTCTGCTCGAGACGGCTTGGAGAAACTCGAAGGCTTTGTCGTTACGTCGCGTTACTCGAAGGGGGAGGAAGAGGGAATACGAATTATAAATAGATTTTGGTGTTCCTTGGTATCCAAGACGGGGAAACTACTTTTCCATTTCGGAGAAATAAACGTTTTATATTAAAAGTATATAAATATATTGCGAAATGTCAAGGAGTTGAAACGAGTCCGCGCCGATTTATTACAATCATCGCGTAAATACAACCTCATTTGTCACTATCCTCCGTAACAGATTAAAATCTAACGCGTTTCTCCTTATATTAATAAATCAAATATATCCATTTTCTCGAATGTACATATACGTACAAATTGTTATTTAATTAATTGCAACTTCAACATCGAATCGTAATTTCCCTCATAATTTACCGGTCTAAATTTACATTCGTGCTAATCGCCAAGATTAAGTCCTAAGAATTCGCATCTCAACCTGGAAATATCCATCACCTTCGTTAAAAAAGAAAAAGAAAACGTTCGAATAGCCTCCTTTCCACGAGGATTTCCCTACCCGTATATCTCCATCGAAATCACTGTCACCGATTAACCCCCAAGGGGAGCGACGTTCGGGATAAAGATCACCGGGAGGATCCTCGTCACCGTGCAAACTTTCAAACAACCTCCTCCCTCGTACGATTCTTGGTCATCGTTTCCAACGTTAATCGATAATCGTTAAAGGATCGGAAGGAGAGGCACGCGTTCGCGGTCGTCCCGTGGGAACGAATGACTGATGAGACCACCTCGCCTCTTGCTCCACCAATTCTCCAGATTCGGTTTGCGCGCGAGATAAATTGCGGCCGCATGCAAATATCAACGATACGTCAACCACGAATGACTCGTTACACGCGCGTGGAAGAAACGATCTTCTCTGATGTTCCATTGTCGCGGCTAACGATCGCGATCAAACGGAGAAGAAAAGAGGTTGCAAGAGGGTTGCTTGTCCCCTCTCTTTTGCGATTGGAATTGGACCTGATTGGAAGATGATGATGACGTTACAACGACGAAAGAAGGGATCAGAATTATTATATTATTATTAAAACATACTTGAATGAGAGAATAAAAGAATTTGGACGATAGAAAACTTGGCCAAGAATCGGAGAAATGAGAATAAATTCCATCCGAATAAGTCTAAAACATGGATCCACGAAGAAGTTTTATTATTTATTCATATAATTTTATTTATAATTATATTTATTAATATAAAATTTTAACATACATTTAATTAAATTATAATATTTATAATTATTTTTTAAATATATTATTTATTTTATAAAATATAAATATATATATGTTTTTTTTGTAATATTTATTTTTATTTAGGATAAAATATTTATATATATTTAAATAAATATATATTAATAATATATAAATATATAAATATATATATAAAAAATTTAAGAGCAACAAAATTGGTGGAGAAATTAATTCGAAACACGTACTGAGCGTGATCAATGAGAATTGGACTTATTCAGTCAAATACGAGACGTTAAATTCGGGATCAGAATTATTATCGAGATTTTATTATTAGAATAGAATCATCCGTTTGACGAATGAGAGAACGAAGGAATTTAGATAGAAAACTTAGTCAAGGATTAGAGAAAAGAAAATAAATTCCATCCGAATAAGTCTAAAACATGGGCCCACGAAGAAGTGGACAACAAAATCGGTGGAGAAATCCTGAGCGTGAACTATGAGAGTTGGGCTCATCGGTCAAATACAAGACATTAAATTCGGGATCTTATTATTAGAATACATCTGTACGAATGAGAGAACGAAGGAATTTGGACGATAGAAAACTTGGTCAAGAAGAAAAGAGAATAAATTCCACGAATAAGTCTAAAACATGGAAGAAGTGTGGAGCAACAAAATCGGCGGAGAAATTAATTCGAAACGCGCACGCATCCTGAGCGTGATCAACGAGAGTTGGGCTCATCGGTCAAATACAAGACGTTAAATCGAAATAGGCGAAGGAACGTCGCCATACATCATCGAAGAAATGAATTCATCTTCGTTTAACGAGGGACCGGGGGTCCCGGCGGAGTTGAGGAGGATACGCGCGAGACGAGGCGCGACCGGCGGAGAAGGGAAGTCGTAACTTTAATGCGCAGGACGACAGGATAATCATTATTACATCGCGGCTGCGGGGGCGTAAACCGGATGTCCCTACTCGTGCTCCGCTCAGGTTCCGCCTCGCTTCCACCGCGATTCTCCATTCCTCGGCTCGATTTTATCGCTTCGTGTGTATGCGCATGAGATTTTTATCGCTACTTACAGTCGAACCAGTCGTTTCGTTTGAATAATAACAACCCTTTAAATGTGAAATCATCGTGGAATTAATGTTGAAAGTTGAAAGTTGCTTTCGAATCGTTTTTTGATCGTTGCATCGAATTTTGTGTAACGAATTTTCGATTCCAAGTCGTTTCGTTCGAATAACGTGTATGTGTGTGTGTTTCGTGGAATTTTATGCAAAGGATGAGGTTGGTCGGAATCTTGTAATATTTTGGATAATTCGAATATTTTCTTCTTCCTCTTCTGAAAAATTGTGAGTGATTTTATATTTTTAAAGGTAATACAATTTTGAATTTAATCCCATCTGCAGAAAGAGTTTATTTAAGAATAATTGCATTTTTATCAATATAAATTCCGATCCCTTGATTCTCCATTACCCTAACAATTTTTCGGTAGAACAAAAACTTTGACTATTTATCTACGATATGTGTAACCGAGACTTCATTAAAATTTTTCCAAAAAAAAAAAAAAAAAAAAACTATAATCTCTTGAAAGTGTTACCAATCATTCATCTCTTACCTATTTAATACACCAGAACCAAAAACTCAGAGTTATCGAGTTTCAAACAAATTCACCGATTCCGAAAGCACGAAACATGGACGAACGACTCGGCGAGAAAGAAAAAAACTAGAATGTGTCTACGTCTGAAACTGCGCCATCACCTATGATCGTGTATCCCATAAACGTAGCAATGAACAATCTGGAACGGTAATTGACCTAGCCCAACTCTCATTTAGGGAGACAATTTCGACGGTGGACGATAAACGATAGCTCGGTAGCAAGGGCCGCCGCCGCCGCCAGGTTCCCATTGCACGAAGAGACCTAACGTGTAATCGTGTACGTGTGTACGTGTTTAAATACACGTATGCGTATATGTGGCGCCGTCGCGACGGACTTGGTTTTCCACTTGGAAAAGCCCAGAAAGCTGTGGCAACGTACAAGCAACGAGGACAATAGAGCGACAGGTTCTTTAACCTTTAAGCAGAGGAACCTTTATTGGAAGGCAAATTGCGAGCTCGAAGCAAAGTTATCGATCACGAGCGGTAGAACGAGCAGCCTATCCAACTGATTTTACGTTCAATAAAGATTAGCAGAGAGCCGGGGCTTTCACGATGAAATTCGTTTCAGATACGAGAGCGAATGAAACGATAGGGGGGTAAAATTTCCCTTCCGTTCGTGGGTCGAAGTTGCGAATATTTAAATACAAAGTAAATATTCAAACGTGTATTAAAACACTCCATTACTGAAGTTGTTCAACATTTAAAGCACGTTCATAAACAAGAACGTTAAATTAGCTTACTGCTGTTCTTCGATCCTTTATTCTTCGAACATCTTTCCCCGACGTAGATCTATGACAATCACTGGTTAAACAGGATGAGAAGAAAGTGCTGCGCGATCTATTCGACGATCTTCGACGTATTCCATTAGCAGAGGATTTCTATTCGAAGAAGAGTCGACACGTGCACACGCTCTTGCCACCCGCCTCATAAAGATCGTAAGCGGTTAGTGCGCGCGGATCCAAGGCCGGGACGGCGTAAATCACCCCGATAGGGAACCGTGTCGTTGCGATTCCGACCAGAAACGAGGAAAACCGGACGACAAAACGGCAGTTCACGCCGGCTCCTAGCCATTCAATTAAGTTTATCTCTGCCCCTTTTCGAAACCGCCGCCGCGCCACGTTCACATATATCAGCCCCCCGGCTCGAATCTTGCAACCTGCCCACGTAGACACCCCTTCAAACCGTAGTACCGTAGTTCTCTGCACCGTCGTAGCACGTATGTACGCAGCTGCACGAAAAAAAATCTAATCTCGCTTGGTTTACAATAGATCGTGGCAGAGGAGGGGGACTTGAAGAAATCTTGCGATGGAGATCCTTGTCGAAATGTTAATTAACGAGTTTTCCATTGTTGTATACATTTTTCTTTTTTTTTTAAGTCGTCTAGAAAGAACGTCAGATGGTTTATATAACTTGTTCTTATTGTGTTTAATATTTGTAATTTCTTGAAAAAGTTTTCGTTGAAACAAGTATGTCGTTTATCTTTTTGTAATTTGTTATTTTTAAATTCAATGAGCAGCAAATATATCCAGAAGAATTGGATTTGAAATTCTGATGGAACAATGAGAAATTTTTGCTAGTAAAAATAGAAATGAGTACTCGAGGCATTAATTGAAATTACATTTACATTACAATTTTTTATTTAAACAATTTATGTAATTAAATTTAGATAAATGGAATTATATCGTAATTGTATAATATCCTCTTACAGTTCTCCTTTAAAATTTCCAAGGACTTCTTTGCTTAAACTTCCTCTCGAATTAAAAGATTTTATACATTTAACAATTATCTTTAACATATATTTCGTCTAACGAGACATTGGTGGAATAAAAAAAAAATAAGGAATCTTTTTTTAAAAACCATATTCGACTACTTTCCCTCTCGCATTTACGATTCTGGTAGCATGTTTCGGTGCAAATGGTTACGTATCTTATCTATCCCCTATATACCTTCCAGTTCCTTCCTTTCCATTTCGCCGGTCCATTTCACCGTTCGTAAGTTCATTTTTCCGTGATATCGGCCAGAACTCGTGCGTGAAACGGCCATTCGGATCCACTCGAATTTCGAGCTTGTCCATAAACTCGGTTTAAAGCACGAAAACAACAGAGCCAGGCCTTTTCGGATAAGGGAAATTTGTTTCCCAACCCGGTGTGACCCAATTTTCACGGATATCTACGATCTACGAAAGGAAACTTTCTTTCTTCCTTTTTTTTTTATTTTCTTTTTCCTTTCATTCGACGATAACGATCGACAATAGGCAATCGTGCAAATTTAACTTTTATCTCGATTCTTCGTTACATTTCTTTTTACATTCCGCTTTGGAAAAATATATTTAGCAAATATATTTAATTCTTCGTTCCATTTCTTTATTTTGTGTTACAATTGTTCCGTAACTTCGATATAAAAATAAATAAAATAAACGAATTTCACCGAAACTTCAATCCCAATTAAAAAAGTTCAGCTTCGACAACTTTTTCAACTTTCCTTCCAACCGAAAGAAATATCAATTCCTACGTTCTCCAAAGTTCAAAAATCTTTCATCCAACTTCTACACAAATCGAGAGAGAAAAAAGAAAAAACAAAAGAAAAATAATATGATTGGTTTCTCGAACGGAGAAAAGAAAAAGAAGAATCCGTTCTTCCGACGAAAGTCTTGGGCCTTGCGACCAAGTCTACCGTGAAGGCGATTCCGCCTTCTTCTTAAAACTCAACCCTCCTCTCCCTTTCCCACTCACTTTCCCTTCCCGTTTCGTTCACCCGACCGACCCTCGCCGTTAGGTTAATGGAACGCATTGCCACAAACGACGGGAAAGTTAAGGCCGTTTCCGATTGCAAATGGACCGAAGGCAAATCGCACCGGTGACGACGATTCGTCCAATTCGTGGGGCGGAGGGGATGATCTCGAGACACGCAGGTAAAAAGATATTCTATTCGAGGTAACGAAAGGAAACACGATCGTTCCAATCGTTTATTCGTTTCACGATTATTTCGTCGACGAATATTTTTTACATCTCGTCCCTGTGTGGAAATAATATGGAAATATTCGAGGTGAAAGTCTTGGTCGTGAAGGAAAGGGATAGTGGAAGGAAGGGAGTTGTCGAAGATTCAACCTGTTGCCAAGATGTGTAGGTGGAAATTGGAGAAATCGAGAGGGAAACGAGATCTGGAATTCGGTTACCCTTCTTTCTCGTTTCAGGTATTTGTTGATCTATTAAGATCTCTGGATTCTTTTTATTATTAGTATTACATTAAATCAACGTATTGTTGAATAATATTTATTAAGACAGAAATTTGATTATCAAGAAAAATAAATCGTAATGGATTTTCGTTCCGATCTTGTTATTTTTAGATCCGTTCGTTTCACCTTTCGCTCGAAACAATTCAAACGAAGCCAATCTTCGATATCCGTCTCGTAGTTTCGTTTTCAATTAATCCGTTCAAAGGGAAAATATTTCCCTCGTCTCTCGGAGAAGAGAAATATTCGAGTTTAGAAGTGACATTCCGAGAGCTCTTCCAACAGGAAACGGAAGAGAATTCAAAGGAGGAGGTGCAACGCGGTATTTATCTTCGAATAAAATATCGGAGCCGGAGGAAGCTCTCTCTCTTTTCGACTCTAGGCGAAAAGCAGAGACCGAAGCCTTTCTGTCGCCTTGGAATGAAACCCTCTCCTCGTTATTGCTTGTTTATTCCGTTGTTTCGCGCGCCATGAATGAGGGGGGCGAAGGAACGCGTTTCCAGCGTGCAAAATGCATTTTCGCCTTCGTGAAATGGCGAAGAGATATCTTTTCGTTTCTCATCTTTCGAAACGAGATATGTTTTTCTTTTTTTCTTTCAATTACGGAAGAATTTATAGAAAACACGATTATATTGTGAATTTTCCAAATCCAAGATCGATTTTATAAGTAGATTTTGCAAGTAAAGTACAAAACGGTCGAGAATTAATTGAATCGCGCAACGTCCGGGAGCAATTCTAAGGAAAGAGAAAGTTAACAAGAAGAAAGGAAATTTTCCACGGGAAACTGTGCACATAATTGGCAATATCGTTGCATTTGCATTTCGCTAAAAATTTAGACGGGGGGCAATGTCAACCAGGATTGTTCTCTCAAGGGCCCTAAAAGCTCTCTCACCTGTTCTCCCTTTCAATTCACTTTCACGGGTCGTTTAGTTCGCGAAAAACGTTCGCCTCAGTCTTTCTTACGCATTTTCCTTTTTATAAAAATCTAACGATGGTAGATAATGGTAGATATATATCATGTATAATAAAAGAGTTATTCGAAGTTTTTCTAATTAATAATTTATCTTATCATTGTATCGTATAAAATTAAACATTTAAGCTTGAAATTTATACCTTCCATTATTATTGCATTCATTTGCATTCACGCAAATCAAATTCAATTAACAATTATTGATCAAGTATGATTAAATATGCAACGATATGCCACGAACTATATCAATCGTAATTGCTATTTCTATTTCATGATCGTTATATTCTTCTCCATTAAACGATGTGTAATAGATTTTGGAATATTTTACAAATACGAGAAGGGTGTAAGTTTAACGAAGAAACGTAGAATTATTATCGAATGATATTTTCCCTCCGAGCAATCTCCACCCCTGAACAATTTTATCTCCTGTATTCGTTACAAATAACAGGCCATTTCCTCGACAACCACTTGGAACATGGTACGCGTATTGTTGCTCGAGTGGCGTTCAAACGAGTTTTGGCAACCCTTTCCTCCGACTTCGATCGAACGGTGCGCGCCATGTGGCGCGAAACAACTACATTTGAAAATTGTAGGGCAACGCATCGAGAATCTGAAATTTGACGAGAGAAGGGGGGGAAAAAGAGAGGCAGGCGTATTCAACTCTTTGACAATGGAAAATTAAATAATACGGAGGAAAAGAACGCCGTTTCTTTTCTTCTCGAGGGAGGATTAAATATCCGAGAGAAAGTTCGAAACGTGAAATTATCTCGAAAAGCGACGCGAGAGGAAAGTTTGAAGGGATTTGGACATTGGGTGAAGATTGTCCTAAGAATTTTTCACGTTCCAACGCCACGATGGCTGGGCAAAAATTCAAATAACTCGGATGAAATTTTCCCTTCAAGTTGCGGCTAACTCTCTCTTCCCAACGGTTACACCGGAGAACACCTTCCTTAAACTTCTTCCTCTTTCTTATATTTACAAGAACAGGATAAAGGAAGACGAATAGGCGGAAAGGATAATCGGGAGAAAGGAAGGAAAAATAAAATAAAATAAAATTCGAAACTTGGAAACGACTTCGCCTCGAATCTCAATACTCAACTTTTGCTTTAACTTTCCTCTCTTCGAACAAGATTTTTATTCCCCGTTACGATTTCTCGATCTCAAATCCTTCGTTCAAAAACTCGATCGAATTTCTACACTTGAACGGCGACCAATGTTTTTGTTTACCGGAGAAATTTTCGCGACGAATATTCCCCTCCCTCGTTTCTTCGATCGAATTCGAAAAAGAAAACAACAATCAACTTCCAAAAACTTGGGAAAATTTACACTTCCTTCGATCAAAGCTGGGACAAAAAAGTGGTGGAAAGCATCGATAGAAAATAAATAATTTTAACGCGATCGTAGGAGAAACGCGTACGATAAATCATGCGCTGGATTATATCCTCTCGTTCGGTGTATTTCCGAATTTTTCCACTCGTTACCCCCGTTTGTTTTTGTCACGATGGTTTATAGGGAAAGGGAGGAGGGGTGGGCATGTCAGGAACAGGGCGAACAAGATCCCGTCGTGTATCATTCCGCTTCAGACGGAGCAATTTCGACCACAATTTCGAATGTGAGCAACTCGAAGGACCGCGAACGGATTAAAAGGGAGTATAAGGGATTATCCGGGATCTGGTTGAGAATTTATGCGTCTTCGTAAGACGGTGCTCTGTGCTTCTCCCGGAAATCGTAAAGGATTTCGCCAGGATCTTGGTTCCGAGTTGGTTCGCAATTTTCTTGTCCTCTCTTTTTAAAAAGAGTTTCGAAAGTTTCGAAAGAGAGACGTGGAGACGAGAACAAACACGATTATGACTTCGAATCCAGTTTCTGATATTTTACGTTTGAATTTTAATCATAACGTATCCATTTTCTTTTTGGTATGGAAAGTGTAATAATTTATATAATTGTAATTTAACTTTTCGATATTACAGTCAGAGAAATCAAGGTTGTGTATAATTCCATTAAAATGAATCATCGTTCGAGTTTGTTATAAAAAATCGTGTGATGTAGGAATCTAGAGGCAGTATTGTGGTCATAAATTATCGGGTACACTCGCAGTTAGATTCTCCCGTATCGCGAAATAACTGGTCTCTCTCGGATAATCCGCGGAATGGCGCGAGATAATTCAGTGGATAATTCCCAGACGGAAGTGATTACAGGCGTTGGAAGGCGACATCGAAATGATACAACACATATTGCTTGGTGCCGAGATTACGAGAAACTTCTCGTTATCTGATATAAACTGGCGAGACGGCGTCAAGTGCAACAGTGCTTGTGAAAAACCAACATCCTTTTCCCTCGATTTTTTTACGATTCGTTTAATGGAAATTTCTTTCAACCGGTTTATTTTTTCCTTTTTATAGATAATTCTTCGAAATAGTTTTAACGTTATATCTCGCAGACAATTTGCGCTTTATCTAATCACCGTCGTTACAACGAATCGAAATCAAATTTTAAATTGAATTCAATTGTGAAATCCAAGTCGATAATTCGTTTATAATATATTCCACGTCGATGATATTAGTCACGCACCATGTTTCATAGGTACTATGCGTATACCGATTATACTCGATAACAATAACCCGATTAATTGAAACGGAAGTCACGTTTATTTGACTCACCTTGTTGATCTGTCGTTGGAGCTTCGTGATCGTCGCCCGATCTCGTTGCGCAGCAATGCGTTCTGCTTGCAACGCCTGTTCCAATTCCTGCACCCGCTCCTCCAGACTCTCCTGAAACGAAAAACGATTTTTCGTAAGTAACCGCTCTAATATCCACACTTAAAATATTGCAATATAATTGCAATTCAGGATTTTGGAATTTATATTGGAATATTTGGAATATTGCTCGACTATGTTACTATTACAACTATGTAGATCTTAGTAAAATTTGCAACAAAAGAAAAAGAAAAAAAATCATGTTTCTGAAATCGAATACCCATGTACATCTTAAATTCAGGATGTCGAATTGGCCGTCCTCGTAATCTCCAAGTACACGTAGAGTGCACGATTTCTCGAGGAACTTTAAAGCCCCTGTTAAGGCAGCTTAAAACTCGAGCAACAGGAATTACGGGGGAGGGGAGGAGGAAGGATATCCCGTTGAAAGTTACAGGGAAAGTTTCCACACTTCCGTTGCGTTCGCGGCCGCGAAAGTTAATTGAGAAACGGTCGACCGTAAGCTTTCCTCGATCTATGCGCGATTCCCAATCGCTGGTCAACCGCCGTTTCCACGTTAAAATTAATTTCGACCACCATCCAATATTTCCGAATTTAATTTTTTCACCACAAATTCGATCCAATTGTTTCTTCTTTTTATCCACAACCGATATAATTCTAATTAATTCGGATTTTAAACCGATCCTCTTTAACCCGAATCGGCAAAGATTTCATTTCGATTCGTTCGATTAGAATTCGAAGTTTCGAACGAATGGAACAACACTCGACGAGAAAATTCCATCGTTAAAAGAGCACCACCTCGAGGAACCCCTTCCTTCTCTCCAACCACCCCTTTTCACTTTTCGTCCCGGTAACCCCTGAACTTAAAGCGCGATAATAACACCCTTTCCCCGGCTTAATTTAGCCGGGCCACGACCGGGTATTTCCGATTATCAAAAGCGCTCGTTCAGCCGCGCGGAATGCTAATGAGCGGGCTTTAGAGCGGCGGTATGGTCGCGATTTGACCATAAGTATCGGTGCGATCCATTAGATTGGAGGCGACGCCGACGCCGTTTCAGGGGTCCTCGAGAGCCCGGCCAACGACGACGTTTCTCGCGCCCACGCCGCGCGAGGGATGATTCGTATGCGGGTGCACGTAGCTGCAATTCACCCTTTCCCCATCCACCCTTCTTCCACGTCCACGTTTCACCACCTTCCTCCCCCCTCGCCTCCTCCCCCGCTTGGCTATTGTTTGTCGCGAGCCAACCAAATTATACCGGGTGTGCCTTTCCGCCCGTGCGTAAAAAGTTTCGTTCAGTGAGAATTTTTTTCTTTTTTTTTTTTTTTTGCGACGCGACGAGGGAAATGCGAGAAAAGAAGGGAGGAAGTGGCGAAAATTGTTGTTATTATTCGTATTGTTGGTGGTTCGATGAGATTTGAATAAATTTTTATAGCAAGAATGATGGTAAACGTTACATTATTCTCTCCATTTTCACTTCTTTATATATTATCTCGATAATATTTTATCTTAATTTTCTTGAAATTTTTTATCTGTTTCAATGTTGGGATTAAACATCCTAAAAATTAAGCAAAAACGTGAAAGTAGAAATGGAGTAATATAGGATAAGAATAATTAATGTTGTATTTATTAAAAATTGTATTTGGATAAAAGTGGGATTAAATTGAAAATACGAACGGATTTTGTTCATCTTAGGGGATTACTTCGTAATACACCCTATATAAACGGGCAAAGGGGTGGATTTTCTTCACGGGTTCGGCGTATACTTGTAAATCTGTATTAAAGGGTTTCCAGAATGACCAGCAGGTTGACATTATCGGGAAAGTATTGGTTTCCACTGGATTTATGGCGCGTACTATGCCGTGAATAATTATGAGTCGGAAAGGGCAGAACAAACAAGAAAAGATTTAAGGCTCGGCCAACCCTCGCTGTAATTTTTGTCTGGTTTCGTTCTGCTTCTGTGTTTCCCTTCGTTCCCGAATTTCCCCTTCGTAATGCTCGATACTTTATCCTACCCTCTATTAATGCGTTAAATAAAATAGCCGACCTGTTAATTGGCTATTTCACACGTATTTATATAATATATATATTATTTCGTGTATCTAAGTCGATATCTATTAAATTAAATTAAATTACAATGTTAATCATCTAAAATGTCGAATCCAATTCTACGACCACGAACAATGAATATAATTACTTAGAGAAATCGACCACTTTTCTATTATACACGAATAAATATAAAAATTACAAGCATATAAAAACCACCACCATTCTTATCACAATATCCCCAACGGTACATCTTTGCAGGAAAGAAAGATCATCTTTCACCTTGCCCATTCATTCGACGTTGCAAAGATGTTGCAATTATAACAAGCCTCGACTGGCCCTTGTCTCTTCACCCTCCACGATGGACGAAAGGGCGTCACACCACATTGGAAGACCCATAGAATTAGTACAGGGACTTCCGGGCCGTCATTTAAACTACAGAACCGCAGCGATGAGGCCACTCTATATGCAGAGATTCCGTTAAATTGCAAACGGCCATTTTCCAAGGTTGGAGGGAGAATCATCAGAAAGGGAAGAGCAAGGGTAAGATTCTCGTCGCTCTCGAGGTAATCGAACGGTTAACTCGATCTTGGGAATGTTTACGAGACAACTCTCTGATTTTCTTATACCCTGGATCATCCTCTTTGATTAATTCGAATCAATTTATTCGATTCGTTCGAAAAAAATTGGAAGAGAATTAACGATGTTGTTGAAAGAGATCACTCATCGTTTGTCAATCTCGACGAAAGTAAAATTGTAGAATGATAAGAATAAATTCTCAACAACGAAGGTAATTTACATTGTCTCAGTCGGGAATGAGAATAAAAAATAATGGAAAATGGAAAATGAAGGATGGAACAAAGCGAATAAAGTGGAGGAAGAAAAGGAGAGGATGGCTGCTGCGTTCGAAGTTTCACACCTTTGGTCGAAATTGAACCGTCGCGTCAACATCAGACGACGACAAAGGAGCGTCGCGACGTCGACGCAAATTTCCTCGACACGCTCGTGCGTCGTCGCTTTGGACGAGGCTACTACGTACACGCATACACACAACACACCCTCTTCTCTTTTCCTCTTTCCTCTCGCGAAACGATCGTAATTTCGACTAACAGCTGCTCGCCCCGACGCCTCAACGAGACACGAAACACCCTTAAATCAAGATCTTGCCTAAACACGACCGTTTCAATAGTTCGTTCTCGTTCTAGAAATAGACGACACGACTCTTCCGCGCGTATCAAATTCGCCTTATGTTACAACAAGCCCGTGAAAATCGTGAGGGGGACCTCGATTACACTTGGTTAAACGTGGACCAGTTTATTAGGATGGAACGAAAAAATATTTCAAATCAATTCTCGATTCATTTTCGAAAAAACACTCATCGTTACACGAATATGCGCGTACTCGGGATTTGCAAAAGAAATTGAATCGAATAAAATAGTTTCGAGAAGAAAATTAACGAGCCACGAATTACTTCTAATGCTATAATAAAACAAAAAAGGGGATATTCGCTTCTCGACATTTCATTGAATTCCATTAAAATTCTTCCGCTTAATCGTAACTCGCGAGAATGAGAACGGTGCGTGCTCATCGCAGAGGGAGATTTAATAGACTTTCAACGCGCGAAATATGATAGCGGACGGAACAAGGATGTCCTTTGGAGAAACGGGAGCCACTTATTCGAAAGGGAATTAGCCCGAAAGACGACAACTCTCTTGAAGAAGAGCTCTCCTCTTTGGTGTCGGAATACTTTGGCGAAACATTCGTCGCGTTCTCTAAACGCGGACGGCTCAGGTTCAAAACCCCCTTTCCTCCCCAGTTCCGATGCGGAGGCGATGCTGCTCTCCGACTCGCGCGGCCTTCCTTCCTTCAAAACGGGTTACCCATAAATCTGAATGAACTCGAGAGGATTTACGGATCATTTATACACGTTGCTGGAAACGTTGGGAAGATTAACTCGCGAAATGAAACGTGGAGATACGACGCGGCAGATTTGTGGCGTGGGAAATATCGAGTTTGTTTTAATTGGAAGGATTTCACGAGCTGCTTACTGATTTATCGCGAGATCCCGGTGATCGATCGACCCCGATTTTCACGCAGAAGATTTTTCTCGAGAGGTAGATTTATAATTGCCAATTTAATCTCGAAATATTTACAATCAGAAATATCGAATGAAAGAACGATAAGAAAATTCGCAAATAGAATCTTCGATCGTTTCTCCAAGAATCGTTCTATGAAAAATCCATTCTCTAATTTTCATCCAATTAAAACGAACATCGCCTCGGTTACGTCCAACATCCGATTTACAAATCGTCCGCATCACCGATCCTAAGCTCTCTTCCGAATGAATTACAAGCCGAATGCCGTCAGATGCGATCCCGTGAAATCAAAGCGGCGCCCGTATACGTCGGCGACACGTGTTTTTAATTTCCGCGTGGAAACGCTCGAAAGGCGGACCCCAAAGCGGCGAGGAAAGGCCACCCATCCCTACGGGAAAGTATGGAAAGCTCGTTCCATTCGTGCCGGTTAATGAAAATCGAACGATCAAGAGTGCGGGGGAGGGAGGGAAAAAGGTGGAGTCCCTTTGAATCGCGCGCAAAGCGTCAGAAATCGAAAAAAATTACCGTGAAACGCACGTTTAACGCACGCCAATCCCGGATAAAGTATTCCTCCTCTCCCCATTCGATGCATTTTCAAGTTCGATGAAAAGTTTTCAATACGCTACAGCTAATCGAAACATCGCCATTTGAAAACGAAGAAGCAGTTTTTGAAGTGCTATATTCTTGGATGAAATTGAAAATTGAAACTCTTTCAATCTTGGTTAGAATTTATTCTCTTTTTTTCAATAGGTTTCTCACGAATCATCTTCAAATGAAAAATTACATCGATTGACCTCTTCTGAACCTTTCCTTTAAAATATTATGGATTTATATATTGTTATAAAAAAATTTAAAAGATGCAATGTACCAGAGTGCATCATCCACTTTAATCCTACCGTTTCTTAAACCATCAATTACAACCGCGAATTCGTTTTCTCCCTTCATCTCCATAAACCCGAAAGAAAAGTTTTACCGACTCAACAAGAATTCTTACTTTCCTCCGCGAAAAGAAAAACCTTTTCATTAATCGTAATTCAGTTACAAGTACGCGCGAGAAAGCGAAGGCAAACGGTAACGAATCGTCGTTATAAATATCGCGGATAGGATAAACCTTGGTCCTGGGACCGAGCAACCGCCATTTTCTTTTCTCTCCGGTATCCGGGATCCAAGAAATATTCCGCGGGTATGCCGGTAAATTATAGCAACGTGTCAACCTGGCGATAATAAATCCCCACGTTAAAACGCCAAGCGACGAGCATTAAAAGTTAACTGTAGAATCTCGAATCGAGCTATCGGTTATTCCGGATTCCTTTGATACCGTAATCGTTGCAATTATCCTTCGTTTCTCGCCTCCCTCCCTTTTGTTCGTTCGAGTAGTTTCAGAATTTGCAGAGAGAGGAATTTTATAGGAGACAAGAGTTTTGATCGCATTTAAATTATTGGTTCGAGTAATTTTCTCTCTACGATTCTAATTTTAAATCAATATATATATATATATACGTAACGAAAATTATATAACGAAGTTCATCTTTTTTAAATTCGTTCATCTGATACACGACGTGAAAAAAAAAAAGAAGAAGAAGATGAAAATTGGAAATCTTGAGCATCATAATTTAGCTGTTTGATGCGAGATTGGTCAAAGGGTTACGATATATACAACGTGTCCAATAACGATCATCGTTGAACGGATACGTTAACGTTAATTATCTGTAACGCGGATCGAACACGATTATTACGATCACGTTATCGTTGCATCGTGCAAATGGAATGCTGATCGCTGCCAATTGCCTCATAACCATATCGACAGTGCAGTGCCAGCGATCGCTCTCTACAGAACAATGCGATATCACGGGTATTATTATTATTTAAAGCAAACCGGAAGAGTCGACGCATTAATATTAATCACCACCTCGCGCACCTTCGTTATTATCTTTCTTATCTTGCTTCCCCATGGTGAAATGAATCTATTAAAAAGAAAAAACGAGAAGGAATAGAAAGTGGGTAAAGGAATTCGTTCCTTTTTTTGTCCTATTATCAGTGACATTTTATAATGGAAAATTAAACAATAGACCAACTTTTCTCCATTCTATTTTCACTCGTCGTTGAAATCGTCGATCGAGTTTGCACAAAAAAATTTGAAGAAGAAGAGGAAGAAGAGGAAGAAGAGAAGCGATCGAAGAAGAATATTTGTCCAAGAAATTATCGACTGGCATCGAATAATAATTGAAACAAGAGAAACGTTCGTTCGGCGCACGAGTGGAACGCGTCTGTTCCAAATTTACTCGAAATGCGGCAAGTTTAGTCGGCGCGTCCCTAAAATGTACACGTGCTCCACATGCACGCCCAGTTCGTTTGCATGTAAACTATTTGCAAGAGCGAGTAACGGCCGGCGTGCACGTCAACCGAAATGCAACATGTGCTCGTCGTTCTGTCGTCCCGCCCCAACAACATTCGAATCGCTTCACAAAGTAGCTAAATTGCCGCTTAAACTGTGCGCAACTTACTTAGATGGAATTTGCCAAATGTAAATACCATCTTGTTATATGCAGTTGATCGTCTCTCTAAATCCATATCACGATACTACGCTCAAATTATTTTCAAGATTTCATTCCTCCTCTCAACTTTTCTATTTTTTATAGCTGACTGCACAATAGAATAATATAAAAATGACAATAAATTGATAATATTTGTGTCGTGTTAATTAATAAAGAAAAAAAAATTATAAGGGGTTTGTTTCTGATTATTTTTTTTCATATATATTCACGAATTCTTCAAAAACTTGAAACTACGTGCGAGTACACTCGATTCCTTTATTTCTTAAAAATAAACCTCTCGAAACCCTCCGCCATTACGAATCGAATACGATACCGTTCCCAGTAAAATCAAAGGCAGGGAGGATTAGCTGATTAGCCAATTTAACGAAGATCACGGGCGAGGAGAGGCCGTATTCGTTGGACAGGTCGATCGTTTCGAGTCGACCATCCAACCAAATCCTCTTTGCCGTTTTCCACGCGGCCTCGTAACTTTGATCCTGATTAGCTTGTCCCCTCTTTTCGAGTAACGAGAGTGCTTTCGGGGTTCCATCGTTGCTACATCGTTTTCCACGAGAAGAAACCGTGTCCCCCGTGTATGTTCCTCGTGTGTCCAACCGAGCTTTCAGGGACCGATAATTAGATAGGTGAAAAAAAAAGAAAAAGAAAAAAGAAAGGAAGAGGAAGAGACGAATCAAGTGGAAAACAATGTACTTCAAAGACACCTTTGTAGCTCGTTATACTCCCGTTCGATCGATTTCTTTGGTTGTTATGCAAGGATAAAGTAATATCGGAAATACTTTTGTCGTGAAGAAGTTCGAGGATTGTTAACCCTGCTTACATGAAAGATTAAGAAACTTTTGCAAATTATGGATAACAAACTTTTTTTTTCCTCGCAATTTGTAGAACTTGTTTTCGTTAAACTTTTCACCATGAAATTAATAAAAGAATTAATGTATATATTCGATCCTTAAAAGATTTCAAACCGCAATATAAAAATTCTCGTTCCAGTAAAAAATTTTTCATCTTCAATAAAAAAAAATTCAACGAATGAAACATTCACAAAATGATAAGATCTCTTAACGACTCGATTAATTTCGATATATATATAAAGTCGAGATTCACGTGGATGGCAGAAGTGAAAAGTGGCGACGAGTTGGAGGCTCGAGCATCGTATTAAGTTTCACGAAATATCTCGAGGGCTTCCGCGAGTTTGGCATACTGAGGGCGGGGGTGGGTTGAAGGAAAATTATGCGAGAAATATGTACAACACGCCCTTGCATATTGACCGTCGAGCTAGAAAACCCGCTTTTCTTCCAAATACTCGGCTTTCGCCGCGCCCACAGTAATCCTTGTTCCCGTCGACGACATCGTCGTCTGCAGACTTTTCAAACTGTTGATGCGTTAATGCAAACGCGCCACCGTTTCTTTTGGAACATCGTGATGCGCTTCTTGAATTAAAATGGAAACATGGAATCGAAACTTGGTAGATAAATAATTCCTTTGTTTCTTTTTCTTAAATTCTCATCGCGTAAAATCGAAGAAATATTTAGGGAAAAATTAATTGGAAGATAATTATGAAGAAATCGAAGTTTGGTAATTCTATTAATTCTGTTAACAAATTAATATTTCATTTGATAAATAATTAATCTTTCCGAAAAATCGAATTTCGATTATAAATCTTTTTTTCAGATACAAAATAATTTCGAATATTTTCACGACTGGATCAGAATAAAAAATTAATAAAAGCACGACCAGTGTGTCTCGCGTTCGACGAGGAGGAGAGGGAGTGGAAAGACGAGAGGGGACAACAGAAGGCTGGAGTGGCATTCGCGACAAGCTCCTTCGATTTTCTGTTAAAAGTACGAGGCGAAATCGTCTTGGAGGGCCGTTATACGGGCTAGGAGAGTCAGCAGAATGCAAAGGGGGTCAACGAACGAATCGTCCATGCATGATTTTTCCACGAGTGCTCTCCATTATCCGGTGAACGCTTGGAATTCGTCTACCGACCGCATAAATCTCCATCTGCTTAAAAGCATCGGGGGGTATACGCACAAAGAGCGGGCGGAAGTCGCGGCGAATTTGTCGGAGAATCGGCGGATCATTGGCCGTCATCGTTCCACGAATAATTCTCCTTTACAGCGAACCCTTTCCTCCAACTGTTTCTTCGTTTCTTCGAGCATTAAATATATTTTCTTCCACCGTGAATTTCGATGCAATTTCATCGCAACTGAGAGAAAAGAATTTTTTATCCTCGAGATCTTTGTAAATTATAATTTATATTTTATGTTATTCTCGTCTATAAACATTTATGTTTTAAATGGAGCGAAAAAGAGATTGGAATAGAAATTAAAAGAAGTGAATGCAAAAAATTGTAGCGTGTCAGAAATTAATTAGACAGCTGGAATCCTACCGTAAATAAAGAAAAAAGCGACAAAAATAGTATTAAAAAAGAGAGAGAGGAAAGATTGGTACACAAAATCCGCTTCGCGCGATTCAACGTCGTCTTCCTTTCACCACCCAGAGAGGACTTTATTACCGTGCTCTGCAAACAGACGTTCTTGGGGGCGTAATAAAGTTAAGAGGGTACCCGGTTCAGAACGGACGAGGCAAAGCAGAAATCGTGGACTAAGTCGGAACCGCAAAAGTTCAAATTGATTTTGCAAAACCGCGGCCCGTTTCATGCAAATTCCAGCGACACGAGACACCTCTCCTCGGGTGGAGGGTGTTTTCACGGTCCTCCGGCTTCACCGTTTCGTGGCCGCTGGCTGAATTATGACCGTGATTTCCGGCGAGATGGACCTTCCGGCCTGGCACAAGTCCAGTACTTGGCGAAAGTACGCGGATAAATCAAAAGCGGCTCTTTCTTTTTTATTTTTTTTATTTTTTTTTTTCCTCGCGCTGCGCCAAGGCGTTAGTTTATTGCCATGTAAATCATCCGCGGAATAGGAAAAGGCACGTCGATCGAGAAATACGCGTTCGTCATCCTCTTTTGCAATCAGATCGATAAATATCTCGCGTACGTTTTTTTCAAAGCAACAATTCATAATATAGTAATCTCTTTCTCAAACATGGAAACAGATGAAAGAAATTAGGAAGATCCGTAAATTTGTATCTTTTTCTTTTAACACAAGTGTTCTTTGAACAATTTTCAAGTATCGAAGCAATATTTTAAAAATAAAGTTAAACTCCTTGTTTCGAAGATCTCTATCTATCATCAAGAGATATCTTTTTAAATTACAACAATTTCTCTCAAACGCTCTTCTTCTATTCTCGTCCAATATATATATATATTTTTACAAGTTTTTTAGAAACGGGTATAATTTGAACGCCGCCATACCCCGTGAAAGAAAACTATCTCCTTTTTGCTCGAATTCCGGCCTCGCTCCATAAGTGGTCTTCTCCCATGTTCGCGGTGTGTAGGGATTCTTACATAGACACACGTTCAAACCTGTGTTATATTGCATTTTATTACCCCACCGTATACTTGGCAGAAGTAATAGTGCGAAATTTATAGGCACGGGCCTTATAACGTTCCTTTCCATCCTCTAACCTATATCGACACGTTGTTATCTTCACTTACTACTACACCCTGGCCGGGTTTCATTTCGGTTATTTATGAAACTCGACTTCTCTCGCCGTTATTTCGTTACAACATACCCCACCCGCTCGATTATTATCACGCGAGAATATACGCGAACGTACATTTTATCTTCCTCTTCTTTCATCTTTTATTCAGATTTTCTATTCTATATTTAATCCTCGATTAACAAGCAACTTCGTTTTCAAAATTCCAATTTGCCCTTCCAATTTATTTTTACAACATTTCTTCTTAACAGATTTAAATAAATCGGCAATGTTCGTTCCTTTCGTTTCCAACGAATTTAAAAGACTGGAATAAAAAAAGAAGAAGAGAAAAAACTAAGAGAAACTTGATTAAATTCACAATTAACTTTATTACAACTCGAAGAAAACCTGCTAATACCTCAACAATCGTTAACGTTTTAACGGCACCACCCACGCAACGCGATAAAACGTAAGCATTTCGCCCGATTTCATAAAGCGAGACCATAATCTCGAATCCCTCACAACAGTTTCTCCCTCAGCGAGAGAGGGGAGAGAAGCAATTCGACGCGGTCAACATCGCGAAACCTCGTGGTATTTGTTTGGCGAAACCATGGAAATCCATGTCTGCATCGTAAACGTTGGCCTTACTCGCGTGGAATGTATATCAACCCTTTCCAACCGTGTTTTCCCTTTATAAGAAAGTCGCGGGAAACCTTGGAACCGTCCCAGAGAGAGACAGAGAGGGAGATCCAATGGATGGAGGGTGCCGAAATTGAGAAACAAGGATGAAAGATGGAGGAAGGAAGAAAAGAGAAGTGATTGGGGAGAGACGAAATAGGAGAAGGAGTGAAGGAATGGAGAAGAAGCAGCATACGGTAGGACGATGACGTAAAGCATGCTTAGCGGGCGGAATGCGGGATACAGAACGGAAATGAAGAATTATTGCGGGAAGAAGAGGTTGAAAAATTTATTCCGCGAGGAATATGATTTATGGGATTTCGTAGGAGTGAAAGAATCGCAAGGGGAATAATTTAGTCCGGGCAATCGTAGTTTTTGCGGTTCGAAGTTGGAGAGAAGTTTTTGTGAAATTTGAGATATCGAGAAAATGAGGTAGTTTAAAGGTATGTAATAATAATTGTGTAATTGTGAAGAAATAATTTTTAACGAAGAATATTCATCGCGAAGAATTATTCTTGAGCGCGTTATTTTTAGAAGACGCGGAGTGGTATATTTCCGTTTTCTTCAAAGCGAATTCTAGGACAAAAAAAAAAAAGGATCGCTTTTATTCGTGGAAACAAAACACCAGTCCTCCAGAGAAGTCGTACTGTCGATATGAAATAGAGTTTTTGCTTTGGAATACGATATTGGACTTATTATTATCGTGAAAGTTGATTTGCTCGCAAAGATGAATGAAATGTCGACGTTTTTGTCTTTCTCCACCCTGTATTCGAGACTTCTACGTAGGGTTGAACGGAGTACAATAAAACGCAGATGCCAAATTCAAGAGAGCCACTTTCGCCGATCTTTATTTTCCTGTTTCGTCTCTTTGTCCCTAGACTCCTCTTTCTTCTTTATTTTTTCCTTCCTTTTACTGCTTCGTTTCTCCCTCGAATTTCATCATTCAAACTTAATAAGGGAGCAACGTCTCCAATAATCCACTTGAAGCTTAACAATATAACTCCTAAATATTTTTCGAATTATCATTTTCTTTCTTCACTATCTCGTCCCTTAAAAAAAATCCATAAAAGAAAGAAACCTCCAAGTTTTACTTAAATATTTTCCAAACTATTATTTTCATTGTTATTACCAAAACGATTATTATTCTCTGTTCGAAAAAAAAAAAAAACAAAAAAAGAATCGTCAAGCTTGTAATATCTCAAGGGAAAATACGCGTATAATAGTCTCTTCATCGTCCTTCTTCCCACAAAACCCTGTGGATTGAACGCGAGCTGGCATCGAGAGTCCCTTCTCAACAGACACTTTCCTCTCTTAAAGGAGCTCCATACCAATTCCAGAGGGAATCGATCCTCGAGAAAGGACGAAACGTCTGAAACGGAAAGGAGACAAACGGAAGGAGGCGCGGAAGTGGAGATTAGAGAACGAACGGTAGCAAAGCGTGGCAAAGCAAAAATCCTCCTCGTTACCCTTCCCTCCTCTCCCTCGACGCTGAATGTTTTAATTCACGTCCCTTTCACGCGATATCGAATTCCATTTCCACGAGGCATAATTTTCTTCGGATCCGAGTTGTCGTGTTTTAAGACGAAGGAAGAACGACAATTGATCGAGAGAATTCCAAGTTTTAAATTATCATCGAGACCATCTTTTGTTTCTGGCTAATTATTTGGTATTTTAAGAAGGGGAATCGATTCGTTGTTGGAAAATCGGATCGTTTTTCTTTCTTTTTTCACTTGGAAAGTTGATCGAATTGCTTTGTTTCGCGAGGGACGAAGATTTAAGAAGATCTAACGATTTGATCGTAATAATTGTGATATATATATATGAATTAAAAAAGAATTTTTTTGTTTTACGAAGAAGTAAGGTACGTATCTGTATCAATAGTTATTTTATTATCCTTTCTCGAGACGTTGTCCTAAAAATATACATCTTACACAAGTGGATGGAGTCGAAAGTCGAATGGAAGTCGAACGGGCCATTAACTAAATCAACATTTACACGTCTTATTTTTATATCAGAAAATGGAGACCACGTTCTTAACGAATCGTCGAGCGTTCGTCAAGCACGTTTTCCCATATAGGAAACTGATACCGATTTATTCGACTGAAACTGCCAAAGCACTTATTCTCGAGACCGAAATTAAAAACCAAATGCAACAATTTTATATATTTAAGAATATTTCAGAAACAATCTCCAACGACTAACAATCTTATCACGAGATAACAATGGCCACGACAGGTCCATTAACGATTAATCGTTTAAAAGCTTCTTGCCTCGACGCAATCTTAACGAACGCTTTAATCAATTCAGCTAAACGAGTTACAAGTTTCTTAAGAGCTTCGTGTCCTTTCTTATTCACAATAACGCGAGTTTAACACCCCTCCTAAGATCATTTTAAAAATCTCTTTCTCTCCTTTCCTTTTTTCTCTCCTCTTGAAATTTCATTCCAACATTTTCCGATATTTTCTTTCAAATTTCCTTCTCAAGATTTTTCCCAAATCCTTCCCCTCTTCCTCTTAAAAAATTTCTTTAAAAATTTCACGCCACTTTGAGAAATTTTGCAAAAAATCCTCCTCGAAAGTTTTTTCTTTTAACAATTTTTATTTAAAAAGTCTTATTTTTTTTCCGCGATAAATCGTGGACAGGTCGATCACGGTTTATCAAGCATCCGATCGGCGACGCGGATCCGTGTATCCATCAGTGATTACCACGCCAACATATCCAAAGCAATAAAAAGATCTGCCGTTCGATTTATAGCGGCGAAAGTGGCGTTTTATTGGCGCTATCGATCTCCCCGATCCCGGAGATTCCCTCCACGACTGTTCTGCGTCGCTGATACCCGTCGAAATAAGAGGGATTCGGTGTACCAGGTGTCGCGGATAAACTGACAACGGTGAAATATAGTGTGCACGCTCGTTTAACTGTACCTCGTATAACTGTAGATAATTTATCTTTTTGCTTTGATTTCATTCTCCTTTTTTCTCTTCCTTCCCTCTCCTCCCTCCCTAGCTCCGATGTTTATACAGATGGTGATACGTTATCGCCTTACGCCGACCGCCGTCTCTGCATTTTATTTGCGTATGTTTATTTCTAGAAAGTTGATCCACGCCAACTTGTACAACAGTAATTTACTTTATATACATTTATAAAGTGATATATTATTTTGGAAAATAAACTTTTCTAAAATTTTATTGCATTCCTCTATTTTAACATCTGAACTGAATATATATGCAAAAAATAATATAAAATTATATTATAATTTCATTAATCGAAATATTTGTTTAAAAAATTGTATTGAAAAGAATTAGAATTTGAAAAATTTCCTCGGTACACGATAATAATAATTATAGCAATATAATTATTCTAAATAATTGGCTTCGATGACACAAGAGTCAAACATTGGAAAGGATTCGTGCAACTTTAAGATCGAAGTCTGGCGAAGAATGAAGAACAATGAGGGATGAACGTAGCACGAGGGGATAGAAAGAGAGAAAGAGAGAGAGTTTAGGGCGAAGGGAGGATTCAAGCTTGTGTCATGGGTTCTCTCGGGCTTCTCTCGGTTGAAGGCGAGATGTAGAAGGGTGAAACGGCTCGAAGGGAGGCTAATAGAAATGAAGAGGCCGCCTGTCGTCAAGGCATAAAACCGTAAACAGGTGCCATCGTTCTTTCCATATTTTAACGAACATCGATCCTGTTTTACACGGGAAAAATTTGTCACCTCAACAACGATCCAATTTTCTTTTCGATACTTCGATACTCTACTTTTTTACGTAAAAATGTCGGGTTAAAGATGAAACACGCCTGATAAAGGTTAATTTGATAATCCTTTAGTTATATATAAGGGTTAAGAGTTAACTTTGTTATCGATTCGAAATTTAATTTTACAAACGAAGCAAACTGAAGCTAAAGCGATCAAATCGATGGATAAACGATGGAAATATTCGAAGGAACGTTCGGTATTCGGAGCTGACGTTCTCTTTAAAGAGAATTGGCAAGAAAGAGGGTAGACTTCTCGGTATTTGTTTGCCCCCAATTCTACCCAAAAATTTGTTTACTTCGAATGAAAAAAGAAAATCGCGACACTAGGAAATTTTTCTAGAAGAGGAAGAGGACGAGAAAAATATGGATGGGCCATTCTTCTTCCAAATTATTCGAAACTCTTCCTCGTTTTTCATCCCCAATTCTCTCGAATCCAAAGAAGTTTCCAAAACTTCCTCGTCCTTGAAATTCCTCCTCGTGAAATTCGTCTCTCGAGAATCTCGCGAGAAAAGTTTCGCGGGGAAGCGGTCTTGTCCTCCCCTCCCCGATCCCTTTTTATTCGCGGTTCTCGCGCAAAAATGGCCGAGACTTAAGAGATTTACCGCTTCCTTCGGTTCCGACACTTCCCTCCCTCCTTTTCTCGTCACTTTGAGTCCTCCAGTTATGCAGATTTCCCGCCGAAAATTGAAATTTCGCGAGGTTACGCTTCCCTCGAGATTACGCGTCAAACAATCGCGCGTTCCCTTCTTTCGTTTCATTATCGGGGAAAAAAAAAAAAAAAGAGGGGAAAAACTTTTGTCTTTCGGAACAATTTTATACGAATATCTTCCGAATATCTTCGATCTACTCACGTTAATGTAGATTCTAGACACTGGAAAGGAACTGCCATTGTGCCAAGTACGTACCTGAAAACAGAACAATTTTTGTAAGATAAGGATTATTATTAGATCATTCGATATTTGGATCATAGAACGAAAATTCTAAATTTTCACGAGGCCAAAGATAAAGCACAAAGCATTATATTATTCGATAATTTCTTTCCCAATTCTTGAGATAACCAACTCATTTCCTCTCCTCCGTTCAACTCGAAATCACCTGCTCAAACAAGCATCGAGATTTGCCCTCATAATACGTCCGCCATTGTCCCTTAATCAAAGGAGGGACACGTGTGACGGAAGTATGACTCAATATGGATCCAAGATAGCCCCCGGCGATGTCTAACAGAATCTTCACCCCCATGTTGCATCGACAACTCGGTAGTTGCGCATTTAACGAGCGTAACTTGGTGTTGGAAACGAAGCTGGAAGGCACGTGGTCCTCCTCGTCTCCCTTTGGAAAAGGAAAAAAACAGAAGCAGAGGCGCCCTGCTCCAGTTACCCGAAAGGGTTAACCAAGTTTGGCTACGAGGGGTCGGGCGGAGGAAAACAGGTTCCTCCTCCCTCGTCGGTTTTGACGGAGGACGACGGAGGGCCACCACGTTTTGACCCTTTTACCGCCTAACCGTCGACGTACCGCCTAATCGTCCTTAAAGACTCCTCGACGAATGATGAATCGCCGGTTTAACGAGGGTTTTCGCTGCCAGTCGCCGATCTATCTATCCGCTTACCGATCATTCCTTCCAGACCCTAGGGGGGCGTCCTTCCAAGTTTGAACAGAGGGATCACACGGCCATCTATCTATCCCGACAACATGGTGATTCGTCGTTGAACGTTTCGAATCTATTCTTGTTTCCTTCTTTTAATATTTTTGAATTGATAATTAGACGCTTCTGTTGCACGATATTCGTTCTTCGATAATACAATGTTAAAGTTTGGATCAGAAAATAAATCGAATGAAAAAATATTTCGCTGTCTATATAATATTTTCCTTTGATTTTACAACGATAAAACTTGGAGGAGTTGTTCCCCGATTTTCTCACGATGAGAGGCGCGAGATTTCTTCACGACGTTGGAACAAAAAGAGGAGAGCGCGCGAACGATCCATTACGAGGCACGTCGCAAAGGCGAGAAATCACGGGGGCATCTCGCAAAACACGGAACGGGGATCAATTATATAGGCTCCACCCATAAATCCTCCAACTGGCCCGAGAAGAGTTTTATTATCATCGTGGGTAGTTTATAACTTTAAAGTTTCGTTAAGTCGAGTTCCATATACGTACCCGTGTCGAATGGAAGCCTTGAAAACTTGCTCCCGGGAGATGGGGCTTTACAAAAGGCGTCCGGCAACGTTCCTTTACCACCGGTTTATATCGGCCAGGATTGAAAAATCTTGTATTATAACGTTCGATTTTCGATTGTGGAAAATTTTAATAAAGCACCAATGCTTCGAGAATCTCCTGCTTGGAATACGAATCGCGTTCAATGAACGGCGAATGCGGAGAACGATGGTCGATTATCGATTCCGCCGTGTGACACAGATCAAACATTGGTGTTTATATTTAAATGCCTAAAGACGCCTTCTTATTGTCCTGATGGGCCGAGGTCGTGTTATTGTTCGCACGTCCCAGATGTTAATTCTGAAGCGAAATACGGCCGCCTTTCCGAAAGATGTGAATGTCAAAAGCAAATGGAGAATATGAAACTGTGAAAAATAGTCGACACAGTTTTCTATGCACAGAACACGTTTCTTCTCCATCCTCCTTCTCAAAGAATCTACCTAAAATAGATCTAAAATAAAGAATCTAGCAAAATTTAAATGAAAATTAATCCTTCCAATTTTCAATTTCAATAACGAGAAACCAAGGTATCTATCTCTTCTTCAACGAGAATAATAAGGAAGAAATTCTTCTTTTCCTTTCGTTCACGGTGGAACGAGGGGCGCCGTGATTCGAGAAGGAAGCGAGAAGATTATGAATCACCGATTCGTGTAATCGTTGGCCTCGTGGGACCGGTCCTCGAAGGATCGTCCACGGGAACGAGAGCCCTTGGCCGCCGTCATCGTTCGCCAAGCAACGTGGGAGGACACGGTACGTCGAATATCGCGGGGATCGAAAGCCGCAGGAAATGGAAGATCAATATGTACTCTACTACTTCTCGGTGTCTTGTTACGAGCGAAGAAGAAGAAGAAGAAGATTCAGCAGGTTACTCGCGCGTAACGCCGCTCCTTTCTTTAGGTAGTTTGCGTCGTGGCGCGCGTGTGTATTCAAATTGAACGTTTCCCGATGAAGAAAGCGTGCTCGTTCCACGCTTCGTTTCACGGTAGCAATGACTCCGTGTTCTTTTTCTGCGTATCGAACGGGTATCGTATCGTAGGGCTGTAAATAAAGGATACTCGTTACTCTATGATGGTGATAAATACACGAATTATTTTTTGGAATCGGTGAGATTTTTGTTTGGAAGAATTAGAAGGACGTAGATAAGTTTATGTTAAAATTGGAATATGTTATTATTATTAGAAGAAAGTGAAGCAATACTTTTCCAATTTGAAGTATTTTTCCATTGATATACGAAAATTTCTTTTTAAATCATCCATTTCGAATCTTATTTCCGATACGAAGAAAATAGGACGACGCTTTGCAATCGACTCGCAAGAGAATCGAAGAATACCGAGGTCCATTATTCGCGTACAAAGAAGAGGAAGGCCGAAAAAACATATTCAACCCCCTTTTGCCTCTTGCTTTATGCAAATACAAACGCAATCTTTTGCAAATCAACGAGAAAATATATGTATATTCCTCCCGTGGAATACATCCTCGTGGAAGGTTTTTACCAAGAAGAATACTTCGATTCTACCCTTAAAGCAAACGGGCTACGCGCGTGTGTATATATATATGTGTGTGTGTGTGTGTAAATACCACGCGCTATTCTACCACCCCCCTCCTCGACCGGACAAAGAAAGAAAGAATTCTTCGAGTGTTTTCACATTTATACAAGTAAACATCCATGTTTGCTCATTGTACGTAATTCGAAGTCTCGACATATAATTCTCCGTTGAAAAAAATATCTTCAAGATTTGTAACAGTTCAACAGCCACTCCCCACCTACTTTTCCGTTCCTCCCTTTTCTTCGTTTCCTCTCCATTCTTTCCGTAACCGAACGTACGAATTGTATTGTCAAATGCACGACTCGGTAGAACGACTCGGAATTCGTGGCACGAATGGAACGAACACGTGCAACCGTTCGTTCTTGAAATTCCTCGCGGGAGAGAACACATCAGAAGTTCATGTTACATATCGCGCGGCTGTCGAGCGAATGTTTGACCGCGCCTTGAGGGTCATGGTCCAGGAGATGGAGAGAAGGCGAGTACCAACTTCCGTAAGGTAATAAAATATTCGACTGTCAGGTGTACAGCTTCCCGCTCGAGCCACGGTTTACGAGCTCCAAGAACATTGCGGTTGCTTGCTTTCCTTGGATAGTTCGACTCGGAATAATTCACGACCATTGAAATTGAAAGAATACCCCTCCTGTTTCGAGGTAACGATAATTTTAAAACCATTATTTTTTTATTTTATCCAAACATCGATATCGAACATTTCGTTATCTCGTTCGCATTATTTCCAATCTTTACTTTACTTTTCAATTAAATAAATTTAATCCAATATATATAATCTCCACGAATCTGCTCGAGTCACAATCTCGACTCGAATAAATCAATGTCGCCGCCCCTGTTTTTGCATACATCGAGGGGGAAAGGAAGAAGAATTCTCGCCGATGGAAAAGATGATTTCTTCGTTGGGAAAGGAAGGAAGGAAGGAAGGAAGGAAGGAAAAGGAAGAAGGGAACATTGATTTCGTGACATCAGCTTGTTCCCGCGAGGATGTATTTCACGTGGGTGTATTTCATTTGGTTAGACGACGAAGAGGGAGGGGGAGGCCCCGGTGTAACCGCATTAGTCAAGCTGTCGTGCCTCGTTCGAGATCACTTGTCAGTCGATCCTTTGACAGGGGCTGCTGGCCCGGACAATAATTTCATATCTGTGAAAGCGGCGGCCAATCTAGCGCGCATCGTCGCGCTTCGTCGCCTCCACTCGCCTTCCGCTCCATGAATATCGATACCTCTCTCTCTCCCTCCCTCCCTGCCTGTTTTCCTTTTCCCTCCCTTCAGACACGCGTCTTCCCGATTCCTTCGTTTTCTTCGGAAGAATGGAGACGGATGGTTATTATGAATCACTTGTGGATCGGGGGATTCGAGAAATATTTGATTAAAATTTCGGAGAGATTTGGAAGGAGGGTAAAAAGAAGAATACGAATTCAAAAAATTTCATGGAAATGGTATTTGAAAATTGTTGGTCAACGCGGAGGATATTTATTCATCGAATAAGTCTTTTTTCTTTTCCTGTTATCGTGGAGCGTGACCAGCACTTTAGAAAATTGTGATGAGGAAGGGGAGGGGCAAAACGTCAGAATTCGTCGGCGAATGCCGGTAAGCCTTTGTGCACCCGTCAAGCGAGCTGGCAGATGAACAACAAAGGGAAAAACGCATAGGGAGGAAAGATAATTGCGACGGGGTGAACGTAGCTGCGAGGCTGTCGTTTGACCCAGCTAGTTCGTCAATGAGAGATAAGAAAGAAGGCAGATGTTGCCTCTAATGGAAACCTAGCAAAATGAAAACTGTCCAACCTGTCTCTTCCTCTCGCAAACCCGATACTAATATTCTCTCCGTATATCAAAATTTATCTTATCGATTATTTGCAATTCCAAGATCAACGCTCGAAAATTCTTCAAAAGTGGCAAAAGCTTTGAAAATTAAGAAGAAAGAAGAAGCAACTGCGCGAAACTTTCCAACTTCCACATATACTCGAATATTCAATTCCCTGCAACGCGAAATTCAACGTGAAAACTGGCGATTTATCGTTGCGCGCCGATCGCGGCAGTCGAGAGCACGTAATAATAATTGGGTAGGGCTCGTAGTGTTTGGCTACCTTTTGTGGGGATCAAGGTATTTCTCCACGGCCTGGTGGCTGCTCGACCATTGTTTGTCCGCGGGGTGGCTTTCATCGTGACTGGCGGGATGAAGGGACGGGGGGAGGAGAGAGAGAGAGCTAGGAAACGCCGGAAGTTACGGGGGCCGGTGTTCGCCGTTAAATTTTAGCGCTCAATAAAACACAGATCCCGGGCAGAAAGATATTTCATCCCTTCGTCGTTGTTTCCAAACCAGAATTTTCTATGGTCCTCGATCCACACAAACGCACGCACACGATTGGGGCGACGAATTCCGAGAAGCGTACACTTTCGTTGCTCTCGCGATGGATTGCGGTTTCAGTCGAGGGATTGTATTCGTCGGGAGATCGTTAAGAGTTGAACGTCGTGATCGTGAAGGTGAATTTATTCGCCGGGCGATGGGATTGGGTATTGATTAGAATGAAAGAATTTTCGAGTCGTGTGTGTGCGTGTGCAAAGGGTAGGTAATGGTGGTAAACGATAAAAGGTGGTTTTGCGGAATGGACCCCGAGTGTTTTATGGCGGTAGTTTTGGCGACAGGATCCATTGCACGAATGATTGGATGAATAATTTATGTATTGATCTCGTAATCAAATCCAGTTCGTTCGATGTAATACATGTATGGATAATGTAACAATAAAATGAAATGTAAGAGAAATGTAATGAATCGAAACTTTGAAAGTGAGGGATTAAAACATTTTAAATATTAGAATTTTTCTAGCGAGACGATTTTTTATATACACTTTTGATCAACGGAAGAGGAAATGGAACTCATTAAATGATTATATTTCGCAAAAATTGGAGGGAGATTGTTTCGAATAAGAAGAAGGGAAGAGGAATGTCGGATTTTCTAGCTCCGCTTTCGATTTTATCCTTGAAAGGCAACAGATGGCTGGACAAGCCATCGTTCAGCAATTCCACAGGGAATTACGCGCTCCTCGTTTTTCCCTTTTGTTCGTCCTCCCATGGGCACGAATTTGAAAATAATCGTAATAACGATGGAGTACGCGTTATGGAAAGATTGTGCATCGAGGAACAAAGAGAGGAGGAGAAGGAGAAAAGGATCGATGGCTCTGGTTAGATCCTATCGATTCATCTGCTCGATAAAAATCTTGTTTATTCTGAAATATCGTGGTAACACAAAAAGCTTTTGAAAATTTATAAAAACACTTTGATTCGAAGGAAAAATAATTACCCTGTGTTTTCTGAACGAACGAACGAATATTGAAATTTGATCGAATCGAAGCTCAAATGACGCTTTTAATATTGCTTCCTCCAAGAAATGGTGAAAAGTGAAGCAAAAAAAGTGGTCTACGGCGTTTCCGCTTCCTGACCGCGAAAACAGACCATTCCAAGTAAAATGTAAGCAGAAACTGTGGTTTCTGGTTTCCTGCGCACTATCTTTACCTGATGGGAACATATCGAGATGCAACACCTGACACTGCGATTTTAATTTGTTTACTGCGATATTTTAACCAAAACTATCTCGCGTAAAAATAATTCGTTTCTAAACGAAAAAACTGTAATATTATTCAAAATTTTTTTTTCAATCTTATAATTAATGATACTTATAAATTAACGATTATAATGTTAAAAAAAAAGAAATAATATGCGTTCGATATAATTGCCACTACGAGACTACGAATTTCCCGATCGAACACCGTAAAAGATACACGTCACAAAGTATTCGTGTAAAAGGTTTCACTTAATCCACCCATGGGAGGCGATACCGAAGGATCAGACGCGATAACACAGTGTCCCCACGACTCCACGTCACTCTTATTTGTTCCTGTCAATCAAAACAATCCGGAGATCGAGGCAGATCGCAGAGGGTGAGGCCGTCGTGCATCGTGCATCGAGGGTGCGTGTGTGACGTTTAGCCCAATATCTCCGCAAGTCTGACCCATACGCGGATTAATCTACTTCGGAGAGCCGAGGCTAAAGCTTTCTTCCTCCTTTGACTTTAATAGGCAAGACTTATCCATCATCCGAATGGTCCATGTATTAAACACACGATATTATTTGTTACGGATTCGTTTACGGATTATTCCTTATTCCGCCAGAATTTCATCCATCATTTCGAACTGTTATGTATAAACTGTTTCATTGGAATCGATAGTTGAACGTAATTGTACAGTAACATTATGAATTTTTATATAGTTTTAATCATACATATGTATATAGAAAATATGTAAATTTATGTTTCTATGCATTTTATGTTACAGTATAACAGATTAATTTATCCAAAAATGAAAAATCCAAAATCAAACTATAGAACTATAAAATATAATACGAAAATACGAAAAATACGAAAATCGAAACTAGGATTTCTTCATGTAAAAAAAAATACTAGAAGAAACTAAAAATTTTATAAATAAAATTATTAAGAACATAGAGGAAACAATGGCATTGAAGTCACTTTTTGATTCATTCCGATATCTCAATTCGTTACCGAGATACAAAGAGTCAAAGTTTCCGTAGCGCCTAATAGAGATTATGAATGAGTCCGCGGGTCATTGACCTGCAATTTTTCCTAGAAACGCGTACTACACATTTTTCTAGGAATCGCGTCTCACGCTAGTCTCGAGTTTGGGATAGGTCAGTTTAACGAGGTGCGAGCGAGAGGCCCGAGTAAGAGACAAGGACCGAGATAGTAAACGATTAAAAATTACCTTTGTCTTCACGCGACGATATCTCGGAAACGGGAAATCGTATCGGGATAAATCAAAATGAGTTTCAAAGAGGAAGGTTTCGCGCTTCTAATGGGCTTTCACTCGTTGACCGGAAGTTACTATCTTCGGAGTTATAGCAATTCAAAGTTTTCCTAATTTTAATACGGTTTAATAGGGATTTGAGGTAATTGAGATAATTGGAAAAATTACATTTTCTTTTTGCGGTGATATTTCAGGAACCGGAAGTCGATATCGAAATAAATAAAAATGTGTTTTAAAGAGCAAGATTCTGTGCTTTTAACGACTCTTCATCCATTCACTGAAACTTCTCGTGTTCGGAATTATAGCGGTTCAAAGTTTTCCTAATTTTAACAAGGTTTAATCGAACTTTGGATCTCAATTGAAGAAAATTAAAGAATCCATATGTTAAAAAATAAGAAATAATCGATAGATCGGATACAATCGATCGTTTTCAGCTAGTCGTAAAACTGATTAATGCGAACTACGAAACTTATAATACTTCTATTTCTTTTCGAGAAAAACAATGTCATTAAGTCGAGCGAAGATCATAAGCCGAAGATGAACAAATTCAACCCGCTCGTCATTATTCCGCAGTTACATAAACTGCGGCTTTCTCTTAATGAAAGCCAGATTTTTCTCACCGCTAATCGATGCAATTTTCCATCCCGCAGAAAATATCAAACCAAAACTCCATCATACACGCCTCGAGATGCACGCTTTAATCGCACAATTAACCTTAAACCTTGAGAGAGCACACCGATCTTGAAAATATCAATCTTGATCTTTAAAAATCTCGATTAACCTTAATACCCGAAAGAATATCATTAACCTTAACATCAAATATACCATACTCTTTCCTCTATCTAAATCGCATCATCGCTCTCGAACGGCCCTTCTAATTATCTCATATATAACAACGATACATCACCCTCTAGCGAATATACTATACCTGTTCCTCCTCCTTTAAAAACCGGCCTGCGTTCGAACGCTGGTTTATCGCGAGAAACGACGCAAGTTCTCAAGTTTCAAGTTCAAAGCTCGCGTGGAGGCGGTGCGTGTATCGAGGAGCTCGTTAGAAAACGATTTATAATTATCTCGCGAATCCCTTCGTTCGAAGAAGAAGAGTACGATAAACGGAGGAGGAAATTACAATATTTCCAGCAATATCAGTCAACGAGCTCGATTTGTGCCGACTGGGTTACAGTTTACTACACTAGTTTCGAAAAGCTCTATCCTATGCCTCTGCGAGGAGAGAAGCACGAGGATCCTCTCTCGATCCTCTTTAATGCGAATACACGCGACGTGCGCGGCGAGATAAGTCCGCCTAGCGTGTGTTTCTCCTAGGATTAAGCGTTAAATTTCTGTCGTTTCCGAGGAATAAACGCTCCTCCTCTACGTGGACGCGAAACGAAACACAAATATATCCACGGAATTATATCGTTTCAACAAGATTTCAACAATTACTCGAGAACGGTGTATTATTATCTAGATTCAACAAACAAGCTCCAAATATATAAAGTTACGTTTCACCCTAAAAAATCCTAAGATAGATCCAGTTCTTCCTCTCTCAAAGTCGCTCGTCAAGGCTTGGCGATGTCGCATGTACGCGCGAGGTAAAACCTATCGCGCTAGATTACTCGTTATCGTAACAACAGAGAGAGAGAGAGAAAGAGACTCTGCACGCCCACACGCTCGATCGCGTTACGATCCTTAATTGCGGCCAAGATAATTGCACGTAGACATTTCGAAAGCGTAGACCAACCTCCTCTCCTCCTCCTCATCTGATTCACGTTTCTCCTCTATTTAAAGGCCTCCGCAATATTCTCTCCTTCCCTCCCTCCCTCCATTCGGGCAGGAAGAAAACGCGGCGAGGAAAGAGCGAGCGAAGGCGGGGTACAAGCGAGCGTGGCCGAGCGTCACGCTTTGCTTGTTCGTCCCACGCGGGAGAGCCAATATCCAAAGCGGATACGCGATATTCCGATCAATGCCATTGGCCTATCTGGAATACGATCCGTGGTGGCGAAGGAACGAGAGACCGTGTGCCTGCCTTCTCCTCCGCTACACTATACAACTTACGTGTGAGAATCCCGACGGTTCGACGCGCTTCGAGATCGATTACCGGAGAGATACGCGCTCCGATTACCCGTCACTTTTCATTCAAAAACCAAACCGCACACGATCCAGCTACGCTCGCTCAGAACTTTTATACTCGGCTACTATTTGTATTCCAAGTGCAAGCTTTTCAGGAGAACAACGGTGCGTTTGAGTTTTGTTTGAGTTTCGTTCGAGAGTTTCAGAATTTTTATACAGATATATGTCTTTGTCTTTCGAAGTTTGATGTTTGTACGAAGAGGTAATGAATAATGAATTGTATCTTTTTCGAATTTGGATGTTGAAATTATTCAAACACGTTTGCAAAAAGTGTGTGGGGATATGTTTATTCGTCACGGGCTCCTCTTTTCGCATTCGCACACGGATAGAAGGGAGAGAGAGAGAGATTACGCGGACGCGGCATTAGCCACGGCGGTAAATGTGGCGTAACAGATTTCCAGATGGAATGCCTGTCCTGAGCGTGCCGTCCACGAATAACCCTTTACGATTATTGGGCCGGAGATGGCAACGAAGGGGATTAAAGATACGCCGCCAATTTACGCGACACGCAATTTGAGAATTCAATTCGCAGCTTCGAGAACCCTCGATTGTCCACGCATTGTCCTATCGCGAGATTACCGGGCACAGGCTCTATCGGTAAACCAGCCACGGCTTAATGTTCGCCCAACGAATTTCACTTTATTTGGTTTAAAATTTCAATTGACCATTTGTTAAAATTTCATCATTATATTTATACGTTTTGGTCGACGTATAAATCCGTAACGTTTTATTGATCGAGAACAGGACGATGATTCGCAGACGAATAATCGAAAGTAACTGGAAAATCTTGTTACGCGATTTATCTCAAAAAGAAATTTCTACGAGAGAAAAATGAAAGGGGGAGGAGAAAGAAGGAAGAGAAAGAGAGATAATAGTGACAACTTCTCTATCTCTCGGATTAATGAAAACGATATAAGAACTTGACACGTACCGTTACTCGAACCCGTGTTTTACCACGCCAGGACACGAGTAGTTTCGCCGATTCCAAGGATCGATAATTTAAATAAATTACAACTTATCGAGGGTCCCGAGCCTTCTAATTTTCAATATCAAGATCTTATCTCGAATGGTAATTCGAATACCATTTTGTTCAATTTATTGGATATCTATTTCCCTTCAAGTTTCAAGTTTCTTCTTTCCCTAGCCTGTTATCTGCCTCTTTACATGTATCTGATGAAATCTATTAGTAATCTATAATGCTATAAAATCAAAATTTACCCAATTTTCAATCCACGTCCAAAAGGGTTAAATTGAATTCTTTCTTTCATACTTTTATGCATAAAAATCTAAACTACAATTACGCATCCCATTCGTCCACGAATTAATGAAACCAAGTACTATTAAAAAATCCTAAATCTCAAAAGTACGATCTACCATCCCTCGAACCCCGTTAACAAAGAGCGTTCGAGCATCTTAAGCAATTATCAAAGGTAATTCAATGAGCGGTTAAAACCCTGGCGAAAAGGCTAGCAACGGTAGGCAGCATCGGCTGTAAGGACCGACTCCTCTGTAGGGAGTGAAATTAAGGGGTTGGATCGAAGGTCTTGAAGAAAGGACAGCGGTGTAAGGAGCGGTGGTGAGAAATGGAAGGAGAGATACGGAGAGAGAGAGAGCCGATGAAGAGGACTCGAGGACGGACCAAGACTGCTACTAGGTCGAGGGTTGTCGTGAATGAACCGTCGTGAAGGAGTCTCTCGTCTTTCACGTCTTAGCGAAATTGTCTCGAGGGTTCTCTTTCTATTAATATCGTTTCCACGATGCGCTTAATTCTCTCTCTCTCTCTTTCTCACGTAGGGCATCCTTTCTCGCCCTACATCGCGTCATTCCACTATATTTCAAGGAAACTGGAACGACGATTGGTCCATCATTTGGATGGGTTACTAGGAATGAAAGTCTCTTTTGCGCGATAAAAGGATTTTCAGCAATGAGATATAAATCGCGATTCCGATTTTTCGAAAAAGCTTAACAAAGAGGTATCCCTAAAAGAAATTGAAGAGATTTCGTTTGAAAAGTAGGAATTCGAAATATTTCTAAATTTGGACGACTTAATTTTGATAATACCAATAGTTTTGAATAGGAGGACTAAAAATGCGTTTCATCCATGGAAATCGGTTTCGCGACATCGCATCGAGGCACACGAATCGATAAATGTGTGCGCGCTACGAGTCTTTAATGCAAGCCAAACGAATTCCGTGCTCGAGCCACGCATGAAAAGGCCCCCGACATTACTGGAACAGTTTTAATCAAAGTAAACTTCCCTTCGGGTATCCTCCACGTCGGTATCGTCGTCGAGGTTCTTTGTCCCGTGGCACAAGACGAGAGAGCTTCCTCCTCAGTGGTTTCATTCATTCGAACCCTCGACCCACTACCGCTCTTCATCTGTCCTCGGAACTTTTGCTCTCTTCATCAGCATCCTTCCTTCGACTCACCCTCTTCTTCGTCTTCTCTTTCTCTCTCTCTCTCTTTGGTCCAGAGAAACGTTTCACCATGGCGTGTTTTCCTTTTTCGCGAAATTCAAGCTTTCGAATTGTTAGGACTCTATTCAGAATTTTCATTTCCAAAATTATTCCTAGCTTTATTCGAACGATCGAAGTAAGACAAGAATCCTAAAGTTAAAGTTTATATGTGCAAAATTAAAAAAAATAAGGAATTCGAAACGATTCTACAAAATCTACGTTTGCTTGGTCTTAATTAAAAAATTGTTTTAACACAAGAATCAATTTCAAAAGAATGATATATGGAAAAATATTGTCAGATTTACAATATTACAAATGAAAATCAATTTTAATTTGTCTATTGAATTTTTCTTAAAATTATAAATACAATTACAATTATTTTCATAATATAATTAAAGCCGAATGTCGAACGTAAAAAAGAAGAAGAAGAAGAAAAGGGCAACAAAGGAAAAGGGAGAAAAAAATCAACATTTTCAGAGCGCGGCACAAACAGGCGAGCGACTACGTGTTTCATTCGTGGATACATCGTTTCGCAGGGAACGTGACCACGTTCTTGATCAATTATTTGTTCCACGTCCTTCGATATTTATACCGTCGTGCACGGTCGTTAAAATTGCCATTTCTCCCCACCACCGCCCCTCGGCCCACCTATCCGACCACCATAAATTACATGCACCGTGAACTGGTATGGAACACGTTGCTAGCGTGCAACCGTTGCAACAAGTTGCAATTATAAAGTGCCCCCGGTGCTTGGCGTACCTCGCATGACCGCCGAACAAATATTTCCTGTCGCGAGAAAAATCCTCCCGCCGATTTATTCTTCGCGTTACCCGTCATTCCTCTTATCCCCCCTCTCTCTCTCTCTCTCTCTATTCTTCTGTCTTTTCCATCGTATCGACATCGAAACACACTCTTGCCCCGCTCGCTTTTATCGATATATTATCGATTCTTTCTATCCTAAGATTGTGGTTCTATCGGTGTCACATTGGTATTTTTATTGCGCGTACGAGGGGATCGTGTGGCTTTATCGAGTGAAAGTACACGCGACTCTATCACTTTTTTTTTTTTTTAAATTCGAGCAGAGAAAAATATTTTGTTATCTGTACAATTTCTCCTCCCAAGAAATAATTGCAAATCACGAGCAATTATTTATTATGCATTTTGAGTGCAAAAGAATCCTTTAATACGTTCGTTTAAATTATAATAAAATTAATATCTCTTCTCTCTCTATCTCCATATTTTCTTTGTCAAGATAAACGCGAAAAATCCGCTTAGTAATATACACCTAATTAATCCCACGAATCCGTAATCATCAACCCTTTAAAATCATCATCGAAGTATATATATATATCTCTCTCTCTCTCTTTGCTGTAATTACAACGCGTCGAATGGAAACGGGCGAGGAGCGAATTTTTATTATCCACGGATATTAATGATCGTCGAAAGGGAGGTGGTATAATAATTCACCGCAAGACAAAAAGCGGGAGAAATAACCGGGAAATCTCATCCATCATCCGGCCGCGCGCGTTCCTCTCTTTTCCTTTCGAACGACTCTATCGAGAACAAGCGCGATCGATATCGACCTTTTAAGGCAAGCCTGATCGAGACAGACGATTTATCAGGCGGGAACGATGCGTGAAACGGAGAGCGAGGAGAAGGATCGAAGCGCGCTGATATACAAGAGACGAGAGATACAACGCGCGCGTGAAAAGTTGGGGCGAGTATCGAGAAATCGAGGAGGAGCTCGATCATCCGCGTTCATGAAATCGACAAGCCGTTTCGAGCAAAAATACAATCTCTCCTCAGGTTTGTAATGATTATATGATTAATGGAAAAGCGTCACTCGCACGCTCGAAGTATGCTCGTACAATTCCAAATAAATTCCATATGTGTGTATCGAAAATTGTGGAAAACTTTTTCAAGGAGAACGAAAAAGTAAATCAATATTCATTAGTAAGAATTCTTTCTTGCCGCGGACTCGAATCCATTAAACTCCACATTTCTTTAATATTTTTCGTACCAACATATGACAGGTAAATTTTACCAATTTGTAATGATTATATGATTATTGGAAAAGCGTCACTCGCACGCTCGAAGTATGCTCGTACAATTCCAAATAAATTTCATATGCGTGTATCGAAAATTGTGGAAAACTTTTTCAAGGAGAACGAAACCAATATTCATTAGTAAGAATTCTTTCTTGCCGCAGACTCGAATCCATTAAACTCCACATTTCTTTAATATTTTTCGTACCAACATATGACAGGTAAATTTTACCAATTAACTGTAATTTTTCCACAATTTGTCTCCCTTTACAAAACGCAATACGGTGAATTATTTTCTCATCAGAATAAAAAATTTAAAATCGTATCAACAGAAGCTCGGGTTCGTTATACTAATTTTTATAATCGAGCCTCCCGAGAACAAGCGACCGGTTTAAATTGACGAAGGACTGGAAATTTAATTGCCGATAAACGTACGTAACGTTTAAACCAAGTTATGCCGGTTGAACGAGAGTTTACCCGATTACGCAACAACTGCCGGAGAATCGTCGGTCCCCTTTTCCTTTTCGCCGTTTCGCATCCTGTCAGCTACAGGGTAGACCCCTCTCTCTCTCTCTAATTCCACCCTCTTCCACCATCCCCTTAATTATTTTGTTTCCGTAACCCTGGCGACAAACGGCAAACCGAGCAACCATGTTTCACCATTGGCGAGGATCGTGCTTCGCCTCGTAAATACACGAATTTCCATCCCGCAAGATAATTTCCTTCTTCTTTTTCTTTTTTTTTTATTTCGCGCACGAGTTAATCTCGAAGAACACGTTTCCTTGGCCGTCGATCTTTCGACGAAACGATTTTGCTCGAAAAGTGTTGTGGAAAAGATTGGCGTTTTGAAAGCGATATGATTGTAAAAAAAACCCTTCTCGATTAATTGGAAAACTTCATCTTACTTTTTGGAAATATATTTTTCTTCGAGTATTTCTAACATCTTACGTTAGAGGATTAACGCATCTTCTATCATCTCGATTAGAAGAATTTAAGGAAAGGGATCCACGAGGAGAAGAATCATCGCGATAATTCGTGATGGATAAAGAAAAAGATGAAATACTAATTCGTAATCGCGCTAACGTTGGAAGCAAGTCGTATCGAGGTATCTCGAGACAATAAAGCGCGACTATGAAATTGCAAAAAGATATATTCCTCTTATTATTTACGATGCTGAGGAACGAGTTAACAGAGGCGAAAAGAATTAGAAAGCGAATGACGACTGACTGTTTCCGAGGTGTTTCGCAAAATTCTTTTACGACCGCAATTACATTGCTCGCTATAAAGATACCGGGAGCTTGCGGGAAACAAAATTGTATTTACCGTGAACGTTTCTCTTTACGCAACCATCGGGAAACTCGATGGAGATGGAGAAGAAGAAGAAGAAGAAGAAGAAGTTGGCATCTGAAGGTGTTTCGATGCCAGCAAACGTAAAAAAAAAAAAAAAAGA
Source organism: Apis mellifera (assembly GCF_003254395.2). Classification (NCBI taxonomy): domain Eukaryota; kingdom Metazoa; phylum Arthropoda; class Insecta; order Hymenoptera; family Apidae; genus Apis; species Apis mellifera. The sequence continues at coordinate 7,468,960 of NC_037649.1, forward strand.
AAAACTTTTTTCCAATTCTGCAATAAGTTGCATTATATACGCAATTATCTCCATGATAATGTCTTTATGGGGAATAAATAAATAGCGTGGTTGCATATTGAATTAAATTAAAAAAAAAAAAAAAGTATGTATATATATACACACATGGCGAGAGTAGTACCAGTGAAAGTAAATGCTTGTCACAAAGAAATTTTATCGATAAAATCTTGGTAATTATTTCCAGATGTACGCGCTATGAACGTGAATAAATAGTGAAAATTGTATCTCTACCGTATGCATTAAATATATTTTTTTAATATATGCAATTGTACGAAGTTGGTCAAATAAAAAGCGTTGGTTCTTCGCGACGATGGTATTGGACAACGTCGAAGCGTATAAATTTGTACATAAATTTTTTTCATCCAAGGAGCAATAGCCGTCGTTTTATGCAATCCCGTAAAAAGGAAATCTTAGATCGCAGAGATGAATGATAAAAAGATTTTTCATAGTTTGTAATTTTCTTTAAGCGCGAAAAAAACGAAGCAAAGTATTCTTCTTTTTCTATCCCAACTTCAATTTCTTGTCGATAAATATTACGGGATAATGCAACTTGAGCGCGTTTAACAGAAGAAAATGGAGATTGATGCGTATTCATCCAGACGTTAAATCACTTTATCACCGACGTCCTATTAAACACGCGTGACTCGATAATAGGACTAGTCCTGGCGCGTTCGGCTTCTAATGCAAAATGAGTTAACGTCGAGAAGCGGATAAGAAGATAACGCGATTAACGCGGGGAGGACATGTCCAATCTTCTTTCGAAACTTGGAAGATTCTTATTCATCTTCCATGAATTTGCAAATTTATTATAGATAGAGAAATCCAAAGAAACAAAATCTATCGAAGTTATTCTCCTTCATTTCTCCAAAATTCCTTTAATATCCGAACGAACTTCTTTCGAGTCGAAGAGCGAATCGTTTGACACGAGACGAAACACGAAGAGCGTTGAATTGGCGCGACTCGGACGGAGAGGAAACGCAGTTTTCGATTCGACCCTTCGAAGCGTCGCGACGTAGGCGGTGTCCCGTTAATCACGCGGTATTCACCGTGGCTCTTTCCACGTTCCACAATGCGACGGCAACAAGCAGATGGTATCGCGGTTGCAATCAGCCGGTCGATTAATTGAGAGTGCGCGGCGGATAACCGCGAGTACAATACGCGTGTCCTCGTAGGAGGCCTCCGGGACAACAACCGATCCCGCGCCGCTTCGATATTTATCACGCTCGATAAATCCTTGCCCGCTCCGCTCGATCCCCAACAATCGGCTGGTAATTGCATTGACAGGTAACACGACTTTCCGCGGAGTTGAGCCGCCCTCGATATATGGAACTGGGCCGGCCGGCCCTTTTGCACCACCTCTGGAAATACCTCTTTCGAAATTTATTTATTTATTTTCTGTTCCTTCGAAGGAAGGAGAAGGAAGGGATATTTTATTAGGAATCCGACGATATAAATCTAGTTTCAGCTATCCGTGCCTCGATCTATTTGTCGAGGACAAAGTCGGCGGAGAGAGATATCCTCGAGATAAATTTCGTTCCCGACATATTTAGCTTTCGAGCCGGGCTTTTGAATTAGATTTGTCGTTGAAGAGAAATTGGAGAGATATATTTGTGGAATCTATCCTGAATTATTCGCTCCTCTTCGACAATATTCGAAAAAATCGAGCCAACACTCCCGCCGCTCCAACACGAATTTCCCGTTTAAAAGATACTCCCCGCGCGCGCGTAACCGCGTCTATTTATAGAGAAAACGCTTCGAAGCGGAATAACAGGTTTTATTTTAAGCCTTAACACTCGAAGGCATAACTGTAAGCTTTATACACGGCGAAAGTTAAGTTACCTATCAATAACCCCTCGAGAGTTCGATCCTCTAAGCTGTGTAACACCGTGGTAATGGCGCATCGAGCAGATCTATCACCCGTCACGGGGGAGGGGAGGGGAAGGGTAACGCGATCCGGCTAATCAGATTAGTCGGTTGGCAATTACATATAATTGCACTCTCTGACGGCGTGCAATAATGTGTCTCTCGATCAACAGTGGACCAAATATGGAGGAAGAGAGGAATTAAATTTGCCGGTTGCAATTGAGACGGCAGCTCGCCTCTCTCGTTCGAATTAATCGAACCCCCATGTGGAAGCGAATTTTTGTTCATTATTGGACGGGATCGGGAGTTGTTGAAAACAACAATGGAAGCTTGCCGATTCGTGAAAGAGTAAACAGAGAGAGAGAGGGCACGCGAGGATCCATTATTGAATAATATCCCTGTGTGTATTATTATTGGAAATTAATTTGCGAACGATTTGTTATTTAACCGACGTTGTCGGGATTCATTTTCCACGGGATATGGGAGAAATCGATAGAAATTTCCGTTTGGAAAATTTTATGGAGCAGTTCCTTCTCCTTGTTTGCTCGTTCGTCCGTTTGTTTGTTCCAAAGAGATTATAAGATTGTTCTCCATATATTTTATATGGAGATAATTTTTTACTTCGCAGTTAAGCGACGAAACATCGAAAGGTAAAAAAAGTTTTCGATCGATTTTACGATTTTACGAATGTAAAATACTAATAGAATTCTTAGAGAAACGAAATAAATTCTCGATTCATCGTGAATTTTCTCCGCAGTAAAAAGAGATTTTTACGTTCCCTCGGCCGGTGGATGGACTAGACAAAGCAATAACCTTGCCACTTTTTATTGCTTCATTGAACACAGTCTATTTTATTCATAATATAACGATTATACGTTTATCCAATTTCACGAACCATAAAACTTTGCAGAAAACAATGTTGGACAAATCAAAAAACACATTAATAAGTTTTATCATCAGATAGGCGCCTCATTTCTTTCACCGTTACTTTTCACAAAATTTCTATAATTCGCCCCAACGCAAATCTGTAATGATCGAATCCACGAGCCAATCACGCGGGAAAAATAAAAGAAGAAAAATCACGCGACGAAATTCGTGGATTCAATCCGATTTTTTCCTCCTTTAACCACCCCGAAATCACAATGATACCGCCGTAATCGAACGAGACACGGCAAATGAAAGTTAAGCTTCTCGAGGATTACCCCTTGTGTATCGTGATCGTAAGTCGAACCAAGATACGATCAAACAAGCAAAAAGAAAAGTGAAAGATTCCAACCTTCGATTAATCCCTTAATTGCATCCTAAAAAATAGCTCGGAAAGTAATTCACGAAACAAAAATCGTTCGACAAAGAAATGGTTTAAATAATCGTCTTACTTCATCTGGAATAAGTTCTCGATTGAATGGAGAAGAACGTGGAAACGCATGTATGTATATATATATCGGCGGAAATTCGTGAAACGGTTACATGGCTGACAAGGTTACAAGCCTGCCGTTTTCCGAGCTAGATCGATAGAACGGTATCGGGGGCCTGGCAAGGTTCTGAATCAGGGAATCTCACGAATCAACGCTCTGCTGCACCTTGCCATCCGAAGCGATGAATCATCGAGAAGATAGGATTATTCGGTGACAGAAGCAGCGACTACATACAACTATAGTATATAATCCGTATCTCGGGGATTTGATTTTGTCGAATGGTTGAAACGCATCCGAATTAAGAAAATCCTCGATTTTAGATCACGTATTCGTGAAGATATATATTCGAAATAAATGTTTCCTTGCAATAATTTCGTACTTCCTTGGAATAATTATTAGAGAAGAACGCGATAAATATTCGTAAAAATATACCTTGTTAGCGATCGACACAAGGGCACGGCAACGATTTGGTTCACTCACCTGCAACAAAAGAATCGTCGAGAATTAGTGAAAAATTTCTCAAACGAAGTAAATAAAATGAAATAAAATATATATCTCCTTTCTCCCTGGAAATCCAACGGATACGATTAAAACTCGAACCTTTTCCCTCTTCTTCTCCGCGTATTTTCAAGATAGAACGAGTCGTTCTCTCGTTCACCGGGGAGAACTATCTAGCCCCGTGTCTTCCACCACGTAATCCGTGGGGAACGGCTAGATTGCTCGCTTTTTGTCCTCGGGGATCGATCGAACAGAAAATTACGGCACGTTCTTGAAACTGGTGCCACGTAGCAACAACGAAAAACGCGGAAGAGTCGAAAGAAAACTAGAAAGGAACATACTCGACTCCAGATCGAGTCGAATTTTTAACGAAAATTGAAGATATATTGTATCGAATTGAATTCAAGCAGACGCCTTTTGTTTTAAACTTAGCTCGGGCAAATATATCCGAGGAGAGAAGGATGAGGGTGGTGTCTGGACAATATCTCTTCTCGAGTCTCGCGCGCGTTTTTCGCGCACCTCGACTATAATAAAACGTGACGAAGATGCGGGAACATCACGCGAACACGAAAACAACAGCAAGTTAAATATACTCTTTTTATATCTTTATTTATAATCGTTGCGAAAAATCATCTTCCCTTAGCCTCGATCAACGGAACAAAGACACGAAGTCTTTCCATTTTATTTTAATTTAATGTGTGATCGAAAGATAGCAGTTAAGAGAAGCTCAAGAATAAACTGTAACGAAACTGAGAAGAAGTAAGAATAAATTCTCGATTCTCGTACAGCGCACGAGACGAATCTCGATTGCTACGTAAAAAGTCCTTCGATTAAAAGAAAAAATGCCAAGGAAAGAATGCAACAGAAACAAAATGCACGAAGAAGAAACGAGACGAGAAGAAGATAGCGGAGAACGATAATGTTCGGTCATGAGCGTTGTACGTGTCTGCATCGGGTCCTTGCATCCTTCCAACGACTATTCGTTCCACGCAATGCGTAAATTACAGGCAATCGAGGCGAGGCGAGGAGAGGAGAGGAGACGATCGAAAGGGGCAGCAACAACAGTGATCCGTTGTTTCCACGTCCATTATGGATCTCGAGGAGAAATTTCGATGGCCAGAGGGTGGAGATTCGGAGCGAGTCATGGCTTCGGCTTCGACCGAATTTATCATCCAACCGAACGTATTTCGCTATTCGTATTTTTCATCTTTGACAATGTTTTGGAGAATTTTTGACAATTAAGGAAGACAGGGTGAGTGGTCGATTGTTTAAATGGATCGTGAAAGGGGGATGATGATCGGTGAATAAATTCGAAAGAGGTAATATTTCCTTGGAAGAATTACATAATACCATTTCCTCGGATCAGAGATCTCGACGACTTTTATTTTAATTTTTCTCGTGCGCAGTCGGGATAATCCTCGACTATTCCTCGGCCACGTTCGATTTCAATTTTTCCCTCATCTTCCCCTATCACGGGTATCAATATCTCGGAATAAATTGAATCCCTATCGATTATCCTACCTGCCTCTCTATCCTTGCCTCCCATCCATCGCGATTACCATCCAACCAAAGACCGAATGGAAAGGAAGAAACGATCTCCAAAATCAGATCAGCCTCTACGGAGAGTAACTACGTTTCTTCTCCTCCTTCCGCTTCCTCTTCCCGACTAAATAACCCCTCAATTATTTAAAACATCGTGCTCCAAAGAAATTATACCTCTTGCTGCCAGGGATACCACCACCGGCCTCCTCTCTCTCTCGGTAATCCAATCCAATAAACGTCTTCAAATTTCATCCCGCCCACGAGGCGAAAGAAGAAGAAGAAGAAGAAGAAGGAACCTGCGCTCCTCTCCTCTCCGCAGCTCGAAGAAAGAAAATAAAAAAAAAAAGGAAGAAAAAGAAGAAGGAAAGGTTTTCTCGGTCGAAAGGCGAACGGGAACAAATTTTATTGCCGCCAGTAAACTTTTTCGTCCCTCGGCTCTCGTCACAAGCTTCAGACCGGGTACCTGCCACCATGATGCAGACATTAAGATAATCGCCCGTACCAGGAGAACAACCTTTCTTTCTCTTCCAACGCATTGTACCATCCTCTGCTCGTAACAACGTTCGGAAAGGGAGAGAAAGAGAGAGGGATCGATCCACGAGAGAGGATTCTCGCTCGTTCTCTGCCTCTGTTATCGGGCCCGTAACTGCTCGTGATTCTTCCCTCCTTCTTCTCTTGGCTTCGCTTTTGGGGAGGAGGAAAAAAGCTTCCGCGGCCGCGAAACGATCTTTCCTCGACGATGGAGATTTTTGAGGGCATCGTTAAGCGAGAGAAGAAAAGTGGATCGGGGTTGGGATTGTTTTGGCTTACGATTTCTTGTCGCTGGCTGGTTAAGTGGATTCCGCAGAATCCTCTCGTTGGCGAGATTTGTTCGGTGGAATGGTTGGAACGGACAGTTTCGCGAGCATCCTTCGAAAAATGAACGTTTAAGACGAACAACTAAAATCTATATATATATATATATATATATATATATATATATATATATATATATATATATAGATATATAGATTTTAGTTGTTCGTCTTAAACGTTCATTTTTCGAAGGATATATATATATATATATATATATATATATACTTTGATACATTAATATCGAAGCTATTATAATATTGATTTAATTTCTTTAAAGATTAAAGGACTTTCAATACCCTATCAAAAAGTCGAAACCATTCACTGCTCTAAACTTTCCAACGAGTATTTTTCCACAAAGAAATATCTAAATTCGTAACTTTCCGCAAACTGCAAATCTCCTATTCCCCCATCCCGAAAAAGCAAGCCGATTAGCAAAACGTCGAAACGAAAAGCCACCATCTCCGGGACACACCTGATGGCCATCATCCGACCGGAATGATAACAGCATCGAACGTTATTATACCGTTATACCGCGGAAAAGATAACGGCGAGAAAATAACGACGGTCCGAAAACGAAGCCGAATAAATGAGCGAACGAACGGTTTAATCCGGGCCGCTCGAGCTTAAAAAGCAAATCCCTCCGTTCCCGCGGACTTTATCGTGGCGGGTCCAGCGGTGCACCGGCAAATATAATCACGTAGGCAGGATTTAGCCCGGGACACGTAGGTTAATTCGGCGACGCTTTGGTCCCCTGATCGCCCCCGCTTCGGCCCGCTTTAAATTCAAATTTCGCTTCTACCAGAGTTCCGCCCCGTTGAATTACGATTTCGCGCGGCTCGTTTCCTCCGTCCACGTCCGGCCATCTCTTCTCTCCACGATTCTCTCTCCCCCCCCCCCCCCCCTCGATGGAAATGATCGCTCCCACGCGAGATGTCTGCCTCATTAGGCATTCCTTCAGTCGCCGCGCTTCTAACCCACCACCGCCACCGTCTTTCGTCTTTGTCCCGCGTACTCGTAACCACCCTCTCCTTATCCCGCACCCTTCCATCTCTTCTCCACGCGTTTTTGTGCGTTTCTTGGCGAGAGAGGAAGAGAAGGTCAGAGATGAAAATCGGCCGGGTGATGAATTCTTATTCTCGATCGAGGAACGCGTGATTTCGTGTACTATCCGTGGATTTCTTGCGTCGAGAGAAAGGATAAATAAAGGGAAAAATTTTTGAAGTTAGATGGAGGAAATGGAGGATCCAAGTGATGATTTTCGTGAAATTTGTCACAACTTGACAATTCAATATTATCTACTTTGATGTAAGAAAATTTGTAATTTGTGGTTGAATAGGAGATGTATTGTGCGAGTTATTTGTGCGTGCAAAGGAAATTTATATAGATAGTTTAATAGATAGATGATAAAATCGCGGAAATGAGCAAAGTTTCGAGTTAGTATTTTCCATGAGATATGAAGAGCACGAGTTTAAATGAGAAGTGGAGAGGAGATCTGTAGATGATTCTACTAGCTTCGTGATCGAATCGGATTCCGTTGATCTCGATCGAATGGAGAGAGAGATCTTACGTAGAATTGAAGAACGTTTATCGAAACGTTTCGAAAAATTGACGATAGAAATTTCTGTTAAACGACAAGAATTGAATGGATTTTTAATCATAATGTATCGCTTAGGTTTGGTCCATCGATCATGGAGGGAGACTTAATGGGACGGTATCATCCAGGGATGATACGAATATGCAAATGAGATTACAGAACGTTAACTAGGGAAAGGCAAAGAGAAAGCTAAAACTCGTGGGCAGAGGAATATTCGAGCTGATTCACCTAACTCACACGTACACAGTCGCCAACATCTGGACGAACCTGTTTTCCGTTAATCGAGCCGCGTTACACGTGTTTCATTACACGATTCCTCGAAATTTGCCTCGATCGGAAATCGAATCCTCGCGAAGCGAATATCAACGAGTCCACGAGAGTACGAAAAGCTCGAAGGGAAAATTGCTCGATTTTTCCTAAAATGATCGAGTATCCTGTAACGAAGTCGACCGTTTTAATTAAAATTCAAGAGACGTGATCTTTCGATCTATAAATTGCAACGATACGAGGATTAATACGATTCGAAATAAATTTCTGTTCCAAAAAGAATCCGTCCATTTGTCATAATTAAATAACACGTTTCGTCTCTACTCGCGATATTCCCGATTCACCTTGAGGATTGAATCTGAATAGCTGCAGCATAAACGCGGCCATGAATATATGTAAATTCGTAGATTGAAGCCATCCGCGAATTTAGCAAGACGTTGTTCGCTACAGACAACGACCAGTTTCGAATCGCCTACCGGAGGATCTGATGGCATGACTAAGTAATTAAACGCGCATGAATACCCATACGGTATTCCCTCTCCCCATCCATCTCTCGAATCAAATATTTAATAGGTCGTGCTAGGGATTCACCACCCGATGAATATCCGCAACTTCCTTTATACCAGTGCAAAATTACTTTCAATCGCACGATATCTAAAAATTAATTCTCTGATTCCTATTAATCTTATATAATTTAAAAGTAGACGATACAAAATATAACGATTCTTATTCTAATCTTTTATATAAATTAAGTACCGTTCTTTTTCTCAAAGAACTTCTTTTTCTTTCATTGATTATAAGATAAAATGGTACATCTTCAAAATATCAATTCCTATAGAATACTGTACTATTTTATTTTCTTCAAAAGTTCATTTATAATTACTTTAAATTATTCTCCCTTTTTCCAGCGATTATATTATAAATAAACTATTTCGAGGAAAACAAAAAAAAAAGAAAGAAAGGACAATCAGACGGATTAGTGGGGAAGAAAAATTTCGATATAACCGGTTACCAAATGACCAGTGGACCACGTTTAATCGACAATGAGCTACTAACATACATGCAAATGTTAACGGTAATCACGCAATTACCTCGGCATTGCCCCTACGTGGCGCTCGTCCGCAATAATCCGGTATTTATGGTCGCGTTCGCTCGCCGTCGAGGGTGCTTAACCGTTTAAATATAAGCAATTTACCGGCCATTCCGCGAAAAGAAATATTCGAGCGGTCGTTCGCTACTCGTGTAGAAGCGCAGGGAGCGTGGAACAAGTCGAAAACGTCGTCGCCGGAGGTTTTGCCTCGTGGAAAAAAAAAGAAGAAAGAAAGAAAGAAAGAGAGAAAAAGGACGGTTGATAGTTCCACTGGTGATTCGGCAAACCTCGAGAAACCATTGGGAATTCTCGTGATAAATTTTTAGTGTTCGAGCAGTGGTAGGTAAGAGCCACAATGTGATGACGATGGTGGTGGTGAGGTTGTAAAATTAGTCGAGTGACAATAACGCTTGGAAGTAGCGTGTTTTTGACGGATCTGTGGTCGGATAAAAAAAATATTCCAACTAGTAAGAATTTGGAATTATGGAAATATAGAGGAGAAATGACGTCGAAAGTAGTATAGAAAGTGAAGACTCGTGAAACTTTGGAAACTTGAAAGAAGATGCACGGTGTAACAATTGAATGCGATTGAATCGATTGGTTACGGACAAATAAGAAACGTTGGAAATTTATTAACGGATATTTGAAACGATTTACGACCGAGGAGAAATATTCGAAGAATCTTAAAATACGTGGAAATAAAGTTTTTACTCTCTTTACGCGCGTAGCCCGGTAAAAATTTGTTCGACGAGTCGAAATACGATTCTCTCTGGAAAGAAGGGAAAGAAAGAAATGGAAACAAAGAGAAAGGGGAGTAGTAGTGTATAATAGGAGCGCGAAAGGTGTCACGTCTTGGCTTTAATTCTTGTTACCATTGACCAGAGAGTGGAGGGGAGAAGAAAAAAGAAGGGGGAGGCCGAGAGTCGTGCTCGAGCACGAGAGAAGGCGATGGAAAGGGAAAAGAAGCGGAGAAGAGAGATTGAATCTCGAGCCGTCTGGTGGCAGAGACCTTGGCTTTGCATATCCATAACCAGATTAATGACTCCCTGGCCTCTCTCGAGGCCCTCGAGAATAAGCGAATTGAGAAATTTACACACGCCCACGTGTGCATTCCCCAGGTTGGAAAAAAGAGAGAGAGAGAGAAAAGAAAAAAAAATCCTCCATCGTTCCTCTCGCGCGCTGTTCAAACTTGTCCCGCGATAAGAAAAGAGGAGGCAGAACACGGATGAAAATTATAAGTGGACGCTACTTTCACGGGAATTAGCGTTAATTTACGAGCGAGTTGTTAAAATAATATCCGAACCATGGCTTCGGATTCGGTTCGTTAACGGTTTTATTTGTTCTGCGAGTTGTGCCGGCATGGAGAAACGATCGAAGTAACCGAAAAAGTGGGTTATTAATGGAAAAATCGTGGTCGAGAAGAAATTGTGTGCCGTGGTAATAGGCGAGTGACACGAGAAAGGCGGATATCCATGAAAAAAAATTACCTACTTCTTATAATGCTGTAGTATACTATATATATATAAATATATATTTTGAGAAAGAAGTACGAAAAAGATTGGATCGAGTATTTTCCTAATATTTTAGAAAGAAAATTATCTACTATTTTTTGAAATGCTTATAAAATTTCGAAAAATTTTAAATAACCAACTAAAATTTAAGATACTACGACAACAGCAATAAACTACGATTATTTTATAACGATTATTTATTTCTGACCTCGATAAGTTCATTACCCTTAAAAAAAAAGAAAAATTAAAACGGAACTGTATTTATTTCTGTATCCTTCTCGACTGCACAAATTACTACGTGTAACGAGCTTTTAATACCTTTCCCCAAAACGAGATCCTCCGCGTTTTATCATCGAAAAATCACGGAGGTGCACCGCTCGTTATCTTGGTAATATTCGGACTTTCTTTCGGGGATAACGGTACCAATCTTGCACGTACCAGCGCGAGTTATTATTTTTCTTTTCCACGATATTTGCCACGATGATGCACCCGAGCCGTCGTAATTATCGTTAAGGGCCATACATTCTCCATAAATGGTTTTATCTTCGAATCGTTGGTCACGCTTTATTACGATTTAACATCTCGGCCACGTGATTTATGCGTTTATGTTTCGAATTTTCAACGATTCGAATCGTTACGAGAATATATCATATCGAATTGCAGAAGTGAAAATTCTGCCGAAGTAAAAGTTTCCGACGATTATCGAATTCGATTCGCCTTACTTTTCCGTGTTCTCGTTTCGACGATTAATTTCCGTGTTCGCAACTCGTCTTATCTTGGATCAAATTGTCTTAACATTATTTGAAAAAGAAATTTCAAAGAAATTTAAGTGTACCGAGAAAGAGTCGTGAAGCTCGCCAAACCTCTTCTTCTCTTTGTTCCCTTAAACGATGCAAAATTAATTTCGAGAAAGAGTTTCGTTCGCGTATCAAAGATCATAACGACGATAACGAAATATCCCCGGTACGTTCTCCTCTTTCGATTAAAAACGATCTTCGGCCGGTATAACGCGGCCACTTGGAATTTTTTTTTTTTTTTCCGGCCACTCGTTTTTTCCGCAAAGTACGCATCTCCGCTCTCAATTACCAAAGGATCCGGGTTGGCCAGCCCCAGAACCGCTCGTTTACATAATTCGACGAGGAAATCGTCGAGAGCTTGTTCTGGAACGAACGCATAGACTTCCAAAGTATAATCAGCCAATTTAGAAGTTCTACCTGCCGCATCTTGTGCGAACCAACACGCTGATGATTCAATCGCGAGCCTCCATGATATCTCGCGTCAAATAGTTAATTTACCATTCTCCGCTCTCTACTTTCATTCGAATCTGCACATGTCTAATAGAGATCCGCGAAAATGGATAAGATTGGAAAATAAAGAGGCTGTTGTTTTTCTCTCAAGAACTTATTTAGAAGAGTATAGAGTGTCTTTCCTTTCTCCGATCTTTCTCCTCTTAGACTTGGAAAATTTAATTTTTGATTTCACGATTTTGATATCGTTGTTCAATAATTTCTATCAAAAATAAATTGTTTTACATTTTTCTTTTTTAAATTGATTCGTCCGGATCAACGATGTTGTTTTTCTCTCAAGAACTTATTTAGAATAATATAGAGTATCTTTCCTTTCTCCGATCTTTCTCCTCTTAGACTTGGAAAATTTAATTTTTGATTTCACGATTTTGATATCGTTGTTCAATAATTTCTATCAAAAATAAATTGTTTTACATTTTTCTTTTTTAAATTGATTCGTCCAGATCAACGATGTTGTTTTTCTTTCAAGAACTTATTTAGAATAATGTCTTTTCTTTCTCTCCTTTCTCCTCTTAGACTTAGTTTATTCGTATTACAAATACGTCGAAAATTTTTGATTTCACGATTTTGATATCGTTGTCCAATAATTTCTATCTAAAAATAAATTGTTTTACATTTTTCTTTTTTAAATTGATTCGTTCGGATCAACGATGTTGTTTTTCTCTCAAGAACTTATTAGAATAGTGTCTTTTCTTTCTCTCCTTTTTCCTCTTAGACTTGGAAAATTTAATTTTTGATTTCACGATTTTGATATCGTTGTCCAATAATTTCTATCTAAAAATAAATTGTTTTATATTTTTCTTTTTTATCATCTACAAGTATTAAAATCAATTTGAAGTTGATTCGTCGGGATCAACGACGTTGTTTTTCTCTCAAGAACTTATTTAGAATAATGTCTTTCCTTTCTCTCCTTTCTCCTCTTAGACTTGGATTATTTGTATTACAGATTGAAAATTTTTAATTTCACGATTTTAATATCGTTATCCAATAATTTCTATCTAAAAATAAATTGTTTTGCATTTTTCTTTTTTATCATCTACAAGTATTAAAATCAATTTAAAATTGACTCGTCCGGATTAACGATGTTGATCGAGTCCAAGATTATGGAGGATTCCGGTTTCAGAATAGCTCACTCAAGGGGTTTTATATACTTGTATCGGGTCAGTTGGAGGCTCCACGAGACATCGAACTTGTTAACGCACCTTGTATCCGTGTACGCGAATCTTGTTCACGGTGCATTACTCGTTGCGGCCTGTGTCGCCGCATTTGTAATCGGCCAACTATGCCACGGATAATGCGTTTCTCTCGGGGGAAACAAGTTTTAAGGATTCGCTCGCCCGGATCGTAATTAATTAAACGTTTTGCCTTTGCCTCCTCCTCCTCCTTTTCCTTAATGGAACCAACTCGTTCATTTAGGAGAGGAGGAAAAAAAAAAGTCGAGGCAAATATGCTACTTTCAAAAAAAAAAGGAGCCAATTAATTTTTGATCGCTGGATCCAATCGAGAAGAAAATTTCCCTTTCGCTCGTTTATCTTTCGATCGAAATATAAAGATCTCCTTTCCTTTCATAAGTTTGAATAAGTGATAGATAATTATTCGCTGTTAACTTTTCTCTCGAAAATTATCATCGTATCGAAAACGAAACCTAGAAATTCAATATCCACTTTTATCGAATAAAGAAACATGGTTACGGTCATTTCCGAAGCTAATCAAGAGGCAAATTGCAACAACAACTCGACAACGCCCATTCAACCCAGCAATCTCGAAAGATTTAATAACGACGACAAACAGGTCGAACAAAGAAGCTTGGTCAAACGCGAGGTCAACGACGAATGCCAACTATGGGAATTAGTCTCGTTGATCAGAGATAATCACCGTCACCAGGGCCGACCTCGAGGTTAAAATTATTCTAGCGTGGACACGCGCAATTCCCTTTCCTCCATTTTTCCTATCCCGTTTCGATTTCTTTCCCGCGCGATCATCGATCTCCATATCCGTTTCGTTAAAAGAATTGATCAGAATTCAGCGAGGATGGAAAGAAGGGAGGGGAAAAAAAAAATTGTAATTAATTATCAAGAAGAAAAAACCTCCTTTCTTAGGGATTCTCGATGGCCTCTCGAAGCCATCTTCGAAACTCTTTAAACCTTCGAGCGCAGGGGAATGAAATCAGTCGCTCCCTGTTTGCTTCTTCTTCTTCTTTTTTTCTCTCTCCCTCCCCCTTGCGAATTTGCCACTCTCGACGAGAGTGGCTAAACGAACTGCTCGTTCTATTCTCTCTCTCTCTCTCTCCTTCTTAATTCTGTTCCTCAATTACCGGACATCGAGCTGGTAAATAGAAAGTTCCCGCCACGCTGCAAACTTTTCCCCCTAAGCTCTCTTCGTTTCTCGTTTCGCGTAATTAGCGAAGGCAAATTGAGCCCATTCCTTTCTCCTCCCTCCTTCTCTTTTTTTTAATCACTTGCATCGATGAAAGTAAATCGGTGACTGGTTTTAATCGGCCGATTTGGGATATGAACGTTCCAAAATTTTAAAACCATCATTCAACGTTTCGATTAATCACTACCACTTTATATATAATCTTCTTCTTAATTTGATAAAGTTTCAAACTTACATAAATTGAAGAAGCGTGTATTTTAATAGTCCATAAAGAAAGAGAAAGGAGGGGAAAAATGTCGTGATCGATGAAATCGCACGGACAATCGAAACCGACGAAAAAAGGGGTGGAGAAAAATGGTCCAAGTCGCTCATCGACAAATTACGCTCTTACCGATCCCTTCGTCGGCATCCCTTCCTTTTCTTTTTTTTTCTTCCCTCGAAGAGAGGCGATCAACCTCCAATTCTTCCAGTCGTTCGTCCCGCCGTTTTCCTCGTTTTCGAAAACGACCAGGCCGCGATGGTTCGTTCGTTCGACTTGGGGCAGGGGTCGAAGAGTCAGTCACTTGCATCCCCTGGCAACGGTCACTTGGAAACCCGTCCCGAAGAGTGGACGCATCGCGAGCCGCCAAGGGTGGAGAGGACACGGACTTTTGTCTTGCGCAATCTTGGTGAACAGCCTTCTTCTCCAAGGATGAAAAAAAGGTGAGTTTTCTTTCTTGAAATTTTCACGAGCCCATCCAGGGGGTCGTTAATCTTTCATCGCCAAGATCCAGATGCTTTTAAATATGGGGAGGGGGAGGTAAATGGAGCGGGAGAAGTTTTGGACGAGTTTTATTTTCCTCCTCGAGATGATGGCTTGGGTTGGCGAGTTTTGTGCGACGAGGAATGGAAGAATGGTTACGGTGCGTGGATCGAAAGAGACAGGTGGCCGGGTGTCGGGTTGATGGGAATTCAAATTATGTTTGCGCGAGTTATTGATCGTGTCTCCGGGTTCCCACAATTCTCTATTAAGAGTATCCTGCGACTTGATGACGAGAGCGAAATATACGCGAATGAAATAAATTCGTGAAATCCAATCCGTCCAATTTTGTTCTTCGCTCCTCCATTTATTAATACGCTTAAAATTCTTAAAATTCGATCAAGTTGTGCGTTACACGTTCTCTCAAAAATAGCTTTGAAATCGGTAATTAAATTATTAAAACGGTCAATTTATCACACGAAAGTCGAACAAATTAATCGCACTCGAGGGAAGAAGCAAAGTTGTCTTTAAAACTGCAATGACGAGAATTCATTTCATTTCTTGCCGTTAATTAATTACTCGCAGCAAAACAAACGAGGAGCGGCCTTCAAGGAAACGAAGACTACCTGCATCCTTGGCTCAATCGCGAAAAAGGAAGCAGGAACACTTTTTCTCTTCGCCAATTACGACGAGGTGTTCATCAGCATCCGAGGAGGTGTCAATCACGCGCGGAGTGGAAACGCGGAGAGGAAGAAAAGGAGTCGAGGCTCTCCGCGCAGGAAAGCCTTCCAATTTGCGGTGGATACGTGAGTAATTGCGAGGCAGCGAGACAAAAGGTCGCGACTTAACAAAAGATTGACCCCTGGCTTCCTTGTCACGCATCCCTTTCCATCCAACCGTCCTTTGCGACCGTGCACGATCGCGTGGCCTGTTCGCTCCGTTCACGCGGAGAGAAAAAGCCAAATGTTTCTCGTCGACCATTAGAAATTTCCACGATAATCCAGGGATTCTCTTTCGAACTTAATTTTTATGCTCAAAGAATAATGAATGCGATGATATTTCGAATATTTATGGGAAGAGAATATGGAAGAATCGTATGGATTTATTTCACTTTCGACGAGAGAGTTTTCAAGAATTATTCATAATTATTCGTTGGAAGAGATGATTTTTAAATAAAGGAGTGGTTAAAGGATCGAAGAATTCGTTTCAAAGTTGCTGATCGACGCAGATTTGTTACCACGGGAAGATAAACGAAATAGGGTTGTGCCTTCCGGTGCATCCTGCCCCTTTCTCTTCCTTTTTCGCTCCAAGGGACGAAGGAACACAATGAATCACGAGAACAAACGCCGAATGCACGCCTCGTTTGAGATAACAGTGTCTTGTTAAAACGCACGAACCTCTTTAAACGTTCCTATTTTTAATCAACCCTCGCTAATTTATCCTTCCTAAAGATAATAATTCCAATTAAATTTCTAATAAGAAAAAAAAAATATAGATAGAAAATACATGGAATAGACGAGGAAATTTAGAGAAGCTAAATTAAATATAACTTTTCGAGATCTTTTCATCTAGAAATATCTTACCAATGAAAAGTATATACAACGATATTAAAAATTATCGTTCAAAGGTGTATCAATCTGATCACTTCTGGATAATCAACGACGAAATAAAAGAAACGAGATGGCCTTTATTATTGGTGACATAATGTCTCATTCATCGACCCATTACACTCTCGAAAGGAACTAGATCCAAGATCCATAAGAACCCGTACGGAACACCCACGTGCCCGATAGGCAAACACACGTCTTATTTACGATAATTGCTTCTCATTTAACTAACAGCCGGCCTCCTCTCGAGTCGCGGAATCCGCTTGTTCTCGAGTAACGACTACTCGCTACTCCCAGATATTAACCCGTTCTGGTAGCTAGACTCGGCCAGTGGCCCCAGGCGATGGCCTCTCGATTTACGGCCATCGAACGAGTCTTCTTACCACCAGCTCTCCCATCCTGGCCTAGCAGCCCGGAAAATCGAGTGAATCTCCGCTTGGTCGATCGTCTGTGTTACCCGATTTTTGACTCTGGTCACCGATTCGAAGAGGCATTTTCCGTCCATTTTGCCGTTTGTTCGTTCATCTTTCTTTTATCGAAAAACGAGACGATGAAGGAGGATCGAAGAGACGGATCGAAGAGGTCGACACGGGTCGAGATTGCTTTAACGATAGCGGGATCAGTTATTGATAATATATTGCGAATTGTAAATTGTTTGTCGAAGCGTCGATGAATGGATCGTAAAAACGATCGAGTTAAAAAAATCCGTTACGAATTATGCACAGTTTGTTTGAATAAAAATATTTCGCACATTTGTCCAATTATCTTTACGTTATCAACGGGTCGAATTATACGTGTAACGTGTAATTTCTGGAAATAATTCTCGTCGAGTTAATTACAACGGATAGGAAAGGGGGCGATTAACGTCGTGATTCCATGCTCTTCATCACGCGCACACATCGATGATACCGCGTCATTGGTTAGAAACATTAATGAATTTTCCTATTCTCTTTTCCTTTTTCGAAATTAGTCGCGCCTTGTATCGATCGAACGATACTAGGCAATAGCTGCTAGGCGATCGATGTTGCAGCCAACGAGCCGTGAAAGTGTCCAGCACGAAAGAAATCTCTCACGAGGCTTCGAGATAATTTCGTGCTTTGCCAGCCTAAGCGCCTGTTCTTCTCATCGAATTCTTCCCTCTCTTCTTGCTTCGAAGGACGATATAACGAAAAAACTCAAAATTCTAGATAGATTCTTCTCACATTTGTTTCTTTTCTTATCGAGATCATAAGCCGAGTAACAAAGAGAACGAGGGATGGACCGAGGGCGGGATATAAGGGTCAGAATCATTAGGAGGATCTTAATTTCACTCATTAGGTCGAGTTTAATCCTATGGTTATAGGATTGGACGAGAGATCGCTTGGGATTTCGAAGTATGCGGGCAAATCGATAGATAAACCGGGGGTCAAAGTTGGCCATGCGCGAAAGGCTGAAATCCGTCATGGCTTAATGATCGTCTAAAGGCGGATAGTTCTCGGGAGACTCGTGAAGGGAAGCTGTTCTCGCCGCTTTTATGAACGATTTCACTGATGGAGCCACCGGGACAGATGACAAATATCACGTGGCGGCGAGGTTGAACAGCGCCGCGTCTCGCGAGAGGGATAATATTATCGATAAAAATAATTTACGATTTTCTTTTTTTTTTATCAAATTTTCATTCTCTTCCCTATCATATTATTCTGATATGATATATACACGAATTTTATACATTCAAGTTTTCAATACATTAAATGCACGAACATGGAAGGGAATTACATCCACTTTAAAACATCGTAAAACAAATGTCTCGCGGATACCAAAGATACGAATGACCGTATAATAACACGTAATCTGGAAAATATAAGAAAAGAAAGAACAATCTCCATCGAAAAAACCATTCCACGCGAATCCCTAAACACCTTGCAACTAAAATGTCATCCTCTCCTACCCCGCAATTACACGTCCATCAACCACCACCTCGTCCATCTCCCTCCTCCTCCTCCTCCTCCATCACCAATCAGAAGAGACCAACAACCTCGACCAACAACCGCCATAAAACGTCTGCCCTCATCCTTGCACTCCCGATAATCGAGCGAAACCGAGTTGTCCTCCGATAAGAAAAAATAAAAA
This sequence comes from Apis mellifera, assembly GCF_003254395.2. NCBI lineage: Eukaryota > Metazoa > Arthropoda > Insecta > Hymenoptera > Apidae > Apis > Apis mellifera. The sequence continues at coordinate 7,487,772 of NC_037649.1, forward strand.
TAAAAAAAAATGAAAAAGCATCGGAAAAGACACCCTTACAACTCCAGCGTTCCAGCTAACGACCCGAGCAACGCTGTAATAAGCATCGGTACGGAGGAAAAGCAACATCATAAAGGATCGTTTCGACACGCGTGAGCCGCGATATCGCGTGACGATCCTCGGCGAAGAAGGGAAGGGAGGGGAGGGGAGGGGAGAGGTGGCCGGTGAAAAGAAACACGCCGGCGACGTTTCCACGCGGAACAAGCCGGAATGGAATAAACGGTGTTGGCCTGCAGGCATAATTAAACTTGTCGCTTAAAAATGAGTAGCCGCGAAGAAGGCGCCGTAAACAGAGTTTCGCGGAGTGAAGCGACACGGTGGAGAGGAGGAGGTAATTAACGTTCTGCCTCGGCGGGAGGAACAAGGAGCGAGAGAGGAAATTCCTCCTCCTCCTCCTCCTCTTCTCGTTTGTTTTATCCTCGACTGGCTCGTGGAACCGGGCGGAAAGAAAGACGCGAATCCGGAGGAGGAGAGGCGTAATTTAGTGGCATCGAAAGAAGAGGGACGCGCTTGAAATTTGAAGGTCCTCGTCGATGATGGAGAAGTGAAAGGTTAGTAGATTTGATTCATTCGATCGATCTTCGTGCGAGAAGTCGAGGTATTGGAAGAATTTAAAAGGATTGTTGAGGATAATTGATTTATCGATTGTTCTTTGTTCTTGGGGAATTTGAAATTCTCGAGACTTCGAATCAAAACAAGCTTGAAATAAATTTTTTGTTAATTGTTCGATGAATAATAGAAAGGAAAAATTTGAAGAGTATAAAGAGACATCTCTCTCTCTCTCTTTCGAGGAATTCCTTTCTGGTTGAAGGAAAGAGACAAAGAAGGAGGAGAGGGAAGGGTTTGAACGAGGCAATGCGATGACCTCTTCCGCCGATAGGATCTAAATTAAATGGCTAATTAATTGGCGGGATGCGCATCGTGGTGAGCAATTAATTGCCTTATTTCGCGGGAGTGGAATTGGCCTGCGGTGACAGCCTGATGAGAATTATTACGTCATTAGGTCAGAGGAATGGGCCGAGGTTGCTGTATCCTAATCTCTGGACAAATAACATTTTCATCCTCGCTCTAAATTAACCATCCACTTCGTGCAATTTGCGAATATTCCGTTTCGAGATTTTCAATGATTCTTACAACGATGATTCCACTTGTTCTCAGATAACTTTATATAATTGCAATAACAATCGAAATTGATACATAAAAATTATTGTTTCTGACATTTTTAAAAAAACTCGTATTAAAAATATACATATTCCATGCTATTTTAAAACAAAGTAAGTGTCAAGCTTAACAATAAACCAGTGTTCTTTAAAGAAAAATACGAAACGATACGACAATCCAATCCAAAGATCGAATCCAATAAAATCACATCCGAGATGAAAGAGATGCGCGCGAGTCTCAACAACGTGATTCCACTATCGGCTTGTGTACAATCCAAATCTGATCTCCTTTGCCATCGTCATCGAAAAAACAGATTAACCAACGGCCTGAAAGGCGGCGAAGGAAGAGGAAGAAAAGATCGACGGATGAGAGAGAGCGCGCTGTGAAATCGGTTTCGTGACTACTAGGGACGTGGTCCGGCGAAAGAACAGAGTTCGCATGGTTCCTACCAGAAATCCGTAAAGTAAAAAGGATAAACGTCCCATCTCGTGGGAAGCGCTTAACGAAATCCTCTCATCCGCGCGTGGCCATCTTCTCCTCTCCTTTTCTATCCCCAACTTTTTCCCCGGTAAAACAGCATTAATTGCGGACATTCTCCGGAGAAAAGTATCATCCACTCTGCGGAAGATTATTTTTAACGGGTGTGGGATCCACGGACGTGTTTCATCTATGTAATAAAGAAGGGAGGGGATTAAGTTTCGAGATATCGGTGTTGGATCGAATGAGCGCGAGTGTTATTCGAGGCGAGGGAATTTCAATAGCGCGTAAAATTGTCGGCGGAACGACGTTCGCATTGATAGGAGAAGATCCTGGTAAATTATCCCCGCGTATTAAAAACCACAAATCTTCCGGTTCGGGGGAAAAAAATACCCGTTCTCTCCATTAGAAAATATATTGCACGAGAAATAATATATCGTTGTACCCTTTAGAGCCTCTTATAACGATTTATTAATACATCCACGATGTACGATATTTTTCCTCTATTTTGACCGAATCTCGCGAAATCTTCCCTTGCCGGTAAATCACGATCCGATGCAAGAATGCTAGAAGGCCCGTATGACCGTCATTATTTACGCATCCTGCTACCAACGGAACGAGGGTTCCAGACCCCCTCCGCCGATCCTAAAGGAAATCTCTTTTCAGACCCATTTCGCGCCACGGGGATTACCGTTTCCGTCCTGCATGAAATTCGATGAGTTTGTTTTTTTTTCCAGACGTGTCCAAGGATTTTATTTCTATCGATCGAGGATTTTTCGTTTTTTTACGAAATGAAATGGATTCTTTCGAGTTGTCTTCTCGAATTTTCTTTCTATTTTACGTTTAGTCGAATAAAACGATGAAGAGTTCGTATTTATATGTTTCAACAAGGAAACACTTACGAGCAACATAAGACGTGTCCAAGGATTTTATTTCTATCGCGATCGATTCGAAGATTTTTCGAAATAAGATGGATTCTTTGACTCTTCGAATTTCCTTTCTATTTTACGTTTAATCGAATAAAACGATGAAGAGTTTGTATTTATATGTTTCAACAAGGAAACACTTACGAGCAACATAAGACGTGTCCAAGGATTTTATTTCTATCGCGATCGATTCGAGGATCTTTCGCTTTTACGAAATAAGATGGATTCTTTGACTCTTCGAATTTCCTTTCTATTTTACGTTTAGTCGAATAAAATGATGAAGAGTTCGTATTTATATGTTTCAACAAGGAAACACTTACGAGCAACATAAGACGTGTCCAAGGATTTTATTTCTATCGCGATCGATTCGAGGATCTTCCGAAATAAGATGGATTCTTTGATTTTTCGAATTTCTTTTCTATTTTACGTTTAATAATAAAACGATGAAGAGTTTGTATTTATATGTTTCAACAAGGAAACACTTACGAGCAACATAAGACGTGTCCAAGGATTTTATTTCTATCGCGATCGATTCGAGGATCTTTCGAAATAAGATGGATTCTTTGACTCTTCGAATTTCCTTTCTATTTTACGTTTAGTCGAATAAAACGATGAAGAGTTCGTATTTATATGTTTCAACAAGGAAACACTTACGAGCAACATAAGACGTGTCCAAGGATTTTATTTCTATCGCGATCGATTCGAAGATTTTTCGCTTTTACGAAATAAGATGGATTCTTTGACTCTTCGAATTTCCTTTCGAATAAAACGATGAAGGGTTCGTATTTATATGTTTCAACAAGGAAACACTTACGAGCAACATACATCACGATCCACGCGATGAACTAAAAACAGATCGAGCAACATAAATTGCACTTAATGGCTCTTTCATCAATAGCAATTTCGCTCTAATAAAACGTTATTAATTCGAACGCCCCTGGACTAACCTATTCAATCGATTCCCGGTTCTACGTGCAATTATACGTGCAATAACAGCGTGATGCAACTTCAACGATGCACCGATCGATCAGTTTCTAACCTATGAGAATTATTTCTTAACTTTCGATTTCGAAAAATCTAAATATCATACCGGAATATCATTTCGTAAAATTTAATTTCTATCTAAAAAAAAAAAAAAATCACTCGAAGCTTTCACGAGTATCCAAATTTTAATATTTTCGAATTATTCCATCGAAATGAACATATTTTATCTCCTGTCTATGTAACTAAAAGAAAAATCTCGGAATATCAATAATTTATTACTTTATTTATTTGAAGAATAAAAATTTCGAATTCGAAATTGTTCCACTTTTACTCTCTTAACTTTCACCGATTGACCATACACGTGTCCAGCGTGTATTTCCATTCTCATATATTCCCCCCCTCGATCGTCCACCATCATTTTTCCAATGAAATAATTCATCCAAACTGAAATTACATCCTTCGAAGCGAAGGAACGCTAACGCAACGCCCTTTCCGAGTAACTCATCCGGAAGGGATGAGGGAAATTTTTCACGCACCTTCACGGCCACCACCAACTCGTCAAACCCTGGTAATTCCAGGATCCCCCCGTCAAAGTTCTCTTTTCGAAATAGATAAACAGTCATCCTTCCCGCGGGGATCGAACAAAGCGACCGTGCAACAGACCCGTAATTACGTAAACCGCGAGGATAACAAGAAGACCACCATCGTAAAGAAAGTTAACGTTTCTCTCTCTCTCTCTCTTCCTGTATCTTCATCGTGGCAAAGAGCGAAGGCTTCGTTAAAATCCGACCACCACCAGGTTAAAAGAGCACTCGGTGTACAGAGGGATGATTCGTCGCTCGAAGAGAAACATCCTTCGCATCCTGTCGCCCTTTTCTTTCAGTCGTCCCTCCATCTCCCCACAACCGCCATCTCCCTTTTCCTTATTTTCGTTACTTCCGCTTCACGCTACCATCCATCGGTTATTTTAAGCCCCCTTTCGCTCGAGAAAATAAAACCGAGTGCCAACTTGACGAACGAGCAAGAAATCTCTTATTCTCGAAGTCTCTTTCTTATTTTTTTTTTTTTTCACACAGGTTTGAATTAATTCGTGCGATAATATTTGGATAAAGTTTTTCTTTCTTCTTTTTTATAGCGGATAACGATTTTGCTTCCAAAATAATTCGATATAACGCGCAAACATTATTTTCCATTATTTTCCCCCGTTCGTTCTTCATTCCGATAATATCGTGTGCAAATTTTACTTATAACCAGATTACAGTGATCAAGATCCAATCATTGGCCAAATCCAAAATATTAAAAATTATAAAATTACGATCTGTAAAACTCGATCTCTCATTTGTCATCCAGAAGCGGAAAAAAAAAAAAATAGCGGGAGAAATCAAAATCGACGACGATTCACGATTAAATCGGCTCGATTCGACGCCAAAAGCCAGGGATTTTCCTCCTCTAGATTGGGCCCCGCACGCGTTTCAATTTCCACGAGTGCAAAAATCCGGTTTACGCGATGACGGCCGACGCCATCAAATAAAAGATCGCGTTTCGTCCGGATAGGCGGCGGCGTGTGCGTTTAACGATCGCCACTGTATATCATCCCCCTCCCCCTCCATCCCCCCGCGGATATCATTAAGAATTTCGACGCGAAAAACTGGCGGCCAATAATCCGTGCAACGCAGCTGGCTTTTGGCATGCCGAAATCGCGACACCAGGTGTCCGCGCAACCCGTTCAAATTGCTCGTATGAAATACAGCTTTGAAATAGTGCCCCTCCCTTCCCCGGCGAATCACGATGGGAACGAGAGGAAGAGAGAGGGGAAGAAAGGTGTCGATCGAAGGGCAATGTCTACCTGCCTATTTATTTGTCTATCGAGGAAACCGAGGGTGGTTTGGGGCGGACAAACGGATCTGATGGGAAAAGAGAGCGCAAAGAGGGAGGAAAAAGGAGAAAAATGGAAAAAGGGGTACAGGCTAGACGAGTCTGAGTGGACGAATTCCACTCTTTTCCCTTCTCTTTTGCTTTTTTCCTTTGTAGTTTTTTTGTTTACTCCTTTTGTGCAACCTCCTCTCTCTCTCTCTCTATCTATCTATCTATCTATCTCTTCGATCGAATCGGGACGTGTAGGAGTGCTTCTGATAATTAAAGTATTGTGTAGGGGGTGTTGGTGAATGTCGGATGGAGTGGTCGAGAAAAGGGGAAGGGTGTGGTTTCGTGTGGAACGAGCATTTGAGAAGTATATATCTCGCGTTGAACGTTGACGATATTTTTTTTTCTTTTATATACCAATTTTATTGGTCGCGCAATCTTATGGAATCGATTATCATTATCATTCAATCAAACTAATTTTGATTTGAAAAATTCCAAACAACGCGAGATAATTCCAAACGGTAAATTCAACAAAGAGAAGAATCAACAAAGGGAGAGAGAAAAAGAAAGCTAATATCTCTGGAACGGATAACTAAACGGATAAACGAAGGCCGGAAACAAAGAGGAAACAATAGTTTGAAGTGAGAAGCGGTGGAGAGATAGGTGAAACTGTGCGGAGCGGACGGGAAAAAGGGAGGATCGGGCACGCGACGAAGGGGAAAAGCGCAGGTAGAGGGATGAATGGAGAGTATTCGGCGGATCCGTTCAAACCTATCGGGGAAATAATACCCTTTGTGCATTGTGACCAGTCTCGTTAGTTACCTAACGTTCGTTCTCCTATCACCCTGCCAATTCTCATTAACGTCAGACGGTAAAAATAAAAGAGGGCGTCGGTGACGAGGCGTGACGCGATGTGCTGGCACGTGAAAATTTCGGGCTACGAGTTTGGAACACGGCCGAATTAATAGAGAAATCTCTACCGATATATACCACGGAGGGGGTGGATGCGTGGGAAGGGAGAGATCGATCGAATGAGTCGATTTTCCCATGGAAAAACTTGGTCGGTTGCTTTTTGTCCAATTTAACGGATAATTCCTCCGATACGTGTCTCGTGGGATAATTTAATAAACTGCAATGGGTTTTGTTTGTTGGAATCGAGATATTCCGTGTGAAATAAATTTTTACGTCGTCGAGGCTTTTTTTCTTAGTTGAGAATCGATAATATCGCGGTGAAACAAGTGGAATTTCGAATGAAAAATAATAGTGATGAGACAGATTTCGAAGAGGAATTATTCGTATAAAATGACAAATCGTTATTTTTAGATAATCGATATTTTTCCACTCGGTTGGTCTTCAAATTGAAGAGAAACTAACAATTTTATTAAAGAAAGAATTTAACGATCTAAATATCGTAAGCAAAAATTTCATTGTACAAGTTGATTTACAAGCGTATTGTAACTTTTGCACAATTTTTATTACTCCTTTAAATTGTTCTTACGTTAATGTTTCTCGGAAACATTGAGAATGGAAAATCGTCGAGTCAGCCGAGATTTCGAGCGTTATTTCTAAAAATCGACTAGATGAACGTTATAAATTGAGTCGGATCGAGCATCTAGCGCATCTTATCGAACGAACGAACCATTCGGAGAAAGGTCAGTCGACGAATATCGGGGACATTTTACGACCTCGTAAAATTCTTTAACGATTGTCTTGCGGAGAATCGACGTTAAAGATCTCCGGTGAAAGATCGCGGCAGACAACAGAGGAAGAGAGACGAGAAAAATATAGGTGGAATGTTGTGTTTTATTTAATGCCATTTCTTCGCGATTAATTTAATCACTTTGGTTCCACGTGTGTGAATTGAACATTTAAAAAAAAAAATATATAAAACGTATTAATAATACGCTGAATTATGTACGAATCAAAAATTCTACTTTACGAAGCAAAAACCTTCTTTTATCGATCAAAAATATTACTTAAAAAGACAAAAATACCGAAAGAAAATCCTATCCAGAAATCATTTTTCTAAAAATGATAGCAAAATTCAAATCTTCCATCTACAATTATCAAAAATATTATTTCACAAAGTAGAAACCAACTGAATCTATTAAACTACCATCCCCTAAAGAAGAATCCAAGAATACTCGTTATTCCAATTATTTTCCCAACAAACATAAACCCAAATTTTTACTTCACAATTCTCATGTACGAAATCACCGAATTAAATCTATTAAACTATCATTCTCCCCTCCAAGAAAAAAATGATCCCAACTACTTTTCTAAGCACAATACAACAAATCCACAATATAACAAAATATTTCCCATTTCGATTCCTCGCCGTAAAATATCAACGATATTTCTTACGAGAAGCAGCAATTTTACAGGGGGAGGGAGGGAGGGGAGAAAGCGCGGTGTTTACGAGACGATCGCAGGATCACGGAATCCGCTCGTTTACGGCACGTTGAACGCGGCTCGAGCCGCGCTTTCGCTCCTTCTATCTTCTTGACAGACAGAAACTCGCTGGGTGTGACGTCTTGTTTCGGTCGCGTGAGCCGACCCACTCAAGGGTGGAACCGTGGAGTTGTGTAAACGGGGGGCGAGGAGCCGACTGACGCTTTACTCTTCGTGGATTTCGCGCGCGAGGGTGAACGCGCGCGGCCACCAAATCGAATTATTCCATTACCGCCCTGTTTACTTTGATTGTCGAGGGATTTAGACCGGTTTCCCTGAATTTTTAGCTTAAACCGTATGCCAAGCGAAAAAAATTGAATCGGAATTGTTACATATGCATTTATAAAGATGGCTAAATTTTTCGAAATCCTGCAAATAACGATTTTAACAAACGCGACTCCCAAGAGACTCGATTCTTTCTTCCCTAAACGAGTTTAGAAGTTTTTAATCCCGAAGGATTTCAGAAGAAAATTATCCATTAACTCTAACTCTTATACTATTTCTCACTTCACAATTTCGAAAAAATTACAAAAACAATCGAACCAATTTTTCATCATCCTCCATAATAAAAGTCTAGGATTCCTAATTCCTCCAAGGAAGACGAGAATCGTTCATCAACAACTTTACAGCGATTCTAAAATATAATCGAAACAATGCCAAGAAGCGATAAACGGGCTCAACCCTTCTCTACGGTCGCCCCGAGTAGTCCGTAACAGGAACGGTTTTCTCTAAACGGAAGCATAAAACGTGCGTCATTAAACGCGATTCGACGACGTTCCATTCGCTCGGTATCGTGGAACACGAGCGTTCCGTGATTGACACACGCGCGGGGGTCGACGAGCACACGTGGAGCGGAAAAGGAAGAGGGGCGAAAGGGGGCGCGACGGCAGAAACGATCGGCAGACGCGCACACGATGAGTTATCGATTTCGGTTTCGATTGTCCGCCAACCCTCCTCCAAGCAGAGTTGCTCTCGGTTTTGTTGCCACCCCCGCGTGTTTCGGTGCAACCAACGTCACCGTCCACGCATCAATAGCCTCCCTGGTGTCTTGTTAATGAATTCTCTCCCTCTCTCTCTCTTCCTCTCCCTTTCGCTTGTACGCTCGTAGACACCGAGTTCAAGTTGCGCGGAAAAATCGTTCCATCGGGTGCGCTTTGATTCGTGAGCGAGAATTATGCTAATCGAACAGCGTCGAAGATTCGAAGGCGAGATATTCTGATGAATGACGAGCGAGGGGATAGCGATTGGAGAGTCGATGTGATCGGTATCGCGGATGTTGGCGAGGAAAGTGAAAGGAAAAGTCTGTGAATCGATCTTTGCGAAGAATATTATTATCGAAAAGTAACAAAAAAATTATAGAGTAAGAAAGAGAATTGTTTCGAAAAAAATTCTGTATGATGAAAGTGAGAGTTTCAGAATATTTGAAACTGTTGGAAAAATGAAGATGATTGAAGCTAAATTTTGGAATGGAAAGAGTTATCTGAAGAAAGAATACGATTCGATTTGCGAATAGATCTTTACAATTACGAAAAATAATATCCATAAAAAGGAGAGAAAAGAGAAGTATTCCGATTAAATTTAATATTTAAGTGCCTTTCTAATAATCCGTAGAAATAATTTCCAATTCTACAGCGAAGAAATAACCCGTATCGAACTCGATTCCCGACCATTCTATTAACAAATTATTTGGAGAACGCCTGTCACTGGATTTATTTATTAATCCTACCACGCGACGTGATTAAAATGTGTACTAAACGCGTACACACGGCGATCGATTGTAACTGCGGAGAGCGATAAAATTCATATTTTATGCGTGTAATTGAATCGTTTAATTACGATAATAAATAACGAGCGGCGTATTTCGATGCTCGAAAATATCCACGCGAAACCTACCCCCTTTTCTTCACCCCTTCCCTCGCCTCACCTTTCTCTAAACGCGTCCCATCCGATGGTTATAAATAGCCGAAAATGATTTAGCGATATTAGCGGATGGGTTTTACGCGGGTAATCAATTTCGACTCTTCTTGCCCACTTTCTTCTTTCGACGCTGTTTTCCGTTAATGAATTCGCTTGCCAACGATCAGATACGTTTCGCGTCGCCATTGGCGATGCATCGTTTCGAGTAACTCTTTTTACGCTCGCGAAAGTATTTGAAAGTTTACTACTGGACAATTTTTATAAATGTTGACGTTCGACATTTTTTCAACAAGATATGTAAAGTATAAATAGATACGACTAGGTGAAATTGAAATACGTATAGAGAGAAAGAGAAAATCAATTTTTTTTTTTTAATTAAAAAACGAAATTCGATTTTATGAATAGTAGTAAAAAATATATAAATATATAATATAGATTTAATATATAATATATATATAATATTATATAAATATATAATGTTATATATATAAATGTATAAAAATAATAGTAAAAAATATATAATTCTTGAAATTAATCGTTAAAATTATATTTTGGAAATTGAAAAATAAAATGTTTAAAATTTGACCAAAAATTAGAAAAAAAAATTTATCTCAAAAAATATTAAAATAATTTGATAAATAATTATAAAAAACTTAATTTTACTTTATACGCGTAAGGATTGTAAAATATGGATAAAATAATATTTGTTAATGTAAAAGTTTCTCTCGATACGAATTTCAATGTTTCTAGTACGAGTTTCGAACGACAAATGACGCACGCCGTCGTCCTCGTCCTTTATATATGTACGTAAATTCCCCACCACAATTTCTCGTAAAATTCGATATTTTCCTTATTATAGCTTAAAATTGAGTAATTTTTGCAATTTTTTTTTTTACACCCACATCCTCGTGTACCCATTAAATCGAATTCTGGTCTCCGATTCGGGGTAATCAATATATTTTTCTCGTATTTCTGTATTTTTTAAAAATCTAGCTTATAATTTTGAAAATTTTACAATAACACGATATTATTTTATTATTATTGTATCATTCTTGTTGTATCTTGACACGATTCCACGATTCTTATAAAGCAAAATTAATTTTACCATAAATATTTATCGGAATATCTCGATTCAGAAATCTCCTTCTTCCAATTATATGAATATCAAAATGTTTTATTACATTTAACAATTTTTCTACGAATTTTTATTAATTCGCAAGATAACGAATAATTGCTCGCGCACGGATTATAATACAAAATAATCCGAGCGAGCCACGTATTTTATATTAATTGAGAAGAAATTAAAGGAGGGCTTTTAATAAAATGAAAATTAGCGTAATACGATATTCGCGTCGGTGGAAACGCTGACACGACAAATTTCCATGCGCGATTATTACCGGCGGCGTGACCATTAAAGAATTAATGGTCTGGAAGCATTCGTAAGTTCGCAGCATGAAAAGTAAATTAACCCTCGACATTGGCCAATACCTCATCTAAAAAACTGTTTTCCGTCTAATGGTTGTTTCGTGTATAACAATTTTTATTTCCCGATCGAACGAGCAAAAAAATCAATCGCACCTCTTTTTAAACTTTATAATTTAACATGCTCATTTCGCGTTACGCGTAATCAGAGTTCCAATCGTCAATCCTCGACGCACAATTCCGATCAAATTGAATAATTGAATAATTATTTTGTAGCAAAAATATCGATTCGTACGAAATATTTTAATAACTGGAATTATTCGAATTACGACAAAAATATACTTCTTAAAAAATTACCCATCACAGATCAGAAATTAATTTCAACCTCCTATTTAATTCAATTCCTATTTTAATAATTCCTCCACGATATCAATTATATCCATCTACGATTTTCCATCTCGTTGTGCGCGATCGAGATTTACCCCCCCGTTTTACGAATAATTCTCACGAAGCACGCGAGCGGTGCATTTACTATGTAAATGAGCAATTAGAAAAATTTCGGCTAATCGAGGGAGGATCTCTCTAATCGAAGAATAATCCGTGATAACGAAATACTTAGAGGTATATTTATGTAAACTGTTCTCACGAAACTTTATTCAAATATTTCTTTAGATACTTATTTAGATACTTTGTATCTTTTGAATATATTAACCCCTTTTCCTTCCCTCTCTCTTTTTTTAATAAAATATTTTTCGTTCAAACCTTGACAAACTTTTCAAACTTTCCCTCATAGAATCTTATTAAACAATTACAAACGACTCGACACACGGAGCCCTCCCCTTCGTACACACAGGAGAATACTTCCATAGTCATCGAAATAAATTCTAGGCCCGGCATTGTTCCCATTTTTCACGAGAATCGCGAGTCGCCTTTTCATCGCGTACCCCAGCCTCTTCTCAGAATTGTTAAGAGCCTTAACGGTGGGCGTCGACTTTCGAGGCCGTCCACGGTGGACGTATGCATTAACAACTACCACGAGGAGGGATTCTGAAAGGACGAGGGAAGAAGAGAGGGCAGCAGACAGGGTTAAAGTCCTCGACAACTCTAGGCCAGTGGCGTAACCACAGCTTGATAAATTACAGTATTTTTCGATACCCGGTGGAAGGAAAGAAGCGGAGGAGGAATATGAGTACGGCGCCCTTAATGGAATCCGACGGATTACACCGGAGTGGAACGATTTCTCTTCTCGCGCCCTGCTGCGTTACTTTTTTTATCGAGTATAATCTCAATTTGGCAAGGATCTATGCCTCTTTTCCTTCTTCTTTTTATACTTTCCTGTCGGTTCGTTTTTTCCCCAGTTTCTTTTTCTCTGTTTATTCGAACAACAAGGGGATCATATTTGCTACGTTTAACAATAACCAGAGTTTGTTGAAAGGATTCGAGACGAATGTCTCGAACGGAAGTTGCAAGTGGTTTTAACTTCTCAAGTTGGGACGAATATCGTCTTGAGTAAATTTAACTTGTCAAACTCGTTTATTATGAAAGTTCTATCGAGTTGAATATTCCAAAACTGTTTAAAGGTAAACGATTAAATGACGTTGAATAATATTCGTATCAATTTGATTCTTGAAGCTGAGGACGAATACGATTCGAATTACAATTTTATCAATTGTCTTATAAAGAATATATTATCGTATGTTATAAATGAATGAATACGTCAAATTCTCCTCCTAGATTTAAAACTTAATTCAACTTCTCATTATGATAAATGAAACATACTTCTATATTTTTCTCCAAAACTAAAGAAGAAAAGGAATCACAAAAAAAAACTCAAAAAAGCTTCGAAGAACCATTTACCAAAAGCCAACGCGCGAAATCTCCAAGAGAGATTTTTCAGCAGAATCGAAGGAATTCCTCCTCCGAGAAGAAGAAGAAGAAGATAAAAAAATGGAGGGGGAAAAAAATATAGGATTCCTTCTAATAGCCTAAAGAAGACAGAGGTGGCGGAGAACTATTAGGGCGACGCATCACGCGGCTTGTCTTATCTTCCTGAAGATCTTGCTTCTTCGCTGGGTGCTTCCTCCCGTTAGGGTGTCGTCGATGGTATTGTTCGACCTTGTCGACGATGATGGCGAGGCCTTATCTCGGTGGACGCGTGACTGGTCCCCGACAGAAGGCATGGGGGTTGCTTTCGCAGCTTGTGAACCCCTGACACAGAGCGTTCACGCCGAAAACGCAGAAACGTGGCAGATAACGAAGGGTGGAGAAGGAAGAATCCTCGCGCGCGAGATCGAATGGAGATAGCGAAGGGAAAGACAAAGAAAATTCGACATTGCAACTATTTTTAAGTTTTTCGGCCTAATGGAAGATCGACCCTCAATTTTTACGAAGTGAAAAAGTAATTCTATTAGAAGACAGATTAGTTTCATTATATCGAAAAGAAAAATTCGAGGAAGAAAATCATTTTTCCTACGATACAAGATTAAATTTCTTTTTATAAATTACGAAATTGTTCTTGCAATCACAGTATATATTTAGGAATTAATATACTTTTATACAATTGTCCAATTTCAAAAAGCTTCGTCTTCAAGAAAAAAATGCAAACCCAGTTTTTCGTGAGACGTAAAGACCGACGAACCGGAACGAAAAGGAGGAGGAAGCCAGGAAATAAAAAGAAGAAAAGGAAGGCCGAGATACAACGTCGGATCAGAGGAGATAAGAAGAAGCAAAGGACGAGGCGCGAGAGGAAAGCGAGAGGGAAAGGACAGAAACGGGGTGGAAACGCCGTCTGATAACCGTTCTCGTCTCGTCGACAACCGGCGCCGGTCGCACGCCGTATAAAACCACCCTCGCGCCGATGCATCGAGTGCAATTTCCACCTTCGAGCCGATCCCTTCGTTCCCTCCTGTTTTCTCAATGCCAATTCGGATGGCCGATCGTCCTCCACGATTCCTTCGCTTGACACGTGTACGAGAAAAAGCTCGAATTGTTACGTTGAATAGTAACGTTGATGAAGGGGGAGAGAATCGAGAGGATGAGAAGAAGATGGAGAATTTGGAGAAAATGGAAAATTCGAGGATTTAAGAAATTTGGAGTATAAGATTGGAAATTGTTGCAAACTCGAGTCAAAACTTTCTATTCACCAGCCTAATTCGTAAGGTTTCGCCTCAAATCGAATCCTAAGTTTGGCGCACGAAGCGTTAATCGAGGCCGAAAGAATTCATTCTGCGAGGTGGACGGATGCCGCTCGGACGCCGCGACGCCTGCACGTTCCTGGACGTCCAAGTAGCCAATTAAAATCTCTTTGGAGTCTTTTTTAGAGCGGCTCGCCGGCATCAAGGAGGGGCAGGCTAATGAATTCTGGCAGAGGGTGTCGGGACGTAAAGCCGGTTTCCAACGTAAACGCGTATCGAATGGAGAAAGAGAAGGCGGGGAGGAGAGAGGCGAGCAAGAGAGAGAGAGAGAGAAGGTAATGGTACAGGGATTCGTGGCGGTACACGGTACACCCGGCAGACAGGATCGATGCTTCCTGTCTGCTCGAGAACCTTTAAGCAACGAGTCATTGACTGGCTACGCGTTTGTCAAAGCAATGAACTGGAAATTTTCGCACTTTGCGTTTTAAGGTCGAGGTTCGTGTTCCAAGGGATGTGCACCTGTGCTCTTGCAAAGGGAAAGGGAAGAATCGCCGTGAAACGATGCTTGAAAGAAAAGAGAGCTTGTATTTTCAACCCTTCGGTATCGGAGAAATAAGAAATTCGTATAATTTTCCAAACTTTTCAAAATCCAAAAGTACAATTAATCGATAAATATAATAATTATTCTTCTTTAGAATTGAAATAAATACTGCTAAACGAGAAAGATAAATTTTCTCCCCAAACGATACAATTCTCTCTCGCGAGAGAAGGAGAAAATGAGCGAATTGTCATCGACACAGAGAATTTGGCGAGGGGATCTGGCGATGACGAGAAGAAGGATGGAAGGAGAAAGTGGTTGGGGGGAGGAGGTTGATTTATGGAAATTCGGTGGCCCGGCTGAAAGCACACACCGCGGCTTGTTGCGAGCAAAGGGGGGGGAGGGGGTTGGGAAAAACATGGACGAGACGAGGGCCGATCCCGAGGAGATCTTTGATCTCCGATTTCGAGCGCAGGACGAGGCGCGAACCGCCCTCGCCTTTTGCTATTGTTCTACAGGGGTAGCTTATTGATACACTCTCATCGAGAGATTATCTGCATTCTAAACGCTCGCGAGATCAAAGGTATCGCGTTGTTTTCAAGAATTTGTTAGGCCGAGTGGATCCCATTACCCTCTCGCGTTAATATGCGAACCATCAAAGACGATCTCCATGGGGGAGGGGCGGGGATCTGCGCTACGTGTCGCTCCCGCTTATTCGATAGACGAGTTTAATCTAAGTAATTGAATTTGTTGGAATGGAAACTGTTGGAGGGTAACCGACGTCGAACTATGCGTTCCAAGATCGTGCGAATTTTCGAAAAATATCATTTATCGTGTATAATTTTGTATAAAATGATGAACTTTGAAGTGGAAATATTACAACAGTACGATAAATAGAATAAATTAGGAGAAGAATCATTTCGAAAGAGTTGATCGACTAGATTTCTGTCCAAATTTTTTGAAAGATTCTTTCTCTTCGCTCTTCTATTTTTATAAATTTTCTTGTTAATTCAACGAAAAGAAAATGGTTTAATAAAGAGTTTTCGAGAATCTGATCGCCTAAAATATCCTACAAAATAATTACACACGAAGAATCAGATACTGTAACAGAATTTCACGAACGACAGATTAATTATCCTTCAAATTTCGTCGGCGAGAACGTCAATTAGAATATAATGATTCTTCCCCATTCGTTCTCTTTCGCGATACATCACGATGATGAAGACTCGCGTCTGCCGAAATTGTCCTGGAGAGCTTGTACGTGTCTCCATAAATGTTAATTAACAATGATTACGGTTCACCCCTCCTGTTTAACGTTGCCGGAAACCAGCACACCGGTACGTACGGTCTCTAGACGATATTGGCTGCTGCGCGCCCGATGCTGGAACTCTCCGCGACGACAAACGCGTGTAACAATGAAAAATAACACCGGAATTCGGACAGTGCCAATTTCATTTATTTTCATTCGTCCCCCCTTTTTCCACGCCATACCGCTCTCGCGTTTCGATCGAAAATGTGATTCAGTTCAAAGACGCCAAGCTTCAACTCTAAATTTCCATCCTCCAAGAAGATCATTTTACTCTTTTTACTTCCCTCGAAAAATCGTTAAATCGCGTTAAATCGACCGAGAGAAGCTGTACAAACGCATATACATATATATATATATATATATAGCTTATGCAACGAGATAGAAATCGATACGAGGGAGATACCGATCGAATAACCATTAGCGTTACTAGCAAAAGTTCGATATCCGAGTAACGATATAAACACCGGGATAATCTGGAATCGGCGAAAGTGGTGTTACGAAATCAATTAGGAACGTTGCACGCGCGCAACAAGCTCCGCTCCGCTCCGTTGTGCAGTTGTGTCTACTATGCAGAAAACTCGGTGACTAATCTCGCACAATACCTTCCACGAAATGAATAAAACGAGCGCTCCCTTCCTCCCTCCCCATCGAGGAAAGGAGTCGTGTTTCGCGAAACGAGCCGCTCGATTACGATCAGCGGCGGGTAAGCCGAGAACGACGGGGAAAATAGGTGTTAAATACACCGCATGTAACAGGTTTCTGCCGCGTTCTGTCGAGAGTTGGAAACCGTTCTTGATCTTCGTTCGCCTTATAACACGGGAAAATAACACGAGTAACCACATCTCGATTATAATCGAGACGATTTGGCTGGGGAGTAATTTTTTTTTATAAGACGTAATAACGTATCGATCGGTATTGTTCAACCCTTTCCACAACCTTTTCCAACCTTTCCACGCGCGTATTTTTACATTCACTCGGCATATCGATCTTGCAACCATTGCATTACGGTACGTACTTCACTCAGATCATAATCCGACTTTTATCTTATCAGGGTTTGAGTAATGTAAGTAGTAGCCTAGTGTTACACGTGTAGCTTTTATGAATTTCGATAGGTATCATATTGTTTACGGAGAACATATACTGGAACGTAGATGCAGAGTTTGCGCGAAAAATTCAATGGAAATTTCTTTCAATCCTCCCGCAAATACCCGAAGAATCTTAATACGTATATTTCGAGTAAACGTAAAATTTCAATTTCCGCGAGAAAAATATTATATAGAAGAGAAATCCAAGTCGACCAATTGTAGAAATTCGAAACGAAAATTACGAAATTCGCGCGTGCGCTGCCCTCCCCCCCTCGATCGCCGTATGTCGAAACGAAATACGTTCCCGACTGTTTATGAAATTGGCCAACCGTGGCCATTAGTAATTACCAGTCATCGTACGGGCAACCATATTTTCGAAGCCGGGCATTTCGAAATTTGCTGCAACTAATATCCAGAATCTCGTCCCCGCCGGTAATTAGTCGACCCTTTGAGGTCTAGTCAGAGCCCTCTTTCGATATCACAAACGCGAGAATCGTCCTCCTTTCCACCCTCCCCTCTCTGTCTCCTCCTCTCTTCTTTGCACGCGGGCCAAAGTTCGGGGAACAAACCGCGCGGTTTCGAAACTTGCCTCTGGAGAAACTATTATCGATATACATTCGAATGCAACTTCTCTCTCTAGAGAATTTACTCGGCTCGGGAATTCGGAATTCCTTCCCTATCGTGACGCGGTTCTCTCTGCAAACACTCGAACTTATCACAATCGAGTTCCATTCGCGTTAATCTAAATTTTATCATCGTCGTACGAATGACGAGAGTTTCCATCATCCGAGTTATTATCGTTAAATACGATTTTGTATCGAACACGTAGAGTATAAATTCCTTCTTTTCGAGGGAATTTCAATTCTTTACACGGGGGCAAATTGACGAAGTGCTCTCTATTCGAGAGCTAATTACGAATATAGTCTTCTGCGAACGCGTTGAATAGAGAAATCAGGACTCGTGTTTAGAAATAGATCGAAATCGAAGCCTAGAACTTTTAAGATCGTGACTCAGTATGACTTAACGTCTCGCAACTTATGATGAAACCGATCTTTTGCAACTTGTGATCTTTTATTATTATTATTTTCCGATGTATAATTTATGAAACGAAATTTCAAAATAATTGCTCCATTAATATATTTTTTTCTAATTTTCACTTTCGCTTCAACTCGCGTCAAAAATTTGTACGTGTTCCACTTTTTATTTTCTGTACATTTCTCATCTCTCTCCTAGTCATCGAAAGGCAGAAGTAGCTGAATACGTCCACGAACGTAAACGAGAATAATTTATACGTGGCCGTTTTCAACGCGAATTACTCGCTTCCAAGGTAAAAATACAGCCCAAGAAAATTGCTCGTCGTTTCACGCCTGTATAACACCCATCTCGAACACGATGGAAATCGTCCGATTATATATTTTCTAATACCGCTGTTCCCCGAATGAAAAGCAAGCTTTAATTATTATTAATTGTAGATTCTCTCCCTCCAATATAAAACTAAATCCTTCGATTCGTGATCGAATCAATCGACGAAGATAAGAATCTTGTGAATTTTCGAACGAATAAAAATTACTTATCTCGTTACAATCGTTTTACGAAAAAATTTCTTTCCAACGTATAATAAATAAATATTAATTGTTTCGCGCGAAAATTATTCATTCCGATATTAAAAGAGGAATATACCAGTTTAAACGATTAAAAATATATATAAATATATGCGTGTGCACCACTGCGCTAGATTGTGCCCGCACGCGTGTACACACGAGCTATTATTAGCCAACCACCTGTGCGACCTGAGGCAATTGCTCTCGTACAATCGGCTTGCATATGCACCAGACCCTCCACGAGCCTGTATCAAGTCGCAGCAGGAAGTATTCGCCAAGCTAATTATCTCTCGCTGTATAAAAAAAAAAAAGGGAATACATCTCTTGGAAAGAAGATTCTAGAGCAAGATTCATTCGATATCATAATCCAACAGATCTCCTGTATCTCGAGAGATCGAAATTCAAAAATGAAAAGGATCGTAAATTTCAACAATTTTCCTAAGGAATTTTATCTCGTTTTCGAGAACTTCGAGAAAGGGATTGTTAAATTGATTCGTAAGATCTCTTTTTTTCTTCGAAGATCTATCTTAATCCAAGAGTTATTACGTAACTCGGCACGCAAGAGAAGTCGATCGAGGAAAGTTTATAAAGATCGAAACGACGGTTTATCGATTCGCGCCGGTTTATTTATACGTTCCAGCTCGATGACACTCGAGAAAGAGAGAGATTCGTAATGAAGTTACCGCGACGTGAACAGTCGTGAATGTCTCTCGAAAGGAAAATTTATCCGCGCGCAGTCTCGTTCCGAGTTAACGCAACCTGTTCTGCGGACCGGTGTCCATAAATTTTCTCGATTAATTCGAACGAGTCCGGTCTGATGCCGCGATTAAAAAGCTTCCAACAACCAGGTCGGATCGGATCGAATGATGCCAAGAGATTTGCCGAGGTGAGAAAATAATTCGTAGAATCGTCGATCCAATTTTCGAAAAAATATCGTCGTAAATCGTTCCGATGAAATTATAACAAAATTATAAATTTTGAAACACGTATATTAATTTAGCACTCGAGCAAAGAAACAAAGGATTTAAGACGATCGAAAGCATATTTTCCTTTAAAAAAAAATAAAAAAAAATTGAAAGATTTTACGTATAAATAGAAATACGGTCTGAGATCCTTTGAAGTGCCGATGGTCATGAATTCACGTCATGATAGGGACGTATCGTACACGTGTACCCTGCCCATGCGATTCGATTGATTAGCCTAATTACTCGTCGTTCTATCACTATTCCTGTCGCTAGCAACGCCGCGGGGGGAACGAGAATACATTGGCTCACCCTCCCGCCGTGTTTCACGTTCGAATTTGCATCGAATCGCATGAAACGAACACTTGAACTGCCTCGTTTAAGACGATCGATTTTCCAATCGAATCATAATTTTTATAAAACAGAACCCGTATAATTTTCATGATGATTAAAAATCTCGAAAACATCCTCGTTCCAACGTGATATCTGTAAATGCCTCGTTTTCAACCAATATACTTTATCTTTCGAGGAAGCAAGAAGTAAAAGGGAAAGAGATAAAATTAAAAAAGCAAACTAACGGAAAAAGGAAGAAAAACAAGATTCCTCTCTCTCTGTGGAACGAAAATATTCCCCACGCCAAACGATTGGAAAAACTGGGAATACAAGGAATAATTAGCACGCAGAGGAGGAGGACCGGTGTGCAGGGCCTCCTCCTAAATTTAATTATATCGAGTCCAATAATTGGAGTGATGGCGTACGTATGCAGGGCACACGGGGAAATCGAGGCTCGTATCGTTTTCCACGTGAAATATGGCGGAGATGGCCGTGAGTGGCGGACTTCAAAGGACTCGGCATCCGACCAAATCGGTTGTTTGTCGAAAACGATAGGCACGAGGGTGGAATACGCGTTCCACGGCAAACGTAATTTCGCTAATAAATGGCTAAATCACGGTGTTGATCGTCGTGACGCGCATTCGAAACGAGAGGCGAAAATTTGTACTGGAATTCACACATCTTTCCGGAATGGATGGATCTCTTCTCTCTACTATTTTTTTTTTTAAACGAAAAATTTTTAGAGATACAAATCTATTCCTTAACACTTTAATTGGAATATATTTAACGATCAAAAAGATGAAATTCGATTGAAATGAATATTTCTGGAAATGAGAAAATGATGATAAACGTGAAACAAAAATATAAAATACGCTTCTCGAGAAAATTTCGAGACATTCCTCCAATATGAAACTCGAAACATTGTGAAGACGTTCCCAGTATCATAACCTAAGGGATAATTCTACCGACCTAGCAGAATTCAATATATTTAAGCTTCTATTTAGAATTCACAAAACGTGCTTCGATTCTCCTACGCAACCCTCCGCTCGAATAATTCTCTCCGCATAATTACCTCTCCTCCTCCTCCTCCTGGATACACACAGCGACCACGACGTATACGACGCACACAATCGATAAAGAAATCCCCACGAGTTGGCTGCATTAAAACCTAATTAAAAGCCAGCGAGCGATACGATCTGAAGAGATAAAAAGAAAGAAAAAAGCAAAAGTGGTTTAATTTCTTCGCCTTCGAAAAAAATGGAGCAACGTGGCTCGTTGCAAGTGGAACACCAGTTGGCGCGCCGATTCTATCAGGTGCGCCTTTCGTTTGCAAAATAGCCACTCTTAGATAATGGGACGAGAGATAACCGAGAATACCAAGTGTCGCTAGCCGCGAGATAACGTTTCACGGGGTTTCAGGTAGCGGTCGCGAGGTTTCGAGTTAACTGCGCCGATGAAACGCTGTTGCGCTCTTATTTCGCGTAAAAAGATATTTCTTCTTGAAAGTTAATCGAAAAAATGTTTGAAAGAATTAATCTAAATAGATTCGCCCGTGGAATTTAATCGATATAGTTATAATACGCTTACTGAGCATATCACGTATCAGTGAATGGTTTCGAAAGAATGATTTATCAACTGATATTTTTACTCGTTAAATGGAGCACAGTGTGATACGTGCAAACGGATGTTACGTGTATCGCGTGGAAATTGCGGTCCGACTTCCTGTATAGGTTCAAGGAAAACGGAAATGAGATAGCGTCGAGGAAATAAGATTTTCCTTTATTTTTACCACTCTGGAATATCCAATAGAAATAAAATTAAAAACATTTTATTCCCTAGTTAACTTTTGGTACAATCTATTTCTTTAAAAATAATTAATTACCATTGTGAAAATACGATAATTTAAATTTGGTACAATGAATATTAATCCTTGATTTTATATTATTTCTCGAGACCAAAGCAATTACCTATCCAACGATAATTTAACGATTTTTATCGATTCGAAAAAAAAAACTAAATACACTTTCATCTCCCGAGGTGTAATTATATCCAATTAACGACAAATAACACGGTTGATCCTTGGATCAATTAAAATCCACCGGTCCAAGGGAACAGATTTGCCAAGTTTTTCCCACGAACCTCGAGCAATCGCATTATACTCATTAATTAACGCCTAACGTATGCGCATAGGGTTTAATCACGGAGTTATCACAAATCCTTAATTAAGAGGCCATTATGGAGTCGGTCGATAATTCGCAGTTTAATCCGCCAAACTATTTTTCTCGAGAAGATCAAAGACCAAGGGAACATCAAAGAAGTTATTCGAAAGTGTGCCTTAGAAGGGTGTGCTGCTGCTTTCGTTGCGAACCCCTGAGCCGTGAGATTTCCAGGATTTCTTTTTTTTTTTTCCCTCCCACTGGGAATTCCACGAATACCGCCACGTTTCGCCAATTTTTCACCCTCTATGATGATTCCACGCAGAGTTCTGCGTGGATGGAGAAGATATATACACAGTGGAACGATTATCTTCTTCGAAAACGATAGTTGCTTCGATGTTTTGGCTTTTGAGTGTATTGAAAGTAATAAAATACGAGGAATTAAGAAATTATTACTAGAGTTGCAGAAGATCGAAACGAAAATCCTTTCAAATTTATATATATATCTCCACGAGTTCAAATAATCGACGTTCCATATCTTAATTCCCTTTTACATCTCGAGTCTTCCTCGGCAAACAACAAGTTTCTGTAACTACTACTACACCTAAATACACCTGTATTACGCAACGAGAGATTTTATTCCACGGCATTTAAGAAATTATTCTTGAAACGGATGAATCCTCCAAACTGCCTACGAAGAAACAATTCGCGATTGTTTTTTCGTCCCGGGTCTGTTAATTAACCTTGCGGTGCTTAACGGGACAAAGGCGACGACGGTCCTCGCGGCACAATATCGTCGCGAAAAACATCGTTAGACGGTATTAAAAGGAAACCGGCCGACGAGAAACCGGCTAATTGCAATAACAATGGGACCCTAGACTTTGAAGAACTTTCTCCTCCCGGCTGACCGTGTTCCGAATCTTGAGGGGCTTCTAATTAGCGAGTACACGTACCTGCCTCATTCATAAATTCGCTTGCCATTCATATGGAGAGAGGACCGACCAAAAACCGATCTCTTCGATGAACGAACGACGACTCGAATTTGTCGCTCAACTTGATCCTACCTCAACTTTTACTCCTCGAGTATGAAATATCGAGATTAAAATTTTCTTTTACTTTTCGATTGAACACGCTCTTTATTTACGATTATGCTTTTATTCTCCTGTTCTCTCAATTGTTCTATAAAATCTATGTTCTAAGAGAAAAAAATTATTAAGCTTGAAAAGCTTGACGTAAAACTCGTCGATCGAGTTATTCCCAAATTAAATTTGTTACGAGAAAAACGATACAATATCCCTCTCGTCGTGTCGAGTAGGATTCGACGTCGAAGTAGACAATTACAGTTAGTCAATGGACCTTTGACACGGGGATGCAATCGCATCGACAGCGATTATTACCCCCGTCGTTCGAGCTACGCTTTCTCCAATATAAAAGATACAATAGAGCGTGTCCATCATGTGAAGAAAATTCGTCAAAATTTCCGAGGGTTACATCGCCCTTCCTTTCGTCCAATTTCCACGGTATTGTTAATCTCTCTATTGAATACGGCTAGAAATGCATCGAGATATAAAAGAAATAATGTTCTTTTGTGTTTCTCTCCCGACGAAAATAAATTAACGATCAATTGATAAGATTTGGAAAGTCTTGCCGACACGAAGATACGATTTAACGAATAATTGGAATATTCAATTCGAGTGAAAGTGGAAAGAAGAAAGAAAAAAGAAAGAAAAAGAAACAAGCCAAAAGAAATATACAACAAATAACGATACGTTTTTACGTAGGCACTCGAGAGTCCTTGTGCTCTCTCTTTTCCTGCCTCCTCCGAGCCTTTTAAAATCTTATATCTCTCGCGATAACGACGGATGAATCCGTAGAAAATCCCTTCGATTAATGATCCTGGAGATAACCCACCGTTAAGGTCAACGTCACGCTAGATATCGTCTTATCGGGGACAGTGGAATCCTGGTCATTCGAATATCTCTGCGAGGGTGAAAATTTGTCCCCAGAAAGTGTTACTTGAAACATTTCGCATCGCTAAACGCTTAATATTCTTTCTTTTTTTCTTTGAAACTTATCGAATAATAAAAATGATCTCCAGTCTTCCGTACAATTCGAACAACCGATAAGTAAAAGTTTTCCAAGAATTCGAAGAAAGCAATCCCTATCGAAGATACTTCGAAATATGAATTGTTCTGGAACGCGACGATTATTTGGCGCAATGGATACGAATGAAAATATTTCGTCCGAAAGAAAAGAGACGAGATTCGTTCTTCTTCAACGACTTGGACAACTTTTCTAAAGATTCCTCTTTGATTCCTCGCTACCTTTCTCGTTTCTTCGACACCTTTTACTCGAGGAACCGGATAAAAGTCACGTCATACCTTCATCACGCCGTTTCAGAGAACGTGTATTTTACCTTCGCGCATTTTTCTCGTTAAGGCCATCAAGGAAACAAAGATGGCAAGAAAAGTTGCAATCGGTCGCGTCCGTTTCTTTTAGCTTGATCGGGAAAGGGAACACAAGACGAGCGAAACATCTTGAGTGGTTGGGAAAACTTTTGCGCCTCGATCGCGCCAATTTCATCCCGGATCCTCTCGAATCGATCCCATCTAATTATCCCGGATATCCCGTTAATTTCGTTTCAACGTCCATGTTTGCAACTTTGCCGAACTTTTCGAGTAACTGGATGGAACAAGCTTCCTCCCCAAGAAAGAGAAATCGGTGTTCCAATTAACGCGAGTCGATATTTTAAACGCGAGAAATATATATATGAAAGATTAAATGAAATTATGTGACCGAATATCCATATTTTTGGATCATTGGATTATCAATAAATAGCAAACTTGATTTCATATCGACGAGAATGTTTCCAATCTCGGTATACTTTTCTCGTTTTATTATTTCCCCCCTCCGAAAAATAATAACGATTTAACGACCACTTAATCCCACTCGAGTTTCACGATAAGATTTAAATGGATGTGGTAAAGTGGGCTCAAAAATTTCCAAACTAGATCCTACTTCGATTAACAAATTGGTTAAATTGTTCCATAAAGGGAAAATGATAAAATCTATCGTTGAATATGATGATGGAATATTATATTCCTTCAAAGGAGAAAATTTAGACGGATTTAAAAAGATGCATCGAAAATTTTATATCTATATACTTTCATGCGTCCAGTTTGAAAGAATATGTTAATTAAACGCGATCAAAGAGCGGAACTAATTAAATCGTGCGGCGCAAAAAGTTTCGAGACGAAAATTAGCATAAATTAGAGGAAGGGCTGTTAAAAATCTTTCTCATCTTTCAAACTCGATCGACCGATTCTCCCGATTCGGAAACGTCAAACGCGAATCGATTTTTTTTTTATCCTTTCCATTTTATTCGTTATTGCGAACCTCTCCCTTTTGTCTGTTTTTTTTTTTTTCCTTCCAATATTTACGTTACGACCCCCGTTCCAGTTTATTTAATTTCCAGAAAATGTTTTCGCGAAAAATGGTAATCTCTGCTCCGCGGGCTCGAAAGCTGCATTTAGGAAATTAAACTCTTCTATTAATGTAATAATCTCTCTCTTCCCTTCTACCGTGCGTATTTCTCGATCGGATATAATACAACGAATATTTATCGCGCGAGGGAGAATTGTTTTATGCGTATGAAATATTATTCTTTCGAATTCTACTAAATTTTCGTCTCATGCGATAGAAATTCCATTTACACGAATGAATATTTTTTAACGAGAGATTTTTAGAATTTACTCATATAACTCTCATTTGTAGCATTAATTTGAATAAGGATAGAGTTCATTCACCGTTCAAATTCTTGGTAATTTCTGGATAAAAAATTCTAAGCTTGGAAAAAAATATTTATCGACATACAATACGTTTGACAATTTTTTAAAACAACGAATTCTTAATTTTATTACACATTGTAGCCAAAAGAATACATTTTCCAGATATAAAAAGATTCCACCGTAACATTCTACGTCATCCATTATGCGCGAATTATCGAGGGCCATCTTCGCTTTCCCGAATTTGCATGGAGTCGAAAAAGTTGTAACAGCTGTTCGTTCGACAACGGGCTACTACACCGCCGCGAAATTTCACTTGCGCAACTAAGGAACGTGTCGCGGCGGCCGCGTACCAACAATCTAACCACTGTCCCCACCGTGATTTATAACGTTCCCACTCGATGAATAGGGCCTTAATCAACTCTCCTGCCGCGATTAATTATTATTCGTAACAGACGCGCGCGCGCAAATCTAGCCGACTGCTCGATAAGCATTCGAAGGTGTTATACGCTCGAATTATTCATTCCTCGTGCAACCTTGTTTTAAATCTCGTCAACTTTAAACTCGCCTTTCTTTGCTCCTATTTGAAACGAATTCGCGTGTGCGTATTCATTTGCTATAAATTTGTTGATTTCCTTAGAAAATTGGTAAGATTCTTTGAAAAGAATCGACGAATTCATCTTGGCAATGATGCACATTATTAATTCGCGAGGGAAGAATAAATATTTAAGATAAAGCGGCTCGAGATCCCGCTGCAATGCAATGGGATTACTCGGTATGTAATCTCGCTCATCTTCGCGAGAATTCGTCGGAACTCGGATTAAGGGCGGTAATTACGAAACATAATATAAAGGTAAACCGAAAATATTCCGGGTGCACGAATTTCGCTTCGCCGTTTTATTCCTATATTTTATTACTCTTTTATCCCTGCACTGGACCACCGCCGGTAATTAAAATTAATTCGCCCGGCCCGTGGAAAAAAACCTTCGAATATAATTCAGGATACCGTGGGAGAGAACCGTATAGAAAAAGATAATAAAAAAAAAAAATCTCTTAATCTCACCGCCGCGATGCACTCGTGTTTCCATTGCGAAAACGGACAGGAACGTCGCCGCATCTCATTTCCGCTCTTCTTTTTCTTTTAATTTTGTTTACTCGAGAATTACCAATTTATCGTCACGATTATGTGAAGAAAAAAAAGATTTGTTTTTTTTTATAAATCAAGCAGGATGATTCATTAAATATATGAATCTATATTTTAATTAAGGATTAGAATTACCCTAAGAATCTAATTAATTGCATTCGAGTGTAAATTTAATTCGAATTAAACGGCAATCACGAAGTATAATCATCGCGAAAAAACGAGGGTGTCTCTCCTTTTAAAAAACGCGATCATAGGTGGAAGTTAATATAAACGCTGTTGGACGCCTCTAAACATGCCGAAATTAAATTTTTCGCCCCACCACCCTCTTAATTAAGAGCCACCCTCGTTATTGGCATCAAACGAAATTGCGCGTTCTTTGTCAATGAGAGAAAGGGAGGAGGAATGGATATCTCTCGCGTTCCAGGTCCCCTCTCCCGCCCCTCCTAATTTCTTCATCCTCGGGCCAATAATGAAATAATAAAATTTGGAAATTTCCAAGTTGACGCGAATTTCCCCCCTCGTTTTAAAAGTTTACGGAGGGTAAACGATGGTCGAGTAATCGTATGCAAATGATCGCAGAGGAACAAGTACGTGTAATACAATTTGTCATAGGCTACCTCTAAAGGTCGAACGAGCATGGAAAGGGTATTTAATCACACTTTCAACCGTATCTAAAGCCGTTTTTCCGCATTACCTAACGCGAATCAATACACGTTGCGAATTGTTTCTGGGTGGTTGGATCGCATCTATCAACTTTTATATCACGAGGTATGGAAAATGTTGAGCGGATAAATGGCGAACAGTGTTTCTAAATTATTGTTTATTAGGCTACCTGTAAATCTAACTTCCTAGAATCAAGTTCAGAATTCATCAGATATCGTCGTCGATCGAATTTAATAAAGCAATAAAGTGTTACAACCCGAATCCTCTCCGCTATTTCGAACGATCAACTCCT
Source organism: Apis mellifera (assembly GCF_003254395.2). Classification (NCBI taxonomy): domain Eukaryota; kingdom Metazoa; phylum Arthropoda; class Insecta; order Hymenoptera; family Apidae; genus Apis; species Apis mellifera. The sequence goes on from NC_037649.1 coordinate 7,516,014, forward strand.
TCCAAATTTCCACACGTTTCATCGTTCGCCGTGAATTGCGATTTACGATATTCGCTTTCAATATTAATACGACTAACGATTATTTCACGGTGTTCAAAAGCTCGACCGATCGACTCGACACACGCGAGAAGAGAAGACTGGCGGTTACCACGGAACGAATTCGCGAATACGGTTTTATTTTCGGGCCCGAATTGGCCGTAAACGGCGTGAAACGAACGGGCGGGCACGGACAAAGGGTTAAGTCGTTGGAATTACGATGGCGACGAAAACGCGACACGCCGCGAAACGTCGTTAATTTGGGAATAATCGCCGCGTGTATCGACGCGAGCGGCGGCCTGTCGCTCGCTCCAATTTAATATGGAAATCCCTCTACACCCTCTATCGAGAAAATCAATTACGTCTAATGAATACAACATGAAGGGTTAAAGGGTTCGACAGGAATCTGGCGCCAACTTTTCCGAGAGACGCTCGAGAAAATAAGGGGTGGAAATTTCGAATCCGCGATTCCGAGATCATTCGATTAAACGTGACTACTTTTGCCAATGAAGTACACGGTTCGAGAGACTAATGCTTGATTAAATGGAATTTCGATGCGATTTTTAAATCGTGCGGAAAATCCTCCATTTCCGATTGAAAATTTTCCCCTTTTCTCACTTCTAACAAACCATATCCCTTGAAGCGATTAAGTCTTAAAATTGTACAAAAAAGTTTACGACGACGCGAGTATTGTCATGAATCCCAAAAATAAAAACGCCAAAGAGTTTTTCAATATTTGCGTTCAATAGCATGCGCAACCCCGTTTTGGGTTTCGTTTTTACGATTTCTTTTTTTTCTTTTTTTGTACCATCGAAAGTCAATATCCGACACGCGAAACTCTTTTCGACTTTTTGGCGCGAATGTGTTGAAAATCGTAAACGAGAAAAAAAAATATATATATGTATGAAAGGACAGTTTACATTTCTACATGAAAATTTTTCATCAAAAGTGTAGGAATGAAAGGGTAGAAAAGAAAAATCGGAAATTTAATGAACATGCCTCGTGAACAACGTGAACAACGCGTAATATTTTTACAATTATTGTCGTTTAGAAAAATAAACAAGGACGGAAAAATATTTCAATTGAACGGTTAACGAGCTACGAGTTATTTCGTTATACGTCACGTCTAATGAATACAACATGAAGGGTTTAAGGGAGTAAAATCAGCGTGCATTTCAACCCCGTGAAAAACGCGGTTAACCGGATTCACGGTCGAGTGGGTCGAAGAAATACGATTTGTCAAACGACGTTCCATTGAAGAAACCTCGACACGACGCGTCAATTAAAGATTACAATTAGAGAGTTCAACCCTTTCGTCGCGCGGCATCCCATAATAGATTTCGAAAGTTAAACGAATCATTGGAATTACCGAAGATAATATCGTTATATTTGCCACGTATTTGCATATTTTTAACTAGATACTCTTTGTAAGAATAATTTATTCAATAACAACTAATCTAATTATTTTCACGATATTTAAATATTCCCTTCTCTTAGATTAGTACAAATTAGATTCAATACATAATTCTTCTTATCTAATAATAATATCTAATAATATTCTAGATATACAAAAATTATCGAAATCTTACAACTGCTGTAAAATCACGTGAAAAAGATCGAGTACGATAATCTAATAAGTTCTATTCCCCAATTATATCAAAAAGACGTATACGAAAAACCAAAGAATATAAAAAAAAAAAAGTGTCTCCAAAGAAACGTTTCACCTTTCTCGAAACTCTTAAAATATTCGTTCTCGAATAATCGAAGCGACAAAAGTCCCTCGAACAATCCTCCATTTATCTCGAGCGGAGGATTTAACACGTTACACGCGCGGAACCGAACCCGAACCGTAGCCCGACCGGTTTCTATTTATCCAACCGAGATTCTCTTTCTTTCGTTTGCCCAAAAAAAAAAAAAAAAAAAAGGGTTAAATACAGTGGTGGTTTTACCAACTACGAGAACCCGCTCTCCCTGTAATTCACTCGAGCACAAGCCGAGTCGTGTAAATACTCGGTCTAAGCAAACAGGTGAGCGCGCAAGTTGAGCGACCGATGGTCAGGGAAAAAAAAAAGAAGAAAAGAAAAGAAAAAACGAGAGGAATCGACTTACCTTCGCTGGGTCAGACTTCTCGGGCTCGTCGTTGAAGGTCTGCGAGCCGCGGGACATGGTGTTCCTACGGGGTGTCGTGGTGCCATCCTGCGAGGGGCGGACGAACTCGATTCTTCCACCCTCGACGACGATGTTGGGGGCGGGTGGAAAATTCTCTGCGTTACCGAGCGGGTCGCAGTAGCCCAGGAGCCCGGCTTTCTCCCCGTACAAGGGGTGGATTTGTCTGAAACGGTCGGTAAAGATGCATTATCGTTACGAGGGTTGAAACAGATGGAGTCTCGAGTCTCGAATCCTTCGACGAGGGATTTCTCAGAATTTTCTTTTTCGGATTTAGATTTTTCTAAATTTTGGTTGCTTCGATTTATTGCAATTGAAAAATATATTATATAAAGAATTTATATAACGCGATATGTTTTCTAATAATTTTTGAATAAATGGCTTTTAAAAAATTGAAGGGATTGAAATCGTTTCAACGCGATGAATTATCGAGTGACCGAGCAAGCAATTCGAACGAGATATTGTAAATTTTGCACGAGGAGAGGGGGAGAGGGGGGTGTAATAATTTCGTGGCGATCTCGAATTCATTACGCGCCGCTTCAACGAGGTGAAAAGCAACGGGACGTTCAATCGGGACGTTTATCGATGAAACGTGAAGTAATGAAATTAAAAAGTGACTCGGGTTTAATCGGTTCGTCAACGATGAATTCTTTCCCCGATCAAATTTTCACCATTTAATATCTCCCCTGGCCTATCCTCGTGGAAAACTACAAACGAATCGTGAAAAAGAATATTTGAAACGTTTGAAATTTAATTCGGAAAATTTAAGGAAATTAATTTATGCGCGTATTGAAATTTATTGAAATTCATTTTTCGTGAAATGAAAACGTACGAGAATCGTTCGCTTTGGAATCTCTATTAGAAATTTATCCAAAAGAATATTTATCCAAACGATTCAATACATATTCTCTGTTCGATAAGTTAAAACATGTATAAAAAAAAAATAAAAAAAAATATTAAAAAAAACTAAATATTAATATTATTAAATAATTAATAATAATCCAAGCATTAAATAAATACTATTTTACTTTACAAATTGTATGTGGTAAATCAGTTTCACTAAATAAAAAAATCGTTATAGTAAGTAGTATCTTTAAATTCGTTCAACTATCCTACTACATTTACTAAAGAAAAAAAAAAAAAAGAAAAAAATCCAACGATATCCGAAACATCGTGTACAGACACGTTTAAATTAATTAATAAAAACGACGTTAAAAATATGGTGGCCATAGAACTTCCATTGCACATGGCTGGAAGGGTTTCTTGATGCGGTCGCGACGGATTAAAACCACCGGTGCCGGCCGATGAGGTAAAAACGAAAGGGAGGAAAATTACATTATACCGCTAGTTGAATTTTCACGGCAGACGCTCCCGGCACGCCATCATCAAGACCAAAAAGAAGAGAGAGAGAGAGAGAGAAAAAAAAGAGGGGATGAGATGCGTGCGCGATTCCAACTTTTTCCAACCCTTTTGTAACGCGAGACCAACCGTGCAAAAATGTTTCGCGACGTCACCTCGCGCGCGATATACGCGATATTACACTTGCTGAATTAACGCGCAACATCTTTCTTTTGAATCCAATGTGTTTCGTTAACAACGCGTTTCGTAATATTTTTTTAATCGGTTTTTGTTCTCGCGTGTCAATAAACTCGTTTAATCCCGCCGTTTTTGTTTGTTTGTAAAATTGTATAAGAGTGTTAAGTTAACATTGCGAATCACAGAGATGATTGGTTGTTGCAGAAGTAATAGTCGTTTGTTTCGAAAAATTTTTTTTATGGAGATACGTACGATTTTTCACGAGAAAAATAATAATTGATATAAAAATCGGAATGAATTTAATGGAAATAATAAAATTGAGAGAGGGTATTTTAATATCAAATGATATAAAAGGGGTGGAACATATTTAAAAAGTTTGATCAAAAAAATTGGGAAACTACGAAAATTAAATTTATCAGATCGTATTCTTTCGAATTAATTTTTAATTAAGATATCAAAGTTAAATTATATTTTTAATCAGGTAAAGTGTGCCACTTCGTGTACTTCGTGTATCGAGGTCAAGCTGGCTCTGCCCTACGAATTACGTAACTGATACTTCACAGTATTGATGTTGGACAAAAGTTTGAAGTTGTGAATATTTAACGAATCATCAAATAAAATGTGTATTTTTATTTCAAACTCATTTTTCTCTTTTTTTCTTCAATACAAATAAACTATGTAATACCAATTATCCAGATTATTTATATAAAAATAATTATAATAAATTTATATTTCTGTTCGAATAACGTTCCACTTTTCAATTCTAATTCCTGAGAATTAAAATTGGACAATACCGCGAAACATTCTGATATCACTTAACGCATTATAGGAGCCTTTTATACGGATATTTCAATGCAAAAAGAGGTTGTTAGGCAACCGGAAAAGTGGCCGACTTAACCGAACAACTTAAACGCTGACAAAGCCATTTCGTTGATTATTCGTTCAAGCCAGATACGACCGATTATACGAAGAGTGCATTTACGTATCAACGACAGTAATCTCGCGAGGGTTCAGCTTTGATGAAATTACAAAGTGTTCCATTAATGGAGCATCGATTTTTACGTGCTTATCGATTGCTTTTGTATGGAAACTTATGTCGAGGCGTTCTATCATCTCGATAATAATAATAATAATAATAATAATAATAATAATAATAATAATAATAATAATTGACAAGTTGCTATCCTAATGTCATAGCACTGACTGTGGTTGAAATATATCGATATTTGCCCGTATTACATTTTTCAAGAAAAATAAATTGAATTTATCGAATTTCATGTTTCTTAAATAATTATTTAATGGAATTTCGATAATTGGATTAATAATCGTGCAATTCTAAAAAAGAAACAGATCAGACTGTGATGCAATGTTAATACGATTAAATTGTAATTCAGTGGAGGAAAGACTTTCGAAATTCGATTTATTCTTCGACAATTGCGACTCATATTTCAGAGAGAGAAAACCAATTCTCACTATGCAGGTCAAAATTATTTCGATAAAAAAGAAAAATAAATAAAAACGATACGAATGGAACATTGCACTTTTCGAGAAATATAAAAAAGAATAACATTTTATCATTTATTCTCAATCATCGTAAAAGTCTCGATGAAAATCGAATTACTATAAAAACTTACGTCGTAAAATGCAATATTGATTCTGAAATAGAACCACGAAAAGAGAGAAGCTATAAATTTTATATTACATTTATCGCTCGATGCAAGAATTTTTTTTTTTTTTATAATTTACCATCTGTACGGTAAAATTTTACTTAAATATTCTTTCACGATCAAAATTTTTTCGTATTTTCATTTTTTAAATTTCGATTTTAGAAACTGGATCTCAGTTGAAGTTTCGTATTAACACAGGGCCGATTAATAATTTTGTTGCAAAAATATATTAAACGAAAGAAATTTCATTTTGTTCTAATAATACAAAAGATAACAAAAATTGACTAAATTCTTCAACTGCACTATATGACATTCGATAGAACTATTTTACAATTGACCTACTTCCATAAGAATTAACGAATCCAAATAGCACGATAAAATATGCGAACAATGTAACCACATGAAACGACCTGAAAAATTTCGAAGAGAATTTCGAAAGTTCTACTTGTACGCGTATAAATTCTGTATATAATTTCCCTATAAATTCGTATATATAAAATCTCGTTATATTACCGATCAAAATATAATGCAAAAAATATCTATCATCTAATATCTAATTTTCTATAAAAAAAAAAAACTCATCTAATGTAAAAAAAAAATTTACTAATTTTTCTAAATAATTCAGTTTCTCAAATAAATTCCTAAATTTTTTAATAACAAAGATTTTATTCCAATAAAAAAATTCTTTTAATTAATAAATAAACTGCAATTACATCAATATCCTCAAAACAAATTCTTATTTATTCCTTTTCCCCCTCCTCTCTTTTTTTTAGAAATAGTCCATAAGATATTGAAAAAAATCAGAAAAATATTTTAATTGGATGATGGAACGAGTTGCTCACTAATTATAAGAGTATCCTCTTTACAGTCTCGTCTTTTTCATATTTTCATCGTGGAATTTTTCTTTTCTTTCTTTTTTATTCTCCTTTCTCCCCCGCTACCTCTCTAGCCATGCTCATTGACAAAGTGAAACGCACACCAGTGAGAAAAAAAAAAAAAAAAAAAAAAAGAAGAAAACGAAAAGGGCGAGAAAACAAAGGAAAGCTATACGGATACTCGATAGTAAGTGGTTTAGATGGGGGTTGAATCTCTTTCTTTCTCTCTTTCACTCTCATCAGGTGGCGAACAAGTGTTCACTCTGGGGGTTCGAATCTGTCGTAGAGCCAGAAGGGCTTGAAATATCACGTGTCGATGAGAAAATAAAATAGCATAGTTTCAATGTGTACAACGAATGGTTTATTGTGTTGCCAGGCTTATTGAACACGTCAAGCCTTTGTCAAGGGGTGAATCTCCCGATGGATACGGGGATAAAACGAGCAAAGTAAAAATAGAATTTCCTGAGTATATTCCGGAAACTACGGTTTATTAACAATTCGAATACGTGGATACGATAAAATTAAAAAATCAAAAAGACCTACCAGATTTTTGATTAATTGAATTAATACGATTATGAAATTCCCTTCGATATAATGAAATGTTCGATTGAATTTTTTTTATATTCGATGGAATTATGTATAATAATACTATTATATGATAATATAGTTATAATGAATTCGTAATAGTAAAAGAAAATCAAATATCTTAATGCTAAAAATGCTTTAAAATACTAAAATGATAAAAAATATTTCAATCGATTTATTAAAAAAAAATACTTTTAATGATTATATTATTTATGAGATCCATCTTGTGTATCCTGGAATATCATCTCGATTTATACGCATTACAACATCCTTATAATGTAGGTCGAAGCCCTTCAAGAAGATGAACAGCCTCGACCGTGAGAAACAAAGTCTCCTTCGACTATACCCGGCCGAGTTTTCCAATTAACCCGTGTTTATTACTCGAGAAATCGGGGTCGAGGTTTTTCATTCGTTCTCAAAGGGCGAGAAAAGGCTACAACCGCAAAGTAGCTTACCTGGGTGATGGTATGGGGCGAGGCTTATCAAGAGCCAGATCCGAGCTCAGAGGCGAATCAGGACCGCGGACGCTGGAAGCCCTAGACAAAAATAATTATCGTTAGTTCGATTGAAATAAGATAAAAAAGATATAAAAGATATATATCTTAAGTTTGGTTTTCTAATTGTCAATAAACATTGAATATTATATATGCTATGTTCTACGGAATATTTAAAAGTAACTATTATATCTATATCGAAATATAAAGCATACATAAAAAATTTTAAAATACTTCAATATAAAAAAATCTACACAATTAGACAATTATATTTACAACGTACTGATTGATTTATGAAAAATAGTATCCCTCATTGTGAAACATTCTAACCTATTCTAACCTACAATCTATGAACGATATATAAAATTTATGAATAATGAATTATGATAATTGTCTAATTATTGAATTCTATTCCATCGAATAATAAATACACAAACATACTATGCTTAATAAGATCCTAATAAAATTATAAATGGAAAAAATGTGAATTCTAACCTTTATCATCCTGCAAATATTACATGTCACATTTTCGCACAGTTTTTATACATTTCACAATAATTACTTCATTACGAACATTCGCGAGATCAAAAAATTAATACGCAATATATTCTTAATTTACTAATTAACTTATTTACCGCAAAAAAAGCACAAATTTATCACGATTGTCATTTCACTATAATTTCCACCATATTGAAACTACTTTATATGCATTAGAATGACGCATGCGTATAACCGCGAAATTAGGCGCCAAAATTATGCATTACGCAAGCGCACTATAATTTTTGTATCTGCGCAAGCGTCCTAATATTCTATGCTCATTTACATATTCCTATATTTCGATTTATAAATCGATACCGTAAATAATGACAATATATAATTGAAAAATTAATTATTAAAAAATATTAAAACAAGAAATCTCGATTCCTAAAAATTAATAATACTACAAAATAATTGCGTACAAAAAAATGATTAATCGATTTATACAAATACGTAATGTTTCGAAACTACATTCGAATCAAGTGCTAAACAAAATTTTAAAATTTATATAATTTCTAATAATTACACGATAAAATAACAAGTGAATATATAATATATCCTGCAAAGATATATTAGTCAACTTCCGAATGAAAAACGCCTGCCTAACATACAATGTCTTTTAATGCTATACGAGACCTTCGTTAATCCTACGACAATTTCCTTATTACGATTTTTATAAATACGATCGAATAATTATTATACGACGCCTAAAATAGTATAAATCGTATAAATAGTATAATGTATGAATATGGAAAATGCAACACTAACCTCCTATTGTCCGTTTCCACCACCTAGGAACATTTCTCGTTATTTTCACGTATTACGCAATAACCGTATCGTTATCGAATTTCGCGAGATCAAAGAATCCATACACAATATCTATTTAATATGTTAGTTAACTTATATACCGAAAGAATTATAATTTTTTCACGACAATCACTTCACTGTCTTTTCCGCCATATTGGAACTACTTTATACGCACTAGAACGACGCATGCGTATAACCGCGAAATTAGGCGCCAAAATTATGCATTACGCAAGCGCACTATGATTTTTGTATCTGCGCAAGCGTCTTAATATTCTATATTCATCTACGTATTCCCATATTTCGATTTATAGATCGATACCCTAAATAATGACTACTTACAATTGAAAAATTAATTATTAGAAAACATTAAAACAAGAAATCTCGATTTTTAAAATTAATAATACTACAGAATAATAGCGTATAAAGAAATGATTAATCAATTTATACAATACGATATGTCAATCAAAGCTACATTCGAGACGAGTGCTAAACAAAATTATAGAACTAATATAATTTCTAATAATTATACGATAAAATAACGATTGAATATATATTATATCCTGCAAAGATATAGTCAATTTACGAATGAAAAACATCTACCTAATATACAATGTTTTCTAATGCTACATGAAATCTTCGTTAATCCTACGACAATTTCCTTATACGATTTTTATAAATACGATCGAATAATTATTATACGATGCCTAAAATAGTATAAATCGTATAAATAGTATAATATACGAATATAGAAAATGCAACACTAACCTCCTATTGTCTGATCTCACCACATGGGAACTTTTTTCGTTATTTTCACGTATTACGCAATAACCGTATCGTTATCGAACTTCGCGAGATCAAAGAATCCATATCAATATCTACTTAATATGTTAGTTAACTTATATACCGAAAGGATTATAATTTTTTCACGACAATCACTTCACTGTCTTTTCCGCCATATTGGGAACAACTTCATACGCATTAGAACGACGCATGCGTATAACCGCGAAATTAGGCGCCAAAATTATGCATTACGCAAGCGCACTATGATTTTTGTATCTGCGCAAGCGTCCTAATATTCTATATTCATCTATGTATTCCCATATTTCGATTTATAGATCGATACCCTAAATAATGACTATTTATAATTAAAAAATTAATTATTAGAAAATATTAAAACAAGAAATCTCGATTTCTAAAAATTAATAATATTACAGAATAATTGCGTACAAGAAAATAATTAATCGATTTATATAAATACGTAATGTTTCGAAACTACATTCGAATCAAGTGCTAAACAAAATTTTAAAATTAATATAATTTCTAATAATTACACGATAAAATAACAATTGAATATATAATATATTCTGCAAAGATATATTAGTCAACTTCCGAATGAAAAACGCCTGCCTAATATACAATGTCTTCTAATGCTATACGAGATCTTCGTTAATCCTACGACAATTTCCTTACGATTTTTATAAATACGATCGAATAATTATTATACGATGCCTAAAATAGTATAAATCGTATAAATAGTATATTATACGAATATAGAAAATGCAACACTAACCTCCTATTGTCCGTTTCCACCACGTAGGAACTCTTCTCGTTATTTTCACGTATTACGCAATAACCGTATCGTTATCGAACTTCGCGAGATCAAAGAATCCATACCAATATATACTTAATATGTTAGTTAACTTATATACCGAAAGAACTATAATTTTTTTCACGACAATCATTTCACTGTATTTTCCGCCATATTGAAACTACTTTATACGCATTAGATCGACGCATGCGTATAACCGCGAAATTAGGCGCCAAAATTATGCATTACGCAAGCGCACTATGATTTTTGTATCTGCGCAAGCGTCATAATATTCTATGTTCATCTACATATTCCTATATTTCGATTTATAGATCGATACCCTAAATAATGATGATTTGTAATTAAAAAATTAATTATTAGAAAATATTAAAACAAGAAATGTCGATTCCTAAAAATCAATAATACTAAAGAATAATTGCGTATAAAAAATGAATAATCGATTTATACAATACGATATATATCAATCGAAACTACATTCGAGATAAGTGATAAAAAAATTCTAAAACTAATATAATTTCGAATAATTACACGATAAAATAACAATTGAATATATAATATATCCTGCAAAGATATATTAGTCAACTTCCGAATGGAAAACGCCTGCATAATATACAATGTCTTCTAATGCTATACGAGATCTTCGTTAATCCTACGAATTTCCTTATTACGATTTTTATAAATACGATCGAATAATTATTATACGATGCCTAAAATAGTTTAAATCGTATAAATAGTATAATATATGAATATGGAAAATGCAACACTAACCTCCTATTGTCCGTTTCCACCACCTAGGAACATTTCTCGTTATTTTCACGTATTACGCAATAACCGTATCGTTATCGAATTTCGCGAGATCAAAGAATCCATACACAATATCTACTTAATATGTTAGTTAACTTATATACCGAAAGAATTATAATTTTTTCACGACAATCACTTCACTGTCTTTTCCGCCATATTGGAACTACGTTATACGCATTAGATCGACGCATGCGTATAATCACGAAATTAGGCGCCAAAATTATGCATTACGCAAGCGCACTATGATTTTTCTATCTGCGCAAGCGTCCTAAAATTCCATCTTCATCTACGTATTCCTATATTTCGATATATAAATCGATACTGTAAATAATGATTATTTATAATTAAAAAATTAATTATTAGAAAATATTAAAACAAGAAATGTCGATTCCTAAAAATCAATAATACTACAGAATAATTGCGTATAAAAAAATGAATAATCGATTTATACAATACGATATATATCAATCGAAACTACATTCGAGATAAGTGATAAAAAAATTGTAAAACTAATATAATTTCTAATAATTACACGATAAAATAACGATTGAATATATAATATATCCTGCAAAGATATAGTCAACTTCCGAATGGAAAACGCCTGCATAATATACAATGTCTTTTAATGCTATACGAGATCTTCGTTAATCCTACGAATTTCCTTATTACGATTTTTATAAATACGATCGAATAATTATTATACGATGCCTAAAATAGTATAAATCGTATAAATCGTATAATATACGAATACGGAAAATGCAACACTAACCTCTTATTGTCTGATCCCACCTCATGGGAATTTTTCTCGTTACTTTCACGTATTACGCAATAACCGTATCGTTATCGAATTTCACGAGATCAAAGAATGCATATACAATATCTACTTAATATGTTAGTTAACTTATATACCGAAAGAATTGTAATTTTTTCACGACAATCACTTCACTGTCTTTTCCGCCATATTGGAACTACTTCATACGCATTAGATCGACGCATGCGTATAATCACGAAATTAGGCGCCAAAATTATGCATTACGCAAGCGCACTATGATTTTTCTATCTGCGCAAGCGTCCTAAAATTCCATCTTCATCTACGTATTCCTATATTTCGATATATAAATCGATACTGTAAATAATGATTATTTATAATTAAAAAATTAATTATTAGAAAATATTAAAACAAGAAATGTCGATTCCTAAAAATCAATAATACTACAAAATAATTGCGTATAAAAAAATGAATAATCGATTTATACAATACGATATATATCAATCGAAACTACATTCGAGATAAGTGATAAAAAAATTCTAAAACTAATATAATTTCTAATAATTACACGATAAAATAACGATTGAATATATAATATATCCTGCAAAGATATATTAGTCAACTTCCGAATGGAAAACGCCTGCATAATATACAATGTCTTCTAATGCTATACGAGATCTTCGTTAATCCTACGAATTTCCTTATTACGATTTTTATAAATACGATCGAATAATTATTATACGATGCCTAAAATAGTTTAAATCGTATAAATAGTATAATATATGAATATGGAAAATGCAACACTAACCTCCTATTGTCCGTTTCCACCACGTAGGAACTTTTCTCGTTATTTTCACGTATTACGCAATAACCGTATCGTTATCGAATTTCGCGAGATCAAAGAATCCATACACAATATCTACTTAATATGTTAGTTAACTCATATACCGAAAAAATTATAATTTTTTCACGACAATCACTTCACTGTCTTTTCCGCCATATTGGAACTACTTCATACGCATTAGATCGACGCATGCGTATAACCGCGAAATTAGGCGCCAAAATTATGCATTACGCAAGCGCACTATGATTTTTCTATCTGCGCAAGCGTCCTAATATTCTATATTCATCTACGTATTCCCATTTCGATTTATAGATCGATACCCTAAATAATGACTACTTATAATTGAAAAATTAATTATTAGAAAATATTAAAACAAGAAATCTCTATTTCTAAAATTAATAATACTACAGAATAATAGCGTATAAAGAAATGATTAATCAATTTATACAATACGATATATGTCAACCGAAACTACATTCGAGACGACTGATAAAAAAATTCTAAAACTAATATAATTTCCAATAATTATATGATAAAATAACGATTGAATATATAATATATCCTGCAAAGATATATTAGTCAACTTCCGAATGGAAAACGCCTGCATAATATACAATGTCTTCTAATGCTATACGAGATCTTCGTTAATCCTACGAATTTCCTTATTACGATTTTTATAAATACGATCGAATAATTATTATACGATGCCTAAAATAGTTTAAATCGTATAAATAGTACAATATATGAATATGGAAAATGCAACACTAACCTCCTATTTTCCGTTTCCAGCACGTAGGAACTTTTCTCGTTATTTTCACGTATTACGCAATAACCGTATCGTTATCGAATTTCGCGAGATCAAAGAATCCATACACAATATCTACTTAATATGTTAGTTAACTTATATACCGAAAGAATTATAATTTTTTCACGACAATCACTTCACTGTCTTTTCCGCCATATTGGAACTACTTCATACGCATTAGATCGACGCATGCGTATAACCGCGAAATTAGGCGCCAAAATTATGCATTACGCAAGCGCACTATGATTTTTGTATCTGCGCAAGCGTCCTAATATTCTATGCTCATCTACATATTCCTATATTTCGATTTATAGATCGATACCATAAATAATGATTATTTATAATTAAAAAATTAATTATTAGAAAATATTAAAACAAGAAATATCGATTCCTAAAAATCAATAATACTACAGAATAATTGCGTATAAAAAAATGAATAATTGATTTATACAAATACGAAATGTCATTTGAATCTACATTCGAGTCGAGTGCTAAATAAAATTATAAAACTAATATACAATAATTTCTAATAATTACATGATAAAATAATGATTGAATATATAATATCCCGTAGAAATATATTAGTCAAATTGAGAATGAAAAACGTCTGTCTAATTTTATAATGTCTTCTAATGCTATATGAGATCTTCGTTAATCTTACCATAATTTTTTTATTACGATTTTTATAAATACGAATAATCGAATAATTATTATATGATGCCTAAAATAATATAAATTGTATAAATAGTATAATTTATGAATTTGGAAAATGCAACACTAACCTCCTATTGTCTGATCCCACCTCATGGGAATTTTTCTCATTATTTTCACGCAATTATTACGCAATAACTGTATCGTTATCGAACTTCGCGAGATCAAAGAATCCATACACAACATCTACTTAATATATTAGTTAATTTATGTACCGAAAGAACTATAATTTTTTTACGACAATCACTTCACTGTATTTTCTGCCATATTGAAACTACTTTATACGCATTAGCGTCCTAATATTCTATGCTCATCTACATATTCCTATATTTCGATTTATAGATCGATACCGTAAATAATGATTACTTATAATTGAAAAATTAATTATTAGAAAATATTAAAACAAGAAATCTCGATTCCTAAAAATTAATAATACTACAGAATAATTGCGTATAAAAAAATGATTGATTAATTTATACACTTCGATATATGTCAATCGAAACTACATTCGACGAGTGCTAAACAAAATTATAAAACTAATATAATTTCTAGTCTTTCTCACTCTTTTACTAATAATTACATGATAATATAATTTTTTATATATATTGAATATATAATATATCCTGCAGAGATATATTAGTCTACTTACAAATGGAAGATGCCTGACTAATGTACAATATCTTCGAATGAGAATTTCGTTAATCTTACGAATATTTTCTCATTACCGTAATAAAATAATTATTATACAATGTAATATAATATAGTATAAATCGATTTATGAATATGGAAAATACAACACTAACCTCCTATGTCTGTTCTCACCATGTAAAAAATTTATTCGTTATTTTCATGTATTACGGAATAACTGTATCTTTATCGAATTTCGCGAAATCAAAGAATCTATACACAATATCTGCTTAATTATTAGTTAACTTATGTATCGAAAAAACTACAATTTTTTCATAACAATCACTTCACTATCTTTTCCGCCATATTGAAACAACTTCATACGTATTAGATTGATACATATTAGGAATTTATTGAAAAAATTATTTGTTAGAAAATATTATCTATAAAAAAAAAAAAATCTAGATACTTTCAATTATGAATGGCATACAATACTATGTGATATATTTAGAAATAATTTCCAAAAATATCATTTGAAGCTATATTTTCTTAAGATATGAATTTTTTGTTGTAGTTGTAACTATTGTTATTGAATATTATACGATCAAACAATTGTACGTTTTGCAAAAAATTAATCAAATAAAAAATTAATCAAAATTAATCAAATAAAAATTAATCAATTAAAATTACAAAATACAATTCTAAGCTATAAACTAAATACAAACAAAATTTTAGAATAATCTTATGATAATTTTATTGTCATCGATTTTCAAATGATTGAATATCATAAAATATAGATTGATTTAAGAATGTAATGTTATCCTACAATATCTATACCTATGAAATTTTTATATCACTTCCATATATTAGGCAATAACTATATCGTTAGCTAATTTTATGGGTACAAATAATCGATACACAATATTTTATTAATATATTAATCAATTTACATACGCGAGAGAAATAGAATTTTTCTATTATTCTCTTTTAGCTATCATTTCCGCCATATTGAAACTACGTTGTACATATTAGATCGACGCATGCGTATAACCATGAAATTAAGCGCCAAAATTATGCATTACGCAAGCGCATTATAATTTTTGCATTTGCGCAAGCGTATAAAATTTTATGTTCACCTACACATACGCATTTTCGAAAAATTTATACATCGATATTATAAATATTAATTACTTATAATTAAAAATTATTTATTAGAAAATATTATTATAAAAAAAAATTTCGATTCCTATAATCAATACCATAGAATAATCGTGTATAAAAGAGCAATTTAATCGATTTATACAAATACGAAATATACCATTCGAATCTACATTCGAAAGAAATATTAAACGAAATTATACAATTTTAAAATTAATATAGTTTTTAAGAAACAATTACACGATAAAATAACGATAGACATAATATATGGCAAAGAGATATTAATGAATTTACGAATGAAGGACGCCTGTCTAATTTATAATATCTATAAACGTCGAGATTTTCGTGAATTTTACAACAATTTTCTTATTACTGATTTTCACGCGATTGAATAATTAATATACGATACCTCACAAAGTAGAAATCAAATTTATGAATGTGGAAAATGAAACTCTAACCTACAATGTATGTGTCTATTCATTGTACATACGAAATTTCGTTTTCACGTATTACGTAATAACTATATCATTATTATATTTCACGATATCAAATAATTCACACACGATATATTATTAATGTATTAATATATTAATTAACTTACATACCCAAAGTATAATTTTTTCACGATTGTCATTTCACTGTCACTTCCACCACTTTGAAACTTTATACGCAGATTGATGCATACTGGCATTTATAATTGAAAAAATTATTTGTCAGAAAATATTAATTTATCTATAAAAAAAAATTTTGATTCTTATAATTATGAATATTATAGAATATTCCTGTATAATATATTTAAGAACTTTATCAATTCATCTATAAAAATAAAATATATCATTTGAAACTACAATATTTCAAAGAACATTATACGAAATTTTAAAATAATTGTACTTGTTTTCATTATCGAATATTAGACGATCAAACAATTGTTGTACATATTTTGAAAAGTTTTAATCAACTTGAGATTAGAAAACATTATTCTAACCTACAATGTCTACGAATGTAGACAAGATTTTAGAATAATTTTATAATAATTTTATCATCATCGATCGAATAAGACAAAATAAAAATCGATTTGGGAATGTGGAAAATGTAATATTACTCTACAGTGTTTATATTTTGCACGAAATTTTCACAATACTTCCATATATTACGCAATAACAATATCGTTACCTAATTTCACACGATCAAATAATGGATATATAATATTATTAATATACCTACATATATTAATGTATATATATATATAGTATGTATACGAAAGAATACCTACGATACAATACCTACGACTCTAATTTGCCTATTATTTCCGCCATGTTGAAACTACTTTATACGCATTAGATCGACGCATGCGCATAACTCCGAAATTGGGCGCCAAAAATTCTGCATTCGCGCAGGCGCGTAAAAATTTTATTTTTACGCAAACACGCGCGTATTTCGAAAGATTTATCATCGATGTCGTAAATACTCAACGTTTATAAATGGACAAAATTTTTATTTATTACAGATGATTGTGGAAAAAATTTTGATTCTTATAATTATAAATAGCATGGAACGAACTATATATAATTTGAAACATTACATTTGTGTAATTTTATGATATTTAAAATTTTCATAAGCTCGCAACTTATTAAATCGTTGCTCGTACTGCTATAATTACGCTATGAAAATAAATTCTCCTGGATCGATCGTAAATTACACGGTATACGGTTTAAATTATTGGAAAATGGGTATCTCCGGTAGACGGGTCAAACGATTATTCTGAGAATAAGCTTTGCAGGATATTCACCCTTCTGTGCCGTGTTACGTATCAACGTACACGTACTCGCATACAGTATAGCGGTTATTCAAATGCAACGAAGCATTTCCTGAGAATCATTCGTGAATTTTTTCTTCTTACAACACGCGCACATAATTTCTTGCAGTTGTGCAACATTCGAAAAGCATCTTCAACTTTTACAAATTGTATATCTTTTTTAAATAATCAAACTACTCGCGTATCGAAGTTAAAATGCAAAATTCATTTTCGCGGGCCGCACCCTGACAGATCTATTTTCGTTGCTCTTGTCTCTTCGTTGCAGATATAAAGAAAAAGAAAAAGAAAAAAAGAAAAAAACAAAGTTCGAGTTGAATGGCGATTATGCAATTCAATACACGTTTCTCCTCGCATTACGGTATTTATATTTTCGTTCCCCATATGATGAGGGCCTGATATCACGAGCCTTTTCGTGAGAACATATCGTAACTCAACTTCTGGCGCCCGGCTGCGTGACATAAATTAATAAGTTCGACGGATAAACGCGACAACCTCGGGTATTTTACGCGCAATCGTAGAATGAATGTCTTTCGTTTTCAAGCCGGTTGCACCCCGGATGCACAAAAGTAATCGCGTGATCGTATCGATAAATACGTTGTAGAAATTTCACGATCGTTTCACCGATTTCAGACTTAACGTTAGGATTACGCAACGATATCGCTTTATTCCAACCGTTGTCCAACCATGGAATTGATTTGTTCAGACGCGCGAACAAGTCTAAGTCGTTTCCATCCGTAAGTAAGTAAGCAAGTAAGTTCGCGTGTCCTCTTCGCGTCGCATCGTCTATCGTGTCGTAATCGGCCATTTCGAATGAGAAAAAAGAAGAAGAAGAAAAAAGAAAAAAGATACTCGTTCGGCATCAACACTCGGCATCCGCACAAAAACTTTCTAACGCTATGATTAATGTTCGGTTTTAAGCCGAGAAGTTTAACTCGATTGACTAATAGTCAAAGCCGTAATTTCGCTATCTCATCCTTAAATTCCCATGAAACTATAGATATCGATAATTACTTCCCTCCGTTACGAGAGACCAATTACCTCTAAACTCTTGAAGCGGTGATTAATCACCGTTTCAACATTGGACACAACTCTCACTTTTCCTATAATCTCTCTCTAACGCTTGAAAATCCTGCCCTAACTTCTATTCCCCATCGAATGCATTGTACATCCACCCGCTTGGAAATATAGAATATTTCCCCGCCATTTTGTCGCCATACCTTTTACCGAAATTGCATTGTTACCAAAAGACCGATCTAAAAACCGCACAACAAAGCCCTTCGCTATTTTCGATCAATACTTTGCGTCAAAATGCATCCATTCGCGACCCCGCCTCTGCGTCAAACCCAAAAGACACGAATCTGTTGGGAATCGCGGAACAAATAACTGATCAGCGATACCGTTAAGATATTATCCTATAATTCGAATACTCAAACGGATTATTATACTTAGCGCAATATCCACAATGATTCCACTTTCCTTAACAAGATCCATCCGATGAATCCTATTCGCAATAACGAATTCATTTCTCCGTTTTCCGACCTTCTTGGATACTTGTTTTCCATGATTAATGCATCCGACGAGAGTAAATATATTTCAACATAATGAAAGAGAAAGAGGACTATTTCCAAGTGGATTTCTAGCCGTGGTAGAGACGCGCAATTACGGGCCACTGGCTAATTAATAATAATCATCCGTGGATCTCTCCCAGTGATAAAGCCTGTATATTATCGCTCGGTTCTCAACCGAGCCAGTCGTTTGTAATTACGTATCTGCCTTTGGAAGTGGCGATCCAGGCGCACGGTTAACACGTATTTATCTCAATTAAAATACCGGCTCGTTCTAAAAACGTCTACGATTGCTTGTACACAGTTACATCCATCATTAATCAATTAAGAAACGAGGGTCGCGGCCGTAATTAGATCCTCGAGTTTTCGTTCGATTGATTTTCGCGGATACAAAAGGGAACTTTTTCCCTTTGAATGATGTATCGTTCGTAATTATCCGCGATAACTCTTCTCCCTTTCCATTCACCCCGTGTCTCCCCCTATCCTCGTGTGCATACTATTTCGTATGCGAAAATATGCGTAACGTGTATTTTATTAAATAGCTCGAATAACAAAGACCAAAAATTAATTACGCGACTTTAACGTGGGTTAAAAAATTTTAAAATTGAAAATTCTATATCGTTATTATTCCAGGAATATTTAATTATGATAAAAACTCTGTTCAATTTTCTAAAAATTAATTTTTACATCATTCTTCCAATATAACGTAACAAAAGTAACTTTTTTGACGTTGAGTAATTTGAATCGGAAATTCAATTTTCCACCGTGTTATTGCTTTCGATTCGAATATTGGATCAAAATCGGTGAATCTAAAATAACTGAAATCGAAGGGAAAATATAAATAACGTTTCGCGATAAGCGAGGAGGAGAGAAAAAACAAAAAAGAAAGAAAAACAATCTTCTTACGCGGAAAATATTCCAAGATCGGACGACTTATAATTGGTTAGAAAAAGGGAATTGCATTCCGAAAGTTTCGTTCGATCGGGCGCAACATCGTTATTTCTCGGTCTCCGCTCCAGTATTATCAAGATTCCTCCGTCGAGATTTTCATTTTCATTCCGCAGATATACGCGACGGCGGTTGAAAAGAAAGGGGGGAAAAACGGGCTCGATTCACAGCGGCTCCAGTTGGACGTGGACGTGAATTTTCGCGATACTCGTTTCAACGGCAACAGACTTCTAATTAATTTAACAATTTATCTCGAGCGTTTTCACCGCGGAGTACACGGGTTTCCATCGCTGTGATATGACAGAGCAAACACGTGGTGAAATATCGTGTAATTGTTGCCGGGAATATACGAGTGAATTTCAAGAGTTAAAAGAGAGTTTTATCTCGAATGTATGTAATGTACAACTGTTTTTATCGCCGTGCAAACAGAAAGGATTACTATCTTTTTTTTCAGCCTTTGTGATTTTTCAACCACTCTTTACTCGTTCGAACAAAAATCATTCCGAGAAAAGAAAAAAGTACGAGCTAGAAATATCAATTAGAAATATCATTTTCAAGTGACTTATTACATTGATATTTTGTAAAATTATCCAATTATCGCAAAACGGTGACGATTTATTTAAGCGCGAGGAAATAGGAATAGATCAGAGATAAGAGGTATAACGCTGTTCATTCAATGTTAATTATCGATAAGTGATAAACTGAAATACGATCTACCACGAATGTGTTCGATAAATATACGTTTTTTTAAATACACATCTCTTAGTCATCGATCGATTGCATTCGCGAGTATATCGCCTCGGGCTATTTGCATTGCGCGAGGGCAGATGTTAGCTTCGCACGAGATACTCTCTGGCATCCGTTCGCAAAATAAATATAATAGCGAATCACCGTCCAACCAGTCGATAACTTCGATCGCGTACGTATTACGTATGCATCTAGTTCCTCCAACTTTTTCTCCATTATCGTTTCGATCCTTGAAACGAAATATAAAAGATATCATACACGATGTGCAAAATTTTATAAATAAATTTTTCACCGTAAGCGAATGTAAAATTCTATTTAATCTTTCCTTTTTCTTTCTTTCTCTTTTTAAGAATCAGATCGATATCAATTTCTCTAATTCGACACTTGATCTTCTCAAAGGGAACGATCTACATCAATTAATTTCTGAGAAACGTTAATGGCAAATGTGGAACGATATAGCGACACGTTGAGTTGATAACGTTTCGAACCTCCTGTCGATTTTAATTAAAACGATTTCACCGTGACATCTGATGGTATATTGAAAGAGGTGGAAAGATAAGTCTGATGAAAATGCTTCGGGCGGTCCGTCAGTCGTTTCTGTAAAAGGATGAACGAGTTCTCGCTTTTCTTTTTTTTTTTTTTCAGACTTTCTTCTTCTCTCCTCTTTTCTTTTTCTCGCCGAATCAATTCATCCCCGCAATCGTGCGGCAACAATCCGCGAACCACGAAACTTTCAATCGTGATTCCAAAGGTACAATCGTACCTTTACCCCCCTCTTCGAGGAGAAAAAAGAAAAAGAGGAAGGCAATCGAACTTTGTTGCTTCTTTATCTCAACTTCCTTCTCCTCGATTTTATTTCCTCGAAATAAATTAAAACTATCCTTCTTGTTAAGAATCTCATTTTAGAAATTACAATTTAATCTTCCTTAGGAATTAATTATAAAGGCTGAATATACCACGAAATTTGATCGATCAATTTGCAAAATAATCACAGGGAAAATATTTTTCGCGGGAATGAGAATTTCTCTTGAAATAGAGAAGAAAGCGAGAGAAAAAGAGCAGAAGGAACCCCTTTGCGTACGAATTTGTCTAACGTTTCGATATTTTACAACGTTTTTATCGCGCGATCCATCCCATGATTTGCCTTTCTCGACAATTTTTCATCGAGACGAAACCCCGCCATTGAATTCGCATAAAACGTGCATTAACAGCAGAGAGAATCCTCTTCTATCCAGCGAGGATGCCTCCTGTCGATTCGATAAGTTGGCTACCAGAGAGAAGAAAGTATCCTTCAAAGTTTGTCGACTCCTTTGAACGAAGCCCAAATCTTAAGAGCAGGAAGACCGAATATCGAGAGATATTGATGTTTGAAGAATAGACACGAAGATTGTAAGAAGTTGGCAAAACCATTAAATATGTTGACGATCTAAAAAAAATAATATATAAACTATATAAAGAATAACGTAGATTCGATATTTATTTATTTTCTCATTCAAATTTCAAGAAATTACGAGATGTTGCACGTTTGGAGAAATCGTTATTTCTTTGATATAATTTATTCTAAGAGAAATCGATCAATTTCGATATTGTTTCTTGTCGCCTGTTACGAGTCGAGTGTACTCGTTACGAAAACAGGGTTTGTTAAGTGAAGATGTTGTAGAAGGGAATTCCAACATCTGAGGCAACAAGCTTGCACGCAAGCTTGACAAGAGAAGTAAACGGAAAGCGATCCCGCCCTCGCCAAGTACTGGATAAATTACATCGTTTCCGTGATTTCCTCGCGTGATGCTACGCAACCATCGAAGCATACGTAATTATGCCTCGACAATTCTAGTTTTGTGAATAAGTAACTGATGATGGTTGAAAATTATTTTGAATCTTTTCAACACAGATCTCTCCTCTCTGTCTCCAATCTCCTCCTCACAGTTTTTTAAACGCATCCAAACATTTTTTAACAACGATGGAAATAAATTTCGAATTCAAGCTCGTAAAATATCTGGGAATAACGAGGAAAATTAACCTCGACATCGTTCCATAACGTTCGCATCTA
Organism: Apis mellifera; assembly: GCF_003254395.2. Classification (NCBI taxonomy): domain Eukaryota; kingdom Metazoa; phylum Arthropoda; class Insecta; order Hymenoptera; family Apidae; genus Apis; species Apis mellifera. The sequence goes on from NC_037649.1 coordinate 7,539,170, forward strand.
AATCTTTCGAAGTTGTAGCATAGTTTCTTGGATTCAGCAAGTTTCGAACAGTCTGTCGACTGTGCTCTATCGACCTGGTGTCCATGGAGGTCAAGATTTTACGACTCGTCGTAACCCACAGCTGTTCCCATGGTTACTACACATGGCCACTAAAATTCGAATTTCATTACTGCGAAATCCCCTCGCAGGGAACTCCTTCTATGTTCCTAAATTACACCTACCATCTCGAAATTTGCATTACGCTCGTTCTCAACTTCAAACATCCGTCACAAATCCCCCCACCCCCCTCTCTTACATGCGGAATTTTCGACACCAAGTTTCTCGACAATGTCTCTTTCTTTCCACGAACAAAAATTCGAAAAGAAAAGAAAAGAAAAAATCCTCGAGTCGGTGTATTTATAACACGACAGTCGAATAACCCAGATTTCCTTCCTTCCTTCCTTTATTATTTACGACGCGACGATTTCACCAAGTTAAACTTTTGTCGGCCGACTGTCAACAATGATAATTCCAGACCGTCTCTCTCCGCCCCGGCAGAAGCTCGACAGCGACGCAAGTTGTGGTTGTTTTAGCTCGAGATATTGTGTTACCGCGCCAGGAGACGAGATCTGAAGCTGCTAATGCACCAGCATCTGACACCGGCTTCGTTCGAGAAATACGCGCCGAGGGTGTACCGTTACCGCCTCTCGCTGTCGCGGATTATGCAACGGAAAATGAACAGGAAAAGACCAGCTCTATCCCCTTATTCCCTTCTTAATTAAAATCGCCGTTGATTAAAACTCGGGGATATTAGACGGCCGAGTAAATTGTCTTTGAGTTCGAAACAGGCCAATTTCCTACAATTTTCCTTCCTTCTTTGAACATGACTCGAGAATTTCATTCAGCCAATCTGATTAATTCTACTTGTTGCGTAATTTTTGAAGAAAAATAAGAAAGGATGTAAATTAATCTCGAGATAAATATTAATTCGATGTATCGTTCCAATTAGACAAAAATCATATTTAGAAGATGCAGATTATTTAAAATATAGTCTTTGCTTGAATGAAAGTTTCAGATAGCTGGAAAAGAATTTCAAAATTTAATTCATATTTTCCTTAATCTATCTAAGATAGTTTCTCATTCTTGTATCGCTAAATTTATCATTTGCACGATTATTCGAAATCGATTTCCATTTTATCAACGATTATTTTAAACCTTGACTCGGCGGCAATCGGCAATTTCTTTCCCCGACACCATGCCGTCATCTGGCACACATTTTTCCTTCCTGCCTCGTTCTTTTTATTTTTCCATGATCTCATCAAAGAGACTCCACTACCGGTTTAAGTTACAGCCAAGGAATCACGTCGGCTGGGAAATAACTCGCCCCCCTCCTCTCCACCATCTCCCTCTCTCCGTGACTTTTCGGCCAACCAGACGTTGCATTTTTTACTACGAAAGCAACACCATCCTGCAAATTAAGTTCCAACCGAGGACCGAAATGAAATTTTTCTATTTCCTTCCGCCTCTTTCGAGTCACGTATCGCGTGGCTATCGTGACTCTCCTCTCTCCTCTCCTTTCTTTCTTTCTTCTTTTATTAAAGAATCTCGCCCCTTCTCTCAGGAAACGAGGATTATTCTCCAAAGTAAGATTTTTCATCCGAGTATGAATCTGAATAAGCGGTTTTTCCTACGCTCGGAGGAAAATTTGAGAAGGTTTCGCAATAATTGGACGATTAAGGAGATGGATATTATAAAATTAATTGATCGAGCATGTTTCCAAATCGTTTCAAAATCTGCCAACGTATATATATTCTCTCCATCTTCAGTTTATACACCAATAGCTTGGAGTACTTTACGATCGATCCACGGGGAACACTGTTAACACCGATGGCCGCGGTTGAAACGGAGCCCGATTCGCATAAAACGTCACCACCTGTCGGATTAATAACTATTCCCCTGTTAGTGAAACAAACCCTCAAAGCCAGCCTTAATGATAAATACTACCGATTCCCAGCTAAGAAAACGCGTATCACACGTTTATTGCTATTCCGGTAGCTGTTGCTTTACGACCTCGTCTGCCCTTTAAGGGAGGAACGCTCGTGAAACAAGCTCGTTTGCGCATTTAGACGATGGACGATCGAATCTTCTGCGATGCTGATAATTTTATTCGTCTATTTATTTATTTTCCCGAGATTCTTCGTACGGATTTATCGCAGGGATCTCGTGATTTTTCTTTCGTTCAACGATCGTCGAAATTACTTCTATCGTACTTCGATAAAATTTTTCACCTCTGGGGAGACAACTCTGGGAATTTTCATCCCTTCAGAGTCTTTTAAGAGACGCTTTAATTGCTAAAATTAATCGAATCGAATTCTCCAAATTATTGCAACATTTAATTTTACATTTCGTGGAAAATTTTCCTCGAGACATTCTCCTTTCGAAATTTTTTCCCATCCCTCTCGTCGTTCATTCGGACACGCTTTAATTGCTAAAATTAATCGAATCAAATTCTCCAAATTATTGCAACATTTAATTTTACATTTCGTGGAAAATAAATTTTTCACGAGACATTTTTCTTTCAAAATTTTTTCTCTCGTCATTCATTCGGAGACGTTTTAATTGCTAAAATTAATCGAATCGAATTCTCCAAAATCCATTATCGCAACATTTAATTCTATATTTCGTGGAAACTCGTGACATTTTTCTTTCGAAATTTTTTCTCATCCCTCTATCGTTCATTCGGAGATGCTCTAATTGCTAAAATTAATCGAATCGAATTCTCCAAAATTTATTATCATAACATTTAATTCTACATTTCGTGGAAAATCGTAAATTTTCCTTGAGATATTCTTTTTTCGATATTTTTTCCCATCCTTCTCGTCATTTATTTGGAGATGTTTCAATTGCTAAAATTAATCGAATCGAATTTTTCAAAATTCATTATCGCAACATTTAATTCTACATTTCGTGGAAAATTTTCCTCGAGACATTTTCCTTTCGAAATTTTTTTCCCTCTCGTCGTTCATTCGGAGACGCTTCAATCGCTAAAAAAAAAAAAAAAAAACTGAAACTAAGAAACTAGAGAATCATCGAATTCCCGAAAACCCGAAGCGAGGATACTCGAAAACGGTCGCAAATTAAACGGAAACGTTTGTAAACACCGTCACCCATTTGAACTAGTTTATATTATCCCGAAACGGCGCACAGTCCATTCGCCGCTAAAATTACAATAACAATCTCGTCCCGCAAATTACCATCCACCCTCCCCCACCCGCTTTAATACGCCGCGGCTGATTCTCGGCGACGCTCGTTCCACGTCACTCGGTGCTAAGCCGTGCCAATTACCGAAAATTGCTGACAAGCACGCGTTTACCGTCGAGTCGACAGCTGCGGTCGAAATCTCGTCCTTTTCCTCCTCTCTTCCTTCCTACATAAAGCGTAAACCAATACTGCGATTATTATCGTACTTTTCTAACGCGTCGATAATATTTATCATAATCCTCGTTATCAAGACATTTATATTATTATTATCGTTCATAGGTCTCACAACATTTCGCGGCATGTATTTATTCGTTGTTATCGAGACGTCGCATCGTCCAATGTTATTATCCACTTATCTTATTCATAACTTTTCTTTTTAACGCGTCGATAATATCCATTCGCAATTATTGTTGTCAAAATAAACCGCCGCTTCGATCAACATTTTTACGCCCGTTTATCATCTACCTTAGAAAAATATCATCGTAACGATCTTATCGATGTTTATCTCTGCACGTTTCTCTCCCCTCTCTCCTCCTCCTCCTCGCATTCCCGCGTGTATACGCGCGAGGGGTGAATCACAGCTCTCTCCCGTGAAATTCTAAATACGCAACGGTTTCCCGAAAGTCTATTACGAACCGCTTAGAATCATACGGCGTGGAATTCGGACTCTCGCGAAGCTCGCGTGGCCACTGAACTCGAGAGAGGTCGGCAATGCGTTGGCAATGCGAACGTGAAATCGTTGTTTGACAGTTTTCACCGGGAAGAGAAGGAGGGAAAGGGGGCAGAGAGAGGCTCCCGTTTCTATCGGGGCTGATTTACGACGGCGAGGGACACGGCCACGGCATTTTATGTTCGCACGAGACGCAGAGGGTTTACTTTAATATAAGAACGTTTCCCGCGATGGAGAGTTTCGAGGAGAGGGTTCTCGTTAAGGTTACTCGAGGTGGAGGTACTTCTGAGGATAGGCACTTGCTCCTTATCTGAAATTCATGGGTTTGATGAAAGTTTCTTGGAATAGTGTGTGTGGGTGTGGATGGTATCGTTGAAAAAAATTCTCTCGAGATTGGATTGCACAGAGGAGGAAGGAGAAGAGAGGTAAAGAATTTTGGTGCAAACGATGGCGAAACGTCTTCGATTAATCGAAGGGGATAGATTAATTATTCTGAAGGGGATTAAAAACGGCGTGGAGAGACGTGTCGAGGTTAGTTGGTTTCGAGTTGGACGAGGTTTAATTCAATTAAAATCGAGTTGTTTGAAATTCGTTCGTCGGTCGGAATAATACCGATAATGCATGACACGGTATTTGTTTGGAATGCAAGCTCGAAACGCGCGGCGACACTCGCATTCGAAACAAATACCATGCCATCGATTCATTCGATGCCAACCGCGAGATAGATCAAGTGCATCTTATTCGAGAAATATTCCCGATCAATTTGCTCGAATTATTTCGACCCATCGAAATGATAATTCATTTAAAATTCCCAATTCGTGTAAATATGCTCCTTTCTTATTTGTTACAGCTTTAATTTAAATAGCAATTTAATTAAATAACCGTGAAACAACGTGAGATTTTATAACAAGATTGAAAAAGAGGATATAAATCACCGAACGTAGACAGTTTCTAGAAAAGTTTCTTCAGTTCAGCTACAGTTCTTCTTTCCAATCCCATATAAATAATGAATTATATATCGTTCTATTCTCCAAACAATTAATCTTTTTTTTTTCTTTACAATCTCCACGCACTTTCCCTTCATAAATCTCTTCATCATCAAAAACATTGACGAACCATGACAATTTTACTTTCCTCTTACCTAACCCTCCATCAAAATCCCTATCTATATCAAGAGAAAAAAAAAAAAAATTTCCAAATTCCAAAAAAGAAATATCATCGATGAAAAATTGAAACTGATTGATCCACGATTCGTTTCCTTCTCTCGAACCAAGGTTAATAAACAAAAAAATAATTCAAAACGCAAGCGAAAAGTAAGCAAGTCGGATCCCCCAGGCAGATTTCCTGGTTACGGAGGAATGTAGTGTCGCGATATTCGCGGTTTGGCGCGCGCGTGCATCGAGCGCTTCCAGGTCGTTTCGGTCACGCGACGGAAGATCAAAGTCAGCCGTGCTAGATATTTCATCGCAGACGTCTGAGCAGCTGCCAAGAGGTCCAAATGCGTCCGTCGCGAGGATTTGCGAGCGGAAGTGAGCGGCCGCGAGGCGGGAGGGGAGAAGGGGAAAGAAGAAGAAGAAAGTAGAAACCGCCATCGCGCGTAAACAGGCCGACTTCCAACGCTTTGTCCCTTCTTCTCGTTCCTCGATTCGCCGTGTTGATTTTTCCTCCCGAAATTATGGGACGAGACAAATGCAAGAGGAGGGGGTAATAATTCCGTTTCGGGTTCGTCAAGTTTATTAAGTTCATTCAGGTTCATCCGATTGTAGAGATGTTTCTCTTGTATTTTTCCTCGTTTCGTTCGCTTTTCGAGAAATATTGCACGATTAAATTGGATCTTTTTGCAGTTTAAACGAAGAACTCGTTCGTTTAGATCTAAATTTATTCGTAAAAAATGAAACGATCGATTTTTCACGAGGAGATGGAATAGAAATAAAAGGATTTCGATCCTCCTCGATACAAATCTGAAGATCTCTGACCGTGTGAATAAGAAGACAAGAGTATGTTTCCAGAATTTCCGTCGTTTCGGAAATTTCATTTCGATGCGAACGATCCCAGGATAAAACCGCGTTTCGGGATGGCGATCGGCAGAGGGGATAAAATCGAAAGTCACGGTGGAGGAGAGCCGTGGCTGAGAAAGGAGGATCCGTGAGTGGCGTATCCGGCGGAAGTAGTTATCGTTCGCGGCGAGCCGAGTGTTTTTCCGACCGTTTCGCTCCTCTTCCAGATATTATACCGCTTCTCGTCTCGCTGCTTTTTCGTTCTGCCCTCTTCCCTTTCCGGGTTTCGTTTCAATTCCTTTGAATCCGCTGCTCCGTTATTATTCTTTATCGCATCATCTTCACGTGGCGAAAAACACACACAGAAAATGTATATGACAAGATATATCCATTCTTACTTTCTTACGTAAAAAACGTGAGAAGAAATTGAAAATTTCGTAAACTCTTTCGGAATAGAACGAGAAGAAATCGTGGAATTTAAGTCAGTTTTTGGTTCATCTCGATATCTCGATCGGTTATCGAGATACGAGGATTCAAAGTTTGGAGCAGAAAATATGAACGAGTTCGCGACTCATTGATCTACGTTTTTTCCTCGAAACGCGTGCGACGCGTTTTTCTAGGAATCGCGTCTCACGCTCGTCTCGAGTTTGGGATAGGTCAGTTTAACGAGGTGCGAGCGAGAAGTCCTAGTAAGCGACAAGGATCAAGATAGTAAACGATCAAAAATTATCCTCGTCTTTACTCGACGATATCTCGGGAACCGAAAATCGTATCTGGATAAATCAAAATGGGTTTCAAAGAGGAAGGTTTCGCGCGTCTAATGATTTTTCACTCGTTCACCGGAAGTTACTATCTTGCAAGTTATAGCGGTTCAAAGTTTTCCGAATTTTAATAAACTTTAATCGGATTTAAGATAAAGGATTAAAAATTATCCTCGTCTTCACGCGACGATATCTCCGGAACCGGAAGTCGTATCGGGATAAATCAAAATGGGCTTCAAAGAGGAAGGTTTCGCGCGTCTAATGATCTTTCACTCGTTGACCGGAAGTTACTATCTTCCAAGTTATAGCGGTTCAAATTTTTCCGAATTTTAATAAACTTTAGTTGGCTTTAAGATAAAGGATTAAAAATTATCCTCGCCTTCACGCGACGATATCTCCGGAACCGGAAATCGTATTGGGATAAATCAAAATGGGTTTCAAAGAGGAAGGTTTCGAGTCTCTAATGATCTTTCACTCGTTGACCGGAAGTTACTATCTTCCAAGTTATAGCGGTTCAAAGTTTTCCTAATTTTAATAAAATTTAATGGTTTAAGATAAATTAGAAGAAAAATTACTTTTTCTTTGAGCGATGATATCTCACGAACCGGAAATATTTATTGGGATAAATGAAAATGCGTTTTAAAAAGCAAGGTTCCGCGTTGCAATGATCTTTCGTTCGTTGACCGAAAATTGTTATCTTCCGAGTTATAGCGGTTCCAATTTTTTTCTTTAATAACTCGAGTTTTAAGATAAATTTGCCGATGAATATTTATAATAGAAATATATCGCTCGCAACGATCTTTACCAATGATTTATCGAACACTCTTAATTGACTTAAGAAGTCATTTACTTGAAGTAAATTGGATCTTAATTTAATCGCTTGATTAATTCAGGTTTAACGATGTTGATTAATTAAACGACTTTTACTGGGTTGCTTAATTTTCGAACACTTGAACCCGTACTTATATATATATACAAAGATGGAATATCTTTACATTATACGTGTATAACTTGAAAAATATAGATATAAATTTCAAAGGCAGCGTAAAAAGAAAAATTTTTTCCTCGTACTTGGGAGAATTGCCCGACACGGGAAATGATGCAACGGGGAGAGTTTCTTTCGCACGAGCCATCAACTTTTACGTTTCAAACTTCTTTCCTCTCCCCGACGAGAGAAGAGAAACAACGTCCGGGAGAATTACACGTTTTCCAGAATTTTACGTGCGTTCATCGAATATCGCTCCATTCCATACGAGAAAAACGATATTTGAGACTCTAAACGAGTACATATTCCACGTTCCTCATATACACCATTCAATAAAAATTAAAAACTTATCTCATATATTCATAAAGAAAACGCGTTGTACTGAAATTCTCTCAAGCTTCGACGACTCTGAGAAATCAAAATTGAATCTCAGATCTCCACCTAATCGCTTATCCTCGAACTCGATCGAGTCAAGGTCCTCGAGTTTCCGTTCCAACCGGGTCGCACAACGCGAAAGAGGCGAAGAAACTCGTACGTTTCGCGAGCCACTCGTCCCGCCCTTTCTCCCTCGTCGACCGCGGAGACTTTTGACCCAGAAGTCGGGGAGTAGCCGCGGAACGTCTCGAGTACGAGGAAGCGGTAAATATAACGCCGTTTCAACGGCCCGTGAAACGTCCACGAACGGCGGAGCAGAAATAGCTTTATAGTGGTGCAATAGCAGGTGCCGAACGCCGTGGGAAACGTGGCTCCGTTTCGAAGCCGAAGGGGGGGACGTCTTTTCTCTCTCTCAAACGCGATCTGGCCGCGATCGATCACGACTCTCCTTCTTCTTAGCTCGCAGACTTGAAAGGGAATTCACCCCCGTTCCATTCATCTTCCCCGCGCGGATCCAAGTTTCTCAAACGTTGATCAAACGTGAACTTTCTGCCCTTCCACGGTCGGATTCGTCTCAACGACAATTTTAACGCGGCTCGCGTTTAAATGCGCCGAGATTTACGAGTCGAGACGAGAATTTTCTTTTAAGTAAAAATAAGAGAGATGCGGTGTTCTATTTTTCGAATGGATATCATCTCGATGAGAATTAATTTGTAATCGAAAGAGAAAGATTGATAATCGTTTGATTGGATCGGATTGTTCGAGATGATGGATGGACGCGTTATTGGCGAGTGGATGAGGCAGGCTTCGGCGAAACTTTGTGAAAATATGGGAAAGTGTTCAGGCTATAAATGGTAAGGCAAATTTATTATTTACCCGATGATTTTACGATTATTTTCCATTTAAACACTTGTTCTCTCGCCGATGAAACTAATTCCTTTTAAACATATTTGTATATACGCGTATTCTCAATATTACAACTTTCTAATCCTCTTCCCGTTAAAATCAATTACTAGGTAGCTTTTCTCACATTCGCGTTAAATAGACCTAAGATTTTCCAATGTGATTTTCCAACAAATTTCGCTTCTCACCTCCAAGAGGAGAGAATCCATCGAGAAGTCTCTCGAAACAAATCCTCTCTGCTCCTATTATAGAAACTCTGTTATAAATTATAAATCTATACTTTCAACGCCTCTCCTATCCTTCCTCTTTCCCCTGAACGATCGACGGCCAAGCATCCCTCCTTCCAAACGCTTGGGCAATGACTCATCCAGGAAGCATCCACCGGGATATCCGTTCCACCACACCGACAAATTATCCACCACGTCCCCGACAATGGGAGAAACAATGCAACAGCCGGTTTATCGTCTCGCGTGCTGGTTACGAATTACGAAAGCCGGGGGGGGTCCGCCGATTATTGTACCGCATCTATGCGATTCCACGCGAAATCCTCTTTGCGCGTCGGTGCAACGACACCGCGGTGGCGCAACCGGCGCGGAAAAATGGGCAGGAACTGGTTCCATCCAGCTCTCTGTCATGCATTGCGAAAACGACGTCGCTGCGAATGATCTACGAGAGGTCGAACGCCGATCGTTTCGTAAAATCGATGGGATCCCGCATTTTCTTTAAACTTCCGCGTGTTCTTTCTTCTTCAAAATGTTTAGAATCGTCGAGACGTGAAATTTGAAGTGCATTTAGATTATTGTTGGAAAGTTTCGTTCGTTAATTTCAAATTTGGAAATTGATTTTTCTTGCCATTTTTTTTAGAAATGTTTGCTTAATATCGATCTTGGTATTCTTGGGGATTTCTACGCGATCGCTTTCGAAAGTTTTGAAATTGAGAATTATCTTGGAGAATAAATTTTGCAAGCGTGGTGATTCGATCATGGCCGATTCGTTTTACTTCCTTTTGGAAGGTTAAAAATTTACTTGGAAAAAATGCTAAAATAATAACCACTGCAGGGATCATAAAGCGTGTATACTATATTTATCGCGATTACACGAAATTATTCAGGCTACAGAAAAAGAAGGTAAAAAAAAAAAGAAAAAGGTAAAGAAATATAGAAAAATTCGATGTTCGCATAGCCTGGAGCAGAGTCCAATTTGCAGAGCATCGCTGGAAACTCTCGCATACATCGGAGGATAATTATTATACCAGACCGCAACCTTGGTAACTTAAAATTACAATGGCCGAGAGAGGTGAATGGCTGATGCATCTCGCTCGATATTATGTAAATAATCGTCCACGGAAAATGGAATTAAAGGGATAAACCATCGCGATAACGCATTCCTTCGTTTTAATAATCGTTTATCTTCTTCCTTTTCTTTTTCTTTTTTTTGTAATTCGATTCTAAAAAAGACACTCTTCAATTTTCTTTTTTCGCCGAATTAAAATTCTTCCACCAATTAAAATTAATCAGGGATCATCCTATTCTTTCGTTAATTTCTATCCCTGTTTCCTCTTTCAGAATCAACTCTAATCCCATTCTCCTCGTCCTTTCACCGTTCTTCCACGTCCGAACGATGCCGAGAAGCTCGACTTCTCTATCCTTCGAGCCACTTTTTATTCATGTGGAAATTAAACGAACGAGGGGAAGGTAAGGCGAAACTTCGTAACGTGTAAACTTTCCAAGCATTAATTCTTCAAACTCGAAAGTTTCTTCCTCGGATACCCGAGCCATTTCCTCCCTCCCTCTTAATACATCATGCGCAATCAAGAGTTTCACCCTTTTATTTTTCATTATTTAACCTTTCTCTTCTCTCGGTTTCAGCGAACAAGATTGCGAGAGATAAATATACATTGGCGAGTAACGGAACGATCGATATGTCGAGTGTCTCGTTAAAAATATACGTTTAAACAAAAACTATCCATTTTACTCTATTCGAGAGACGATAGTGATTCCATCTCTGGGAAATAAAGTTTCCACGATCGTTTCTCGTACAACTGCGGCAGCTATTAAATCACTCTATTCACGCTCCCTTCCCTCCCCTCTCGTGATATCTCGTTCAAAAGTGCACCCAGCGTAGATCTGTCCTGCCTAAACGCGAGATCAAAGGGGATGCAACGTCGCTGGAAACACTTGTTCCTTGTCCACGAGAAATTCGCCGATGCGAGTACGGCCGCGGCAACGATTAATCAACGGCCGCGATTCCATTTCATCGCGATGATATTTAATCACGGAGACCGGGAAACACGAAAACGAAACCCGAACCGCACGCAGATTCTATTACGGCGAATCCTGTTTTCGAGCCGATCGAATTTATTATCATCATCAGGAATTCGCGCGTACCTTCCTATAAATATAAACTGATATTAAATCAAATAAAGAATACACGATTTAAACGATTAATCATTTCATTCAAGTATTATGAAAGTTCATTGATTTAATTAAAAAAAAAAATCGCAAGAATGAAAGCTCCTCCTTTATCAACACGCGCGCTATAACGTGGAGAGTAAAAGTAGTAACCGTTCCAGATCGATCAAGGTGGACGATGATATTAATAAAGCCGGGACACGAGGTCTATTAATAATAAAGGAAAATGGAAGATTAGACTGTTGGAGCGTTTTGCCGGGATTACTGGCACACATACGGCCCCTGTCAGCGTTGCAATGACTCACGTCAGTGAAGTCACATCGACTCTCCATCCCTCCTCCATCCCCTCGTTCGAGATTACACGCTCACTCCCCGAGGATGGCCCACATGATTCAGCCGGTAATTACATTCCACGGCGGTGGCCACGGTGTTCGAAATAGATTTTCGGGAACACGGAAGAATCCACGGGCTCGCCAACGACTTTTCGCCACCTTTCGCCGGGTAATTATAGGGCGCCCCATTTCCGCCGAAATTCTCGCGTCACCCCGCGAAAACGCTCTGCTCTGTACAGTTCATCGCTGGAATTTGCAATTGCTCCAGCGAAATCGTTTCGAGCAACTTCGTGTATCCGAGTTTAGAAAATTTTCATCTTCTATCGAACTTTGGAATATCTTTAAACCGTTACAGGATCGAAGGTAACTGGATACGTTTATTAAACTTGAGAGCAAACATCTTCGAAATATTATCGGTATTATCCGCACACGAAACTTTGAAAACTTCGTTCGAATCTTTATCGAACAGAGCCAAGCAAAGCGCAGTCACTGTTCCGCGACCGCAGAGAAGAAGTTTCCAGGGGATCGAGGCAGACTTGGAGTACTCAGGGATCGATTTATTTTCACCGTAGCACGCTGTAATCGCGTTTATGGGCGCCGTTAAACAGGTAGAAGTATCAAGCCACGCTTCGAATTCCGTCAACGATTATTCATGCCCTTCTTCCCGAGTTTTAATCCTGCAGCATGCTTCGTTAATAACTCGTTCCAACCTTGCTTTCTCTCGATTTCGGGACTAGAGGAGAGAGAAAATCGTCCAGATGATGACAGAAGATCAAGTTGGCTGTGAAAATTCCATTTTTCCAAATATTTCGATGACTTTTACAACGAAACGGATTATATCTCATTCTGTATCGTTGCTGGCAAGATCGTGGTGGTATTGGATAGGAAAGAGGGCCCCTGGCACCGGTGCATGCGCATCCGGCCGGTCTCGAGACTCGCGGCGGGATCATTACGCGTCATTACGGAGTTACACGGTCGAATGGACGACGTTACAAAATTACAGAGAGACCGGCAACCTGCTATTCTCCCGTGGAAAGCACGCGAGAGGGACGCGTCTCCTGGATGCATTGTTATCGGTCAGGATCGTTCGAGTCGGGAAAGCGAATCGTTGCAAATCGAGATTGGAGAGGAATATTTCATTGCGAGATCGTAATTTTATCTTTCAAATTATCGTCTCGATTAATCATCCAACCTCTTTATCCAATTTTTTTTTTCACTTGTGTTGCAACATTGGAAAAATTGGAGAGATGAAATTTTGTATTAAAATCGGAACAAATTCTTGTAAAATAATGTTTCGATGTTCGTGGAATTTGAAGATTGAGAAATTTTTCTAAAAGCGATAAATTGATAGAGATGAATAATTATATCCTCTTATAACTTTTTTCATAGTGAATCAGAAGAGACAGAGTTCGTGTGCGAGCTGATTAACCAAATTTCCTATCTTCTAAATTTTTACTACACAAGAAAAGTTAAAATATATGTACATTCGATGATACGATTTGTTCCACCTTTATTTGAGCGCAAACAGTTGATTAAAACTTTTTACCCGTGCAAACGCGTGTTTACGTTTGTTTTCTTCGATCTTCTTTCGTTCCTTTATCGCTTGGCGGAAGCGTTTAAAATTAAACCTCGGGTTACCAGGCAAGGGAAAGAGAAATCTGCGGACGAACATTCTTACCCACGATTTACAGAAGGATACGGTTAATTACGCGCGTTTCTTTACGAGTGTTTCTCGTATCTCGCGCGCCTCGAGTGTCGTGAAAGCGGCCTAACATATTACGATATTTTTTACACGCTCGATTATCGAAATATCGAAGAAGGGGACGTTGCCCATTCACGTTCGAGATAAACCGAGTATTGTTTATATACCCCTTTGACAAAATATGCATTCCAAAAACTTGCGCCTTTAATTAAAACAATCAAATCGAGTCTATACATGTATAATTGTATCATTTATATACGTATAACCCTTGCAACGGCAACTTAATTGGCCGAAAAATCCTCTCTCGATTCGATAATCCAATCGTAATTTATCGTCGAACCAGTTGGCCGGTTCTTCTTTTTTTTCTTTTTAATTCAAGAAAAAATCGAGATACACCGCAACGGCTAATAACATCGATACTTTATATAACGATTAAAATGTACGATGGTTCAATTGAAATTCGACGAAAAAGAAATCGGGGGACGAAAGAGGATAAGCGAATCTGGATTTAGATCGATCCAAGTAAGCGAAAGTATAACTTGATGACGTTTGTCACACTCGGGTAAATCGCTCGTGGAAATGAAGATGTCTCGTGAAAGCGCGTGCCTCCATTTCCAAGCGAAGAGACGCTCGCTTTCACGATTCGCTGTCATGTTAACAGCAGTGACAAGATTTATTCGTGACTCGATATCTCTTGGCCTCGAATTTTCGGAGGAGAGATGATCGTTACCGCTTATCGTGGTGGTATTCGTTACAGAGTTGATGCACCGAATAATTTTCTTCTCCCCGTAGAATTCAAATATCAAAGATAAAACTCTCGTTTTTTTTCCAGATCTCAAAATCCTTCCTTCCTCGACGAAGATAACAGGACGAGGACCGTTACGAAGAATTTTTCGAAATTTCGACAAATTTGCATCGTCGTGAAACAAAAAAACGATTTTCGATCGTCGTTTCGGATGATAAACGAAACGTTGGCTCCGTAGATGGGTAAATATTCAAACATGGGACGCGTGGGAGCTCACCCACGCGTGGTGGCCGCCTCTCTCACGCATCCGTAATGTCCGGCGACCGATGTATCCGCGTGTTTTACGCGGCCAACACATTCCGCCCGATAAATTTCGTCGCTTCGTTGGAACCGTTCCAAGGTGGAATCGGCGCGTTTGTTACGGGACGGTTGATAATCATAGGGGAAACGCGTCCCCTCCCACGCGCCTATATCGACCTACCATCGACTTTTATACCCCACAGATTTTAAGTGTGGGTTTCGTTTTATCATTCGATCCGAAAGGATTTGATTTAAACGAGGCTTTCGCCTTATTGCGTTAGCGATGCAAGAAACTATGCGGTTGTAAGTCTCGAGAGGGATTATTTATAATTATCGAATCCTTTTTTTTTTAAACGAATTTTGGAATAGGAGAATTGAGAACGTGTGAAAGTGAAGCAGATTCAATCGTTTGGTCAAAATTGGTGACAGATACGGTGTCTCCAAGTATTTAAAATCGAATGGAACTCGCGTCGAATAATTTTATACATTTTTAGAAATTTTTAGAACAGGTATTTTATAATTTTTAAAAATCTTATTTCAGAATTGACGTACCGATCTAATACCGATCTCTTAAATATATAAAGTGAATAAGCGTGGAGACGTTTAACATAATTTCAGAGAGAGAGAGAGAGAGAAAGATGATTATTCGCAGCATCTTCGACGATATTTTATCCCGCGGCGTGAGAAAGCACGCCACGACCTTTCGCAGAAAATATCTTTTTCGCGTGGAAACAGCCACGAAAACCGAGATTCTATCTGGATGAAGACAAATCCCGCCAACTCGAGTTACATAAATTAATGATAATGCCAAAGTGTTAAGTGAAATCGATCGAACGAAAACATTCGTCTTAATTAAGAGTATCAACGAGTTTTTCTGATCACGCTTTCCATGAAGTGCCAATCATTTTTCGTCTCGAATCGAGGAATGAAAAAAATATTTCTTACGCGTGGAAACTTGATTACCCGAAATTTTATCATTTTTACGCTCTCTCTCTCTGCCGCGGTTATCGATAAAAGGGAAAAAGAATTGAATTTCCGGTTTTCGAGATTGACAAAGGGTTTTTCGTTTCAATGACGAATTTCTGGTTTTGGGAAAAAACTGTGTCAAATGCTTTCGCGTCGCAAACAGTAATACGTTTTCCTGTAAATTTTCAAAAACGAAATTTCTAAAAATCCATAAAAAAAAAAAAAGAAACAAAGCAAATAATAATCGATACCACCTTTGCCAAATTTTCCAATTTCACCAAAATATCGTACTAATCTTTTTAGAAACTTTACAAACTTTACTCGATTAGAATTAAATCGATAATTGGTGGAAATCGATAAATCAACTTTTCGAGGAGCAACGGCCAACAAAGGTGTAACGCGACAAACTTATAAACAATTCACGATCTTGGCGAGCCAAAGATGGACAATATAAATTAATTTAACATTCCCCGTGACGAAACGATACGCGAACCACGAATATGAACGAATAACTTCTGCGGTTCGCTTCGAGAGGAACACCGATACCCAAACGCGAGGATAAGATATAAATTACGCCACGGATTTTGCCGCGTAAACCGCGCACGACATTGATCGAGGATCTGTATTACGTTACGATTTAACGACGGCCATTAACTGCGCGTGGCAAATCGAAACGTCGACCGCAAAATCGGTCACCGCGCGTTTAAACGCGTTTTTACGACTTCTTTCGGGGAATGAATGAATCCCCGAGGATGAATTCGAACGTCTTAGAGAGCTCGTGCGCCACTTCATCGTCATCTTCGGTTTCGAGATCGAGAAGGCAAGAATAACGAACACGGGATTTATTTTAAAAGATAATTCAATCTCGTCACGACGAGAATTGTTTAAAATTTTATTAAAATTTAAATTATTTTTTATGGAAATATTCCTTTTTCTATTCTTCTTCCTTTGCAAATTTTCTTTGAAGATAATCGTTATATCATTCGAGAAATTGAGTATAATTTAGTAAGCGTGGTTTGAAAATATAATTAATCTCGCAAAAAAAAAAAAAAAATCTCTTTCCGGAAAAGAGAACGTTGAGAGAATTTCGCAAGAACATTATTGCGAAAACGATATTAAAAATATGGTGGAGCAGAAGGGAAAAAGTCGAATGCTGAGACATTTCAAAGAGATTTTAATATCAGAAGAGGTTGGTTAAAAGCAAAGACTTCCCTCACTCGTTTCCCTCCCTCCCCATCGGTATAGAGAATATGTAACGCACCCCCATTTTCATTATCTCGAGGAAATAGCGCGGATGAAGATTGCACGCGAATAAAAAAATACGCGCGATCGTGTGGAAGGCGTTTCTCGCTCTTCGACTTCCCGCTCTGACCGTGAAACCACCGATCGATGCACGATGCAAAAGAATTCTTATGGAATTCGAAACGAATCTCCGGGATAAATAGTTTAATTTTCATCGAATCAAATTCTCGATGATGGTGGATACGATACTTTCCATACAAATGCAAATATCCGGAATAAAAATTGAATACAATGCGCTCGTTTCGCGTAATTGAATTGAAATTTCGAAAGGGGTATTTTGGATATTGAACATCGTCGACAGAGGCGAAGAGTCTCGAAAATTCGTCGGAATGGCCACGGTAATTACATTTGAATCGTTACAATCAACCCTCGATTACTCCTTTTTCCGTTATCGATAATTCTCAGCACTTGGAAATACAATTTTGAACCGATTCGAAACGAATGGAATAAAGTAGATCTTCTTTTGTCAACTGTGAAAAGAGAGAATCTTCTTCCGCGCTTTATTATCTCTTTCCGTTACTTTATTCATACGGAAAATAAAAATGGATTCTTAATTAAAGTTATTTCTCCCTCTTCCCTGTTCTATGAGGGCGTATCGATCCCAATACTTCAATCATAATACGATATCGAACAATGCGACGATTTAGCAGAGGCCAGGGTCGATGTGAACCTCGACACCCCGTTCAAGGATTTCTTTTCATTCAGGGACGTGCATTGGACACTGGCTAAAAATCGGCAGTTAAGCGACGATTTACGTGCCGCTGCTTACAAGCGAGCGCCGTAATTGCGAGCCTTTGAAAACCTTTGGAAATCCCTGGCTGGGAGGAGGAAAAGAAGGAGGAGGAGGAGGAAAGAAGAAGAAGGAAAAAAAAATACGAAACGAGGGACCTTTTTAAGATTCCAGCCGGATGACCTTTCGATGAAAAGTACTCTGTACTCTCTGCAATCACCGATATCACAGATATCGAGCATTTTACTCTCGACGCGGATTTTCCCTCTCCTCCACTTTAAAACGCTTGCTTTCATCCAGCTTTTTTCCATCCCCTTCTCGTAGTTGTTGACGCAAGTTTGATCGAGATCGGTCAATCGAGCCGATGAACCGTGCTGCGGTCGCAGCAGCAAATGTACAGAGAGGGTGTTGCACGCTTTTCACGCTCCGCGAGCACCCGTCAACTTTCCGATCGGTCGTTTCGACGAAAATTTTTTTCCACCCGTTTCATGTTTCGCGATCCCGCAAATAAATAAATAAATATTCGTCGAGGTGAAATTTAATTAATAATCTCCGAGAATATCCCAAACTCAACCGAGTTAAAAGAGTTGAAGGAATTTTGTCCAACCATTTCGGTACGAGCTATCGGCCACAGACGACCCCACACAGCCGAGGAATTTTATCTTATCTCCGCAGTTGCGGAGTGTTCGCTCGCATAATTTTAGTTTCGCTCAGTCCATCGTCCGACACGGTTCTGCGACGTTTTTACACGTGTAAAATAGAAGTTATTATATTTAGTTCTCTTTATATTTATAGCAACTCAATGGACACAGTTGACAAAAGTTTCGTGGCCGATAAATTAAATCGAAATTCCTGCGATTCTTCCGAAGAACAAACGAAATTTTACAATTTCGTATCCAAGCACACCTTCCAATATCCAATAATAATTCAAACAGGCACAACTTGCTCCAACAACATCCAAGCACTTGTATTCCCGGTACAGCGAATTTGATCTTCGATATTCGAGATTTTTGCGGCCGTATTTCAATCATTCCTCGATATCCCCTCCCGTATTTAACACGGAAACACGACAAATACGCCGCTCTCAAACTTAGACATCGAATATCGAGGATATTTCAACCCATTTCGCCACGATAATTCCTTTTCTTTTTCACCAATTTTCCCAAAACGCCTTCGTCAAGGTTAGTTCACGATCCGCTGACGACGGTGGTGGAACACGGCAAGGGCACACGGTTTATTGTCCAATCCCCCCGTATTAGCGGTTATTCGTTGGCCGCGTTGCGATAACTGGCCGGCTTGTTCTCGGTGAGATACGATAAGATCGATAGAAAGTGGCGGGTGCCGGTTACTCGGGCAGGGGGGAGGGGGAGGGCCACATTGTTGTCGAGTCCTTGGCGTTGACACAGCGCGCGAGAACAGGAAAGAACGCGGCGCGAAAGAACAATGCCTCGTTCGAGAATCTAAGGGTGGAGGAGACCTAGATTTTGATGGATGGATTTTATTAGTCTGCGATAAGATGTCGATAAACGTGTAGATATTCTTGCTTCTTGGGATCTGGAAGGATGGATTATTATTAGTTCGATAGTCGTTGAGCGGAATCAAATCCGAGGAATTTGACAGTGTTTGAAAATTGGCGAGATTCCCTTTGGGAGCAGAGTTTCGAAATAGCGTTATTGTTCTATCTATTGGTTCGATAAGATAGGACAGGTGAGAGAAAGATCGAGTAATTTCGATGATACAAACGCCAATACAGAGAATATATCAGCAAATAAGAATCGCAAGATCGAAATTCTAAAATTGAGTCTCCAGAAAAGAAAGATGGAAACGTATAACGATTTAAAATTAACAATTATCCCAAGTCTAATTTATTTATCCTTGGAAGAATGGAGAAACTTCGGATTTCTCGGACGAAATTTTCGAAGACAACTTTGCTTCTTTTTTAAAACACCCTTGGTAAATTGTGTCGAACGTAAACAGCCCAATCAGGATGGAAGACTCGTCAACGATCAATTTTGACAAGGTCCTCGGTGGACGGGAGTGATTCTCGTGGGCATTATGCGCGGTATCCGGCTCGATGACCATTTCATCGACTTTCATTATCGTATTTGGAGTGGAAGAGGCATCGATGAGCAGCCTTCGAGGTATCGATCGACACACGCAGCCGATCTCACGCCAAGACCAACGAGTACATTTCTCCCCTCCCCTCTGAAATAATAAAGTGGTGGTATCTTCGTGTGACCGGTCGTTAACTTTGCTCGAATGCCAATTTGTCCGTATGAATAAATAATGAACGTCACGTCATCGCGCCTCTCTTTTTAAATTTTCTTTAAGAACGGGTTTAAAAGGGTTATAAAGAAAGGATAGAGATATTGGAGAAATGCTTGGATTATTTTATATACGTGTTTCGCGCAATTGGGCCCAATAAATAATTCTTAAATAACGAGCTCATTCTCTTTGAAAAGCCACGATTATTTCGAAACATCACTGATGTATTTCATCCTCTCCGTCTTTAAAACAAAAGTTTCGAACGATCTTAAATTGATTTTGAATTCAAGTAGTGATATATTCGATTTGAATTCGAACAAATTGAAATCCATTCAACTGGAGCTGGTAAAAAAAAAAGAAAAAAGAAAAATCGGCTCGATCGATCGATTTTCGAAACTAATTTCCGCTGATCCAACTATTTTCCGTCTGCAGATCCAAACATTTTTCCATATTTGCGATTTTTCCGCGATGTATCTAGCAAACACGGGTAATTTTGAAAATCGGTAGAGCTGCTCGTGGAACGAACGATAATTAATAGACGTTCGATGACCTGGAAACGTGCGTGCAGTCTGCCGCGATAAAGCCATTACGTAACAAGCAAGTGGCCTTTGCGATATACACACACCTGGAAATACGTTTCCAAGTATAAAAGTGAAAAATCGGAAATCGCTCGGATTTTTGACGAGGAGAATAGAGAAAGAGAGAGAGAGGGAGATTCTTTGAATTTCGCGAAAAAGAATTGCGAGCGCGTAATTAAATTCTGCGAAGAGTTAATAAAGCTTCACAGTCCACTGACTGTTTCCGGATTTCGAATATTGGCAATTTCATTTTTTCCTCGCGTCGAGTTTTATTTTGCTACACGATACGTTTTTTTCTTTCTTCGTGGATACTGGGAGCATGGATACGATAAACACGTATTATCAGGCAACAAAACGTGAAAGTGTCGAAGCGTGAAAGCGTTTCGACGAATGGATTAATGAAAATTCTCGATAAGCAAATTCAAACGTATCTTTCCCCATAACTTTTTTACAAATAAAAATGCTACAACTATTCTTCAAAACGTCAATCACATCTCCAATTATCTATAATCGTTAAATTAAATTATAAAATACTTAATACATCTTTTCCATAATTTTTCTACGATAAAATATGCCAAATCTCACCAACCAGGCCCTAATATCTACACTTTCTTTCATAAAAGTTACTTTCCACAAACAAAAATGTTACAACTGCTCTCCAAAATGTCAATCACATCTCCAATTATCTATAATCGTTAAATTAAATTATAAAATACTTAATACGTCTTTTCCATAATTTTTCTACGATAAAATATGCCAAATCTCACCGACCAGGCTCTAATATCTACACTTTCCTTCATTTCCCTCTTCGTTAATCCAATAATCCACGCGTGTTCTTCTCTCAACTTTCCATGCATCCCAATAAAACGTTGAAAATATCGCCATCGATCCCAAAATATCGACGCACGAGAACATTCAGGATCTCCTCCTCTGCGTTAAGTAGCAAGGGTAAGAAGGGCGATAACGTCACCCTTTTTATCCGGGGCCCAAGAGCAAAAGGAGGCCGAAACTCGTTTCGGCGGTGGGTTTAGGTGGCTTCATTCCGGAATAATTGACCGAGAGAGAGAGGGAGAGGGAGGAGGGATAATTTACTCCTCGCCTCCACGGCTTATCCGTTCCGTTCGATTGCAAAGGACGGGTTCCCGGGCCCCCTATACGGCCCCCTTTTTTTCCAATCCACCCAACGGAAGCAAAAAGCGCGGAACCGCCTCGAACCGACCGTTTTTATCCGGGAAGCATTAAAAATCGGGAGAGGAGGACGATTAATTTATATGCTAATGAGGAGGAGGAGGAGGAGGTAGAGGTGAGCTGTTTCTTCTCCAAAATGTCGTTTTACTCGGAGAGAAGGGAAGGAAGGATTAATCGAGTTAGGATTTTTATCGATTTTCCTCAATTTCGGGGAGAAATTTAATAAGAGTAATATTGATTGTGCTTATTCGTTTTGGTGGGAATTAATTCTCGAGAAGAAAGGAAAGATTACGAACTATTCTGATATTATTTCAACAAAGATTGATCTTTCTATCGCGAAGATTCGAGATTATTGAAAATCCTTTCCCCTATAACGCGATGAGAAATCATCCCTTTGATAGATAGATGGATGGCGAACGAGGAACAGAAGGGAGCAAAGAATCTCTGGCGGGCCAATCTCGAGCTTGGATCGGATTATCTTCGATCAGCTGGATGATTTTGCGCACGACGTTCCATCCTCGAAAAGTTTCGAGAACCGATTCTCCCAACAAACGAAATTACATTTCACAAATTTCACTAACCAAAATTCTAACCAACTCTATCCCTCCATTATAATTCCATTCGTCGCCTTCGAACCAACGTTAAAAATCTCATTTCATTTCAACATCTTTTCCCCTCTCGCAAAATCTTTTCGATACTTCAATTTTATGGAAGATCTTATAGCCCTTTCATGGCCCAAAAGCGTACATAGAACCCACATCGAAACCCACCGATAATATCCAACGATAAGGATACAACGTGGGGGAAGGGAGAGAGGGTTCTCGAAAACGTCCTGTGGCGTAAGACGATCACTGCTTCTTTCCATTTTATCAGGAGAGAGGGGAAGGAACGAGCGTGGAAGTCGATAAATTCTTTTACAGCCGGAAGGCAGAAAAAGTAACGGTTCCATCGTTGGAAGGAGAAAAAAAAAAGAAAGGAAAAGAAAAAGAAAAAGAAGAAAGAGGTGAGGAACGTCCAACGAAAACCGGTCCAACGAATCACGATGGAAATTCGAATTCGTTCCCGCTCGAGCGTGTGAAGTATTTTATTTATTTTTCCTCCACTGTCCTATTTCGTTTTTCTTTTCCTTGAATTTATATTACGTCTCGTATGACGATTTTCGTATGACGATCGATTAGAAGAAAAAAGAAGAAGAGTCGATTTCATGGCGATCGACGAATCAGGGGTGAAATAAAAGTTTATGAAACGGGGTTTCGATTTGCCTTGGGCAAATACGCGCTTGGTCGTTGATGAATGGCGGGGACACGTGATAGGAGAGGGGTGGATAAAAGCGCGTTGGACAATTGGGACGAGGCGGAATAAAATGGGTACGAGTCAATATTTGAGGGGTCTTTGTAACGAGATATCGATGGAAAATCGTTACTTATGCGGAAATCATTAACGCCGCTGTTTTCTTGTATCGAGAAGGAAAATATTTTAATTTGCACAATTTGTATAATCAAAGATATCGATCAACAAAATGCGAATTTAAAAAAAAAGGAATCGATTCATCTTCGATTCCCCGCGTTAATTTTCTCGATAATTAATTTTTCCAATCGGTGACAATGAAAATCGAATTGCGCGAGCATCTGGTGAACTCGCCTCGAGGAATCGAGCGAGAGGCATCTTTGAGGAGAATTGGCGCAAGGGTGGATGAATCGTGGAAGGGTAATCGAAGCGGGCGGCAGTTTATTTCGTTATTACGCGGGTGCAGATTGGCGGCGAAAGGCAATCGTGATTGGCTCTAAAATAGGAAGCACCGCTAGAGAAAGCTTGAAAAACCCCACCGGCTGTTTGCTCCCTGCCACGAAACATCGATCGAGTTAGGACATCGATTCGCCAATTTCCCTTGTGCGCGGCTGGCCGCCTCTACTGACCCGTCAAGGGTCCATCTTGCGCTCGAAAACTCATGCAAAGAATCAAAGAAGCGTTCCAATACTCGACAGATTTTTTTTTCCAACCGTTATTTAAAAACAATTCACTCAAGATCGATGTACACGACAACTTTCCCTTTTATTATAAAACTTCTACCGATAATATAACATTTACACGCTTGCGCAAAATTCCACGAATTTCAAAGATAAAAGAAAATACGTAAATTTTAGATGTTGAAAAAATTGGCACAGCCAAAGTTTCTTAAAAAGAAAAAATAAAGAAATTTCTTCTCGTTATTCTCGAAGAAGCAAGAAGTAATTATTCTACTAGGCTCGTAGAGAGTTAGGTCGAAATGGTGGCGAAAAACGTGGGCGTTGTCCTCGCGAATGTTTCACGCGAAGCGCATTCGCGCGCGCCCGACCTATCTGTCGGTGGATCTTCGCCCGATATGCATCAAACGTGTGTACGTAAGTACGTTCTACGCGATTCTACAAGCCCTGGGGGAGCAGCGAGCCCAAAGAAACAAAGATTTACTCCCGTACTTATCGCTATTTATTGAACGGGCTGGAAAGGCCAACCGTGCGCGGGGAGCGAATAACCGTGTTCTCGCCGGTTTCTCTTTCGGATCTCGTCGCTTCGGAGAATGGCGGAGATAGCGGGCTAGAAGGAAGGGATCGACGGTATTTATTTGCACAATCGATTTTTCTTCCTTCGAGTGATTAATTTTATCGATCGATCGTTGTTGCGCAAATTTGTTACACGATGATACCCAAGTTTGAGAAAAATTTTTAATTGTCCATTCTATTTTCCAATGCTCTTGAAGAAACAAGATTTCTTATTCTTTCCCAAGTTCTCCCCCTTTTCCGTTTTTCCATTCAACTTTATCCCCGCGCTTGGAACGCAGCACAGGTAGAAAGGTCGCACGGTCTCTCGAGTGCACGCATGAATTCCTAAAATATCCATTTTCTAAACGGTTCCATTCCCAGCTCTCAAGAAAAACTCGTTACTCGCAATTGTAAATTATAAACCGTGTAATCTTCTTCAGAGAGCACAATTTTTCACCATTATTCCAACAATTATTACTTTTATTACGTAAGTAATTGTGAAAAAGGAAACAAGATTCGGTTTTAATAATTTTTATCTTTACCAACATATATATATATATATATATATATGTTTAATTAACGAGTCACGCGGGCTTGCGATTTTTAGTAAGCCGTGGTTTCCGGTAACCGTGGGTAAACGGTCGAAAGGTGAAAATCACGAGGCGTAAGGAATCGTGTTTCGGTTGTCCAATTAACAGCGTGTGGTCGAGCATTGTCGTAAAATAAAATGGCGGTTTCGAATAGCTGTTCCTCTATGTTTAACGAGAATAGTCGGTGTACGTTAATTAGCGTTTCACGACCACGTGGGACGCGCTTGTTCCATTTTCGAACACTCGCCCTCCTCCTTCGTCTTCGACACGAACCATCGCGTGACGGATTCCCAATTATTAATTAACCACCTCGTTTAATTTATCGTGTAACATCACGCTTCTTGCGAAACCGTTCCAAATAATTTTTCCATCTTCCATAACATATTTTTTACTCTCCCTTCTTCGAAATGTTCAATTCCTCCAAGTTTCGAATTTTAATCGATCGTTCGAAATTTAATAATCACAATACAAAATCGTACAACGATCCGCCGTACAATCGAGTCACAACATCGGTTATATTTTCGAAGAGAAAAGGATAAAGGGAATTTTCACAGGGCGGATACAAGCGGCGTGTTTACGATGCGATTTGAAGGGAAGCATCCCTTCGGGGATAGGGATCGATGGATCGATCGATTCGAAATCGCGTTGCAAAAGTATCGTCGGCGTTTCGACAAAGCTGGATCCCTGTTTGAAATGGAACTCGAAACGAGCCGATATCCCTCTGGGTTCCCGATTGCGTAAATTTTACGGAGAAATAATATTCCAGTTGCGCGGCCGGCGCGGAGAGAGCATGGAGAAGGTATCTGGTTATATTTGTATTCGCTCGTGATATAGTTGGAATTTTGTGAAAGGATATTGTCAAGTTGGATGAATGGTTTATCGTCGGTCGTGAGTCATTGGAGAGTGTTGCTGCGAATGGTTATATGTCCGTGATTATTGTTGTGTGGCATTTCGCATTGAAAGAATGATGATTTATGCATCGAGGAGGTATCTTTTTTTCTCTCTTTTTTATTATACACGAAGCGAAACTTGTTTGTACTTCTAATATACGGGACGTAAGTTTGATCCTTGTGCGTAATAAATCGTTTAAGATTTCCTTCGATTCGATGAATTCCACGTTATTCTGTTAAACGATTATCGGTTATATTTCTTAAGAAAAATCCAAATCGAACAAATGATTCGAACGATGATATCAAATCTCGTCAAATCTGTGACTCGAATCTTCTCGATCGTCGACTCGGTCTGGAAACAATTCTCGACTCTAATGGAAAGTAATCTCCAGCCTTGAGAAGCTTCGCGGGGATGAGTCACGCGAGATCAAAGCGTGGAGCGTGTTAACCATGATCGGGAGAGAAACGGAAACGTTTCACCGACTCATTTCGCGAGTTGAAATTCTATCGCGCGTCCGGTGTGACAATCCCCGGCGCACGAGCAAAAGGTCAGCTCGGATCACGGGGGATTTCAGATATAACAAGGGAGATAAGCGTGAACCGCGAATGATTTACGGGGAGAACCTGCGCCAACTCCGTTCCTCCTCGTTAAGATCGAATTCGAAACGTGTCGCCAGGATTTATCCTACCTATTTCCGTTCACCTTGCATTTCACGCACCCATCCCGTCTCGCAATTTTCTCCATTCCTCGATCCTTCGAAATATGTCACAACACGCGTGTGAATCGTATCCTCGTGCTATTGCATGAATGAAACTTTGATATATTTCGTATAAAAAAACGAGGGAAGTAAGCAACAATTTGTAATCGAAACTGTTTCGGAATATAGGGGAAATCGTGCAGTTTAAGTCAGTTTTTGGTTCATCTCGATATCTCGATCGGTTGCCGAGATATAACGATTCAAATTTCCATAGTTCGGAATGCGTTTTTTCCTGGAAACGCGCGCTATATATTTTTCTAGGAATCGCGTCTCGAGTTTGAGATAGGTCAGTGAGACGAGGTGCGAGCGAGAGGTCCTAGTAAGCGACAAGGACCGAGATAGTAAACGAATCAAAAATTACCTTTGTCTTCACGCGACGATATCTCGGGAACCGGAAGTCGTATCGGGATAAATCGAAATGGATTTCAAAGAGCAAGATTCCGCGCTTCTAATGGTCTTTTGTTCGTTGACTAGAAGTTATTTTCTTCGAAGTTATAACGATTCAAATTTTTCCGAATTTTAATAAACTTTAGTTGGCTTTAAGATAAAGGATTAAAAATTATCCTCGTCTTCACGCGACGATATCTCGGGAACCGGAAGTCGTATCGGGATAAATCAAAATGGGCTTCAAAGAGGAAGGTTCCACGCTTCTAATGATTTTTCACTCGTTGACTGGAAGTTACTATCTTCCAAGTTATAGCGGTTGAAATTTTTCCGAATTTTAATAAACTTTAGTTGGCTTTAAGATAAAGGATTAAAAATTATACTTCTCTTCACGCGACGATATCTCGGCAACCGGAAGTCGTATCGGGATAAATCAAAATGAGCTTCAAAGAGAAAAGTTCCGTACCTCTAATGGTGTTTCGCTCGTTGACCGGAAGTTACTATCTTCCAAGTTATAGCGGTTCAAAGTTTTCCTAATTTCAATAAAGTTTAATCGGGCTCGAAGCGAACGACGAAAAATTACTTTTTCTTCGCGCGACGATATCTCACGAATCGCAAGTCGTATCGGGACAAATGAAAGTGCGTTTCAAAGGGAAAGATTTCGCGCTTCTAACCGCCTTTCGCTCGTCGAACAAAAGTTATTACCCTCGGAATTAGAGCGATATAAATTTTTCCCAATTTTAATAACCGGAACGCGATAAAGTTGCCTGAGAAGCGTGTTCCCTTTCCCTCCAAGGATAGCCTGTTCCCCTCGAAAGTCGCGACGAGAACGCGCCATTATTCCCCGCCTCGAATCCCCGATCGAATTCGCGTTCACGAGCAAGGGAGGCGAGCGAACCTCGCGTGCCGGACTCGGAATAACGATCGTCCCGGACGGCCTCCATTCGGACGAGGGCATTAAAAGGTAAAAGGGGAGAGCGAGGGAATCGTGGTTCCAATCTCGTTGGATTCTCCCGCGAGAACTAAAAGTGGAGACGTTCGGGTTAAAAGGGAAGGATTGGGTTGGGTTAGGTGTGCAAAGCGAGGGAAAAAGGGAAGAAACAAAGTGGGAATTTCAGATTCAACGTGATACCTTGGTACCACGTTTCTCTCAAGATTGAGCGACCGGATATCCGCTATCCACCACCGTTTCGAATAGTCGATTTCGTAGGTCAAAGGGGAAGGTTAACGTGGGTTGATCTCGATTTGAAAAATTTCACTCGCGTAATATCATTTTCGAACGCGTAAATTTGGAATCCATCGATTTGAATTACTACTCTGCCACCGATAATTTCTGCTATCACGGATAATAACGATTCCGTTCGAGTCGAAATGTTCAATACGTATATCATTCCCGCGGCTTGATTGTAAATTAATTTTGCTGATTTACTCGCTCGATCCCCCGACGGGTATTTAATTACACAGGTGGAGTTTGTACGATGGAGGTAATAACGAGATACCAACGCATGCGTTCAATATTCTCCACAGTTTCACGAATACGCGAGAAACATCGGAAAAGAAACATTACTCACATCTTCCATAAACGGCACACCTTTCGACAAATCTATCGACCCATTTCTCTTACCTGCAACAAAAACAAATATCGTTTTGACGCATTTTCACGAAATTTACAGAAAATTCTTCGAATTCTTCGCTCGGAAGAAGAATTCTCCTGTTGAAAAACGTTTGTAGAATAGTAAAATAAACTCTTAAAAAAATTGTTACATATTAAATATAGTTTTCCAAATTTTAGATTATTAGTAATTAAATAATCATGACTTAACGTAACTGTAAAACCCGAGGAAACTAAAATGAACGAAGAGAGGAGGAAAAAAATTGACGATCCTCAAGATTCAACGTATTTCCTTCCTCTCCAACCTTCGAAATCTTCAACCACTTCACTAAGCATCGAGACGGATACGGCCAAGATTCGCGTTCGTATCGCTTTATTATTACGGCACTGCGTTATGTCTTATTGCGGCTCGGCCACCTTAAACGCGTATCTCGAACCCCCTTCCTCTGTTTTCCCCTCCCTAACAGGAAATGTGGGTGCGCATTGAAATCGTGTTCGCGGACGAGGCGTTTATCGGGACGAAGAAATACCGAGTTACACGGCCGTTCATCGCCGGCCTGCAAGCGTGGCAAGCACTTTATTGTCGTTGCGAGATTACGGCGGATAGCAATCGGTCGGTGTAAAGTATCTCCGCGAAAGGGTAAAATAATCGTCGCATATTCGAACCCGACGAGTGTCCCGAGATTAATCGAACGTCTCCTTGTTTTTTTAGGTCCAACGATTTACGCAAATTTATTTATCTTTCGAAAATTTAAAATCATCTTATTTGATATTTTTGAGAAAATTGAAACGATGAAGGTATCTTTTGTGATTTTCGAGAAGAGAGAGAGAGGGAGAAGAAAACGGATCCGCGTGGAAAGATTTCTCATCGGATCGAGAGTCGATCGGGCACGTTCGATCGTTTTCCGTGGAAATAAAGTACGGTGCCATTAGCAGATAAATTTACACAGGTCGAACTGGCACAATGAGGCGTAAATTACGTGCGCGCAATGGCCGCGTCATTAAAATACTCCTCGACAACCCACACGCGTTCCACCGAGAACCATTAAACGTCTGTTGTGCGTCTTATCTGGACGCGCGTGAGAGATGGAAAAGGTGTGAATGTTTCTAATTGCATTCACACCGTATCCAACCCTATCTTTTCCGCCTTTTTCTGCCTCTCTTTCTTCCATTCCCTTTCCTTTATTTCCATCTCGACGCAAATATCCTTCTTCCTCTCTCTCTCTATATTCCATTCGAGGAGGATGATGGCAAAGGTTAATGGACCTCGATTTCCCGATGATGTAACGCGTATCGAGCCTCCTCCAGGGATTTGAATCTTTTATAGAACGCAGTAAGGGTTGCTAAGAACATGGGAGGAAATACTGGAAAACAGAGTTTATCGTAATATCGAGCGATTTCCTGACTCGAGGGCCGAACGCCTGCCTTCAGGCATAATCAACGGATGTTTCTAGCGAGTAAAAATTTCACTCTTTCGATTCCAAGAGTTCGTTTCGTCAATATTACAAATTTTCCATCTTCGATTTTTCAAAATTTCGAATCGAGCGTGTAAAAGTAAAATAGTTTCTTTCGTTTCCAAACCTTCCCTTGCGATTTCGAATCTTCGATTCTCATAATTCTTATGTTAATAACTGTTTCTTTTGAAGAGGTGAAAACTTTAAAAAATTTCACGATTCTTCCTTCCTTTCAATAAATACTATCTCGATAAATCGATTATACACGATAAAAAATTTCGAGCAGGAAAAATTCCCCTCTCTCGATGAATTTTTCTCGCTAGATCGGCGCAAATCGAACGAGCAAAGAGAACGCGCTAATCAACCGCGCTACCTATCGTTCAGAAAATAGCTACCGCCCACGAGTCACGTTGGCTACCACGTACATGCACACGGGAACGCGATATCCCGCTTCGTGACGCTTTGCGATAAACGCTTCTTCTTGAAAATTATACAGGCGGACATCCGTGTCCAATCCGATCGTGTAATAAACGAACATAGAGAGAGAGAGATCCGGTTCCCCTTTTCATCGATACAAGTATCTATTAATTAATTCCCCGTCACTCCTTCCCGTGCGCTCTCTCCCACTCTTTTCCTCCGCGAGAAACGCACGCCTTCCCGCGCAATTCGATAACGCGGTCGATTTTCGAATCGAATCGAATCGAATCGAATTTTCCCAGCTTGTCTATACGACGTTATAAGCATAAATGTTTAATTCTCAGAGAATTGAAGAGGGGCGACGATCCTTCCTTCTCTATTTTCGCGTATGCAAATTCACTTCGAGCGCATTCGTACGTTTATGAATCAGCCTGTGTACGGGCGCACGTACACACACACGCGCGCGTGCGTGTATATATATCGTATTATTTATGGAGAACCGAGCCACGGAGTCTGATAGGCAATCAAGGCAGGGCGCGTGTGCGGCATTCCGCGGCTGAGTCACCAACCTGAGTACGTACGCAAACCAGTCTTCGAACCCGCGACGATACGTCGTAATAACGGCCAACCCTCGCTTCCATTGTTCCCATCCATCCCGGGGATCATCCTTCAGCTCCCCTTCTCCTTCCCCCTCGTCACACACGACGCCAGATCAGATCATCAGACGATAAAGTACACGGAGGATTTGTCGCGTCCAAGTTCCACGTCCCTTTATGATGATTTTGAAACAGGTGAATCTTTCAACTATTCTTATTTTTGGATCATTTCTCGAATCCTTCAGGTCCCTTTCTCCTTTCCCCTCGTCATACACGAACGCCAGATCAGATCATCAGACGATAAAATACACGAGGATTTGTCGCGTCTAAGTTCCACATCGCTTGATGATGATTTTGAAACAGGTGAATCTTTCAACTATTCTTATATTTGGATCATTTCTCGAATCTTTCAGGTCCCTTTCTCCTTTCCCCTCGTCATACACGAACGCCAGATCAGATCATCAGACGATAAAATGCACGAGGATTTGTCGCTTCCTTCGACGATTTTGAAACAGGTGAATCTTTCAACTATTCTTATATTTGGATCATTTCTCGAATCCTTCAGCTTCTCTTTTCCTTCCTCCTCGTCACACACGAACGCCAGATCAAATCATCAGATGACAAATATACGAGGATTTGTCGCGTCCAAGTTCCACGTCCCTTGATGATGATTTTGAAACAGGTGAATCTTTCAACTATTCTTATATTTGGATCATTTCTCGAATCTTTCAGGTCCTTTTCTCCTTCCTCCTCGTCACACACGAACGCCAGATCAGATCATCAGACGACAAATACACGGAGGATTTGTCGCGTCCAAGTTCCACGTTCCTTGATGATGATTTTGAAACAGGTGAATCTTTCAACTATTCTTATATTTGGATCATTTCTCGAATCTTTCAGGTCCCTTTCTCCTTTCCCCTCGTCATACACGAACGCCAGATCAGATCATCAGACGATAAAATGCACGAGGATTTGTCGCTTCCTTCGACGATTTTGAAACAGGTGAATCTTTCAACTATTCTTATATTTTGATCATTTCTCGAATCCTTCAGCTTCTCTTTTCCTTCCTCCTCGTCACACACGAACGCCAGATCAAATCATCAGATGACAAATATACGAGGATTTGTCGCGTCCAAGTTCCACATCCCTTGATGATGATTTTGAAACAGGTGAATCTTTCAACTATTCTTATATTTGGATCATTTCTCGAATCTTTCAGGTCCCTTTCTTCTTCCTCCTCGTCACATACGAACGCCAGATCAAATCATCAGACGATAAAATACACGAGGATTTGTCGCGTCCAAGTTCCACATCCCTTGATAATGATTTTGAAAAGGTGAATCTTTCAACTATTCTTATATTTGGATCATTTCTCGAACATGGAGCGAAATTTGAAATATGGACAGTTGGAAATGGAAGCACAAAATCGATATCGATACGAATCCAAGTTGTAATCTCTGTATATTTTATCAATTTGTATAATTTTAATACGAACACACGAGAGCGCGGAAATCACAATGAGGAAACGAATGACTTCGTCCAGAAGAATAGGATATGAGTAAGAACGGAATTTTATTAAAAAAAGGACCCTCATTTCTACTTCATCTTCCGTAAATTGTATCATATCCTCGCTCGATTCGAGTAAAAATCATTTAGCAAAATTATCTAAACGAGTGGTGGTCAAAATTTCTTCAAAAATTCTTCCCTAATAAAAGAAGAAGAGGAAGAATAAAAGAAGAAGAGGAAAAGAATAAAAATTCGAATCGAAAATTTAAAGCGTGGCAAGATAAAATGTTTGAAGGGAAAAAGGAATTAACAAAGAAATGAAGGAAAGGAGAGAAGAAGAGAGGATAGACACGAAAATAAATAGATAACGAGTGAAAGAAGAAGAAGAAGAAGAAAAGAAAGATTTTTACCTAGGAAAAATAATTCAACTATTCTTATATTTGGATCGAACATGAAGCGAAATTTGAAATGTGAACAGTTTGACAGGAAATGGAAGCACAAAATCGATATCGATACGAATCCAAGTTAAGTAATCTCCGTATATTTTATCGATTTGTATAATTTTCCAATCCACTCGCGTAAAAATTCCTTTACAATACGATTCGAGCGTATGACGAGCGTCACGTTACCTGGCTCACATTTCAATGAAACGTATAATTGCACATCCGGTCGATCGGATGGAGCTTTCGTCGTCCACCGTTACTTTCCCGACAAACCGTTAGAAAACTCGTCATCTCGACACTGGTTGAATCGCTTCGAGGAACCGGTGGCCATCTAACAATAAATTCAATTAAACGATCGTCCTCTTCCTCGTTTCGCTGGCTGTCACCGGCTGTCAAAACTGTGCCACTCCTTTCGATCCTTCCAAGCGTACGCTCCGAGGAACGTAATGAGAAACGTAATGAGGAACGTGGCAGCAATTTTCATCCCGAGAATCCTGATTGAATTTTGAAAAAACTTGGGAGATCAAGTTACGAGTTACATCCAATACCGATCAAAATATATAAACTTCGTGATCAATATCGAAAATTCAATATTCGATTAAATGCACGTTCCAAGGATTAAGTTTTTTGATATCGATCGATCCAATATTAAATCTAAATAATTTTATTCTATTCGCAACATTAAGATTATATGCACGTGTTTGATTTGAAATATTTTAATCGCTTTCCTTCAACATCGACGACATCATCGATTAAAAATAACTAGAATAGATTCGAAGCTATTATTGTTATTATATATCTGTCGTCGCGGTCGCGAGAAATATCAGATCGTTAATCATCGATCTGTTCCACGGAGAGACACATCGCCTCCTTGTCGTTGATCCGCTCGATATCTCGATCGAAGAAAGAGAGAGAGAGAGAGAGATTTGAATCGAACACGTGGACGTGGCGAGGCGAAACGTCCCTTTACATTTTCATTCAACGCCAGCCAACGATCATCGATCTTACCATTGATCCCGTCAATCGTTATCCACGCATCGAAAATGCGTGGATAACTTTTTGTCCGAATAAATAATAAGCAGAGAGTTGATTTCGATTCGACATTCCTCGTGAAATATTCGTAATAAATTAATAGAAATTCGTGTATTTTTCAAAATGTTAACAACATAGATTACAATTGTTGATCAAATTTTGATCGATCGATCTTTGGAAGGAGAGTAATCTTTTTCTTTTTTAGAAAAGATTGTTCCTTCGATATCTCCTCTTGCGATAATTCTTTCCTCCACGCGATTAACGATAACGAACGGGCTGAAATGTCTGTTTAACATTTCGACCACGCCTAACATTCGTAATAAATTAACAGAAATTCGTGTATTTTTCAAAATGTAAAAATATAGATTACGGTTAATCAAATTTTGATTGATTGATCGATCTTTGAAAGAAGAGTAATCTTTTTCTTTTTTAGAAAAGATTGTCCCTTCGATATCTTCTCTTGCAATAATTCTTTCCTCCACGCGATTAACGATAACGAACGGGCTGAAATACCTGTTTAACATTTCGACCACGCCTGACATTTTGTCACTCCTACTTGGTTCGAGCAATCTCAAAGGAGACGGACGCAATTACGAAGAAAATTTAATTGGCCCACGGTGGATGCGTTTAATCGCCAACCTCTCGGTTGGCAAGAGGGCGAAACCTCTTATAAAATCCCACAATGATACCACGCTCATAAACGATCTCCTCTTCGAGGGGAGGTGGAAAAGAAAAGCAGTTGGGTTAAAAAGATA
The DNA here is from genome assembly GCF_003254395.2 of Apis mellifera. Classification (NCBI taxonomy): domain Eukaryota; kingdom Metazoa; phylum Arthropoda; class Insecta; order Hymenoptera; family Apidae; genus Apis; species Apis mellifera. The sequence continues at coordinate 7,573,576 of NC_037649.1, forward strand.
CCAAACAAATTTCTTGGAATTCGACTTTTCGTCGAGAAACTCGTCGCCTCGGCCCAAAGAATTTTCTCACGATCCAGCGAACTCATCGCGTATCGATAATCCGAAAAGAAAAAATTAAATCCATCCATCTCCATAAAACCTAACCGACTCCCTCCCAACGCGCTGACCTGATTTACCCCCCAAAGGGATAAAAATTCCCACATCCGCGCCAGCCAACCGTAAAAAACCATCCTTCCATCCTCATTCTCTCCTCCCACTCCTCGAAGCTCTCTCTCTTTCTCGTCTCCAGCGATCGTACATCGTCCAGGTAAACCGAAACGTTTTATAATCCGTATCTTCCTTTCTTTCTTTCTTTCTTCCATCCCTCGAGAAGGAAACGAAACGATTCTCGTCGCGTATCCGAAACGACGATTAATCAAACCCTCCTTTCAACGAATACCGTCGTCGTTCCGCCTGTCCCCGGAGGAGGGTTCATAAATTTCGAGATTAAAGGAGAGGAGGAGGAGGGGAGGGAGGGTCACGTCGCGGACAACCGTAATTAAGAGCAATTTTAATTGGGCCTAAGTGGGCGACAGCGAATCTCTTCCGCGAATCCGCGTGCCGATCGCGTGACGGACGCGGAGCTGACTCTCGCGCCACAAGCGAAACCACCCTTCGAGGATTATTTTCGGATGGAGAAGAGAGACACACTGTCTGCGCCAACTGAGCGGCGAGCGACAAACGAAAATTGAAAACGAGCCGAGTTTCGAACGTATATTAGAGATCGAGTTGATTTTGAAATGTATATGAACAGTTGTATGAAAGTAACGAGTTTATATCTTTTTGAAGAAGAAGAAATTTGATTCGATTTTGACGATCGATAAACTGTTGATTTGAAACTCGAAACTACATTGGGTTGTTGTTAAAAAATCGAAGAGCTGGGAAAGGGAGATTGAGAAAAACAGAATTCGTTGAAAGGAGGAAAGAGCGGCAGTGGAGAAGTGAGTAGACGCGGCAGATTTTTCCAGACTCCGATCCATCAAGGATGATGATCTCCCGAGGAGGAAACACGCGATCCTCTGAGGTCTGGCGCAACCACGACGTGCACGAGCGTGACGTGATACCGGATCCGCCTCCGGTTCGACGTCGAAGCATCGCGATTATTACTCTTATTTTCCTTCGAAAATTCTCTTTTTCCTTCCCTTTTCTATAAGAATATTTCTCTTCTCCTCTTCGGGATGTTTTCGTGATCATTTAGTCGTTGCATCGGAAAATTTTCCTTTCCAATCTCTCTGAATCGTCATACGGATGAACGAAGTATATTTCCTCGACGAATCGTCATAAAATTAATCCGAATTCTTATCGGAATTGTTGTGGAGAATCTTCGTAGCAATTTTCTTTTTCGTTTAGAAAAAGGATATGGGTTAAATTATACAATTACACAAAACCTAGATTATCCGTTTTAATTACAAAAGTGATTTCTTTCGTATTTGTGAGATATGATGTTGAGAAGAAGGAAAGGATGAATTATTGAAGAAGCAAAAGATGGAAGTCTCTTTCTTTCTTGCATCATCGTATTCTGCGCGATATTATGTACATATAAATATTTCCATTGAATTTGGAAAATTTCGTTCCACGGAACAACGAGTTAATTGCCATAATGGAGTGGATGCGTAGCACCAATTAAAATATATCCCAACAGTGGCACGTTTCTCACGGGATGTGGGTTAAATTATACAATTACACAAAACCTAGACTATCCGTTTTAATTACAAAAGTGTGCGTTGCTTCCTCCCGCAATTCCATTGTCCGACATTTCGACAAGAGGATTTTACTTCCAATAAACCCGAATCCGCTCGACGTTACATTGTTGGGATCCATAACCCTTTTTTCTTCTTGTACGCGTAAAGAAAGAAAGAAAGAAAGAATATCCATTTCGATCGTTCACCTTATCCCAATATCCCTCCTTCTACTCCAATTTTTCCGCCGTAACGAACGAACGAGAGCGCGGAAATCACAATGAGGAAACGAATGGCTTCGGCCAGAAGAATAGGATACGAGTAAGAACGGAACTTTATTAAAAAAAGGACCCTCGTCTCTATCTCATCTTCCATAAATTGTATTCACATCCTCGATTCGAGCAAAAATCATTTAACAAAATTATCGAAACGAGTGATGATTAAAATTTGTTCAAAAATTCTTCCCTAATAAAAGAAGAAGAGGAAAAGAATAAAAATTCAAATCGAAAGTTTAAAGCTTGGCAAGGTAAAATGTTTGAAGGGAAAAGGAAATTAACAAAGAAATGAAGGAGGGAGGAGCAAAAGAAGGCTTGGAAGACAGACGAGGCGAAGATAAATAGATATCGAGTGGAAGAAGAAGAAGAAAAGAAAGATTTTTACCTAGAAAAAATAATTCGATTCCAATTCCCGAATGTGTAGACTAAAAATTCGAATCGAAAGTTTAAAGCGTGGCAAGATAAAATGTTTGAAGGGAAAAGGGAATTAACAAAAAGAAGAAGAGAAAACAGACGATGTGAAGATAAATAGATAGCGAGTGGAAGAAAAAGAAGAAGAAAAGAAAGATTTTTACCTAGGAAAAATAATTCGATTCCAATTCCCGAATGCGTAGATTAAAAATTCGAATCGAAAGTTTAAAGTTTAAAATAAAGTAAAGTATTTGAAGGGAAAAGGGAATTAACAAAGAAATGAAGGAAGGAGGAGCAAAAGAAGACTTGGAAGACAGACGACGCGAAGATAAATAGATATCGAGTGGAGGAAGAAGAAGAAAAGAAAGATTTTTACCTAGGAAAAATAATTCGATTCCAATTCCCGAATGCGTAGATTAAAAATTCGAATCTAAAATTTAAAACCTGGCAAGATAAAATGTTTGAAGGGAAAAGGGAATTAACAAAGAAATGAAAGAAGGAGGAGAAGAAGAGAGGACAGACGACGCGAAGATAAATAGATAGCGAATGAAAGAAGAAGAAGAAGAAGTCAGAGCGTTGTTGTCAAGAGAGAAAAGAGAGAGGCTCGAAAACGAAGGAGGACGATGAAATCAGATCTCGAAAATCGCTGGAAAGATTCCATCTCGCGGCCGGTCGATCTCTTTATTCCCTCGTCTTCCGAAATCGAGATCACGCTCGATAGACGGAATCTGCTTCGACCTCCGAGATTCCTTAGATTCGTATCTCGGATATCAACCCGATGTATCTTGATACGGATCGAAGAGACTCGACTGTGCTCGAAGAGTTAAAAAATAGTCGTATCGATCATTTTTTTTTCTCTTAGCATCGATGCGCGTTAAGTTTCGTAATAAGAATACGATTATATTCGACACGATATTTGATTTCGAGCAAAACGACGCAAATACACTGAAACGAAATAAAAATTAAACGACGCATTTGTTTCGATTTACGGATATACGAAAACAAATTTGTTCTCGATTCTACGAAAAGTCGACAAGATATATATATATATATATGGATGTTGGGGATACGAAACCAGTCACAATAAACGTGTCAGATGTAAAAGAGGACGAGGGATCGAATCGCGGTAAGGGAAAGAGAAGAAGCTGGAGGATTTTTCGTTTCGATCGAATGAAACGTGAGACGAAACGAGAGTGGATACGAAGAGTCGGGGATCGTTCGATGGAAATCTGAATAAAATTTGTCAGATACGATCTACGTTGCTGAAAAAAAGTCTGGTCGCGTGAAACGATCCATCTTTGACGAAAATCTTCTTAAAATCTTCTTCTTCTGTTTAAGGAATATACTAACGATCGAAAAATTAACAACGATTCGAACGTAATTCGACGATGGATTGGATATTTCGCCTAGCTTTTAATTGGAAATCGTGCGCCCCTTTTAAGCAAATTTAAATTTAATTTTGGATTCCTCTATTCCGTTTCAACGATGCTTTCTTCCCTTCGCGTTGAACGTGCTCGTTAAAATATTGAACGAAGAGGAAATCTGCTGCGCGGTGGAATATAAATGGACAGAAATAGGGATTAAATCGTTTACGATACTAATACTCTGATTAATTAAGAATTGGAAGAATTGCGATCGAAAGAAAAAGAATTTTTCCTATTAAAATTCTGCATGATGGATCCAAAACTCGATGCGATTCGATACGACGAGAATAAACGTCGAAGCGCGGAAATAATAATAATTGGAAAAATTTATTGCAATTCGAAGGGAATGCAAAATAAATTGATTCTTATGAACACGTGACGACAATATATATATATACGTATCGAGGTAACGAGAAACACAAACAGTCCCACGTGTTTTGTGGCCTGGCTTCACGAGGTGAGATCGAATGCTAATCCCGCTAATCCCATTAGGAGACAAAGTCTGAAACCAGTTTACCGAAAGAAGGGACGGCTCGAAATGTTGCAGGTAGGGGATATATAGCGAAACAAGGCGAATAAAAGGGAAGAAAGGGAGAGAACGGGTCCTGTTTCATCAATTCTCGATCCTCGAATTCGAACCTCGAATTTTGGATTCAACAAACGACGAACATTTTCTTTTATTCGAAAGCAAATCCCGTTCGTCGAATTATAGTGAAAATATCGTGACGAGAGAGAAAAAAATGTGGAAGAAATAAGAGACGAAGGCGAAGAAGGAGAAGGCAACGCGTTATATCTCGTTATTTTCATCGAGAGAGTTCGCGAGGCAAGAGGCGTAACAGTTGTTGCCGGTAAAGGGCAGCGATTTTCTGCGAACATTTCATAACGAGCTTCTTGGAAGAGGTTCTCGTACGAGTGCCTTGAACCCTCGGCGATAGTCCACTACGGAGGAAAACCGGTAGTCGTAATTCCAGTATCTCCGAGTGTCACCTAAGCCTTATCGTCTTAGACACCGAGAGCAAACTCGTTCAGGGGATAAACCGAGAGGATGGAATCGGTAAAAGGCAATCCTGCCACCGAGCGTAAAGATAAAACCGTCCAAATTATCTATCGCGCTTCGAGAATCCTAATGGATTTACCGATATGTATCGATTTTATGAACCGGCACAGTTCACTTTACGCTGCTTAAATTGCGAAATCTAGTTCAACTGTTTCTCTTCGAAATTATCCCTCCCTCTCTTTTCAAGCTTTCTACGAGGTTACGAAGAAATTATTAAAGTTTTATCGAATATCGTCACGAGCTACTAAAATTAAATTTTTAAAAATCGAGTTTCCACGATCAAAGTTTCCAAGATACGTAACACCAAGAATCGTTGAAGAAAAATCAACGAAACTCTATTCGTTTCTCTTTAACGATTAAAACATCTCTATATACGCAACGATGATTCGAAACGAACCACTTCAAACAAGTCTCTCGATCGAAAACAATCCAATTCCCCGAACAAAGAAACGATCTTTCGACGACGAAAACCGCCTGTTCCCGACGAAAAGCAAAACGTATTTCCACCAAACAAATTCCCTATCTCCTCCATTGTAACGAACCGTCAACCCTTTCCACGCGACCCAAACCATCTTCCCTCCCTTTCAGAGAGACTAATCGGCCCGATTCTCGCTCCTCTCTTCGAACACGAGATCCATCCTCCTCCGACAAACTGTTGTGATCGCGCGCCAGCCACTTATCTTGTCCAATGTCGCACCCTTCTTTCGGCCCGCGATAAATTCATTGCACGAGGGCTTGACGAGCTTTCATGCACTTGTCTCAATTCCACCATTTTCATTAGCGCCACTGGACACGTTCGATCGTCTGTGAGACGAAAAGAGGGTATTATTTGGAGGAGAAGAGATGGTTCGTCCGATTTCTTACTTCAAATAAACGTATATGTTCGAGGAGGTATGTGTATTGTTTTCGTACAAATTATCAATTGAATAAAGCTGTGTACATTCAACTAGATGAAATATTTGAATGCTTTATCTTATGTGTTTTAAAGATCTTTGCTCCCTTTTCGAACATATTCGATTGTAGAAACTCTATAAAATGGAAAAACAAGCAATAAGGATTCGATTCCTTCCTCATTCATTTCACAATGTTCGAGATTCGAATTTAAAAAGAGAAGAGATATTATACTCTTCTCTAAAGAATCATTTTCCTTAAACTTATCGATATTAACATTGAAACGATTCGATCTCCATTTCCAATGAAACTCCAACATAATTCAACGAGTGCTGTGACAAAAAGAAAAAATAATTTATTAGATATTCGATAGACTTAAATTCGTGCAACTTTAAACCACGCGAAAATTACATTTGTATCCTTGTATAACATCGACTTTAATTCGGAGGAAACTTGGCGCTAATTGGAAATTCGAGCACCCCGTTGTTGCAACGTTGTTGTTTCGCTCGCCTTCGCCACAATCCCTTGTAGTTCAGTCGTAGTGAAGAAACTTTCTCGACTCGATTTATATTTATATATATTCGAGGATTATTTATAATTTTCCAGAGAAAAAAGTTTTTTTCGAAGGGGAGAAGGCGAAAACAACAAGTCGCGGAATCGGCGAATAGAGACTCGATAGCGAAAGAGAAACAGAATTGAATTTATGCTGGTATAAAACGGGCCTCGTAATCGGTTCCCTATCTCCAACTGTTTTGCCACTCGTGTTCGTCCAGCAAATGGTTCACGGGATCGTGTTATGCAAGGAATGTGTGTGTGTAATAATTTTAGATGCCCGAGTCTCGAAATAACTCGCTTCGATTTTACGTTAAATTGGAAAACTTTTGATCGAATTTTGAATCGGGCAGGAAGAGAATATTTAAATCTTCTTAATTAATCTCGAAGAAACTTCAGGTACGTAGAAAAGTTATTTTTTCATCCATCAAACGTATATTGTTCCTGATTTCACTCTTCTTTCGAGTAAATTTTTCAAGATTCGATCGTTTGAATAATAAGAAAAAGAAGTCGTGTGGCTTCTAAAATCAAATT